>NC_039362.1:116554995-117172080 GCF_003573695.1 Papaver somniferum
TGTATTGCAAGTGTTTTGACGGTGTTATGGAAAGCCACTAGTTCAGTTCGCATGCTAAGATGGTATATCATTCAAGACTAGAATATCAAAGTTGAGGTACGATACCGCCGGTATAAGACCGGGTTTAGGCACAACAAATAGGTTGTTTCGCTCCTCTTTCTCTTAAACTTTGGTTTGTAATGCAGTATCTCAGGTACCTGTTGATCTCAAAAGAGGAATTTCAGTAACCACAAATACGCCGGTAAAGCAAAGTCACCACAGTACACACACTGATTATGAGTAACTGAGAAGTGACTCTACACCATGACTATGACTTTGATTTACACTGATTTGCTAATCAGGACAGACAAAGCTATCAGTTAAAACTAGTCACAATGTAACAGAATGAAGTTATAGGATTCACTAGGTTACAACAAAATTTTCAAAAAGAATAAAGATGAACTACAAAACAAGTATTTGAACTGATATTTACAGGGATGCGATGATTACACTACTACAGGGTTATGTGAATCAGAAATAAACACGAAATGCAGACACGAATGAGATGCAACAATGAGAGGACAAATATATTACAAGCGATAGAAACTTTTAAACTAGTAGTCTAACTAACATAACTAGATAACTACACTACTTATACAGATGCTTTCCTACAGATACAAATTACAGATTCTCCTAAGCAAAATCTAAATTATGCTATTGCAGTACAACAGAAGAACTTTCACAAAGAAACAACAGCTTCTCAACAACTAACACTACTCAAGGATGAGCTAGCACAATGGATTATACTTATTTTTACAAATATGAGATGCATGGATGCTTTAATATAATACAGATGTGATGAAAATTTTAACTGGATGACTCTTTCCACAGATGCTTAACCTGTAGATGTGATTTAATATGAAAGAAAACTGAAAAATCCGAGTTATGATAACACAAGCGAAGAAAAACTTCTTGAACCACAACAACAACTATGTAACACTTATTACTGCCCAAGATTCAGTCAACACAACGGAGAGTTCGGAAATTTCAGGATGGCGATTGTGGTGTTGCTGAGATGTGACAAATCAAGCCTTGTCAGATTAACTAGCGGGTGTTAACAAAGTGCCAAAGAACAACTAAATATTACAACCCAATATGACTCAACTTGCTAATGGATATGTACAGATGGATATGATCTTTATACTAAAAAAAAATACAAACAAAAGGGGACTTAACAGATTTACCAGCTAAACTACGGGATGCTACCAGCTTATGCTACAAGACAATGATGCAAAACTTTACTAACTAACAAAAAGGACTGAAAGAAAGCAGGTATGTTACTGGAATTAGAGCTACAGCTAAGATGCAGATGAAACTGACTGGAATTAAATGACTAGTTTTACAGGAATATAAAGATGCAGGCAAAAATTGAAAGAAACTTAACTAAATGCAGTTATGACAATGAAATAAAACAGAATGCAAAAAAGACTGAAAGAGAAAATTACAAAGATGCAGATAAATGATTGAATAAGGAATGATTGAAGCTTACAAACTACAACTAACAAAGATCGAAACTTTTACCTAAAATTAAAATGCAAATGATATCACAGATGGAGTTAAAAAACTAAGTTAGACTAATGACTAAAATCTAAACAAGTTTATACAGAACTTAACTACAGTCAGCAAAGTAAAGGAAAGTAAATGAGACTGACTTACATTGACTGAACCTACAGAAATATAGAACAAGGATGCATCTAACCTAAAAACAAGATGCAGTTATGATATGTAACTAAAAATCAAAAGCTAATACCAGGATGCAGATTATAAACAAATGGACTCACTTCAGCTACGATACGACAACAAAGTTACAGATGCAAGTGAACTACAAACTGAATATGATACTAAGCTATAGCATGAGATGCAGGATGAACATATGGTAGTTTACAAAGTGTAATGACAAGATGTCAATGCTACAGAATGCAATAATAGAAAATGGAACAAAATAAAAGATATATGATGATGCAGGAGACTGAAAAATTAAACTACAAGTAACACTAATCTAACAGGAAGCAATGATCTAACACATATATACAAATGATAACAAAAAGATCAGTAAAGTGAAAGGCAGAACTTCAGCTACACCGCTACCGAGTCCCCGGCAGCGGTGCCAAAACTTGGTAGGATTTAGAAACCTACGATTATACTAACCGCAAGTATACGATGTCTACAATGTAAAACACAACAAGTACGGATAGTTCCCACAGGGACTTGGTTGGTGTGAAGTTGAATTTCAAAGCCTAACTAATACTGATTCGAACAAGAAGTAATAACAGGGAGTTTGTGTGTCGAAACGACAAGGTGCTGGCAAAGATCAAACTAGAAAATTGAAATAGAAATATGGATGCGGAAATACAAACATGAATACAGAAAGAAAGGATTTAAACACATAAGTAAAGTGCATTAGTACAATTGAATCCACCACTTAACCTCTACTAGAAAATCCAGTTGTCGACAAGGTTAATTTTCCCTTGTGGAGAACAACGATAAAGATACAAGTATCTCGGTTATTCAATAAGGAATCAGTTCACAATATATATGGTTTAACATCAACTAAAAGTATCAATCTCTAGCATTAGTTGTCTTTCGACAGCACAACTAATCACATATTAGAATAGATCATGTAAGCACAGGTTGAAGCTACGAGATATAATTACTCTAACAACTTAGGATGCCTGACATACTAAGTGAAAGTTATAAATGGCAGCTCTAGGTTGAAACCATTCTTACTCAATAAAACACAACAAGAAAAATGTCGAAAACATGAATAATCTGGCAGTAAATCAAGGGCTTCATTTATGCCCTAGCTAAGAAAGTTAGAACATAACGATTGTGAAACCAGAAAGCATATGAAGTTGTGAAATTGATAAACTCATTGACCCAATCACTTCTTTATTCAACTGATTTCTACTAAGTCACTCACAAACACAAGCAAGAGATGGAAACAAGGAACGAGAACTGATTTCTACTCCTACCCCTCACTCCCTGGATACCCAATACACAACATAACCCCCTCCTTTTATACATAGATTTCTCCCCATTTTCTCAATCCCTAATATCAACAGAAACAATATAAAATTCTTGGGATTTTGTTCTCGAAACTCACCACTTTGTAAGACTCTTCATTCATGTACCGCCACTGCACTATCTTCACCCATTTGACTGATGTTGATGTTGTAGAGAACTGAAAATTCAGACCTAGCTTATCACGTCTGACATTGTCTTTGACTAACCCAATTTGTGGATAAACTTAATTATGAACAGCTACCCTAATCTTGTCACTTCCTTGCTGGCTTTGTTGGTGTTTGAAAGGGGAAAAAAAATTTAGACCTCTAGCTTTCAGTTCTGTCACTTTTGAAAAGCAGTTAGACGACCTAATTTTGTATTTCATAGCCTAGGGTTATCACTGAAATGGATGGTGAATGATGAGAGAAAGGGTGATTCGCAGTAGAGAGAGATGAAACTGCCAAGAACGATGGACAAATTGATTTGATATGAACCGAAATAGGGATAGAAAGAGATAAGACTGATAGAGTTAGGGTTGTATCTGGTTCTCAGATGATAGCGAGGGGATTGTCGGTTGTGTAGGAGAAAGTGAAATGAAAGATGGATTAAGGGTCTGTTTGGGTGTTGTACATGAATACCTTTTTTTGGCATATGAGAATGGAACTTGGACCTGGCTTCCTTTCTTTAATTCCCAACATGGGTATCACTTGGATTTCGTCCCATTACTTCATTTCATGATCAGACAATTCTTCTTCTTGATCTTATCATCCACTAGTAGATCCATTAGCTTCACAAGTCTGCTGGCACTCTGGCTGCCTTCTCCACTACACGCGTCTGCTTAACATCGACTTGGTATCTAGCTTGACAGGGCATTGTGGCTCCACTTCCTTCATAGTACATGCTCAGACCATTCTTTTCATTCCCCTAGCATTTCAAAAGAAAAGTCAGGAAAATTGCCACACATTTTACTCGCAACGAACAAGAACTACAAAATACATAATTTGGCATAAATACAAGCGATTAGTGGAACAAAGTACCATAAACACCTACAAAATGATAAGAATGTATGCAAGATTAGGTGCCCATCACTGACAAGAAGATAATTGACAGGTCTTTTGAGGTGGGTGATGCAGTATATCTCAATCTTCAACCCTACCGAAAATCTTCCATTGCTCTTAGGAGAACTTGAAGCTCTCTGCCAAACACAATGGGCCCTTCCTAGTCATCCAGAAGATAGGTTCAGTGGCTTACAAACTGCAACTACCTCTCAGCTCTAGGATAATCCTATTTTTCATGTCTCACAGTTGAAGAAGTGCATTGGCAAGTCTCATATTCCTTCTTCTTAGTTACCAGTGGTGGATGATGCTGGTCAGATTGTCCTTTACCCAGCTGCTATTCTTGACACTAGAAGCATCACCATAAATGGCAGAATTATGGACCAATTATTTATCCAGTGGACTAACTCCACAGCTGCAGATGCTACTTGGGAAGATACAACAAATGTCTTTGCTCATTTTCCAAATTTCAATCCTTGAGGACAAGGATTTTGTAGAGGGGATGGTATTGTCATGTACCTGAGTGCCAATAATAGTGGGTGACCTTATTTTAGATAAACTACCTGGTATCCCTGAGTGGTTATCTAGTGGTAGTTAGTATTTTTCTTTTGATCAGTAGGATCCTTACATGTGTCGAGCAGGGAATGGATCTTATCCAGTTATGGTTTCACCTGCTTTAAATGTGTAAGAACATTCCTTGATTTGCGGCTAAGTTGAATGAATAGAAATCTGAGTATTGTTGTTCTAAAATTGGCTAGTTTTCTTAACTAGAAGGCTCAGATCGTGAGGTTTGAGAGTTTATCATTTCATTTCATGTGTTGATTGAAGTGGAACATAACACGGTCACAAGCTAACTTGGGAAGTAAGGTGTAACCGATCATAATCTACCTTTGGGAAGCATGGTGTAACTGATCACAACCTAGTTTGGGAAGCATGGTATAACCGGTCACAACTTACATTGTAAGTCATGGTACAACCGATCCCAAGGAGAAAAACCGAGTTTCCAATATTCACATATCTCTTTATGTTTTGTGTGATCTTGGGATTAGGTTTTGCTGAGAGAAACTTCTAGATGTCGACATCATTTGAACATGTACATAACTCTTATCATTAATTGTTCAAGAAATTCCTTGATGCTCAAGGAGATCCCATACCGAAATATTGAAAAGCATTTAATTATGATTTTCATAATATATGTTTTAATTACTAGCAACTAAAGCATATCCTCTGGAAAATATTATTAGTTAATGTGCTACACTAATAATATAAGTTTTCTATGAGATATTTCGGAAATATGGTTTGGCATTTAAGTAGAAATAGGAGAACCGAATTTAGGTATTTTAATTTTAATATCTTGAGAATATTTTCGATTTTGGAATTTCCTTGTTGTCCAAACAACCTTGGTATATAAGTACTTGAGTTTGCATTTCTTGTAAACTATCCTAAGAGCCAAGCAAACTTCATTCTTGTTGTTTCTGGTGGAGCCGTCTATCCGGAGAGGAAAGTACCCTAATTAGGCGAAATCTCTTATGATCGCTCGTTTAAATGCTTCTATGGGATCAAGAAGCTCTACGAGTACCGTTGGTGAGAAATTAGATAATTGCATTGTTATTTTAGTTTTCGATTGTTGATTTGATTGACTAACGGTTATTGAAACTTTGATTACACCTAGTTTGTTTATTCTTGAGAACCTTCTCTTCTGATATAAGGCTCACTCAAAATAGATCAAAGTATTGACGGGATATTTAGAATCATTTTCGGATTTAATGACATCTTGTGATAATCCATTGTTAACAGACTCTTTTCTGTGTGTGATTGATCATAAGAGGATTCAAGTTGTGTTGTGCAGGTTATTGAAGGCAATAGAAGATTTGAATACGAAGAAGGGTTTCGTATTAGTTTTCATATCTTGTGAACTTAGTGCACAAACCTTGTGTAGACACCCCAATTTTGCACGGTCATGAAAGTATGTCGTGAATCGTATCCGAAGTGGGCCGACTCAAAATTTAGCATTGCTTTTAATGGGTTCTACATGATCACCAGATTAGTTAACTAGTGGGGCTTGAAAATCCATTCCGTAAATCCGTTTTCTACAATCCACTAAGTTCATAAAGAAATGTGAAAACTACTATCACACCCATTTTTAATATTTTTCCACTGTGAAACCCACAGGCAGAAATCTTCATGCGCGCACCCATTTTTGTGGGTTAAATTTTCCTCACACCCATATTTACTAAAACTATTTCTTCCCCTCTTCTTCTTTTTCTCTTTTTTTCTTCGGCGACTTCCTTTATACTTAGATGGAGACCGAGCAAGCTTGTTGCTGCCAGCCACAGTCATTTAATCAAGGATCAAGAGCTCCATCAGAGACCAGCAAAAAGAAGAAGAAATAGGTAAATCGTGGCTCGAGTTGGAGGCAGATTTGGAAAGATTTTAGGTACAAAGATCCAGCAGATGTGTATGTTTCTGTGTCTGGTTCTATGGAGTTACGAGGGTTTTGTTGGAGGCAGTGACAAGGGTTTTGTTGTATTATTCAAATTCAACCACGAGGAGTAATGGATGGTACGAAGTGGCTGGCATTTAGGGAAAATTCTGAAGTCGAGAAGAAGAAGGAAGAACGGAGTGAATTTGCTGGCATTCTAAACCAGGAAAAGGGAAGATTTGAAGTTGTTGCTGGCATGAATTTCGTGAATGATTTTGTGGGTTTTTGAGAGTATCTTAACAGCAACAAGAACGAGGGGAAGATGCTGAGCTTGGGTGGTTCTGTAGCTCACATTTGGAACTGAACTGGAGTTGCTTTGGGTGCAGTTTGGGTTATATTTTGAGATGAAATTCAAATGAATATATGGGTTAACCAAGATATCGAAGTAAACCACGAGAAGGAGATGAGATGATCTCATAAACCACGAGAGAGTTCATGTCTGCATCACCAGTTCCTCGCATACAAACTGTTTGTGAAAATGTCTGAGCCACCGGATTACACAAATTCAAGCTCTGTCGTCAATAGTTTGTTGTACCAGGTTTGCCTTGGACTTCTGTGAATCTTTGGAAATGGTTAGGAAAGGGTTGAGTTTGAGAACAACATGGAATTATTGGTGCCAGTAACATATACAGATTTTTGTTTTATTATGACCCAAAAGTTAGGTCTGAAGACAAGCTGTTTCCATTGAGTCTGGTGGGTAATTTTCCCGGGGTTATGACATGGAATCGAAACCAATGAAGAGACATAGGTTGGGTACGACTTGTTATGGGTCTTGAATAATGTTGCAAGCCGAGAAAACGGCAAGAGAAACTGATTTGTGCCGTGACTTTTGTGGGTTCACCAAGGATTAGAAGGCCTGTCGAGACCAACACATAGCAAGGGAAGTTGGTTCTCATCATAACTGGATCATCTTTTTAGGGCACCTCGAGTCCTTTCTTGATCATTTTGTCAGTGGGGTACATTGTTCATGTTTCTTCTCTTATCTACATAAAATGGTGGATTGCGATGGTGCTAACTTTTTTGCTAGCATTGAAACCAACAAAAAAAAAGACTACATAACTTGTCATGCACCTATAATAATATTTGCATAACATGTTATGCAGCCGTGAAAAATGGATACCTAACATGTTATGCATCTACAAAAGTTGTTGCATAACTTGTTATGCAGTCCAGAAAACGGTTGCATAACACGTTATGCAGCAACTTTTTGTCATCATTAAAACCAACAAAAACAAAGACCGCATAACTTGCCATGTACCTACAATAATAACTGCATAACATGTTATGCAGTCGCGAAAATAGATGCATAACCTGTTATGCATCAGAAAATACGGCTGCATAATGCATTATGCATCGAGAAAATTGTTGCGTAATCTTTTGTGCATCGAGAAAATAGATGCATAATGCATTATGCATCTATTTTTTATGTACGCACTGATACAATGGCTACTTAACTTGTTATAGATGTATAACTTTGTTATGCAGCGGAGAAAATGGTTGCATAATTCGTTATGCGTCTGCAGAATGTGTTATGCATCTTTTTTGGTGGCTGTATAATGGTTATGTATCAAGTTTTCGAAAATTTTGTCTAAAATGATGATCACCTCCGATTTTTTCGTGAAAACAAAAATTTGATATTCTTGTTTGTACTCGTTGCGTAGCTCTGTTAAAAAGATTTCCAACGATATAAAATTTGTAAAATTTCAAGGCGCGAATTTTTAGATATGTTATATCCAAGTTGCGTTGCCAATTATACCCCTGATGCATAACCCGTCATGCGGATCTGTCACGCAGACATTTTTAATAATTTCATATAATTATGAGTGTCACAGAAATAATTATGGGTGTCACGGTACATAAAACTAATTGTGGACCTGACAATGAAAGTATTATTTTTTTGGGGCCTGCGCCTAATTTTCCTAGAAATCTACTACACCTGGTCCACCGACCAAGCCACTCATCAGCTCCAAAATGGGGTACCCAAAGTCCACCACCACTTGCTACTCATGGTCCGTCCCTTTTCTCATATACCAAAAATGGAGTTAGCCATTCACCCGTAGTAATATGTGACACCAATCTCTAGCTTTGCACCCAAGTCTTTCCGTTTAACTAAAATCCTAGGCTCAAATGAAATCTTTTTAATTGTGGTAATAGTATAGGATAATAATTAAAATATAGGAATAATATATTTCAAAACGGGAAATGATATTTAGGTTTTTGTTTTGGACCGTCCGATTTTAATCATTTAATCCGAGGATCGAAATTGATGGAGAGAAACTATAAATAGCTAGCTAAGTCGTGAGCTTATAGGGGGAAATTCCGATAAAGAATTAGTAGGAAGAATTATTTAGAGAAGATTAGAAGATAAATTTTGGAAGAAATAATTGTGAGTGTTAAAGGCTTCGGTGGTCTTGGATACGATTTGCGGCATCATCGTTGGATTTTTGGATAATCTAAGTAACAATACAACCATCTCCTTGCAAAAACAGGTTAGTGCTAATATTTTCAAAAATCCATTGTAGTGCTGCGTGCCAAAATTGGCCGATATATACAATTTATTCTCTTTTTTATTAAAGCTTTCTTATTTGGACTAATGATTTTCTTTTGTTTTATTCAACCCCAAGTTTAATACAGCGACCTTGTTCTCTTTTGTTGGATTGCATTCACATGCTAGTTGCTTGTGTCCACCATCTAATTAAAGAACGAGTACTGTATACATTTGGGACTTTCTTATAATTTGGTTCACATCTTTGGTTTGTGCAATCTTTGGTTTGTGCACGGTAGTCTTCTTTGTCATTAATATCGATTCATGATTTATAGGATTTAGAATTTGATAATAACAATAAAGATTCACTAATAATAATAGTAATTTGATTAATTGTTTGGACATATAATATTAGTAATAATGATAATGATATCTTCCTTATAATTTGATTTAATTAATTCGGGTTCTAATAAGTTTGGTATTTTTGGAGGTGTATAATATTGTCAAGTTTATTTATTTTTATTTTTGCAATTAAAATCCTAATTTCCTAATTATAAAATAGAGGCCAATTTTCAGTTGGACGGGATAGGTCCCTCACACCTTCCTATCTCGTATTTTGATTCCCGTACTCATTCTCTGATATTGGATCAGTATTTTTATTGGGTCACAACTCCCTAAGTTGGGTGGCGGCTTCGTATTAATAATTTTCCATGTGATTCCCGTTTTGGATATTTAAAGATCCTAACCGATTTCGACGGTATCTACAATGGCGATTCTGCTGGGGCTTTGAGAATCTAACTCGAAAAATAATTGGGATTTTAGGGTTTTGATTTTACACTACTCGGTATTTGCACACACACGTGCATGCACCCATTTGCACATTTGCATTACATTTTGCATCTTCAGACGTATGATTCTTAGGAAAACAAGTGGCTAGTAAGCTGAACATGTGCCTTATGGGAGTTACCAGCTGAACCACCACAAGCCTTTGCCTAGTACCAAAGAAGACTAGTCTAACTACGTCTGAGGTATATTTTTCTAAGGTAACCCAAGCTTACCCGAGAATTAGTGAAACCTGCATGCACCTGCATTAATTGTAAATTGCATTCATTGTTGCACAAAATCCGAGGCATAAGCACCCTTGTGTTTCCATATATTCTTTTTGTTTCCTTGAAAACAGGGACATGACCATAGAATCTGAAATGACTGGCGACATTGGGGCATTGACCTGGTTACACGAACAATTCCAAAAGATGTTGGATACTAAGTTCACTGAACACGAAAATAAGACCAAGAAGTGGACTCTTGAGACTATTGATGAGACTCTAGAGAAAAATAATGGGTCTGGAATGGGTGACAAGGATAGAATTAATGATGATAAGGTCAAAGAGGAAAATTTTGTAGAATTGGGAGAAACCATGGCACGAGAAAAACAGTTGTCCCAGAGGCTCAAAAAGATTGAGAAGACCTTGCGGAAAATGGATGAGGGCACAATAGATACAAATGGGTTATATCCTTATCCCGATATTCGTTTACCTCCTGAATTCAAATTTCCGGATATGGACAAATATGATGGAACTGGGTGCCTGAAAATCCATATTCGCATGTATGTTGGGTACTTGAAACCATTAGGTATTAATGATGGGTTGTTAGTCCAATTTTCCCAAAGAAGTTTGACCGGGATGGCCTTAAAGTGGCCGATGAAGACAAACCCAAGTCTAGTTTTGACTTGGCAGGATATGGTCGATATGTTTGTGAGATTGCTCCCTGAAATTCAGTTTACTCGGAAACACTTAGAGGCGGTCAGACAAGAACCCAACGAGGCATTTACAAAATTCTTTTCACGTTGGAGGACTAAGTCGTTAGAGCTCGATGAGAAATTAACCGAAGAAGAGATAGTAGATATTATAATGAATTGTTTGAACCATGAATATTGGAACTGGCTGATATCATCTTACCATCCAAAAACATTACACTCTTTATGGAAGGCGGGTTCACAGATTGAAAATGCATTGAACACGGGCAGAATGACAAGGTTGACCAACCTAGAGACTCTAATGGGAATAATTGCGGAACGGCCACATTTACAGATGAAAATCAAGTGAATATTGCGTCAGTTGCATCAGTAATTGCATCACCCACGGGACCATACCAGGGGCAGAGCCAGAACTAGAATCAGGGAAGATATGGACGTCCTCAGAGGAATTTTGCAGAGGCAAACCACCCAATACCCTATCATCAAAGGGAACCCATGGTCAATTTTGTCTTGGCAGAAAACCATGCAAATTTATCCAACTCAATATACAAGCAAGAATCTGCTGTCAATCGACCTGTTCACGTTAGTGAGCTCTTCGCGGATCAGATACAAACTGTGAATTCATTTAATTCAACTAATCGTCCTGTTTTTCTATCTGAATTAATGGCAGATTATTATGGAGTTGAGCAACCAAGGAACGTGCCAAATCCCAATCGATTCCCAGTAGAGCCTGTGCATATCTCTGACCTTCTACCAAAGCAATCCGTGCCTACCAGGCCTGTGCATATTTCAGAGATCTTGTCCAATCCTGTTCAACCACCCGCGAGTCCAGTCTACCTCTCAGATATCTTGCCTGATCCAGTGCATGCAACGAATCAATCTTCGTTTAGGTGGGTGGATCCGGTCAAAAGTGGCAGTGGTGATGGAATTCAAAATGTAGCAAGAAGCAAAACCATTTACAATCCACCTCATCTCAGGGATAAAACTACAATGCCTCCTACACAACCATCACCCAGGTTGAAGTCTGTAAGAGAAGAGGATGAAGAAAAAGTGGTAAGAACAATAGAGGCTGAGTCAGGTAAGTCTCTAACTCATTCTGGTGAGTTAATCCAACCGATTAAGGGTACACCACCTGAATTTGTAAATAAGTAGTCTTTTATTTCCAATTTTCAAAAAAAATCCAAAAAATCCAAAAAAATTGAAAAACTAAAAAAACCAAAAAGATTTTGTTTGTCGGAAAAATGTTTTGAAGAACAATATACTTGGTATAAATAAAGTATTTTGGAATACAAGCGAACCATGGGGATTGTGGAACCGCCAAAAAGAAAAACCTGAATCGGCTAAAGAAGTAAAGTTTGTCAAATCAAAACAAGGAAAATCAACCTTTAAGGGGACCTCAGAGAAAGAAGATGAATACAACCAAAATGTGGATACAGTGCAAGAATGTGCCAATACAAAAGACAGAAGTAGTGAATTTAGTAGAAAAGAAACCGCTGCAGTTAAGACCACAATGGATGTTGGAGACCAATGATAAGAAGGAAGAGAGATTCAAAACACATGAAGATGAGATTTTTCTACCAAATAAGAGCAAGACAACAAATCCACAACTTGAGGAAATTGTATCTTACAAGGACGTGTTATTAAATTTGAAAAATGATGGAGCAACTGATCAAAAGTCAAAGAACGATTTTCCCAGCATAAAGGAAATGAATGATTTTCCCAGCAGAAGGTTCAAGAAAGAAAATAATCAGAAGACAATGAATGATAATCAGAGCATAAGGTTCAAGGAAACAATTAATCAGAAGGTAATGAATAATTTTCCCAGCACAAAATTCAAGAAAGATAATAATCATAAGACAACAAATGATTTTCCCCGCATCAGGTTCAAGAAAGCTACTAAGGAGAAGATGATGAATAATTTTACGACTATAAGGTTCAAGAATACAATTAATCAGAAGATAATGAATGACTTTCCAAGTATAGGGTTCAAGAAGATGAAGCAGGCAGAATTTCGAGAAGATCCAAGAATCATACAGAATAGAAGAGTTATTCAACCATTTGATCGAGGCAGCCAACATGATCCAGGCCCAACAAGTGCTACTCGACCCAAGAAATATCAAACCTAGGTAAGTGCTGAAATCTATCTAAGGGTAGCGAACGCTCATGAAACTTAAGGAGATTTTTTTTAGAAGTCCAATATCTCTCTCATAGTGTCATAGTCTAGGGGCAGAGTCGTCATCATGTTTGCCCCCTTTAGTCAGCCAGTCTCAACAAAAAAAAGAGACACATGAATTATTATTTTCAGTTTTATAGTGCCCAAAAAAAAAGTAATCTACTAAGGGCAGAATCATCATTATTTTAAGCCATCGTCAAAAAAAAAAAAAACTAGGGCATCGTCATCATCATACTGGGCCCATGTCATTGGAGCATTTCAGTCTTTTATTATAGTGTTCGGTCATTTCAAGTCAATAGTTTAGAAAAAGATATATTAGTCCATTTGTATGTCATCATTAGTCTTGTAAGTCATCTCCTAAAGTTCTATGAGCAACGAACGTCCAAACGGATATAATAAAAAAATTAAAAAAAATAATAATAAAAAAATTAATAAATAATAATTTAAAAAAAGATATGAAAAAAATAAATAATGACTACATAATAATTAAAAAAAAGATATGGTTATTAAACAGCCACTTGGGAAAATTGAGTAGCACTTAAAAGAGAGAGGAAAGGAAAAATCGCTAGGAGAAATTGAAGATTTGAAGCATCGAACGTCATCCCTAGAAAGCAGCAAGATCATGAATCGTTTTTACAGTTTGAAGTCAATTGATGAAGTTAATTATAGCTGGGAGATAGCTGGGATGATTGGCAGATTTGAAAATTTGGATGTGGACAGTAATATTTTTGGTGGCATCTATCAGACACATGGCAGGTCAGGATTCCTAAACCTTTGTATATATCGAGTATTTTGTTTTTCACCTTTTAGAAAATTATTTTCTAGAATTTGTTTCTTAGTGAAGAAATAATAAAAAATAAAAATAAAATAAAAAATGAATAAAAATAATAATTAAAAATAGGATTACCTAGCATTATTAATTAATATAATAATAATTAGGAACATGTGCTACTAATAGCTCTTTTGTAAGGTCATCAATTACAGGCTTTCTCCAGATTTTGGACGCAAAACTCGAAGGGAAAGTGAGGCTTGTGGAAATCAAGAATGCTCGAGGAAAATTATTTAAAGCTCCATATGGATCGTAGAAAGGACAAGAGATAATGAAAATATTTGAGCAAAGTCTTAAAGATTGAAGAGCCGCTACACAGACGATGCAATCGATATGATGACGTAGCATGTGGTTAGAAGAATTAATGTAATAAAGCGCAACCTGTTTTCGCAATAGCTGGTATAGCACAAGTACCGCCTCATCATGATCGCTATCATGAGGATGTGTACTGGTGCAAAATCAAAATACTTAGAAATAATTCAGATGAACTTTCTAATGTCATTCCGCAAAATTTTTGAGCAAGGAATCCAATATTTTATGTACAAAATTGGTGTGTACGTCTTTAGCATTCAGTTGCACGCAAACCTCTGTCAAAAAGGGGCAACTGTAGACACCCCAATTTTACACGGTCATGAAAGTATGTCGTGAATCGTAACCGAAGTGGGCCGACTCAAAAATTAGCATTGCTTTTAATGTGTGCTACATGATCACCAGATTAGTTAACTAGTGGGGCTTGCAAATCCATTCCGTAAATCCGTTTTCTACAATCCACCAAGTTCATAAAGAAATCTACTACACCTAGTCCACCGACCAAGCCACCCACCAGCTCCAAAATGGAGTACCCAAAGTCCACCACCACTTACTACTCATGGCCCGTCCCTTTTCTCATATACCAAAAATGGAGTTAGCCATTCCGTAGTAATATGTCGACACCAATTTACCCAAGTCTTTCCATTTAACTAAAATCCTAGGCTTAAATGAAATCTTTTTAATTGTGGTAATAGTATTGGATAATAATTAAAATATAGGAATAATACATTTCTAAATGGAAAATAATATTTAGGTTTTTGTTTTGGACCGTCCGATTTTAGTCATTTAATTCGAGGGTCGAAATTGATGGAGAGAAACTATAAATAGCTAGCTAAGTCGTGAGCTTATAGGGGGAATTTCGATAAAGAATCGGTAGGAAGAATTGTTTAGAGAAGATTAGAAGAGAAATTTTGGAAGAAATAATTGTGAGTGCTAAAGGCTTCGGTGGTCTTGGATACGATTTGCGGCATCATCGTTGGATTTTTGAATAATCTAAGTAATAATACAACCATCTCCTTGCAAAAACAGGTTAGTGCTAATATTTTCAAAAATCCATTGTAAGTGTGCCAAGATTGGCCGATATATACAATTTATTCTCTTTTTTATTAAAGCTTTCTTATTTGGACTAATGATTTTCTTCTGTTTTATTCGACCCCAAGTTTAATACAGCGACCTTGTTCTCTTTTGTTGGATTGCATTCACATGCTAGTTGCTTGTGTCCACCATCTAATTAAAGAACGAGTACTGTATACATTTGGGACTTTCTTATAATTTGGTTCACATCTTTGGTTTGTGCAATCTTTGGTTTGTGAAC
Source organism: Papaver somniferum (assembly GCF_003573695.1). Lineage (NCBI taxonomy): Eukaryota > Viridiplantae > Streptophyta > Magnoliopsida > Ranunculales > Papaveraceae > Papaver > Papaver somniferum. The sequence continues at coordinate 116,570,442 of NC_039362.1, forward strand.
GGCAGTCTTCTTTGTCATTAATATCGATTCATGATTTATAGGATTCAGAATTTGATAATAATAATAAAGATTCGTCAATAATAATAGTAATTTGATTAATTGTTTGGACATATAATATTAGTAATAATGATAATGATATCTTCCTTATAATTTGATTTAATTAATTCGGGTTATAATAAGTTTGGTATTTTTGCAGGTGTATAATATTGTCAAATTTATTTATTTTTATTTTTGCAATTAAAACTCTAATTTTCCAATTATAAAGTAGAGACCAATTTTCGGATTGGACGGGATAGGTGCCTCACACTTTCCTATCTCGTATCTTGATTTCCGGACTCATTTTCTGATATTGGACCAGTGTTTCTATTGGGTCACAACTCCCTAAGTTGGGTGGCGGCTTCGTATTAATAATTTTTCACGTGATTCCCATTTTGTACATTTAGAGATTCTAACCGATTTCGACGGTATCTACACCTTGATCGGCTGGGATCCAACTAGAATCGTGTTTATCTTTGATAGACTTGATTGTCTAGTTGTGTAAGATCGACATCGCTTTATAGTTACTCTTTGAGTTATAGTTGATTGATTGTGAATCTAGATACTGGTTATTTCGGTAATCAAAGTTTTGATTGATCTAACCAGACAAAGGAGTTTATTAGTTTAAACATAAGAGCCTTTGTCAACAACTCAACGATATCTTTTTAGCAAAGATTGATTAGAGTGGTTACCAAACAGATTCTTCCTTTGCTGTTTGGAATACGATCCAAAGGGCTTGTTATTCACGTGAGTGACTCTAGAATTCGAAGGCGTAAGGAGACTGAGGAAACTAAGTAGCTAGGGGTAGTCTATTTTGTCTCAACTATACGAAGTTGGTTTTAGATTTTGTATAACGGCTTAATTCTGAGAGTATTCAAAACTGGACTAGGTCCCGGGTTTTTTTGGCATTTGCGGTTTCCTCGTTAACAAAATCTTGTTGTGTCATTTACTTTACTTCCGCATTATAATTTGTTTATTATAATAACGTAAAGTACACATGTACGTTAATCCGAATTACTTGCCATTGATCCTAATAGTCAACCGGTTTTATTACCGTAACTAGTGTCAAGTAAATATCTTGTTGTCGTATTATCTCAATCTCGTCTATAAAAATCACACGAGGTATAAGACTTAATTTGTATTTTTATTTCGACTTTGTCCATAGACGATCAGTTAAGTTATCAGACTTATAGGTTGATATTTAAAAGATTGTGATGTATTTGGGTACCCTCGTCTTTTCAACGTTCATAAATGGTTAGCCGAAACTAGCCGATTGAACTATAAGCTTAACCATTTTCATAAACACTTAAGACTTTAAGTTTATCACAATTATAAATTATAATGTGATCAATCATGTCTGTATATTGTTCTTAGAGATTTATTCAAATGCTAATTATCTCACAGAAATAATTTTATGTGCATTTGAAAATATTCAACAGGGCAAGTATGTGTACCAGGTATGTCTACTTCAGCCTTGTTCGTGACTATATTTGTGATGGTACATGTACCGGGTATGTGTACCCTTAAGACAAATATAAGTTCCTGAACATGCAGAACTTTTTTAGTTTGCATACCGGGTATGGATACCACACCGGTTACAGAACCGACAGTTCTTTTTCGGTATGCGTACCATTCCAGGTTCACGAGTTCACAGATATTTTGTGGTATGGATACCGGGTATGCGTACCACTAAGTCACTGCCGAACTATAGATACGTGTACTGGGTACATGTACTATGGATCCGGACCTATAACAGTTTTCCCAGTTTTTGAAACTGGTATGCGTACTGTCATGTATCCAGATTTATAGTAGTTCTAAATTTTTCTCTAGATCAATTCGAAACATTCCCAAATAATAGCAATGACACATATAACTGTTCCAGGCTATTTTCAAATGATTCTTGAATCATAATTTAGATTATGAACAATAAATTGTTCTTAACCGAAATTCATCAAGTATGAACAAATGTTCATTAAGCTTAATCATATATATTTCGAGGACTAATTACAAGATAAACTTGATTCGAAATTGTTGATATGCTTACGATAGTCTAATTAGTTATGCGACAACGTCTGATAGATAAATGATAAATATAACTTGAGAAATAGGTGGTTCAGTCTTCACTTACCTTTTGTTGACGAAATTCTTCAAAAGCTTCGGTTGATCTCGCCTTCAAACGGTAGAACGCAATGATGACTGCCTTGATGTCCATTTCTCAACTACAATTATATTCTAATCCGAGATTTAAGTAATTGTAGACTAGAAATAAAGATATAGTTTTGACAACTAAATTTGACAACAAGCTTGAGATAGCAACACTTGTGAGTTCGACCGAGCAATGCTCTAACAACTATATATTATTACATCGGTTTAAGGAAGTAGATGTATGAACTTGTTTCATAATCGAAAGGAAAATCATGAGTGTGTTGGTCCGGTTATTTATTGAATATCATTTGGATGACCAATACAAGATGACAAGGTAGAACCATTCTTGACTTATGTTGAGAATCACGGTATAACCGGTCATAGCCTATATTGTGTGACAAGGTGTAACTGATCCTAACTAGTTTTGGGAAGCAAGGTGTAACCGGTCACAAGCCACATTGGTAAGCAGAGTATAACCGGTCACAAGCTACATTGGGAAGCAAGATGTAATCGGTCACAAGCTATATTGGGAAGCAACATGTAATTGGTCACAAGCTATATTGGGAAGCATGGTCTAACCGGTCACAACCTATCTTGGGAAGCATGGTATAATCGATCACAACTTATATTGTGAGTCATGGTATAACCGGTCACAACTTATATTGTGAGTCATGGTATAACCGGTTCCAAGAGCAAAACCGAGTTTCTAAAGTTCACACATTTCTTCATGGTTGTGTGTGAATTAGGAATTAGGGTTCGCAAAAATGAGAAGCTTCTAGATGTCGACATTATTTAAACATAAACATAACTCTTATCATTAATTATTCAAAGATATTCCTTGATGCTCAAGGTGATCCCAAACCGAAATATTGGAAAGCATTTAATTATGATTTTCAAATACATATGTTTTAATTACCAGAAATTAAATCATACCCTCAGGAAAATGTTCATTAGTTAATGTATTAAACTAATAATAGAAGTTTTCTAAGAGATATTTCGGGAAAATTGTTTGGCATTTAATTGGAAATAGGAAAACCGAAATTAGGTACTTTAATGAATATCTTGAGAATATTTTCTGTTTTGGAATTTTCTTGTTGTCCAGACAGCCTTGGTCTATAAATACTTGAGTTTTCATTTCTTGCAAACTATCCTAAGAGCCAGGCAAACTTCATTTGTGTTGTTTCGGGTGGAAATCGTCTATCCTGAGAGGAAAGTACCCTAATTAGGAGAAATCTCTTATGACTGCTCTTTTAAAAACTTCTGTGAGATCAAGAAGCTCTACGAGTACCGTTGGTGGGAAACTAGATAATAGCATTGTTATTTTAGTTTTCGATTATTGATTTCATTGACCAATGGTTGTTGAAACTTTAATTGCACCTAGTTTTTTTAGAGCATAACTCGGTTGAACCCACCAAGCGTTGGTATGTCAAGTTTGGTTGTCATATTTTAGTGAACCAAAACTTATTTAAAGAGTCGCTTGATTATGTACTAGAGTCAACTTCGTATATGTTAGCTTGAAAGTATTAGGATATGAGACATTACAAGTATTGCGAAGACTTGAAGAAGTGAAGAAGTAAGGAGCTACAACGATAACATCATCCTTCCACTTGTGGTTAGTGATATTTGACTTGAACTGTCTCATTCCCTAATGTATCTTTCAAGTCGTGCATATTGAAAACATAACTGCGAAGCATGAATGATTACACTCTAGTTAAACGTAGTATTAAGGAATACAATACGAAGTATAATGCTTATCTTTTGAACTTCGTATATAAGACATCGACATAATCGTTTGAATGCTATTGTGATTATGTATGGGTATGAGGTGAAGATTTCATCCTAGGAAACAATGTTTTACATTAGTTTAAAGGAAGTAAATTCATGAACTTGTTTCGTGAATCGAAAGGGAAATCTCCAGGCTTATTGGTATTGCTATTCATTGCATATCTTTTGAACTACCAATATGTGTGATTAGTATAACCGCTCATGACTTGTTTATGTTCTTGGTAAAACTATTCACAAGGCCTGACTTTTGTATTGGTATGACTTTTATTAGTAAAACCGATCTTAAGTAATCACCTGAGATGGTATGATCGATTTAGTATTGTTGGTATGACCAACTCTAAGCAAAGGGGAATCGATCCTATGAAGAGGTGCAACCAATCATAAAAGGGGAATCGATCCTTGTAATAGGTGCAACACGCTTTTAGTAGATGGGAGAACCGATCATATAAACATGTGCAACAAGTTTTTAGTGAAAGGGGAACCAATCCTATGGACATGTGCAGCAAATACAAGTAGTTACCATAAGTATGTGGGGAACCGATCCTAGTATCTAGTCAACCGAATTTTTGGAAAGCTAGTGTGACTATGCACAGTACTCACATGGAGGTAGAACCGAAACTTATTTTGGTAGAACCGTGAAACCCATGATTTGTGATTGAGTGTTCTTAATCAATCACATAGTTCTTGAAAGTCAGATGAACCCATTCGAAACTCGTTTGGAAGTGTGGAAAATCAGTTTCAAGATTGTAAGTATGAAAGAGGACTTACAAAGTAAAGATGTTGACATACTTTGAACATGTGCAGTAACGCTTATCTTTTATTGTTCAAAGATATTCCTTAATAGCTAAAGGAAAATCCCGGATCGAAAAATAAGTTGAGAATCTTTTAATTAAGGTTTTTATTTTTATTTTTGGAAAATGAAAATTGGTAATGTGCATTTACTAATTGGAGATTTTCTAAGAGATATTCGGTCAATGTTTGGACAGAGCATTTCCAGGAATTATGGAAACCGAATCTGGAATATATTGCATATCTTGAGAATATTTTCGATTTTGGAAATTCCTTGGTGTCCAAACTTCCTTGGTCTATAAATATCAAAGTTTGCACTTCTAGCAAAATAATCCTCAGAGCCAGCAAAACTACCTAGTTGTGTTGTTACTAGTGGAGCCGCCTATTCGGAGAGGAAAGTAACCTAATTAGGCGAAATCTCTTACGGCCGCGCAGTTTAAAGACTTCTTGGGGATTGAGAAGCTCTATTAGTACCGTTGGTGGGAAACTAGATAATTGTGGTTTATCTTTTGTTTCGATTGATTTGATTGACTAATGGTTGTTGAACTTTGATTGCACCTAGTTTGTTTATGCTTGAGAATCTTCTCTTCTGATATAAGATTCACTCAAACTAGATCGAAGTTTCGACGGGGATCTTTAGACTGTTTGTAGTTCTAAAGACGTCTTGTGATAATCCATTGTTAACAGACTCCGTTCTGTACGTGATTGATCACAATAGATTCAAGTTGATTGTGTGTAGGTGTTTATTTAAGATCTAAGAAGATTTGAAGACAAAAAAGACTTTGAATATTTATGATTTGGGTTCATAATCTTTGGTGTGCACAATACTTGTTTCGGTTAAAGAGGATCCAACTATAATCAGTTTATCCTTGTGGTAGATTGGATTGATTAGTTGCGTAGATCGGCATCAATACGTTTTTTTGGGATTCAAAGTATTGATTGCAAAATATAGACGATTACTTCGCTAATTGTTAGTAGATAGATCTAAGGACCTGACAAAGGAGTTTATTGAGATAAACAGAATAGCCTTTGTCGAACTCACATCACTTGGTTGAAGAGAGTTGATACCAAACAGATTTGTTGTTCCTTTACTGTTTGGAATACGAACCAAAGGAATTGTTCCAAGTACGTGAATTATTCATAATTTGGAGGCGTGGGAATACATACGGAAATAAGTGAACTATAGGTTTAGTTGCTTGGTCTCAACAATACGAAGTTGGTTTAATTTTGTGTGGCGGATTAATCCTGAGAGTATTCAATTCTGGACAAGGTCCCGGGGTTTTTCTGCATTTGCGGTTTCCTCGTTAACAAAATCTTGTTGTGTCATTTACTTTTATTTTCCGCAATTATAATTGTTGTTATTATAATTTAAAGTAAATTACACAAACGTTAATTCCTATTTACTTGATAGTAATCCTATTTTGTTTGGTTAAGTCCGAACCTCTTATCAAGTAAACATACTTCAATGTTGTATTGTCTCGATCTCGTATCCATAGACGATCACACGAAGTGTGAACCGATTAGTTGTATTGTCTCGACCCAGTCCATAGACTATCACTTTCGGAGAAAGGACTTATAGGTAGGAAAAGTTTTAGCTTGAGGTATATTTGGGTACCCTCGCCTTTTCACACTTTCAAGCTAACCTATACGAAGTTGATTCTAGTATATAATCAAGCAACTCTTTAAATGAGTTTTGATTCACTAAAATATGATAACCAAACTTGACATACCAACGCTTGGTGGGTTCAACCGAGCTATGCTCTAACAATCCCCCCCTTTGTATATTTTAGTGACAAAACTCTTATATCATATGGATAAACAAATTACAAAAATTCATTATACACATACGCTTGATTCCAAGTTCAACACCACAAAACCTGCATTAAATTCAATCCTTAAATGTCGCTGCTGACATTATAATAACAAAGCTAATACTCCCCCTAAAGGTAAGATAGGTAGATTTTCAATTCGCACGTCTTTGTTATTTCCGTGTAGTTCCTCATAACTACATATCATATGGTATGTAACTCCCCCTTAGTTTATGCTTTCACTTTTTTCATTAGAATAAACGTTTTAGCACAAATGTCCTTTCCCTTAGTGATACCAACTCACAACAAGTCAATATCACTTGTTTACTCTGTATATTTCTCCCCCTTTTTGTCACAAAATGACAAAGAAACGAAAAAATAAAGGACAAACCGAAAGGATCTTACAAATCTCACAAAGAGAGTTTGCAAACCTATAAGAGTTGAGCACGAGGGTTTTACACTCCATTTTAGATAACCAATATCAAAACCGAAACTACAAGTAATTTGGTTTTAACATGTTATCTAGGAAACAATTTCCCAAAGCAATTTTCCCTAATAGTTTAGCACATCAAAAATCAACTAAGCACCTTAGTTCTTTTGCTAAACCGATTGTACAAGTACAATCGCTTGTTCGATAAGACCAAAATAAAGATCAGAATTAACTTTATTTTTCTCATCAGGCTCTAATTATTCTCAAAAATAACTTAGACCTTTCACTTTTAAACAAGACAAATACTAGGTTAGTTAACTAGTAATTCTTGTTAAGGAATTCGGTTAGACTTGAATAACCGAAACCTTCACATTTGATAAGTCTAACTAAGATCCGAAAAACTTAATTTCTCTTATCCGGAAATCACTTGGACTAAACAAATGATCCCGAAACACTTTTATTAAGCCATAAACAATCCATACAAACCATAAAAATCAATTTGCATAATCATTTATCTTAACCGGAAGCAATTGAAACAAACATAGACATTATAGCACCGCAATTGCACCGAAATTTTGTAAGCCTAAACAATTGATACCAAGCAATAACGAAGGATAACAATAGTTTTTATTAACCGGAAACAACTGAATCACAATCAAACATCCATACACAAATAATGGAATAAACATCAATTGTACCGAAATTTTGTTAAGCAAAAGCAATAAGGATATGAAATAAAATCATGCTTTTCTTAAACAGGAGAACAATTAACTGACAAGATTGTTACCTCAAATTCCGCATCCTCTTCTCCAATAATGTTTGCATCTTCTTTCCAGGGAGAATTGATACCGAAATATCATTATGTTGTCATCCTTATGCAAGTCAAAAAGAATAACAACAGCCAACCTTTACCAGAGAAAGGTTGAAAACCGGTTTTAACTATTGCAAGCAAAAGTTGAAACCTCGAACATATGCTTTTATGCTAAACCAAAAGATTCAACATATTGTGACTTTTTCACATATTGTTTCAATCAGAACCCCTCGTGATCCTTTGATAAAGCCTACCAACATGGGATAGAACTTAATCCTGCTAAACCAAAAAGTCACCCAAACCATAAGGGTTCACACATTATGAGATCGAATATCAAGGTAATAAAACCGAAATTAAACATCCCATAACCATACATAGCAATAACATAAACCATTCAAGCACAGGATATGTAATCAAAAACTATCACAAGAAATATTATAAAATAATAATTTTATTCGTAATAAGATAGTTTTATTCATAATAGACTTTACAATTGTTGAAAGAAATCAAAAAACTGAAGTCTATTTTTCTGGATTAAGTCTTCAGCATACGACTTAATCTTTAGTGGTGCTCTTGTTGTTCACCGAAGTTTCTTCAGTGTTCAAACTTTTGAAGCATGTCTTAAGAGACTTGTCTGCAACCACTTCTTGTTTTTCAAGCTTTTAAACTTGAACCTTCATATCAGCAAGATCAGCTTTTGTCTCCTTAATTTTATCTTTGAGCCAATCTTGATTTCGAACTGTCATTATGAGATTGGTTCTCAGTTCTTCAAAATTTTGAATATAGTGAATTATACTATCAGAACGAATCCACTTGGTTTCGGTTGGATTTTGAAGGTTGTATGCCAACATACAAGACTCATTTTGAGATCCGATTGAACTATCAGAATCATAATCAGACATGATTTTTGATAAGTTTTTCTTCCTCCTTTCTATATTGATTCCTTGACAATCCTTAACCTTTTGAGCTTCTTCCTTATTAGCCTTTGTAACACTGCGAGTTATTGGAGGCATGCTCGGTTATTTAAAAGGGATTACTCAGGGTTTCAAAATACAGGAAAAAGATTTTTTTCCAGTAAGACACAAAGTTTCGGACCTGAAAAACTTGTGGAATACCAAAAATATACACATAATATATTTTGTTTCCATTGTCTGAATCTTCCCAAGCTGGAAGGTTTATTTAGAATTCGAAAAACTAAAATAAAACCTATTTTTGGAAGATCATGATAAACATGAACACTTTTTAGACAGACATGGATCCGTAGTCATCCATAAAATGTCACAGAATTTTCTGATAAACAATCACACAAAGCTGTGCTTCTTTTTATTGTGCTTTTATCATCCATAATTAAGAGCACTGAAGAGGATGAGAGTGCACAGTTTCAATACAACTAAGTTGTATCGGAGTAAGATTTTTCTAGCTTACAACGAGTATCAGAACCAAAGTTCATGTTTCTCCTTGGGAATTTCTGCCCAAAATATCTTCTCCCAAGATAATGATCTTTTCTAACTTTAGAGATATGATCATGTGGAGAAGATGTGAGAGTTTTCAGGGATAGTTAAATCTCTCTTAATTCTATCAATGAGATTTTCATAAGATTTTCTCATTCTAAGGATTTCCTTATGATGCACATCAGTAAGATTGTCTGAAACAATTATCCGGAATTCCTGATTGTTTCTTTTGGCAGAGATTCTTTCTTTCCCTTTCTTCTGGAGTCGTTCTTCATCAAAACTAGAATTGTTTCGATATGGGTGAGGAGGAAACTTTTTTCAGAAGTGATTGTCAACTCTTTCCTATGATTATTTTGAGTTGATCTTATTGGGTAGTGGTATGATCTGTCTTTCTACTAAGGAATGGCCTTTCAGTTTTTTAAGACAAGAAACTTCTTTCAACATTTTTACCACCGTATTTTGAAGAAGTATAAGTTTCCTGTCAAGTGACTGAAAGTTGTATTCCTTAGAATGACTTACACGGAGTCGGTTCAAAGTTTCCTTTGGACATGATTTCGTTTGATCATCAGTAGATATAGAAGATGGTTTCTTATCCTTTTCTGTCTTGATGTAGTTAGGCAAACTACCATCATCTTGATCTGTTTCAGATGTGACCAAACCGTTTTTATCCCAATCCGTAAAACTCGAGCAAGGAATTTTAGTTTCCTCAACATCAAAAGAAATCACAACATCATCATTAGTCAGAGTGATAGGATATGTCTCTTAATCTTGAGTAAGAGATTTACCAAGAGCTTCTAATTTGACAGATAGATCCATATTCTCTTTGGCTAGAATATTCCGTTGAATGTATTTATCTTTGATCTCCTGTTTAAGAAGATTTGACTCTGTCTTTAATATTATCACTTTAGTATACAGAGATTTTATAGGCTTTAGGAGTTTTACTAACTCTTTATCAGCATCTTCTTTTCCATCAGAGGACGACACAGATGTTTTCGCAACTCCTGGAGCATGAGTTAACGAAGTGATAAAATCTTCAACTTTTGAGTATTCATACTCTTGCATAACGTTAACTAAATCAGACATAGATTCAATTTCTTATAGGTTGGATCGCACCAAACACAGATTGTTAGATATTTTCGTGTTTGCCTGCTCTGATACCAATTGAAAACACGAGGGTACCTAAATATACCTCAATCTAAAACTTTTCCACCTATAAGTCCTTTTCCGAAAGTGATTGTCTATGGAATGAGTCGAGACAATACAACTAATCGGTTCACACTTCGTGTGATCGTCTATGGATACGAGATCGAGACAATACAACAACGAAGTATGTTTACTTGATAATAGGTTCAGACTTAAACAAACTCTAGGGGTTGTCTATCAAGTAAAATAGGAATTAACTTTGTGTATTTTACTTCTAATTATAATAAAAACAATTATAATGGCGGAAATAGAAAAGTAAAAGACACAACAAGATTTTGTTAACGAGGAAACCGCAAATGTAGAAAAACCCCGGGACCTAATCCAGAATTGAATACTCTGAGAATTAAGCCGCTATACAAAATCAAACCAACTTCGTATAGTTGAGACTTAGCAACTAAACCTATAGTTCACCTTGTTTCCTCAGTATCCCTGCGCCTCCAACTTGTTAATCAAGTCACGCACTTGGAACAGTTCTTTTGGTTCGTATTCCAAACAGTAAAGGAACAACAAATATGTTCGGTAACAAATCTTTTCAAACAACGTGATATGAGTCTGACAAAGTCTCTTCCGTTTAACCAATAAACTCCTTTTTCGGGTCATTAGATCAATCTCTCAACAACTACTGAAGTAATTGTTAGACTATGCAATCAATACCATTAATCACAAAGAAGTGTATTTATGCCGATCTACTCAACTAATCAATCCAACCTATCACAAAGATAAACCGATTATAGTTGGATCCCTTTCCATCCGAAACAAGTATTGTGCACACCAAAGATTATGAACCCAAAAAGTCTTCTTGTCTTCAAATCTTCTTTAATCTTCAATCAGCACCTGCACACAATCAACTTGAATCTCTTGTGATCAATCACACACAGAACGGAGTCTGTTAACGTTGGATTATCACAATACGTATTTAGATCTACATACAGTCTAAAGATCCCCGTCGAAACTTCGATCTAGTTTAAGTGAATCTTATATCAGAAGAGAAGATTCTCAAGCATAAACAAACCAGGTGCAATCAAATTTCAACAACCGTTAGTCAATCAAATCAATCGAAAACTAAAACAAGTCGCAATTATCTAGTTTCCGACCAACGGTACTAATAGAGCTTCTCAATCCCAAAGAAGTCTTTAAACTGAGCGGTCGTAAGAGATTTCGCCTAATTATGTTACTTTCCTCTTCGAATAGGCGGCTTCACCAGTAACAACACAACCAGGTAGTTTTGCTGGCTCTGAGGATTAGTTTGCTAGAAATTCAAACTTCAATATTTATAGACAAGGAAGTTTGGACACCAAGGAATTTCCAAAACCGAATATTCTCAAAGGTATGTAATAAACACAAAATCGGTTTTCATAATTCCTGGAAAATGCACTGTCCAAATATTGACCGAAATCCCAATAGAAAAATCTATAATCAGTAAATGCACACTACTAATTATTATTTTCTAAACATATGCATTTAATTGCTCGAGATTAAATAACATATAAAAACTAAGAAACCTTAATTAAAAAGATTCTTAATTTATTTCGATCCTGGGATTCTCCTTTAGCTATTAAGGAATATCTTTGAACAATTAATGATAAGAGTTATTGCACATGTTCAAAGTATGTCGACATCTTTACTTTGCAAGTCCTTTTTCATACTTACAATCTTGGAAACGATTTGCCACACTTCCAAACAAATTTAGAATTGGTTCGTCTGAATTCCAAGATCTATGTGATTGATTATCCTATCAAATCACCAATTATGGGTTTCACGGTTCTACCAAAACAAGTTCGGTTCTACCTCCATGTGAGTATTGTGCATAGTCACGCTAGTTACCAAAATTCGGTTGACTAGGTACTAGGATCGGTTCCCCACAACTTATGGTAACTACTTGTATTCGGTTGCACATGTCCATAGGATCGGTTCCCCCAAAACTACAAACTTGTTTCACATGTCCATAGGATCGGTTCCCCTATCTACTAAAAACGTGTTGCACCTCTTACAAGGATCGATTCCCTCTTGTAAACGTGTTGCACCTCTTACTAGAATCGGTTCCCCAATGACTAGATAAAAGTTGTTATTTACAAGGCATCGATTATACCATCTTGAGTGATTACTTAAGATCGGTTTCACTAATAAAAGTCATACCAATACATAAGTCAGGCCTTGTAAATAGTTTTACCAGGATACATAAACAAGTTTATGAGCGGTTATACTAAACACACATATTGGTAATTCAAAATAGATTTGCAATGAATAACAATACCAATAAGCCTAGCGATTTCACTTTCAATTCACAAAACAAGTTTATGAACTTACTTCCTTTAAACGAATGTAAAACATTGTTTCCTAGGATGAAATCTTCACTCATACCCTTACATAATCATAATAGCATTCATATGATCATGTTGATGTCTTATATACAAAGTTTAATGGTTAAGCTATAAACCTCGTATTGTATTCCTTAATACTATGTCTAACTAGAGTTTCATACACAGCTTCGCAGTTATGTTTTCAATATGCACGACTTGAAAGATACGTTATGGAAAGAAACAGTTCAAGTCAAATATTACTAACCTCAAGAGGAAGGATGATGTTGTCGTTGTAGCTCCATACTTCTTCATATTCTTCAAGTCTTCATGTAATACTTGTAAATCTCATATCCTAACACTTTCAAGCTAACCTATACGAAGTTGACTCTAGTATATAATCAAGCGACTCTTTAAATGAGTTTTGATTCACTCAAATATGACAACCAAACTTTACATACCAATGCTTGGTGGGTTCAACTGAGCTATGCTCTAACAATCTCCCTATTTTTCAATTTTAGTGACAAAACTCTTACATCATATGGATAAACAAATTACAAAAATTCATTATACACATACGCTTGATTCCAAGTTCAACAACACAAAACATGCATTAAATTCAATCCTTAAATGCCGCTGCTGACATTATAATAACAAAGTTAATACTCCCCCTAAAGGTAAGATAGGTATATTTTCAATCCGCACGTCTTTGTTATTTCCATGTAGTTCCTCATAACTACATATCATATGGTATGTGACTCCCCCTTAGTCTATGCTTTCACTCTTTTCGTTAGAATAAACGTTTTAGCACAAATGTCCTTTCCCTTAGTGATACCAACTCACAACAAGTCAATATCACTTGTTTACTCCATATATTTCTCCCCCTTTTTGTCAAAAATGACAAAGAAACGAAAAAATAAAGGACAAACCGAAAGGATCTTACAAATCTCACAAAAAGAGTTTGCAAACCTACAAGAGTTGAGCACGAGGGTTTTACACACCATTTTAGATAACCAATATCAAAACCGAAACTACAAGTAATTTGGTTTTAACATGTTATCTAGGAAACAATTTCCCAAAGCAATTTTCCCTAATAGTTTAGCACATCAAAAATCAACTAAGCACCTTAGTTCTTTTGTTAAACAGATTATATAAATACAATCGCTTGTTCGATAAGACCAAAATAAAGATCAGAATTAACTTTATTTTTCTCATCAGACTGTAATTATTCTCAAAAATAACTTAGACCTTTCACTTTTAAACAAGACAAATACTAGGTTAGTTAACTAGTAATTCTTGTTAAGGCATTCGGTTAGACTTGAATAACCGAAACCTTCTTGTTTTTCAAGATTTTCAACTTGAACCTTCATATCAGCAAGATCAACTTTTGTATCCTCAATTTTATCTTTGAGCTAATCTTGTTTTCGAACCGTCATTATGAGATTGGTTCTCAGTTCTTCAAAATTTTGAATATAGTGTGAATCATACTATCAGAACGATTCACTTGGTTTCGGTTGGATTTTGAAGGTTGTATGCCAACATACAAGACTCATTTTGAGATCCGATTGAACTATCAGGATCATAATCAGACATAAATTTTGAGAAGTTTTTCTTCCTCCTTTTTGTATTGATTCCTTGACAATCCTTAACCTTTTGAGCTTCCTTCTTATTAGCCTTTGTAACAGTGCGAGTTATTGGAGGCATGCTCGGTTATTTAAAAGAGATTACTCTGGGTTTCAAAATACAGGAAAGAGATTATTTTCCAGTAAGACACAAAGTTTCGGACCTGAAAAACTTGTGGAATACCAAAAATATACACATAATATATTTTGTTTCCATTGTCTGAATCTTCCCAAGCTGGAAGGTTTATTTAGAATTCGAAAAACTAAAATAAAACCTATTTTTGGAAGATCATGATAAACATGAACACTTTTTAGACAAACATGGATCCACAGTCATCTATAAAATGTCACATAATTTTCTGATAAACAATCACACAAAGGTGTGCTCCTTTTTATTGTGCTTTTCTCATCCATAATTAAGAGCATTGAAGAGGATGATAGTGCACAGTTTCGATACAACTAAGTTGTATTGGAGTAAGCTTTTTCTAGCTTACAACGAGTATCAGAACCAAGTTCATGTTTCTCCTTGGGAATTTCTGCCCAAAATATCTTCTCCCAAGATAATGATCTTTTCTAACTTTAGAGATATGATCATGTGGAGAAGATGTGAGAGTTTTCAGGGATAGTTAAATCTCTCTTAATTCTATCAATGAGATTTTCATAAGATTTTCTCATTCTAAGGATTTCCTTATGATGCACATCAGTAAGATTGTCTGAAACAATTATCGAGAATTCCTGATTGTTTCTTTTGGCAGAGATTCTTTCTTTCCCTTTCTTCTGGAGTCGTTCTTCATCAAAACTAGAATTGTTTCGATATGAGTGAGGAGGAAACTTTTTCCAGAAGTGAGTGTCAACTCTTTCCTCTGATTACTTTGAGTTGATCTTATCGGGTAGTGGTATGATCTGTCTTTCTACTGAGGAATGGTCTTTCAGTTTTTAAGACAAGAAACGTCTTTCAATATTTTTACCACCGTATGTTGAAAAAGTATAAGTTTCCTGTCAAGTGACTGAAAGTTGTATTCCTTAAGATCACTTACACGGAATCGGTTCAAAGTTTCCTTTGGACAAGATTTCATTTGATCATCAGTAGATATAGAAGATGGTTTCTTATCCTTTTTTGTCTTGATGTAGTTACGAAACTACCATCATCTTGATCTGTTTCAGATGTGACCAAACCGTTTTTATCACAATCTGTAAAAGTCGAGCAAGGACTTTTAGTTTCCTCAATATTAGAATAAATCACAACATCATCATTAGTCAGAGTCATAGGATGTGTCTCTTTATCTTGAGTAAAAGATTTACCAAGAGCTTCTAATTTGACAGATAGATCCATATTCTCTTTGGCTAGAATATTCAGTTGAATGTCTTTATCTCTGATCTCCTGTTTAAGAAGATTTGACTCTGTCTTTAATATTATCACTTTAATAGATAGAGATTTTATAGGCTTTTGGAGTTTTACCAACTCTTTATCATCATCTTCTTTTCCATCAGAGGACGACACAGATGTTTTCCTGGAGCATGAGTTAACGAGGTGATAACTTCTTCAACTTTTGAGTATTCATACTCTTGCATAACGTTAACTGAATCATACATAGATTCAATTTCTTATAGGTTGGATCGCACCAAACACAGATTGTTAGATCTTTTCGTGTTTGCCTGCTCTGATACCAATTGAAAACATGAGGGTACCCAAATATACCTCAATCTAAAACTTTTCCACCTAAAAGTCTTTTTCCGAAAGTGATTATCTATAGACTGAGTCTAGACAATACAAATAATCGGTTCACACTTCGTGTGATCGTCTATGAATACGAGATCGAGACAATACAACAATGAAGTATGTTTACTTGATAATAGGTTCGGACTTAACCAAACTCTAGGGGTTGTCTATCAAGTAAAATAGGAATTAACGTTTGTGTATTTACTTCTAATTATAATAAAAACAATTATAATGGCGGAAATAGAAAAGTAAAAGCGGACTGGAGTGAGACCAAACCCCGGGACCTAATCCAGAATTGAATACTCTCAGAATTAAGCCGCTATACAAAATCGAACCAACTTCGTATGGTTGAGACCAAACAACTAAACCTATAGTTCACCTTGTATTTGGATTTTGTTAACGAGACGGTTCACGGACTGGGTTTTTGGACTGGTACTCACGCAACTATTTTGTCAACTTCAGCAGAATTTCTCGGGATGAGAAGTTCGGCAGTTCGCGGACTTGGCAACAAGCCATTCTTCCGGTTTCTCTTGATCAACAAAGTTCGCAAACTTTGGTTCAAGGAATAAGACTTATACATAAATGTGTTTCTAAAACAATGCTTATGTCCATCATTGGTTATGTAATCTAAACTCTCATTTCAATCATTGAAACATTCTTAGAGGACGTTATACAGTTGTTACACCATTTCTCGTCAAAGCAAATTTCAAAGTGATTGAAACATATCATGACTTTCGTCACTAGGTAAAGATAAACTTGGTCGAAGCAAAAAGCTTACCAACACATATTTCGAGATATAGAAAGGCGAGGTATACTCGGCTCGAAATACCAAATGCGTATAGTCTAAGTCTATATATATATCATACGACTTTTTGTCTCAAGAAGTAGAAGATAGAGTAGATAGACTTTAGAGTGACAGATAAGTTCAAGTCTTCACATACCTTTTTGTCGAGAAGTTCCACCGGTTCCTTGAGTAGTTCTTCTACTTGTATGATGAATCGCCATGAAGTCCTTGAGCTCAACTACACTTTCTATCCGACTTAGCTATAATAGACTAGAATTCAAGACTTATAGTTTTGATCACTAACATTGACAAACATGCTTGAGATAGCAACGCATGCGAGTTCGACCGAGAAATGCTCTAACAATCTCCCCATTTTTCAATTTTAGGGACAAAACTATCAATACATATGGAATTCCAAAATGATAAAGAAACTTAAGTATCTCTTATTCCACATGTCTAATCTTCAACATTCCTCGAAATATTCGTCACTTCCAAGTACTTCAATGATCCCAAAGGTTGTAAACAATGAGAAAGCATCGGTCTTGATCATTGTTATACAGTGTCATGGTATTATTACACAACGTCAAAGTTCAATTGTATCACAACTTTAACAATAAGATATGACCATCAAGATATGACCATTAACCCCTCAAAAATTCCACAACCGCACACCCATCAAGATATGACCATTAAGCACAAGTTCAAAAGAACTGTCCCCCGTTAGATGTCATTCCCGAAAGAACAACAAGAGCGACCTTAATTTCGAAAGAAAAGAAGGATTTTACTGGACACCAAAAACCATAAGAATGATTTTTTATATCCAAAAAATCAATCAAATTAATCACAAGTACAACCCTTGGCTAATTTAATCGGTATACGCAATTAAATCAAATACAAAAAGTGATCAATTCAGTTGTTTGTTCGCAACCTTTTACACAGGTTCGTGGACGCCCAATTCTAAACCCTATAAAGAGTAGAATTGTCGATAATAACCATTTACTTTATTTAATAGACAAGAAACACAAACCTAAGAAAAAATATTTTTCTGAAGCCTGAGCAGTACACAATCTCATCTCTTTTGATCAGGCACATGAGACAAGATTTACCAAACAACACAATTAATTTGTGCTGTGGTGAACAACAATTTGTCCACCATTTTCCTCTTGTGAGGAATACTCTGACTTCTGTCTATCAAAACGATTTTACCATACCTTCTTCTCTAATGGTCTAATTTTGTCTTTGGAAACCAACTTCTTAGTCGAAGATAAAATCCTACATACCTCAACAGTCTTCTGGGCAAGTTTAAGCTTCATTGCCAATCGCTTTGCTCTTCGTTGAAGTTTGTTGGCGTGCCTCTCTTGATGCTTGTACTTGTAACATCTTGATAGTTTATGACCCTTTTGAGAACAAAACAAGCACGTCAAACTTGGATAGTATTCAGGCATCTATGGTGTGAACGCAGCTAGACACATAGTGGATCCTGAAACATTAAAACCATCGTTTCCAAAGGATGGGTCAATTGATTCTTCCAGCTTGATTGGATTCTCCTATTTACCGAAACCATCAAGGTTGATATATGTATTGCTACAATTATCAAAATCAATGTTTTCACATAGAAGACCGACACTTGATTTCCTGTCTTCATCAGAATCATAGATCTCAGACATCTCATCAAGTGTTACAGAAAGACCTTTGTTCCCAGTGTATTTTCTACGATTTGGGCACTCGCTTGGAAAATGACCAAAACCTTTACACTTAAAGAAATGTGGCATATCCTCGTCATCAGCCTCGTCAGCATCCCTTTTTTTAGGAGGGACGCGATTGTGAGGTTTATCTGACGACCTAGGTTTGTCTCTTGAAAACCGTTTACTTCTCTTCAATATAAGATCCCTAAACTATCTTGTGATCAATGAGACTGATTTGTCAAGATCTTCATCCGAAAAATCATCCTCAAATTTATCATCCTCATAGACATAAACACTTTTACTTTTATCAAGTAATTTAGTGTTCCTCTGTGCTTTAAAGGCAACATCCTTTCCGATTTTGGATGTATGCTCATGATCAAAGATCTTTAGCTTTCCAACCAATGTATTTCTGGAAAGATTATCATGGTTATTTCCCTCAACGATCGCATGCTTCTTAGACCCGTATCTAGATGGAAGCGATCTGAGAATTTTCATCACAATGTCCTTTTCAGGAATAGTCTTACCCAATGCAAACGATGCATTAACAATCTCAGACACTTTGTGATTAAACTCATCAAATGTATCTTCATCTGCCATACGAAGGTTCTCCCAATTGGAATTAAGGTTTTGAAGCCTAGCTTCCTTTTCACTGGAGTTACCTTCGAATACGGTTTCTAAGATATCCCAAGCATCTTTAGACCGAGTGCAATTAGACACATGGTGCTGAAGATTTGGGGTAATGGCATGTATGATAGAATTTAAACCGTCGAAATTTTGCTTTGCAACATTTATTTTAGAAGGGGTGTTTCACCAATAGGTTTGGGAACATTTACATCTCCAACTGCCACAACGGGAGCATTAGAGCCATCAACAACATATACCCATGATTGAAAATCACGTGCTTGAATAAAATCTCGCGTAGAAATTTTCCACCATAAGTAATTAGAGCCATCGAAGATTGGTGGTACGTTAATAGAGATAGCACCTATGTCCATAGAGTCAAATCGCTACAAACACAGACTTGTAAGGTCTTAAACGTGTTTTCCTGCTCTGATACCAATTGAAAAAGCGGGGTTCTAACAACACCACCCAATATTTCTCTTAGCAATCTGTATGGACAAACTCGAATATACTTTTAAGAGAATCAACAAGACTCAATCAATTAAAAGTATATCAACGAGTTTATATCTCTCTCTTGATTTGATTTCCTCAAACAGAAACTGCGAATACTAATCAAATACAAGGAATAACTTGGATGGTACCAAAGACCAATATCCAAGTGTCAATCAATATCAATCAACAACCATTAGGTCGTATTCTCCAATTGATTGATCTAACACACAACCTGTATTATTTCAGTTATAAAGATAAAACAATATAATGCGGAAATTGAAATAACACAGACACCAGAAATTTTGTTAACGAGGAAACCGCAAATGCAGAAAAACCTCAAGACCTAGTCCAGATTGAACACACACTGTATTAAACCCCTAAAGACACTAGCCTACTCCAAGCTAACTTCATACTGGACTGTAGTTGAACCCCAATCAGTCTCCCACTGATCCAAGGTAAAGTTGTACTCCCTACGCCTCTGATCCCAGCAGGATACTGCGCACTTGATTCCCTTAGATGATCTCACCCACAACTAAGAGTTGCTACGACCCAAAATCGCAGGTTTTGACAATAAACAAATTTGTCTCACACAGACAAGTCTATCAAAGAATCAATCTGTCTCCCACAGAAAAACCCTAAAGTTTTTGTTCCGTCTTTTGATAATAATCAAGGTGAACAGGAACCAATTAATAATCCGGTCTTATATTCCCGAAGAACAACCTATATTAATCAATCACCTCACAACAATCTTAATCGTATGGTAGCGAAACAAGATGTTGTGGAATCACAAATAATGAGACGAAGATGTTTGTGATTACTTTTTATATCTTGCCTATCGGAGATATCAAATTTCAAGCCAATCAATCTGATTGTACTCGTACGATAGAAGATGCAAGATCAGATCACAGAACTATGATGAAAGTAGTATCGGTCTGGCTTCACAATCCTAATGAAGTCTTTAAGTCGTTAACCTGGTTTTAGAAGAAGAAAACCAAAGGTTAAAGGAGAACCGACTCTAGTAAGCAAACTAGTATCACACGTAAGGTCTGGGGATTAGTTTTGCACAATACTAGATGTCTCCTTTATATAGTCTTTCAAATCATGGTTTTGCCTTGGTAACAAAGCAATCAATATTCACCGTTAGATAAAAACCTGATTTAGATTCAAGCTAATATTTCTCAACCGTTAGATCGAAAACTTAGCTTGTTATACACAAATGAACTGCACGCTTCTAGGTATGTTAACCGTACCCAAACGTGTACATTGTTGGTTCAACAATAGTTAACCGAAAGGTTATCCATATGAGCATTTCATATCAACCATGTTCTTCTTCACCATAACTAGTTCAAATGACTCAAATGAACTAGTTAGAGAGTTGTTCAATTGCAAGGAAATCTTATGTAACTACACAAGACACAATTGAAGCAAAGATGATTTGATTCACTTGAATCGGTTTATGAACTTTTATAGCCACGGTTTGCAAACTACATTCCTTAGTATTTTTAAAGTTTAAGTTCAGAAATCATCTTTAGATATATAACCTTCTTAAGTTCGCACACTAGGTTCGCGGACTTAAGCAACCGGCAGAGTTTACAAACTTCAGCAGAAAATCTCGGCAAGAGACCTTCCGTCGGTTCGCAGAATGGGTTCGCGGACTGGTACTCACGCAACTAGTTTGTCAACTCCAGCAGAATTTCTCGGGATGAGAAGTTCGGGAGTTCGCGGACTGAGTTCGCGGACTTGGCAACAAGCCATTCTTCCGGTTTCTCTTGATCAACAAAGTTCGCAAACTTTGGTTCAAGGAATAAGACTTATACATAAATGTGTTTCCACAACAATGCTCATGTTCATCATTGGTTATGTAATCTAAACTCTCATTTCAATCATTGAAACATTCTTAGAGGACGTTATACAGTTGTTACACCATTTCTCATCAAAGCAAATTTCAAAGTGATTGAAACATATCATGACTTTCGTCACTAGGTAAAGATAAACTTGGTCGAAGCGAAAATCTTACCAACACATATTTCGAGATATAGAAAGGCGAGGTATACTCGGCTCGAAATACCAAATGCGTATAATCTAAGTCTATATATATAGCATACGACTTTTTGTCTCAAGAAGTAGGAAATAGGGTAGATAGACTTTTGAGTGACAGATAAGTTCAAGTCTTCGCATACCTTTTTGTCGAGAAGTTCCACCGTTTCCTTGAGTAGTTCTTCTACTTGTATGATGAATCGCCATGAAGTCCTTGAGCTCAACTACACTTTCGATCCTAGTCCGAGACTTATCTATAATAGACTAGAAATCAAGACTTATAGTTTTGATCACTAACATTGACAAACATGCTTGAGATAGCAACGCATGCGAGTTCGACCGAGCAATGCTCTAACAATCTCCCCCTTTGTCAATTTTTGGGACAAAACTATGAATACATATGGAATACAAAAAAGATAAAGAAACTTAAGTAGCTCATATTCCACATGTCTAATCTTCAACATTCCTCGAAATATTCGTCACTTCGAAATACTTCAATGATCCCAAAGTTTGTAAGTTTAGCATCACCGCAATTGAAGATCCGTAGCTATAATAATGAGAAAGCATCGGTCTCGATCATTGTTATATAGTGTCATAGTATTATTACACAGCGTCAAAGTTCAATTGTACCACAACTTTAACAATAATACTATGGTGATATGTATCACTCCCCCTTAGTCAATACTCCATCTCACATGGAAACCACTCCGCCTTACATAATGACCCGAAGACCATATGTATTTGTAGTGTGAACTACATATTAATTCTCCCCCTTTTTGTCAATAAAATTGGCAAAGGTACAAGAACGGGATCATAATGAAATTTCCGTAAGAGACATTTCATGACTAAAAAGAAAGAACACACACCATCTTATTTAGATGCAATCATATAGCCGAAGATAATAGCATTCATCAAGGAGTTTAAAGATACAAGATAACCCCTCAAAAATTCCACAACCGCAAACCCCTCAATATATGACCATTAAGCACAAGTTCAAAAGAACTCTCCCCCGTTAGATGTCATTCCCGAATGAACAACAAGAGCGACCTTAATTTCGAAAGAAAAGAAGGATTTTATTGGACACCAAAAACCATAAGAATGATTTTTTATATCCAAAAACTCAATCAAATTAATCACAAGTACAACCCGTGACTAATTTAATCGGTATATGCAATCAAATCAAACACAACAAGTGATCAATTCAGTTGTTTGTGCTCAACATAAGAAAACTCATGGAGACACAAAAATACTCAACTAGATTAATTACAATAGAACCCATAATTAATCTTATTGGAATACACAACCAAACTAATTGCGAAAGTAATTAATTTAATTTTCAATTGTTTTGCTCGACATAAGAAAACTTACGGAGCAATAACTAAATAACTAAACAAGATGATTAATTTAGTTCAAAATTCTCAATATAAAATACCTTACGGAACAACCAACAAAGCTAATAAAAAATAATCAACTTGGTTGTATCGTGCTCAACATAAGACACGTTACGAAGCCTCACAGTAATACATACGAATATGGATCAGGGATGATCAATACTGCGGAATACACAAGGATTCATTCTATCTTGAATCATTATTTGCATAAAAACAATAATAGACATATCCTTGAAAACAAAAGATTTTAACCTATCTTCCATCAACATAATTGATAATATAGGCTTAACTTTTGTATTTTTCAAAAGTCCATTCATCCTTTTACCAGTACGTGAATACTGAACACGAACGACTTTACTTTTGACAAAGTATGGGACCTTCAAGTTCACGGACGCAAACATACATATCCCATAAAAAGTTGCAATATCACAAATCATAAAGATTAATACTGCAAAAACATCATCCTCCAAATATTTTTAGAATTTAAAACCAATAAACCTAAAAAATAATACAAGAAGATGAAAAATAATAGCTATGTGTAGTCACAATCATTGTTATTCAATCACTAGTTATTCTTCCAACTAAACCAAAAAGAAGACATACGAGGTAACAATGTCTTTGAGAAATTCTTTATCATTCCCGAACTCCTTGTCGTCAACAGCCGTTGGAATATAAGGTTCGTGGAGGAAGGAGTCAATACCAACAAACCGTCTTGGAAGATGATGTCGAACCAGGGCTTTCTGAATTTCCAAAGATCTTAAAACACAAGCCTTTATTTCACTAATCTCCTTTCTTAGTTCCTTCAACTCATCAAGAACATCGGAAAACTTCTGAGAGTTAGAAGGAACATCCCTTGGCTTTCTTGTATTTCTCCTTTTTCTTTTCAGGGAAGGAGTTACTCGAGATTTCTATTTTTCCTTGATTGATGGCTTAACAATCATGTTGACATCTTTTCCATCCAAAGACATGATGCTTGGAGAACAGTTATAAACAACTGGTTTTTGTGAGTGGAATTCACAATCACAACAAACAGTCTTAAGATATAAAGGATATCAGAGAGGAAAAAGGAATGTAGGGTTCGCAACCTTTTACACAGGTTCGTGGACGCCCAATTCTAAACCCTATAAAGAGTAGAATTGTCGATAATAACCCTTTACTTTATTTGATAGACAAGAAACACAAACCTAAGAAAAAAACTTTTTCTGAAGCCTGAGCAGTACACAATCTCATCTCTTTTGATCAGGCACATGAGACAAGATTTACCAAACAACACAATTGATTTGTGATGTGGTGAAAAACAATTTGTCCACCATTTTCCTCTTGAGAGGAATCCTCTGACTTCTGTCTATCAAAACGATTTGACCATACCTTTTGCTCTAATGGTCTAATTTTGTCTTTGGAAACCAACTTCTTAGTCGAAGATAAAACCCTACATACCTCAACAGTCTTCTGGGCAAGTTTAAGCTTCATTGCCAATCGATTTGCTCTTCGTTGAAGTTTGTTGGAGTGCCTCACTTGATGCTTGTACTTGTAACATCTTGATAGTTCATGACCCTTCTGAGAACAAAACGAGCACGTCAAACTTGTATAGTATTCAGGCATCTGTGGTGTGAACGCAGCTAGACACATAGTGGATTCTGAAACATTAAAACCAGCGTTTCCAAATGATGGGTCAATTGATTCTTCCAGCTTGATTGGATTCTCCTCTTCACCGAAACCATCAAGGTTGATATATGTATTGCTACAATTATCAAAATCAATGTTTTCACATAGAATACCGACACTTGATTTCCTGTCTTCATCAGAATCATAGATCTCATACATCTCATCAAGTGTTACAGCATGACCTTTGTTTCCATTGTCTTTTCTATGATTTGGACACTCGTTTGCAAAATGTCCAAAACCTTTACACTTAAAGCACTGTGGCATATCCTCGTCATCAACCTCGTCAGCATCCCTGTTTTTAGGAGGGACGCGATTGTGAGGTTTATCTGACGACCTAAGTTTGTCTCTTGAAAACCGTTTACTTCTCTTCAATACAAGATCCCTAAAATGTCTTGTGATCAATGAGACTGATTTGTCAAGATCTTCATCCGAAAAATCATCCTCGTACTTATCTTCCTCAGAGACATAAACACTTTTACTTTTACCAAGTAATTTAGTGTTCCTCTGTGCTTTAAAGGTAACATCCTTTCCGATTTTGGATGTATGATCATGATCAAAGATCTTTAGATTTCCAACCAATGTATTTCTGGAAAGATTATCAAGGTTATTTCCCTCAACGATGGCATGCTTCTTAGACCCGTATCTAGATGGCAGTGATCTGAGAATTTTCATCACAATGTCCTTTTCA
The DNA here is from genome assembly GCF_003573695.1 of Papaver somniferum. NCBI lineage: Eukaryota > Viridiplantae > Streptophyta > Magnoliopsida > Ranunculales > Papaveraceae > Papaver > Papaver somniferum. The sequence goes on from NC_039362.1 coordinate 116,595,902, forward strand.
GGAATAGTCTTACCCAATGCAAACGATGCATTAAAAATCTCAGACACTTTGTGATTAAACTCATAAAATGTATCTTCATCTGCCATACGAAGGTTCTCCCAATCAGAATTAAGGTTTTGAAGCCTAGCTTCCTTTTCATTGGAGTTACCTTCGAATACGGTTTCTAAGATATCCCAAGCATCTTTAGACCAAGTGCAATTAGACACATGGTGGTGAAGATTTGGGGTAATGGCATGTATGATAGCATTCAAACCGTCGGAATTTTGCTTTGCAACATTTATATCAGCAGGGGTGTATTCACCAATAGGTTTGGGAATGTTTACATCTATAACTACCACAACGGGAGCATCATAGCCATTAACAACATATACCCATGATTGAAAATCACGTGCTTGAAGAAAAGCTCGCATATCAATTTTCCACCATAAGTAATTAGAGCCATCGAAGACTGGTGGTACGTTAATAGAGATAGCACCTATGTCCATAGAGTCAGATCGCTACAAACACAGACTTGTAAGGTCTTAAACGTGTTTGTCTGCTCTGATACCAATTAAAAAAGCGGGGTCCTAACAACACCACCCAATATTTCGCTTAGCAATCTGTATGGACAAACTCGAATATACTTTTAAGAGAATCAACAAGACTCAATCAATTAAAAGTATATCAACGAGTTTATATCTCTCTCTTGATTTGATTTCCTCAAACAGAAACTGCGAGTACTAATCAAATACAAGGAATAACTTGGATGGTACCAAAGACCAATATCCAAGTGTCAATCAATATCAATCAACAACCATTAGGTCGTATTCTCCAATTGATTGATCTAACGCACAACCTGTATTATTTCAATTATAAAGATAAAATAATATAATGCGGAAATTGAAATAACACAGTCACCAGAAATTTTGTTAACGAGGAAACCGCAAATGCAGAAAAACCCCGGGACCTAGTCCAGATTGAATACACACTGTATTAAGCCGCTACAGACACTAGCCTACTCCAAGCTAACTTCGGGCTGGACTGTAGTTGAACCCCAATCAGTCTCACACTGATCCAAGGTAAAGTTGTACTCCCTACGCCTCTGATCCCAGCAGGATACTGCGCACTTGATTCCCTTAACTGATCTCACCAACAACTAAGAGTTGCTACGACCCAAAATCGCAGGCTTTGACAATAAACAAATTTGTCTCATACAGACAAGTCTACCAAAGGATCATTCTGTCTCCCACAGAAAAACCCTAAAGTTTTTGTTCCGTCTTTTGATAATAATCAAGATGAACAGGAACCAATTAATAATCCGGTCTTATATTCCCGAAGAACAACCTAGATTAATCAATCACCTCACAACAATCTTAAACGTATGGTAGCGATACAAGATGTTGTAGAATCACAAACAATGAGACGAAGTTGTTTGTGATTACTTTTTATATCTTGCCTATCAGAGATATCAAATCTCAAGCCAATCAATCTGATTGTACTCGTGCGATAGAAGATGCAAGATCCGATCATACAACTACGATAAAAGTAGTATCGGTCTGGCTTCACAATCCCAATGAAGTATTTAAGTCGTTAACCTGGTTTTAGAAGAAGAAAACCAAAGGTTAAAGGAGAACCGACTCTAGTACGCAAACTAGTATCACACATAAGGTGTGGGGATTGGTTTTGCACAATACTATATGTCTCCTTTATATAGTCTTTCAAATCAGGGTTTTACCTTGGTAACAAAGCAATCAATATTCACCGTTAGATGAAAACCTGATTTAGATTCAAGCTAATATTTCTCAAGCGTTAGATCGAAAACTTAGCTTGTTATACACAAATGAACTGCACGCTTCTAGGTTTGTTAACCGTACCCAAACGTGTACATTGTTGGTTCAACAATAGTTAACCAAAAGGTTAGCCATATGAGCATTTCATATCAACCATGTTCTTCTTCACCATAACTAGTTCAAATGACTAAAATGAACTAGTTAGAGAGTTGTTCAATTGCAAGGAAATCTTATGTAACTACACAAGACACAATTGAAGCAAAGATGATTTGATTCACTTGAATCGGTTCATGAACTTTTATAGCCACGGTTTGCAAACTGCATTCCTTAATCTTTTTAAAGTTTAAGTTCAGAAATCATCTTCAGATATATAACCTTCTTAAGTTCGCACACTAGGTTCGCGGACTTAAGAAACCGGCATAGTTTACAAACTTCAGCAGAAAATCTCGGCAAGAGACCTTCCGCCGGTTCGCGGATTGGGTTCGCGGACTGGTACTAACGCAACTAGTTTGTCAACTCCAGCAGAATTTCTCGGGATGAGAAATTCGACCGTTCGCGAACTGAGTTCGCGGACTTGGCAACAAGCCATTCTTCCGGTTTCTCTTGATCAACAAAGTTCGCAAACTTTGGTTCAAGGAATAGGACTTATACATAAATGTGTTTCCACAACAATGCTTATGTCCATCATTGGTTATGTAATCTAAACTCTCATTTCAATCATTGAAACATTCTTAGAGGACGTTATATAGTTGCTACACCATTTCTCGTCAAAGCAATTTTCAAAGTGATTGAAACATATCATGACTTTCGTCACTAGGTAAAGATAAACTTGGTCGAAGAGAAAAGCTTACCAACACATATTTCGAGGTATAGAAAGGCGAGGTATTCTCGGCTCGAAATACCAAATGTGTATAATCTAAGTCTATATATATATAGCATACGACTTTTTGTCTCAAGAAGTAGGAGATAAAGTAGATAGACTTTTGAGTGACAGATAAGTTCAAGTCTTCACATACCTTTTTTTTCGAGAAGTGCCACCGGTTCCTTGAGTAGTTCTTCTACTTTTATGATGAACCGCCGTGAAGTCCTTGAGCTCAACTACACTTTCTATCCTAGTCCGAGACTTAGCTATAATAGACTAGAAATCAAGACTTATAGTTTTGATCACTAACATTGACAAACATGCTTGAGATAGAAACGCATGCGAGTTCGACCGAGCAATGTTTTAACATACTGAGTCGAGATAACACAACTAATCGGTTATGTAGCGCCCCCAAAGCTAGCAGCTAACTAATCCAAGAGATTAACTAAATAAAGAGGCACTATGAATCTAATTCAAATACTTAAACATTCAATTAAGATATCTGCTACAAAACTTAACCTAAAACTAGCCCCGCTCTGAAATATATATATATACAAGAACTCCTCTCAAATGATACATATACAATAGTCATTTGGTTTACAAATAAAATATACAACATAATAAACATGGAAAAAGTTAACCAACTAACGAACTCAACTCCTCGAAGCTTCCGCTGCGCAACTCTGATCTGTCTCTGAAACTGAAAGTGGGAATGGGTGAGCACATCATCCCTAAAAGGGGTGCCCAGTAGAAATAACATTTAACTTTCGAGTAATCATTGGAAATGATTTGAAAAAAATTCATGTTTTCCCTAACATTAAAAACACAACCAATTCATAGAGGCAAACAATCATATATATGGAATTAACTCCTTCTAAACAATGTATAATATGGTGACTCGTCCCGCACCTAGATAATAATATGGTGACTCGTCCCGCACCTAGATAATAATATGGTGACTCGTCCTGCACTAATAAATGAAGGAGCAATACCCTATATATCACAGATGGAAATTATCATTTCCAAACAATCAAATGAAAATTCTTATTTCCCAAACAATTCATGAAGACAAACAAAGCATTGCAATTCCTTTCCAAACCATGGAAAGATTAACCGAAATCAACAATACTTTCAGAACTTAAAATAAAACAATGCATGGAATTCAGAATCAGACAATGCATGAATTTGTTAAACATAAACTTTGGTAAAAGAAAACCACAATAATCACTAAAGAGTTAAATATAAATTCCCACCTCTTTTGATGACAAGCCACGCCTACGTCGAGATCCACGATCCACTGGTTCATCATTTGAATCGATCGCTGTTAATAAAGACTAACTGTTAATCACACAAGAAGTCTAAGAATCTAGCCAAAAGGCTCACACAAGAATCATACAAGTTTATCTAATGGTTCTAAGCCCATTTATGGTTCTACACCTTTTTATTATTATCTATCTTTAGCATATCTAAAATTTACTAATTCAATTAGGTTGTAATTATAGTCCTGTAGCTAAGTCTTATGAGTATCTACAACTTTGTAGAAGAAACCAATGCTAATTCAGACCATAAATGTCTAAGAAATCTGATTAATTAAACTAGTCCTAATCCCAAGTCCTTTATTCTGTCCCATAATCTAAGGCCTGGTCCATTAGAATCAAATAACGGTCGATAACAGTTAAAGGGTCAACTAACCATCAACGTCCAGTCAAAGGTCAAGTCCAGGGTCGACTAATCAAATCGGTCAAGGTCTACCGAGTCAACTATGGTCTTGGCTCACTGATTCGAATCTAAGTCAAGCCGATTCAACTCAAACAGATACACTGAGTCAGCAAAGCTGTCTGGGCTGACTAACAACCTAATTCTACTACAGAAATAATTCATTCAAAAAGAATTATACAATTCGATATACAATTGTGATCTAAGCTTTACCTACAATTGCAGTTCCAAGCTTTTACAACAAACACTAACAACATCTAACACCAATTCAATCCACTCATCTTAACCTTAACTGCAACTCACACATCATACCTCAAGATTTCAGTTTCATCTACAAATCCTCGATACATAACCATTACACTATGAACAACAACATCACTATCACTTCAGGCAACCCAACTCAGATTCATTACAACCACAAGCTTCACTCCACAACTTCAGCAGATCACTCATATCCCCTGTAACTTCAACCATACTACTATGGCTCTGCAACACTAAGCAGTTCCAGTACTAGTTGCAATGCCAATTATCTCCAATTCTAAAGCCTTGTCCTTCTGTCTAAATCTTTCACCACCTACAGTTCTATCTTCACCTAACACCACCAGTTTTATGGAATGTTGTCACTTCCACCACAATCACACAATCACCAGTTCCTATTTCCATACTCAAGTTAACTTAATTTCACAAAGAATATAAAACTAAACCTCATATCATCACTGAATTCAATCTCACATCCACTTAGCTCATTCATCCAAACTGCAATTACAACTTCATATAAAGAACTTCAACCATTCCCTGCATTCATTCTAACTCAGTCCATAATCTCAACCACATATCACCACTACCATTAGAGTTTTAACCCGCAACTACACAAACAACTCTCTTGCACCTCCAACTCTATTTACAACACCTGCAATCTCTCACACAAACAACCATCATCTCAAACTACAACACTGCTAAACTGCCACTGCAACTTTAAGACTCTCAATTCGTCCATTAAAACTTCTTACTTCAGTTTAATTAACTCAACATTAATCTTCAAATCACAGTTCAATATCCAAATTTCACAGACATCAATTACATCCATGCTTAAACAAATATAACAACCTTAAATCAAGTAAGAAGATATTACCTCAAAAACAAACACATAAGTCTTCTTCTTCGTCTAGTTACACACTATTAGTCTCATCTCTTCCATCAGCAATCCAAACCCATGAACCTCAAAAATCTGTTCTGTCAAGAACCCTAAATTCAATCACCATCATTCGATTTCATCCTCTAAAACTTATCTTCATCTATAATATCACTACAAATCCTCAATTCACTCATTACCCAACTCGAATCAACCTCTTAGAACATCGGTTTCACCTTTCAATTGTTTCCCTGAATTTTTAACGAAACCCTAACTCTTCAACTCAACACTGAATCAACTTCATAATTATAATTAAATACCAACCCCCTTTGTTCTTCATCACCAACTATTCAAATCCTCTTTTAGTTACTCAATTCCCCCATAACTTCATCTCGCAGAAACCCTAATCTCCAAATCTTATTATCCATTTCCTCTTCTGAAACAAAATTAATTCCAATATCATCACCACCTCACTCAGATCATGATAACTTGTCTATTTCTCGTGACCTCACAGCCTCTGAAACTGACAAAATCGCCAGAGGAGAAGAACAGAAGAAGAAAAGAGAAGAGAAAGAGGGGAAGCAGAAAAGAAGAGGAAAGAAGAAGAAAAGAGAAAGTGAAAGTCTTCTCTCAGACACGTTTTGGTGATAAGGCCAACGAATCATGATAAAGGCACCCACCCAAATGTTAAGGGTAGCCAGGTCGGTTAACTACAAAATAATTATTCTGCCCTTCATAATCATCCGCTGATATCTTCTTCATCCGGTAACCGAATGACATGTTCGAGTAGTCTATCTCGCATAACTTTCCGAGATCTATTCAACGGTACTATTTTCGGATCTAGATCGTTGTTAGATTAATTTTTACTTATTGAATCTATATTAATTAATCGAGTCATTAGTGGTAAATCGTCTCTTCATCGTCCTTTGACCGGTCTAATTTCGTTGACGAGCTCGAGGGTCTTTACAGGTTCACACTTCGTGTGATCGTCTATGGATACGAGATCGAGACAATACAACAACGAAGTATGTTTACTTGATAATAGGTTCGGACTTAACCAAACTCTAGGGATTGTCTATCAAGTAAAATAGGAATTAAGGTTTGTGTATTTTACTTATAATTATAATAAAAACAATTATAATTGCGAAAATAGAAAAGTAAAAGACACAGCAAGATTTTGTTAACGAGGAAACCGCAAATGCAGAAAAATCCCGGGACCTAGTCCAGAATTGAATACTCTCATAATTAATCCGCTATACAAAATCAAACCAACTTCGTATAGTTGAAACCAAGCAACTAAACCTATAGTTCACCTAGTTTCCTCAGTATCACTGCGCCTCCAACTTGTTAATAAGTCACGCACTTGGAACAATTTCTTTGGTTCGTATTCCAAACAGTAAAGGAACAACAAATCTGTTCAGTAACAACTCTTTTCAAATAACGTGATATGAGTCTGACAAAGGATCTTCCGTTTAACCAATAAACTCCTTTGTCGGGTCCTTAGATCAATCTCTCAACAACTAGTGAAGTAATTGTTAGACTATGCAATCAATACTATTAATCACAAAGAAGTGTATTGATGTCGATCTACTCAACTAATCAATCCAACCTATCACAAAGATAAACCGATTATAGTTGGATACCTTTCCAGCCGAAACAAGTATTGTGCACACCAAAGATTATGAACCCAAAAAGTCTTCTTGTCTTCAAATCTTCTTTAATATTCAATCAGCACCTGCACACAATCAACTTGAATCTCTTGTGATCAATCACACACAAAACGGAGTCTGTTAACGTTGGATTATCCCAAGACGTCTTTAGATCTACAAACAGTCTAAAGATCCCCGTCGAAACTTCGATCTAGTTTGAGTGAATCTTATATCAGAAGAGAAGATTCTCAAGCATAAACAAACTAGGTGCAATCAAAGTTCAACAACTGTTAGTCAATCAAATCAATCGAAAACTAAAATAAACAACAATTATCTAGTTTCCCACCAATGGTACTAATAGAGCTTCTCAATCCCAAAGAAGTCTTTAAACTGAGGGGCCGTAAGAGTCGCCTAATTAGGTTACTTTCCTCTTCGAATAGGCGGCTCCACCAGTAACAACACAACTAGGTAGTTTTGATGACTCTGAGGATTAGTTTGCTAGAAATGCAAAATTCAATATTTATAGACAAGGAAGTTTGGACACCAAGGAATTTCCAAAACCGAATATTCTCAAAGATATGCAACAAACACAACCGGTTTTCATAATTCCTGGAAAATGCACTGTCCAAATATTGACCGAAATCCCAATAGAAAAATCTATAATCAGTAAATGCACTTTACTAATTATTCTTTTCTAAAGATATGCATTTAATTGCTGGAGATTAAATAGCATATAAAAACTAAGAAACACTACACCAAATTCTAGGATTAGAAACAGAGCTAGCCGTTACTAAAACGGATTGTAACGGCTCTGTTGCAAAAGTGGGTGTTACAGTTACGAATTTTGGTTGTAACGGCCTTAGTAACAGGTGTTAACCGTTACGAATTGCCTCGTGGTAACAGCTCAGGTTCGTTACGATTTTTTTTTAACAACGAGGTCGTAACGTACCAGAGCCGCTACTACGTGGCTAATTAGTAACAGGCGAGAGCCGTTACTACGTGGCAAGTTGAAACAGTTTACAGCCGTTACGAATTTTTTCGTAACAGCAAAATAATTACTGCCAGTCAACATTGACCTGACCAATTTTGACCAGGTCAAGGCTGACCGGCAGTTCATTTTTTACCGTAAATAAGCCGAAATTCTAAATTCAATACCCTGCATACACCTTTCAATACATTCATAACCACATTCAACAACAATTTGTTCAATCATTCATATCACATTCATTCAATTCATCTCAGATTCATATAACAAAAGAACTGAAATTTCTGTAAGTACCAATTTTTTTTTTTGTTAAGTATCAAATTTCTAAAGGAATACATGGAAGGTTCCAATACAAATTTCTAAAGGAACAGATACAAACTTACTAACTGCCTACAAAACTTGAATACATGGAACTTACAAACCTTGAAGTTGCTTTGTTCTCCACCCTTTCTGATGAAATAGAGCAACTCGATGTAGGCAATCCTGCAAAATACAACAGGCAGCATTATTATGACAAGTAAACTGGAAGAAATAATGCTCAAAATACGCAACAAGTAAATGCAAACAAGCAATAGAACACAACTCAAAATGCAAACAAGCAATAAAACACAACTCAAAATACGCAGCAAGTAAATCCTCCTCGGAGAATTCTTCGTCATCTTCACATACAACCAAGAAAAACGTATCTTAAATTACAGGAACTTGACAAATAACACAAAACTCAAAATGCACTAACCAGAGCATCCGTAACACATGAGTACTTTTATTATCATGTCTTTAAAATCCATACAATAGACCAAGACAGTCAACTAAAATTGACTCCATGTAACATATTATCATGGTTCAGAATCTAATTCAAGAAGGAACAGAGAAATCCGAACTGAAAGAACTATGTCCACTAGTTGTAAACCAAGACAAAAAAAAAAAAAATCCACTTTCACAAAGTTATACATGCAAGCCTCTTACCAGACATCAGGATAGTGTTAAACGCTTTCACCGACTTTCCATCCTGGAACATCCGTCATGATTCTCGCTTCTTCCTCTAGTCTAAATACTTTTTTCATTGGCTGGCGAATCTGATATAAAGTTAGGTAAGATTTAGTCCTGATTTCACATAGAGGTGTGTGATTGGACGGGTAAAGGGGATTGACAGTGTAGATTTCACCTTTCATCCTTTTCGGCTTGAAGCATAGGGAGAATCCCTCTCCGGGAAGCATATTTCTCTTCTTAGAGTGCCCTGCATATCAACATTAACATGTATGTGTCAGCACCACTTCTCAGACCATGCCAAGGTTGTCCTTAAACAGACAGCTTCAGTTCTAGTAGAGTTAAGACAGTAATTATTCAAGTCCTTAAGAAGCAGCGAACATGAAACTCCCTGGCCAAGCATTTGAGATTGAATAATAGATGTCCAGCTAAACTGGCACTAACAAGGTTATTTGGATAGATCTTTCCCCTGGCTAAGCAAGATGTTCATATTGCTTTGTTAATTTGCAGGTCAAGAGTTTTAAGAGCTTCACTCCTAGTCATTCATCTATATTCTGGCAGTATAGAATATGAAATTAGGAAAGGCAAAGATACTTAACTAGTTAACTGCAACTAGGTAAGATGAAGCTTCATAAGTTGGCACTATCTTTTGTCCTGCAACAAACCAAAGTCCATAAGCTCTCTCACCAGAACTGAGTACAATTGTAAGAAACAGGAAATCAATCAAGTATACAAGTGAAGTACTTACCTGGTAATCTAGAAGGTACACAAGCTGATGCCAACCCCACTGCAGTTCACTTCCCACCAGCGCAATACCTCGCAAAATATCCACAACGAATAAAACATTATAAGAAAACTTATAAATACATGAGAAAATATGTCATAGGCAGAGAACTACAAAATTAAGCAAAAAGCAAAAAACAAAAAGTGAACAAACATAAGATAAACATCAAGAGTACAAACAATATCCTAAATTATTAAAGAAATATAGAAATCCTAAAGGTAGCGAATTTCAGAACAGACAATATTGGAGCCTTAAAACTGCATTGTAGCTTTTCAGGCGACGCTCAAACTCTTCCGCCAACAACACTGATCTGCAACTATCATACATCAACACCTGAACCTGCAGTTCCATCATCTTCTTCTCACTTCAACCACACTGTCACAGCTGAAACATATCCATGGGCTTCATAATCTCCATTGTATCCGTACATATTACCAGCTGCAGCAGGCCACTGGTTTGGATCTGCATGTTGCAGAACCATACCACCGGATTGGGCAGAATAGTTTGGCCAGATTTAAAATCTTCCACTGATGTAAGTAAATTAAAATTAATGCAGCATGACATATGATAATAAGTGTCCACAGGAAAAGAAGAATAAATCTTACTCTTGCAGTGTTTCCGTCACTTCCATCACTGGAACCATCAGTCTTATAGTCCCCGTTATATCCATCGGCAGTTAGTGTTCCTCAAACTTTTTCAATTTGTCAAGGCTATCTGCATATCGCCTGAGACAAGATTTCAGTTAGTCTTGTAAGTACTGACCCATGTGCGCATACTAAGATTTTCTATTAGATGTAAAATGAGTTAACTGGTGGGTAGTTCTACGCTTGTAACATAGCAAAAGTAAAATGGATATAATTAATGACTAACATTTTCACATGAGCAACCTGAGATGTAGAACGAGCTCCACAGTTCCCCATCACCCCTGTTAACATAGGTTATTGCTCTTTCTTACTATGAATATAATAATTTTCCTAACCACAAACTGAAGCAGGTGAGGAATATGAGATTCATACGGCTGGAAACGTTCACACCAAATGAATAGAGAACCGTCAGGCTGTCTTACAAATGCTTCAATTTCCTCGCATTCAATCTGCAACTCCATTCCTAAAAACAAGCCAAGATTATTCACACAATCACAGACAAAGTACACAGGACCATACATTGACAAAGTGGTGGTTACTGTTAAAATTATAAACTTGATTTTAGAAGTGTCTAGAATTATCTAGGCCCAACTAGTCTATTGTAGATTAGTCCACAATACTCTAGCCCATCTAGAGGCTTCATGGCTATAAGGACCCAAGCTTACTAGAATATTCATGAATGTACAAAAGGTTCTAAACTATCTAGAAATATCTAGCACATGTTGTAGTTAGTTGGGATAGATATTTCTCTAGGGAGTTCTAGAGAATTCTTAGGTTGGCTATAAATAGGGAGGTAGTGCAACCAAGTGAAGGTGTAATTGAGTGAAAAACAAAGTTAGTGGTAAGGTGAGAATTAAAGGGAGTGTGTGTAAGAAGTAAGGTCTTGTACCACCAAACAAAGTTTTGAGATCAATAAAATTTCATTTCTCTTAAACCACAGTTGAGTGTCTGTGAGCCCATTCTCAAATCATTTTCAATACCCATTTAGCCCATTAACTTCAAAATCATTTCCAACAAAGTGGTATCAGAGCCATAGATCCTAATGACTAGTGAAATGTTTCCGTTTCATGTACCTAAACTCACCAAAGATAACTATGAAAATTGGAGTATCCAAATGAAGGCGTTATTAGGCTCGCAAGATGCATGGGAGATTGTAGAGAAAGGTTATGTTGAACCGGATGATGAAGCGGCGCTTCCGCAAAATGAAAAAGATGCGCTGCGCATTTCAAGAAAGAGAGACAAGAAGGCTCTCTACCTCATCTATCAAGGAATGGATGAGTCGTCATTCGAGAAGATATCAAGAGCCGCTAATGCAAAGAAAGCGTGGGAGATTTTGCAAAATTCATTCAAAGGCGTGGACAAAGTAAAGAAGGTGCGGTTGCAAACTCTAAGAGGTGAGTTCGAATCTCTCTCCATGAAAGAGTCCGAATTAATATCGGATTATTTTTCAAGAGTTTTAGTTGTTGTTAATCAACTAAGAAGAAATGGCGAGGTCATGGGTGATAGTCGTGTGATTGAAAAAATCTACGGTCACTTGTTCCTAAATTCGACTATATCGTCGTTGCAATCGAGGAGTCCAAAGACGTTGAATCCATGACCGTGGATGAGCTCATGGGATCTCTTCAAGCCCATGAAGAAAGAATGAGAAAGAGAAAAAAGAGGAGCGGTAGAACAAGTTCTACAAGCTAAGCTTACTTTAAAAGACAAAGGAGAGAGCTCTAGTAATATGCTAGAGGAAGAGGACGTGGCTACTACGGCGGAAAGAAAGAGGCAAGCAAAATAACGATGATCAGAGAGGCCAGAGGTCAAGCTCCACAAGAGGTCGTGGTAGAGGAAATAATTCATGGCGCAACAACCAATAATAGGCCAAGGTATGACAAATCTCAAGTCGAATGCTATAATTGTCATAAGCTTGGTCATTATGCTTCGGACTGTCGATCTTCTTCAAATAATGTCGAGGAGAGAGCAAACTACGCTAGTAAAGAAAATCAAGAAGACCAGACCTTGTTGGTGGCATGCAAAGGAGGTGACTATGATGAAAACTGTACATGGGTGCTTGATACGGGAGCAAGCAACCATATGTGCGGCACGAAGGAAAAATTCGTGGAGCTTGATGAATCAGTTTCCGGCAATGTGACGTTTGGAAATGGAGCGAAAACTCCGGTGAGTGGTCTTGGCAAAATTTTGATTCGATTAAAAAATGGAAGCCATCAATTTATTTCTAATGTTTATTATGTCCCTAACGTAAAAATGAATATATTAAGTTTGGGACAACTCTTAGAAAAGGGCTATAGGATGAACATGGAAAACCTTAGTCTTTTCATAAGAGATAGGAGAGGAAAACTAATTGCCAAAGTGCCAATGACGGGAAATAGGATGTTCTATCTGAACATTCAAAATGACATCGCGAGATGTCTGACTGCTTGTGTGAAAGACTCGTCATGGCTCTGGCATCTTAGATATGGACATCTAAATTTTGGAGGATTAAAGTTACTGTCCAAACAAAATATGGTTAGAGGTTTGCCAAGAATAGACCACCCGGATCAATTGTGCGAAGGATGTTTACTTGGAAAACATTTCAGAAAAAGTTTTCCTAAGGAAACACTGACGAGAGCCACAAAGCCACTGGAGTTAGTTCACACGGACGTTTGTGGACCAATAAAGCCAAGCTCGTATGGTGGAAATAACTATTTCCTCATATTTGTCGACGATTTTAGTCGAAAAACATGGGTTTATTTCTTGAAACAAAAATCGGAGGTTTTCTCCAATTTCAAGAAATTTAAATCCATTGTGGAGAAAGAAAGCGGCTTCGAAATTGTGTCTATGAGATCAGATAGAGGAGGTGAATTTACCTCGAAGGAGTTCGAGTCTTACTGTGAAGACAATGGAATCCGTCGGCCTCTTACGGTTCCATATACACCTCAACAAAATGGAGTTGCCGAAAGGAGAAACAGGACAATTCTCAATATGGCTCGGAGTATGTTGAAGACAAAGAGAGTGCCCAGGGAGTTTTGGGCAGAAGCAGTTGACTGTGCGGTTTACCTGATAAACCGATGTCCCACAAAAAGCGTGTGGAACATGACTCCTTTAGAAGCATGGAGCGGAGTGAAACCCGGCGTCTCACACTTACGAGTATTCGGAAGTATCGCATATGCTCATGTGCCGAACCAGCTGAGAACGAAGCTGGATGACAGGAGTGCCAAGTACATATTTATCGGTTATGACTCTCGGTCCAAGGGATACAAGTTGTACGATCCAATCAATAGAAAGGTCATCACAAGCAGAGATGTGGAGTTCGATGAAGAAGGCATCTGGGACTTCGGTGTTCAAGAAAAGGATTACAATTTTCTCCCTATCGTAGAAGAAGAACAACAACCACCGGTACCAGAATCTCCAGCTAATACACCACCTCCGTCTCCTTCAGCGTTGCACCAAAATGATCCATCATCAGCAGATGAAAGCTCAAGCGAGAGGCCCTTACGGACGAGGAGTTTAAATGATATCTACGGAGACAATATATCTCTCTTTTGTCTCTTTGCAGATAGTGAACCAATAACTTTTGACGAAGCCGTGGAAAGTGAAAAATGGAGAAAGGCGATGAATGAAGAAATTAAGGCTATTGAGAAGAATAGCACCTGGGAGCTTGTAACACTTCCGAAAGGACAAAGAGCAATTGGAGTAAAGTGGGTGTACAAAGCCAAGAAAAACGCAAAAGGGGAGGTTGAAAGATACAAGGCAAGATTGGTAGTAAAAGGATATAACCAAAGAGAGGGCATCGACTATGATGAGGTATTTGCTCCTGTTGCTCGTCTTGAAACTATAAGATTAATTATCTCTCTAGCTGCCCAGAATAGATGGAAAGTCCATCAAATGGACGTCAAGTCTGCCTTTCTAAATGGGCATCTTGAAGAGACGGTATACGTCGAGCAGCCGCCGGGGTACGAAGTAAAAGGACAAGAAAATAAAGTCCTGAAGTTGAAAAAGGCTTTATACGGCCTAAAACAAGCGCCGAGAGCATGGTATAGCAGAATCGACAAGTACTTCCAAGAAAATAATTTTAAGAAATGCCCGCATGAACATGCTCTCTATGTGAAGGTGGATGAAAAGGGAAATATGTTGCTCGTCTGCCTATATGTGGATGATTTGATCTTTACCGGCAATAATCCTACAATGTTCGAGGAGTTCAAGAAAACGATGACGAGAGAATTTGAGATGACGGACATTGGTCTTATGTCATACTATCTCGGGCTTGAAGTAAAACAACAAGAAAATGGAATATTTATATCTCAAGAAGGATATGCGAAGGAAATCCTTAAGAGATTTAAAATGGAGGAGTGTAATCCGGCAATTACTCCCGTGGAATGCGGAATCAAGCTATCAAAGATCGATGAAGGAGAGAAGGTCAATCCGACTCTTTACAAGAGCCTTGTTGGAAGCTTGAGATACTTAACTTGTACAAGGCCAGATATTCTCTACGGAGTAGGACTAATCAGTCGCTACATGGAAGCACCTACGGTTACCCATATGAAGACTGCCAAGAGAATTCTGCGCTACTTAAAAGGTACGCTTGATTTCGGTTTATTTTACTCGTCGTCAGACAAGTACAAACTCGTTGGATACAGCGACAGTGATTGGGCCGGAGATTTAGATGAAAGGAAAAGTACTACTGGTTTTGTATTTTTCCTCGGAGATACAGGCTTCACTTGGAGTTCGAAGAAGCAACCGATCGTCACGCTCTCCACTTGCGAAGCTGAGTACGTCGCAGCAGCATCGTGTGTTTGTCACGCGATATGGCTAAGGAGTTTAATGAATGAACTTAAAATGGAGCAGGAAGAACCGACTACAGTATTTGTGGACAACAAGTCAGCAATAGCTTTAGCAAAGAATCCAGTGTTCCACGACCGCAGCAAGCACATCGACACACGGTACCATTTTATCCGAGAGTGCATATCGGAGAATAAGGTACAACTGAAATATACAAAGTCTCAAGACCAAGTTGCGGACATATTCACGAAACCTCTAAAGCACGAGGTCTTCGTCAGATTGCGAGAAATTCTTGGAGTTACTTCAAATCAAGTTTAAGGGCGGCTGTTAAAATTATAAACTTGATTTTAGAAGTGTCTAGAATTATCTAGGCCCAACTAGTCTATTGTAGATTAGTCCACAATACTCTAGCCCATCTAGAGGCTTCATGGCTATAAGGGCCCAAGCTTACTAGAATATTCATGAATGTACAAAAGGTTCTAAACTATCTAGAAATATCTAGCACATGTTGTAGTTAGTTGGGATAGATATTTCTCTAGGGAGTTCTAGAGAATTCTTAGGTTGGCTATAAATAGGGAGGTAGTGCAACCAAGTGAAGGTGTAATTGAGTGAAAAACAAAGTTAGTGGTAAGGTGAGAATTAAAGGGAGTGTGTGTAAGAAGTAAGGTCTTGTACCACCAAACAAAGTTTTGAGATCAATAAAATTTCATTTCTCTTAAACCACAGTTGAGTGTCTGTGAGCCCATTCTCAAATCATTTTCAATACCCATTTAGCCCATTAACTTCAAAATCATTTCCAACAGTTACATTTACCAGCTCATTTCATTCCTAAATATGCACTACACTTAAGTACACAGAAAATGAGCAAGATTAATTGACATCAATACACAATTTAGTACACAGCCCAAGTTCATAGCAATTGAGTACACATACTAATTTAGGTATACAGTAGTTCATAGCACTACACTTACAGGGAGCTGATGCCTTAAGTTTAAAAGGTTAAAATTAAATTAATCGCCACAATTGTCTAACCATATTACGATTATGTATCCAGTGAATACATTAGCATTTTCTGCTAAAATAAGTGTTCATACAGTCGCAACCGTGGCTTATAACACTGAAACTTATTAGTGGAGACACGTACCATGTACAGGGGTACATGCATGGATATGTATACAACACAGAATAAAACTAAACATGGACAACTAGTTATCCCTATAACCACTTAATGGTCTAAATTACTACCCAAAATCCCACAGATGAAAATGCAGTATTTATGAAATTTAGCATTAGTCCGTAAACGGACGAATTTTGTTAGGATTTCTCTGCTCTGAAATATGGTATAGAAAGAACTCACTTTGTGAAGAAAATGGGGTGGGAGCTCATATACTTGGGAACTAAAACCAGTACCAGCGTCCATAATCAATGCCCAAAGGTTTGAAGAAGAAGCTACAGAACTGATATACAGTCCATCTTCATTTTCTTTGTCAATGTGCTGAGAAAGCCTCACATCAGCGACATTATAGTGATACCTAAAAGAAGAAAATAAATTATCTTTATATGACAATGCACCTGAATATATCTGGTCGCTGATCATACTCCACATGCTGCCCAGTTGAAGTATCTCGCCACCTAGTAGCTGATAACAGTAAAATTTGAGAGAGTCAGATACTAAAGGTCCCAGAAATTGTTGCAAAAATTGAGACATATATAAAGAATCCAAATTACCTAATCTAAGATCAACTAGGAACAGTCTTTTCTTCATGAGTGCCAGGGGTTCCAAGCAAAAAGTTCTCTGGCTTTACATCCCCATGCACTCACCTGCCGTAGTTGTAAAAATCGTAATTATTCCGCAGAGGGATACACAACTTTATCGTTGACTAAACTGAAAATACTACAGCTTCCCAAAAATACAAATAAAAGTTGAAGGAAACGGCCTGACCCTATTAAGTGCACCTTCTCCAGTATAGAGATTGCTTCGATGGCAATACATGCAACCATTTCAATGGACATTCTGTGAACAGTGACATCAATAAAATTGGATATAAGAATCTCATGTCCAGCGACTAACTACCTAGCAAACTGATAGACGCATTTATGTGTCTAATATATCTCAATTGTATATAGTGTTAGTGCTCGATTCTATACTTATTTGGTTATTTTATTTATTTGTAGGTGTTTTTAGAAGAATAAGGTTTTGCGGCGAAATTGGCTGAGAATGCGGCGTTTGGACCTCCGTTGATAGAGTACCGGAAGCGCCCCAAAAATACCCCGGAGGAACCCCGAAAAAGTGCGGAAAATGTCCCAGAAAAATCACTATACGGACCCTCGATTTTGGATAAGGGGTAACCTAATTACTAAGGGGTGACCGATTTCCAGGCAACTGCTAAAGGGAGAACAGCACAGGATAGGGGGACACCCACCTTCTTCACGATTTGAATCAAAAAGATTTGGCGGGAAAAGATACCTCACGTCTGCAGATTTTGGACGTGAAGCTTTGGGCAGTTTTAAAGAGATTCAACACCGGAAATTGATTGGGCTGGACTTGATATGACTTAACAAGTTCATTAGAAGCAATTGGACCGATCAACTTGGGCTAGAATAGCCGGGAATTGGAATCAAAGTCAAATAAGGAAACACGGCTTCATGGGTTCAAAATCTGTTATTCAAGGAGATTAAAGCAAGTAAACTCTTTCCAAAGATACATATATATCCAAGGAAGAGTTTGAGATAAGTGGGAAAGCTCAGAAACGCGTAAAACAAATTTGGGAAGTGATTATTGCCGTGACTGCCAAGAAAGGAAAAAGGGAATTTTGATGCGATTTGGGAAAGATTCAATGACCCTTTTTTGTATAAATAGGATGCTTAGGTCCCCTAGAAGAGTGTCGAGAGTTTGGGGTCGAGAGGAGATCTCAGGAGGCGTGAATCAAGAGATTTCTGTACACTGTTGCTGCTGCCATTGAAGAGCACGAAGAACAGACTTCTATAGACAGTCGTTCTTCAACTGTGACAAGGACAGACGCCTGTCAGTCTTAAACAACAGCAACAGACGCACTTATTTTCTATCGTTCTTCTCTGGACGCTTTCTGTGGGACGCATAATCACTGATTTTATTATTTTCACTCTTTTAATCAACTTTTTGAGCTATAAACATGTATTTTGAGCAAGTGATTAATATGAGGAGCTAAACCCAAACACTGGGATGACGTAGGAAGCCCTATTTCACGCATGTGGTAATTCTAATAATTCTTTTATGACTATTTGCATTGATTTTTAATCGATTTATGATTTTTATTGAATGGGTGTGATTTCGTTTGATGGTGTATGCTTGGTCTATGTATTTTTGATACATCATGCTTTTGATTTACAGTCATTGCTTTTCAAAAATCTATTTTTGGCAAAGAACAAAAGTCTATATTTTTATTATTTGAACTATAATTGATTGGAATTATTATTTGAGTCGCATGAACAGAATTTAGTGGAATCCTGAGTCTCAGTCTCTCTCGACATTGTGACAAACCTTTTGTATATATATTTTCTATATTTATTTTAAGTCTAGAACCCAATCTTATCGAGTCCGAGTTGAACGAACTTTACTACCACTTTCAAAACTACATCAATTTTTGGCGCCGCCGACGCGGATTTGCTTTTAGGGTTTTTAGACTTAGTTTTTTTTTTTTTTTTTTTTTTAGGTTTTTATTATTTTTTTCTTTTTTACGTTTTTGGGATTTGTCTTTTGTCTACAGGTTTTGGATCATAAAGCGAATTGAGCCAAGGAGTTTGGTGATTTCGTAAAGACTGGAACTTAAAGCATAAAGACTTGGAGCAAAAGATTAAAGCGAAAAGAACGGAAAAGAAGACAATTTCTTTTTAGACATTTTTTTTAGGGTTTGTTTATTTTTCTTTATTAAAAAAAAAGAAAGAGAGAGAGAACTGTATTAGGGTTTGCTATTTTTGTAATTTTTTCTTTTCTTTTTGGACACTTGGACATTGGACTTTGGACATTATTATTTTTAAACCCTAAAGAAGGGTTGGTTTACATACAAACTGTGTGCAGGGAAGGACGGTGATTACGATATCACCTCGGCCCCTCGGGTTCGTACATAACATAGGAGTTGTGGCCCGAGTCGATTTCAGCGGTTCTTCGCCCGTATGGTACGGGAGGTAAGTTTTTCGAAACACCCGTGAATTCCCTGTCAGCGGGTTTACTGTATTCCTTAAGGTGAATATATGCTGAGGACTTGAATACGGTTGCTTTTAATTCCTAGTAAAGGGCAAGGACTGGCCATACAAGATAAGGGTTCGGATTTCATCACCGTTCTCTTCTTGCCCGTCTTAGGAACACGAAACCAAACGCGAACCTAAGCCTAAAATTTTGACTAGAACGAGACCTATAGGGTAACGAGCTTAATAGGAAAGTCGTTCGAAGAATATTGGTTACTCTTTTGAGCATACTTCGAAGTTCTTGACGGTTTCTGTGAGTTGAATGTGTGACTGCGCCGCCTTGTAACCGGTGAGGCCTTGGGTATCAAAGCTCCACTGAGATTCCCTCACCTTGATTCAAATTACTTTGACTCGGATTGATTCCAGAGGGGTTTGCTCAGATTGTAACGAGTTCCTTTTCGAAAGAATAGAAGCTGGTCTAGTGACAATCTAAGTGGAGCCATCATGCTTTTTGTTTGCTAGAAATTTAGGTTTGTTTTGGTCGAGTCAGCCTTGTTTGTGATTGTGTAGAATTCCCTTGCAATTAAGAATGTCGAACTGGTATGATAGAAGCCAATACAATGATTATCGACCTGAATTTGAATATGGACATCATCCTTTTTATGACCATGTTAGGAATAGTGGTTGGGAACGCCATCCTTTGGAAGGATATGGGTCATACCCTGGTGACCCCAATTACTATCCACACATACATCAGTCTTACGAGCAAGAAGATTATAGTACTAGTTCTTCGTCTCTAGAGGATACAATCAAACTATTGAAAACTAGTCCTTTTTATGATCCCTCTGTTTCTATTCCTCCTTTAGAAGAGTCCCTCAGGGAGTTAGCTGAGTCGACGCGTAAGTTAGCTGAGATGAATAGTGTAATTATAGACGAAAGAACTACAATAATGAGTGAACTTTCTATAGAGGAATCCCTCAAGCTGATGGCTGAGACGAACGAAATACTTGCTCGAAATAATCTTACTTAACAATACAGTGATTCCAATAGTACCCTTGAAAATGAGGATAGTTATTTGCATAATCAAGATGACGAGGATAAAATTGGTAACCCTACTTGTTTAGATGAGGTTCAACCATTTTCATGCTATTATGATGATTATGACGAGGATAGTGTTGATGAAGAATTTGAAATATGTAGGCATAGTGATCAGGAATTTGTTACTCCAAATGAACTTTATGATGATAGTGTTATTTCTGGTTCAGATCCCGATAATTTTAATAATTATTCACCTATTAAAAAGGACGAGGATTTGACTAGAGATACCCTCGTTTTAGACGATGTAGTATTTCCTGTTTACAAAGCCGATAATGATTTAGAGGAACGAGTTTATTCTGAGAATAATGTTTTAGAATCTAGCGATTTAGAAACAATAGTCTTAGACGAAGAAGATGAACTCGTAGAGATGAGTGAGGATGAACCTGACTTAGAAGAATCAATTGACCATTTCCAGGAATCTGATGACCTAGAAATTAGGGAAGTTGTGACTAGTCTTTCTAGAGACACAGAAAACTCTAAGTTTGGGGGTGATTATCATTCTCCATGTGCTTTAACTCTTAGAAAGTTCCCTCGTGTAGGACTTGACATTTATGCCTCAACCATATTACAAGATTATATTCATACATGTTTTCCTGAACCTAATAATGTCCATAGAGAAGCTCAGTTGTTAGAAACCCATCCTCTGGTTGATGTGGTTAACCCAGGCTATGATACCAAGATTGACTTTGTTTTCCCACCAAAAACTTTTCTTCCAATTGTGGGAACATATGATTTTCAGATGTGTCGGATATTAAGTTTTGAGACTAAACCTAATTATTTTAGGATATTAGGGTCGACACATTTTCTTAAGAATGACCATTATTATGGTCAACTTTGTGAGTCAAATCTAATTGACTTAGAGGATCCCCAATTATTCAGGTTGTTGTTATGTGCTTCTAAGTTCTTAGTTGAGTTTTTCCAGACTCTAATACCTGAACCGGATCTTAGCTTTGAGGAAATCCAACCGATGAAAACCTTTTATTTGGATCCTTTATAGAGCCTGAACCTGAACCACAACTAGATGTAGTTGTCTTAAGCAAGGGTATGTTCGGTATATTCTTGGTCTGTTGCAGATTCCTCTTCTTGTGGGTAACACTTTTTGATCCAGATGACCCACAGTTATTCCTGCTACTACTATATGATTCTACGTGGTGACTAATCCTTGCTTAGTTTGGCTGAAGACTTTAAACTTAGCACTTCTTGGGAGGTAACCCAATATTCATGCGACACGGTAATATCTTTCCTTATCTCTTTTGCTTCAAATGGTAACAGTTTTTCCTTATTCATGCTTTTAATTTCATCTTTAGAACATTGAGGACAATGTTAGATTTAAGTTTGGGGGTATGGGAGAAACGTTTTAGTTGCAGTATGAATAAATAAACTCCAGAGCTTAGAAATTTATGCCTATTTAGGATTGCACCAACTAATCTAAGTGGATGGAAGCATTTTGATTGTAGGAGTTGAGGAACCAATCTGATTAGATGGCAACATCTAGAAGAGTCTATTCATAAAAGCACAGAGCTCAGTTGTTAGGAATAATATGATAGTTTCACCATATCTCGTTGAGTCCTTTTCACTTCTATTTTTATTTTATTTTATTTTGGTTTTAAACTATGTTTCTCTAAGTGATAGGTGGGGCCCACGATTCAAGTTGTTACCAATGCTAGGGTGAATTAGAGTGATTGAGATACCATGAAAAATAAAAATAAAAACAAAAAAATGGTAGTTACCAAAAAGTTGAAAAAAAAATATTATTATGAAAAAAAAAAATTGAGACTAGACCATTTGACCAAAAGGAACAAATTCAATAAAGTCGACCACTGGTTCCCTTGTATATGCCAGTGTGTTGATATTAGTCAAACTAATATCTCAATCCATTAGGATAGGTTCATTTTGGCGGAGGCCTTCAGACAGATATGGGAAATGTCGTTCACTTAGTAAACATCAAAACCATCTATGTTTTTCTATATCCATCTTCTTGATGTATCCATGTGATTAGTTTTGACTCCGAATATGATGTCCATAGTGCGACTATCTGAGTAGAGCTCTGTCACTTATATATGAATTTTAGTATGCTTGAGTGCAAACTCGTGTACATCAATTGGAATTTCGCATCAGGGTACTTCCTCTTATAGTCAATAAGTATGCCAACCAATGAGATTCTTTAGTGCCTTCCAAGGTTCTGCGTAGATAGATAGGGTCTGGAGTAAAGATTTTGTGGGTATATCTCTGATAAGCCCTCCCGAGACTATAACTCGGCCACTAGGGCCACCTAGGGGTTTAAAGGCTTATTGCATACGCTAAATGCAATCGACGATGCCTGCGACAGTGAGCTAGGATTTTATTTTGTAGTTTTGATTTGCTCGGGACTAGCAAATAATAAGTTTGGGGGTATTTGATAGACGCATTTATGTGTCTAATATATCTCAATTGTATATAGTGTTAGTGCTCGATTCTATACTTATTTGGTTATTTTATTTATTTGTAGGTGCTTTTAGAAGAATAAGGTTTTGCGGCGAAATTGGCTGAGAATGCGGCGTTTGGACCTCCGTTGATAGAGTACCGGAAGCGCCCCAGAAATACCCCGGAGGAACCCCGAAAAAGTGCGGAAAATGTCCCAGAAAAATCACTATACGGACCCTCGATTTTGGATAAGGGGTAACCTAATTACTAAGGGGTGACCGATTTCCAGGCAGCTGCTAAAGGGAGAACAACACAGGATAGGGGGACACCCACCTTCTTCACGATTTGAATCAAAAAGATTTGGCGGGAAAAGATACCTCACTCTGCAGATTTTGGACGTGAAGCTTTGGGCAGTTTTAAAGAGATTCAACACCGGAAATTGATTGGGATGGACTTGATATGACTTAACAAGTTCATTAGAAGCAATTGGACCGATCAACTTGGGCTAGAATAGCCGGGAATTGGAATCAAAGTCAAATAAGGAAACACGGCTTCATGGGTTCAAAATATGTTATTCAAGGAGATTAAAGCAAGTAAACTCTTTCCAAAGATACATATATATCCAAGGAAGAGTTTGAGATAAGTGGGAAAGCTCAGAAACGCGTAAAACAAATTTGGGAAGCGATTATTGCCGTGACTGCCAAGAAAGGAAAAAGGGAATTTTGATGCGATTTGGGAAAGATTCAATGACCCTTTTTTGTATAAATAGGATGCTTAGGTCCCCTAGAAGAGTGTCGAGAGTTTGGGGTCGAGAGGAGATCTCAGGAGGCGTGAATCAAGAGATTTCTGTACACTGCTGCTGCTGCCATTGAAGAGCACGAAGAACACGAAGAACAGACTTCTACAGACAGTCGTTCTTCAACTGTGACAAGGACAGACGCCTGTCAGTCTTAAAAAACAACAACAGACGCACTTATTTTCTATCGTTCTTCTCTGGACGCTTTCTGTGGGTCGCATAATCACTGATTTTATTATTTTCACTCTTTTAATCAACTTTTTGAGCTATAAACATGTATTTTGAGCAAGTGATTAATATGAGGAGCTAAACCCAAACACTGGGATGACGGAGGAAGCCCTATTTCACGCATGTGGTAATTCTAATAATTCTTTTATGACTATTTGCATTGATTTTTAATCGATTTATGATTTTTATTGAATGGGTGTGATTTCGTTTGATGGTGTATGCTTGGTCTATGTATTTTTGATACATCATGCTTTTGATTTACAGTCATTTCTTTTCAAAAATCTATTTTTGGAAAAGAACAAGAGTCTATATTTTTATTATTTGAACTATAATTGATTGGAATTATTATTTGAGTCGCATGAACGGAATTTGGTGGAATCCTGAGTCTCGGTCTCTCTCGACATTGTGACAAAACTTTTGTATATATATTTTCTATTTTTATTTTAAGTCTAGAACCCAATCTTATCGAGTCCGAGTTGAACGAACTTTACTACCACTTTCAAAACTACATCACAAACCTCACAAACATATTTACAATTTATCTCTAACAGAAACTTACATATGGGAGTTGTCATTCCTGACATGCCACAAACTTGGACCCAACATATCCATAACCTGTTAAAAAAAAAAAGAGTGTTGTCACATAATCATGTACAAAACACACACATAAACATACACTGAATTTCTGAAACAGCCACCCTTGTTAGCACAAACCAACCAGAACATACCATGATGTATCCCCTTGCTTTCCCTTGTAATGAACTCTCGGCACCCCATGACTACCACCAAGTGTGTTGCACAAAAAAAAAAAATGTGAACACACAATTCTACATGTTCATCCATCCCTCAATCAATCAATAAGCTACATTCACAAAATTCAAATCAAGGGAACACGAAACTCACTTGTAGACCTGCCACTCATACGGAGGTCCATGGTTACATCCCTTACTAGTTCTATGCTCAAACTTTAAAGCCACCTGCAACACAAATTCAAACAAAATGAATTCAATACAACAAAATCAACACAATATAACACTGATCATCATCAAATGAAAACCAACAATGTCTATCTATACCTCTACAGCAGTCGGACCAGAAGTCCCACTTCCACCTGAAACCCTTCTACCAACATATACTTGACCAAATCCTCTCTTCTTTTACTCTTCCAACCATCACCATAATCCATCTTCTCTTCTTTTTTCTCAACCTTCAAATCCTCTTCTTCTTCTACAAATTTATACTCCTCCAAATAAAACCCCTAACTCTACACTATTCACAGAGTTGGGTCAAAATAAAAAACAAACAAACAAAATCAAATCAAACTAGTAGAAGTTGATTGTTTATAGCAGATGATAATCAACAAACTGTTACAAATCACATATTAGATGATGATAATCAACAAACTGTTGCACAAACACCTATTAGATGATTAGAATTTTAAATCTCAGTAACAAAATCGATATAGGGTTACAAATATTTCAAGTAAATATATGATAGATCGACATTTCTGGTGTATGGGTTTCGATTTGGATGTATGGGTTAAGAAATAAAGGTTTTGATTTCAGGTTTATCACCAGATATTTTACCCAATCGAACAGATGATTAACCCAATCGAAACCCTAAAATCTGAGAGGGAAGAGAATTAGAGGCGGGAGGAGAAAAAGAGAGACAAAGAAAATGAAAAATGAGAAGATAAGTCGATGATTGAAGATTATTGAAGAGGATTGAGAGATTTCTGTGAAGATGAAGTTTCACTAGGGTTTGAAAGAAGAGAGGCAGCAGCAGAAAAGTGAAGAGAGAAATGAAAAATGAAAAAACGATTTGTCGATTTTCTCCAAGGAAATGGGATGAAAAGTTGCAAGAATGTGAATGGCATACACATGGGAGGAAATATCCTCAAGTATTACTATCTTGGGTGGAAACATAGTAGCACGCATGTGAATGGCACACGCACATTCTGAAGGTGTTACCACCCAAGTGTGACCAAGCGTGTGACCGGCACGCCTATAAAACATTTCGTAAGGGCTTAACGCTGTTACGAATTCTAAAAAGAATTAGTAACGGCTTCTGCCTGTTACGAATTTTTGTAACGGCCCGTAAGCCGTTACGAATGTCTGTTACGATTCCGGGAATTTGGTGTAGTGAAACCTTAATTAAAAAGATTCTCAATTTATTTCGATCATGGGATTCTCCTTTAGCTATTAAGGAATATCTTTGAACAACTAATGATAAGAGTTACTGCACATGTTCAAAGTATGTCGACATCTTTACTTTGCAAGTCCTTTTTCATACTTACAATCTTGGAAACGATTTTCCACACTTCCAAACAAGTTTAGAATTGGTTCGTCTGAATTCCAAGAACTATGTGATTGATTATCCTATCAAATCACCAATTATGGGTTTCACGGTTCTACCATAACAAGTTCGGTTCTACCTCCATGTGAGTACTGTGCATAGTCACGCTAGTTACCAAAATTCGGTTGACTAGGTACTAGGATCGGTTCCCCACAACTTATGGTAACTACTTGTATTCGTTTACACATGTCCATAGAATCGGTCCCAAAACTACAAACTTGTTTCACATGTTCGTAGGATCGGTTCCCCCATATACTAAAAACGTGTTGCACCTCTTACAAGGATCGATTCCTTCTTGTAAACGTGTTGCACCTCTTACTAGGATCGATTCCCCAATGACTAGATAAAAGTTGTTATTTACAAGGCATCGATCATACCATCTTGAGTGATTACTTAAGATCGGTTTTACTAATAAAAGTCATACCAATACATAAGTCAGGCCTTGTGAATAGTTTTACCATGATACATAAACAAGTTTATGAGCGGTTATACTAAACACACATATTGGTAATTCAAAATAGATTTTCAATGAATAACAATACCAATAAGCCTAGCGATTTCCCTTTCGATTCACAAAACAAGTTTATGAACTTACTTCCTTTAAACGAATGTTAAACATTGTTTCCTAGGATGAAATCTTCACTCATACCCATACATAGTCCCAATAGCATTCATATGATCATGTCGATGTCTTATATACAAAGTTTAATGGTTAAGCAATAAACCTCATATTACATTCCTTAATACTATGTCTAACTAGAGTTTCATACACAGCTTCGCAGTTATGTTTTCAATATGCACGACTTGAAAGATACGTTAGGGAAAGAAACAGTTCAAGTCAAATATTACTAACCTCAAGAGGAATAATGATGTTGTCGTTGTAGCTCCGTACGTCTTCACATTCTTCAAGTCTTCATGTAATACTTGTAAGTCTCATATCCTAACACTTTCAAGCTAACCTATACGAAGTTGACTCTAGTATATAATCAAGCGACTCTTTAAATGAGTTTTGATTTACTAAAATATGAAAACCAAACTTGACATACCAACGCTTGGTGGGTTCAACCGAGCTATGCTCTAACAAGTATCATGATTTTACGATTTTAGCCTTTTTCGAAAATCCGCCATCAACATTAAGTCCCCTGCTTAGTGAGGGACAATCATGTTCCGAAGTAAGCACTGGATGATGTTTTCCAGTAACGGGATAAGTAGTTGAACTTAGTCGTACAAAGGCATTTCTAGAATCCCCGATTTTCTTCAATAATGTCATGTACAAGCAAATGCCTGGACAAAGACTCCTGCAATATGATAGAGTGTCATCCCGTGAGCGCGGAGAGATGAGGCACTGATGATTCGGGCGGTCGGACGCCCAGTTTTGGTCGGTTTAGCGTTTATGGGCCCGGGCCCAAAAAAGGAAATCCTTGTTTTAGGAACAGACGTTCGTTCGTTAGTTTAAGAAACAAACAATGATCCCTAGCATAAGAGAGTTTTTTTTTTTTTAAGTAGACCCGCGTCTAATGATAAAAAATTTGTCTATGAGCTTTCACGAAAACCAAAATTTTATTTTTTAAAATTTGTCTGGAATAAACTCTCGTTTCAAAGGTGGATGCTCGTACGAGAGAAATTTTTATTTTTTTTAATAGACGTGCGTCTGTTAATAATAAAAAAAAATTCTATGAGCTTTCATGAAAAAATTTATTTTCGATATGTGAGCTTTCACAAAATTTTGAAAATATACTCTTATTTCAAAGACGTATGCTCGCACGAGGGAGCAAAAATATATATATTCAAATTTACGTGAGTTTCACATTAAAATATATTTTTTGTAAAATCAATGTTTTGATTTTGAACAACTGTTGAAAGTAGACAATTATACATGGTGAAATAATGTCTGTATGTGAGTTTTCACAATTGTAGAATGGATGTCTGTCCAATTTTTGAAAAATCAGTGGATGTTAACACAGTAAAAATTTACGTGGGTTGTTCACGGTTTTATGAAAATCAATTCATGATTTTTGAATAATGGACTTTGCCCGTATTTGCAGGTTTGAAGAAACGGGCAAGTTCTTAAAACTGTTGTTCTAAGTTCACTACTGTTAGTGAAATTGTAAACAGGTAATAGTTGGAGTGTTACCATTTTTGTTGCGTGTTTGTTATTGGTATATCCATGACTTCATGTCTTTCGCCTCAGATAATGATGACTTCCAGTTACAACCACCCTTCTGGCTCTTCCGGGGAACGCTCCAGAAATATCAAGTCAAAGATGAAGACTTTTGCAGATGTTCATGCCAAGGTGAATCAACCTTTCAGAGATGCTGGAAAGCTGATATTGTACATGGTATGTCTCTTGATCATTTGAGAGTGGTTCGTTCTAAGATACATGCTTTCTTGGTCACAGCAAAAGCACCGCCGACTTGCAAGTGAGACTATCGGCTGAAGATGAAGTTCGGCCTTGTGTTGATGGTGTAGCTCCTGATTCAGATGTGGATGAATGAAGAATTTTTCCATAATTTGTCATCAGAAAATCCAGAAGTTAGGTCTTCATTGAAAATGCTGTAGAATCTTCATACGATATCCGTTTTTGATGATCTACCCCAACTTTTTGATGCCCAGGAAATTTCCTATATTTACCAAAGAGGTTTTTTGAGTTTTGAGCACGTTTAGTGGTCGCAGTCAACAAAACAGTAAACTTCCAGGAAGTCTTTAGAAACTTCAGCTGTCATGTAGTTTGATGTTTCGGCCATATCTTTTTGCTCTTTCATCCAATTATGGTGAGTTTTGGATATGTTGTAGAGGAAATCCATGCAAAGAGAGTGGTATATGACCAATCCATAGATTCTTCACCAATTGCTCCCATCTCGCTTCTTTGTGCAGGACAGTGTAAAATCGTCTCAGACGAGCTTGTTGTAAAACGCCCTTGTTGTCTCTTTAGACCATTTGCTTGTGTCTTGGACGCTTGATGAAGGATTTAAATGCCATTGATTAATTTGCAATATGAAGCCCATGGTTGATATATGAGCCTGGTGCTTGCAGTACCATTTTTTGTTTCTGTCTAACGTAGAAACATCACTTCTTAAACCCTGGTCACGGGACCATAACTGATGTTGCTTTCAAGAGGGGATGGTGTAATGACCATGGTTGCATGTCTCGGTTGTAGCATTCATTTTATGATGAATGATTAGCATATACGATCTTGGCGCCAGTCACGACTCTTGGACTGTGAAACTGATCGTCATGATTAGTGGATCGTCAGTCCCCAGTATTTAGTTAAATCTCCTTTTAGTTTTTTCTTCTTTTGGCAAGACCTAAATAGAGGACCCAAGTAGAAAAAACATTATGTAAAGACCTAGGTGGTTGTTGTATTTTTGAAAGTGGAAGTAAAAGTTCGTTGCTCGGACTTGTAAAGATTTAAAAATACAAATATATACAAAAATATTGACAAATTGGTAGAGAGGTAATGGGATTAATGATTCGTCCAATCTTCATAACATAGGGTTCAATGATTTATTCTCAACAATAATCGCTCAAAACATATATGGACTCTTATTTTGCCAAAGTAGATTCTCAAAACATTGGTTGTAAGTGTTAAGCATGGAACATCAAATCACCTAAGCTAAGCATGACCCATCTAATCAAATAACACCCAATTTAATCAAATCATATTTCAATTAATTTTTAATGCAAAAGTCTTAAAAAAGAATTAATGAAATTACCCATGTATGAAGCTCGACCTCCTCCGTCGTCCCAGTGTTGGGGTTTAACTCATCATAGTAAAAATGCTCTCAAAATAATTATTTATTGCTCAAAAAGTGGTTTACAAATGATGAAAAGGTGTAAAACAATTGAACAGAAAAATCGCAACAGAAATAACTGTTGCAAAGGCGATGTTCAGCTGTTACAAGAAGAACGATAAATGATAACTGATGTTGTACGACGAACTACGACCCGCGGACGTGCGTCTTAGACACTGTTGAAGAACGACGGTCTTTGGCTGTCTGTTCTTTGTGTTCTTCATCTTCATCAATGGCAGCAGCAGCAGCAGAGAGAAATCATGGTTCTCGATTCTGCAGCGTTCCTTCTCTCCTTAATGCAAATAATTCTCCCTTAATGATTTTTATTTTCACGGGAATATTTTCTTTCCCTGTTCACCTTTCACGCGTCTTCTGTTAGCTACTTTCCTGTTCTCTTCTCACACGTTTGTTCTGAGCTGGATTTCCTTGTTTATCCTGGCTTGATTGGTCGAATCTTGTTGAATAAAGAAGAAAATATTCTCCCATGCAGTTACGTATCATCCAATATTCCGTGATAATCTCTCTTCCCTGTTTAACCAAGACTCGATGTTCTAGCCCAACTGGATCGAATCCATTAACCATACAATCCTTGTTTAGCCCAAGCAGGTCAATCAAAACAAAATACAGTGATTGAATCTCGCTCAAAGCCCACACAAGATCGAGCCCAAATTTCTTCCGTGAACTGCATGAACTTTCCCGCCATTTTGAATTTTCAAATCGTGAAGAAGGGTGTCCCCCTAACCGTCTGTGGAGTGAAAGTAGCAAATGCCCAACTGAGGGCCCCTTAGTAATTGGGTTGCTCCTTAACCAAAATGAGAGTCCGAATAACAAATTTCCACCGGGGATGCTCCGCATAATTTTTCGAGCCGATTTTTCCAAAATTATTTATTTCCAAAAAATACCTACAAACACGCAAAATACCATAATAAGGACGAAAACAAGTACTAACAATACAGAGAATTGAGAACAAAATAGACACATATATGCGTCTATCAAATACCCCCAAACTTATTATTTGCTAGTCCTCGAGCAAAATTTATTCTTGAAAAGTGACCGAGTTATTATCGGGTGGGTTTATCAGAGGTGTACCCACAAAAACCAATACTCCAGACCCTAGCTATCTACGAAAAATCTTGGAAAGCACTAAAGAACCTCCTTGGTTGGCATACTTATTAATTACAGGAGGAAGTACCCTGACGCGAAATTCCAATTGTTGTATACGAGTTTGCACTCAAGCATACTAAAATTCATATAAGTGACAGAGCTCTACTAAGATAGTTTCACGATGGACATCATACTCGGAGTCAGACTAATCAAATGAAAAGATTAAGAAGATGGAAAAAGAAAAATGTAGATGGTTGAAAAGCGAACGGTGTTTCCCATATCTGTCTGAATGCCTCTTCCAAGATGAACCTAACCTAAATGACTGAGATACCGGTCTGACTAATATTAACGCACTGGCATATACAAGGGAACCAGAGGTCAATAACTTAAATCTAGATCAACAAACTGGCAAATACAAGGGAACCAGCAGTTTACTACACAGAACAATAACCCTTTTTTTTTTTTAACTTAACAGCATGAATATATCTTTTTGATCCAAGCGCATGCTTCTTGTCAGCAGATTACACGATAGTTCCCACGGGTCCTGCATTCCACGCTTGCTTAGGCGACGGAAACAGGGAGAACACACGCATATTGCTATCCAAGTGTTAATACTTATTCTGATTGGTCTAACTGGTCCGGTTTCTTTTTTTTTTTTTTTGAAAAGGTAACTCAGTCCCTCTATTTCACCCTAGCAAAGGTAACAACTTGAATCGTGTGCCCCACCAAATCACTTGAAATAAAAGAAAACTAAAAATAGAAAGTGAAAGTGAAAAGGACTCGAAGAGATATGGCGAAACTATCATGTTATTTCTAACACCTGAGCTCTGTGCTTTTATGAATAGACTCTATAGATGTTTCCATCTAGTCAGATTGGTTCCTCAGCTCCTAAAACAAAAATGTTTCCATCCACTTAGATTGGTTAGTGCTATCCTTAATAGGCGTAAATTTCTAGGCTCTGGAGTTTATTTATTGCAACTTAAAACTAACAAAAAGTTTCTTCCCCACCCCCAAACTTAAATCTAACATTGTCCTCAATGTTCTAAAGATAAAATTAAAAGCATGAACAAGGAGAAACTGTTACCACTTGAAGAAAAAGAGTTAAGGAAAGATATTACCATGTTGCATGAGATTGGGTTACCTCCCAAGAAGTGCTAAGTTTAAAGTCTTCAGCCAGACTTAGAAAAGGATTGGTCAACTCGAACCATAAAGTAACAGTCGAAATAACTGTGGGTCTTCAAAACCAAAAAGAGCTGACCATAGGAAACTGCAGTGAACCAAGAAAATGGACAAGAAAAGCATGCCCTTACCTAGTTTCCTGAAAACTATCGCTAATTGCGGTTCAGGTTCTATGAAAGGGTCTAAATAGAATATTTTCATTGGATGCGTTTATTCATAGGTTGGATCCAAATTATTAGGTCCTAGAGTATGGAAAAACTCAAATAAGAACTTGGAATCACAAAGTAATAACCTAAATAATTGCGGATCCTCTAAGTCAATCAGATATGACTTACAAAATTGACCACAATGAGAATAGTGGTCATTCTTAAGCAAATGTGTCGATTCTAATTTCCTAAGGCATTTAGGTTTAGTCTCACAACTTAATATTCGACACATTTGGAATATAAACGTTCTCACAGTTGGAAGAAAACTATTTGGTGGGAAAACAAAGTCAATCTGGGGATCATAGCCTGGGTAAACCACATCAACCAGAGGATGGGTTTCTAACGACTGAACTTCTTCCTGGATATCATTAGGTTCGGGAAAACGAGTATGAAGGTAATCTTGTAAAATTGTCGAGGCAGAGATATCAAGTCCTAAGTGAAGGGACTTTCTGAGAGTTAAAGGTAAGGCACTATGAAGGTGATAATCACCCCCAAACTTAGAGTTTTTAGTGTCCCTAGATAGACTAGTAACAATCTCCCTAATTTCTGGATCATTAGATTCTTGAAAATGGTCAATTGATTCTTCTAATTTATTATCAGGTAGTTCATCTTTACTCATCTCTATGGGTCTATCTTCTTCTTCCAAGACTATTGTTTCTAAGTCGCTAGACTCTAAAACAGTATTTTCGAAATGAACCCTTTTCCTCTAAACCACTATCGGCTCCGTAATCAAAAGGAAAAACTACATCGTCTAAAACGGTGGTATCCCTAATCAAATCCTCGTCCTTTTGAATAGGTGAATAATCATAAAAATTATTTGGATTTGAACTAGAAATAATATAATCATTATAAAGCTCAATTGGATTAATAGATTCCTGATCACTATGCCTACATATTTCAGATTCTTCATTACTACTATCCTCATCATCATAATAGTACAAAGATGATTGAACCTTATCTAAATAAGTAGTGTCTTTTATTCTAACCTCGTCCTCTAGATTGGGAAAATATTCACTATTGATATCAAGGGTAGAATTGGAAACACTATTTTGGAAATTTAGATTATTTCGAGCAGCATTAGCTAACTGTTCATTTTCTGCCTCTAAACGTGCTTGAATTTCACTGAGCGTAACACTTATACGTTCACAAGTCTCATTGAATATCTTAGACCGTTGTGTACTCTCTTCTCTTGAACTAACTGCACGTTCATACTCCCTTCGAATTTGTTGGTAGGTTTCTTCTAGAGATTGAACAGGTGATGAGCCTGGTGCTTGCAGTACCATTTTTTGTTTCTGTCTAACGTAGAAACATCACTTCTTAAACCCTGGTCACGGGACCATAACTGATGTTGCTTTCAAGAGGGGATGGTGTAATGACCATGGTTGCATGTCTCGGTTGTAGCATTCATTTTATGATGAATGATTAGCATATACGAGCTTGGCGCCAGTCACGACTCTTGGACTGTGAAACTGATCGTCATGATTAGTGGATCGTCAGTCCCCAGTATTTAGTTAAATCTCCTTTTAGTTTTTTCTTCTTTTGGCAAGACCTAAATAGAGGACCCAAGTAGAAAAAACATTATGTAAAGACCTAGGTGGTTGTTGTATTTTTGAAAGTGGAAGTAAAAGTTCGTTGCTCGGACTTGTAAAGATTTAAAAATACAAATATATACAAAAAATATTGACAAATTGGTAGAGAGGTAATGGGACTAATGATTCGGCCAATCTTCATAACATAGGGTTCAATGATTTATTCTCAACAATAATCGCTCAAAACATATACGGACTCTTATTTTTCCAAAGTAGATTCTCAAAACATTGGTTGTAAGTGTTAAGCATGGAACATCAAATCACCTAAGCTAAGCATGACCCGTCTAATCAAATAACACCCAATTTAATCAAATCATATTTCAATTAATTTTTAATGCAAAAGTCTTAAAAAAGAATTAATAAAATTACCCATGTATGAAACTCGACCTCCTCCGTCGTCCCAGTGTTGGGGTTTAACTCATCATAGTAAAAATGCTCTCAAAATAATTATTTATTGCTCAAAAAGTGGTTTACAAATGATGAAAAGGTGTAAAACAATTGAACAGAAAAATCGCAACAGAAATAACTGTTGCAAAGGCGCTGTTCAGCTGTTACAAGAAGAACGATAAATGATAACTGTTGTTGTACGAAGAACTACGACCCGCGGACGTGCGTCTTAGACACTGTTGAAGAACGACGGTCTTTGGCTGTCTGTTCTTCGTGTTCTTCATCTTCATCAATGGCAGCAGCAGAGACAAATCATGGTTCTCGATTCTGCAGCGTTCCTTCTCTCCTCCCAACTCTCGACAACCATTCTATTCAACCCCATAGACATATTTATACTCAAAAGCACCGAGATAATCCAAGTTAAATGCAAATAATTCCCCCTTAATGATTTTTATTTTCACGGGAATATTTTCTTTCCCTGTTCACCTTTCACGCGTCTTCTGTTAGCTACTTTCCTGTTCTCTTCTCACACGTTTGTTCTGAGCTGGATTTCCTTGTTTATCCTGGCTTGATTGGTCGAATCTTGTTGAATAAAGAAGAAAATATTCTCCCATGCAGTTAAGTATCATCCAATATCCCGTGATAATCTCTCTTCCCTGTTTAACCAAGACTCGATGTTCTATCCCAACTGGATCGAATCTATTAACCATACAATCCCTGTTTAGCCCAAGCAGGTCAATCAAAACAAAATCCAGTGATTGAATCTCGCTCAAAGCCTACACAAGATCGAACCCAAATTTCTTCCGTGAACTGCATGAACTTTCCCGCCATTTTGAATTTTCAAATCGTGAAGAAGGGTGTCCCCCTAACCGTCTGTGGAGTGAAAGTAGCAAATGCCCAACTGAGGGCCCCTTAGTAATTGGGTTGCCCCTTAACCAAAATGAGAGTCCGAATAACAAATTTCCACCGGGGATGCTCCGCATAATTTTTCTAGCCGATTTTTCCAAAATTATTTATTTCCAAAAAATACCTACAAACACGCAAAATACCATAATAAGGACGAAAACAAGTACTAACAATACAGAGAATTGAGAACAAAATAGACACATATATGCGTCTATCAGTGGTCGAAGTTGGAGGTACCTTGATGAAGGACTTAGTGGAAAGATCTGGTGGACATCGATCGACTGTGAAGGTAATGAATCCCGTCTAAGAATTTCTGCTTGCATGTTGTATGCTCTGGAAGCTGTAGCAACCTCATACAACGTCAGAATTCGGTGCTTGACCCAAATTTTGAAGCTAAGAGACCGAGGAGTCATATGCGAAAAGGATCCTTCAGTCTGGAGATGTCTATGGAAGTCAATGAAGCATGCACATTCATAACTTGTAATCTCGTACAAATTTTCAAATTCCATATGCATGAGTGTGGAAGCCATGTCTTTCTGATTGTATGTCCGATTGACGTGCCATTCTGGTATGTTGTAGAAGAGACATAGACGAACATTTTTTTATTGAGGAAGCATTGTCCCATTCCTCACCCATTGGTACGTTTTTGTAAACCCATGGTCTGAAGTGTGTTGTATCTCATTTGTTTGTAGAGGTGATGAGAACATCTTGTAGAAGACTTTGGATGGTGCACGCCAGTCGTGCAAGCTTTGGGAAGACTTTAATGTTAACATGTTATCATGTATAAACATCTTGATATGAATCATTAGTTCTTGGAGAAGTCCGCTTCATGTTTAACACTTCATAGAATGGTTAGCTGATGAAGCTTGAGGATGTTGCTCCTGAGACCGTTGTTGATGCTGAAACCATGGACGGAGTTCCTCCAGATATCCTTGTTGATGCCGATACCATGGTCGGAGTTGCTCCAGAGACCAAAAAGGCTAGAACCATGATTATCGACATAGCCTTTGCTCCTCCATCCAGTGAGCCTTTTACATTCACGAACTAGTTGGTGGGTTGAGCATCCCTAAGATGAAGGTGTACTAGGAGTTCAACCCGAATTCTTCTAAACAGTGTGACTTTACTATGAAATGGCTTCGTCAGTGAGTCGAAGTTATTGCGGTAGATAGCAACATCAATCTTCATTCTGGATGTGATTGGTGAAGAGAGGAAGTTCCTCGGTCGTGCAGGGGATTGTGATGTAGAGAGGTCCCATTGGTAAAGTTTCATGGAATCACATCAGGTTGCAATAACTTGTTATGTGGATAACATTTATTGAAATAGATTTGAATCGATTTCTCCAATAAGATCAAGTCCCCAGTGTATGTTGAATGAGTTTGTGCCATCCATGGATGAATGATGTTGCATCTGCTTCAGAAGTCTTATCATGGGATAATGAAGACTTATCGATTGTAGTTCAGTTACACTTTGATCGTGCTGGTGTTGAATCAGTGTGTCATCATTGAGATATTTGTGTTGAAGCTAGAGGTGTCATTATCGAAGGTGTACTTTTTGATTGGGAGTACAGTTTGAAGGTTTCTGAAGAATGTAGCTCTCAGAGATGAGAGGTTTTTGACTTTCAGTTGGCCTTGGAGAAGTAGATGATTGACAGTTGTAGGGATTTTCTTTTGGTTTGATAGATTCAATTGCTTAATCCAAGGAGGAATTAAAAATAATGGATAAGTTAAGAAAAAATCCTGAATGCTTCAAACCTTAGCTGCTTGAGCGTTGAAGCCTCACACTCCTTAAGCGTCGAATGTCTTAGGCTTGACCGTATCGATCTCGAGTATCTTTTGTTGATTCAGCATTCCTTTCTTTGCGGTAGTGGGATTCAACACTTGTGTAGACTTTCTGATTTTGTGGCACACATGGACACTCCTGCAAGGCTATGAAGAAACGCCAAAAGTGTTCTTTGCCAAGCTTGGACATCATCTCAGTAATGAATGTCTCAGTGAGATGCTCGATTCAGAGAGGTGTCAGATTCAACCACTTGGTAAAATATTAATGTGATGAAGATACCTATTCATAACGTCTTGCAATAGCAGAGTTTCTAGAAGAATTGAGTCCTCATGCTAGGATAGCATGTGAGGAAATAACTGACATAGACATGGGAGGAATGAGACTTGCCTGAGTGCGGAACCTCTTGATGAATGTATATGCATCTTTTGCAGGTTCTTGTTTCAACCTCGTCGAAGTTAAAAATTCTTCCAAGTGCTCTGATGATAGAACGTCCGCCAAATCTTCTGGATCAGAACTTTCTTCATTGGAGATATGTGCGATCACAGATGCTTTTTCAGTAGCCATGTTTTCAGCGTGGATCCACGCTCGTTCGAGGATCGTGTCATATCTTGGATCTTCCTGATGATGTGAAACTTGGTTTCTGTCCAGGTTGAACCTATTTAACTTTGTGAGTGATATAGCCATAAGCATCTCTGAGCGTTCATTCGTGGTCTCTAATTGAGATGGGAGCATGAGTAGCTTATTGTCGAGTGATTCATGTGGATCTGATGGTTTTCAGTGGAATGTTGTTGATGATGGTGTCAGTATCGATCAACATTCTTCCAAATTCGTATCTTCTGAGATTGACTGTGGTAAGCAGTCCCCAGTCGTACATCTCTTTGTCTGTGGCTGGAGGCTCAGGAAGTATTTCCGGAATGGACTTGCTGACACGATGTGATTCAGTGCTGTGAACATGTCTCTCCTTTGTGCCTTCAACAGATAGAGTAATTCACATATATGTTCGACCAAGGATTGAACTGTTTTTTTGATAAGTTGTTCAGAGAGAGTGAAGGTTTTGATTGGGAGAGGGTTCTGTGTACTCCTTCAGTCCCCAGTTGAAGTTATTATGGCTCAACCTTCTCTATGAAGATGCGCTTCGAAATATTACAGTCACTTGTTGGATGATTGATGAACCTATGAAAGCGACAATACCTGGGATTCTCCATTTCTTCTTCAGTTGGCTCTCTCCTGATGAACGATAATTTGATTGCACTATATTGAACGCATACTTCCAGTAAATCGATCACTCCTTCATAAGAATAGGGAAGTTTGAGCCTGTCTGATCATTTCCCCGTTCGTTGATGCCGGGTCGAAGTTTGTGCATTTCAGGATTGGTTATATTTTCTTTTCCCCTTCGGAGGAGCCTGGGATGTTGAAGAAGCGTTTTGATGTTGTGTCTCAGCTTTCCTTTCATTCCTTTCAGCAACAACATTTGTTGAAGGTTGGAGATCGTACTGATTGTTGACCAGGCATCATCTGCTACGAGGTTCTCCGACCTTTCAGACTTTGCTCTTTCCAGTATAACAGGTGCGGTAGTCACTAATCGTTTGGCTGCTTCATGAAGTTCTGAGAAAGTCTGGAATCAGAGATTTTTTAGTAAATCTCTATAGACCGGGGTCATTCCATTGATGCACAAGTCTACGAGTTATTGTTCAGTGACATTCGGATCATGACAAAGATTGGACTCTGAACCTTTTCACGTAATCATTGGGATGTTCATTGTTCCTCTGAAACATTCTTCCCAGGTCTGAGAGG
Organism: Papaver somniferum; assembly: GCF_003573695.1. Taxonomy (NCBI): domain Eukaryota; kingdom Viridiplantae; phylum Streptophyta; class Magnoliopsida; order Ranunculales; family Papaveraceae; genus Papaver; species Papaver somniferum. The sequence goes on from NC_039362.1 coordinate 116,634,973, forward strand.
GTGACCTGTTCTGAAACGAAGAAGTACCATGTGCAGAAATCATTAATAAATTCTCCCCAACTAGTGATGCTTCTTGATGCGATGTTCTTGTACCATGTGTATGCTCTGCCAGTTAAGGATTTTAAAAACTCCTTCAAGCGGACAACATGGTTGTACTCATGATCGCCCAATGATTCCAAGAATCGAGAGACATGTTTTCGAGTATTGCCTGTTCCATCATAAAGTGTGAACGTCGGATAAGTATAACCTTTTGGAAGAGTAACTCTCTGTATAGTAGAAGGATATGGAGGTTGGTGACAATTGACAAATGATGTCTTGTCTTTTTCACGATCCTCTATAAAGCTGTTAGAGCATTGCTCGGTTGAACCCACCAAGTGTTGGTATGTCAAGTTTGGTTGACATATTTTAGTGAACCAAAACTCATTTAAAGAGTCGCTTGATTATATACTAGAGTCAACTTCGTATAGGTTAGCTAGAAAGTTATTATGATATGAGACTTATAAGTATTACTCGAAGACTTGAGAAATGTGAAGAAGTAAAGAGCTACATCGACGACATCATCCTTCCTATTGAGGTTAGTAATATTTTGACTTGAACTGTTTCATTCCTAACGTATCTTTCAAGTCGTGCTATATTGAAAACATAACTGCGAAGCTGTGAATCATTATACTCTAGTTAGACGTAGTATTAAGGAATTATAATACGAAGTATAACGCCTATCTTTTGAACTTCGTATATAAGACATCGACATAATCGTATGAATGCTATTGTGATTATGTATGGGTATGGGTGAAGATTTCGTCCTAGGAAACAGTGTTTTACATTCGTTTAAATGAAGTACAATTCATAAACTTGTTTTGTGAATCGAAAGGGAAATTGCTAGGCTTATTGGTATTGTTATTCATTGAAAATCTTTGGATTAGCAATATGTGTGTTTAGTATGACCGCTCATAACTTATTTATGTATCTTGGTAAAACTATTTGCAATGCCTGACTTATGTATCGGTATGACTTTTATTAGTGAAACCAATCTTAAGTAATCACCTGAGATGGTATGATCGATATTTGTAATTGGTGTGACTGTAGTTGCAGGAAATCCTACACTACACCCCTCACAAGATTTCATTAACATTCAACTCATTTTTGGATTAACAATCTTAATTTTATTGATTAATCTTTTGAAAAATCTTACAAGAAAAGAGAGAGGGAATAAGAACAACAACCACACTTGATTTTTCTCTCTCCTGTTTGTTAGCTATTACTCTCCAAAAAGATCTCTCTCCTTTTCTTACAATTGAATGGCTATTTATAGGGAATTACATAATGGATGACAGCTAATATGTCCTTTATTTTTGGATATGGATTGCGACATTCTCGCAACCTTACAAATGTTAATCTCGCAAACTCCCTAATTTTTGCAGGACCATCACATTTTTCTCATGATTTAGCTGACGTCGTTTATTATGTCATTTCTGAAGTTGTTCTGCGACACTGTTGTGTTGTGTTGTTAATAATTTCGCTGAGGCATTATTGCTTCGAGATTCTGATCCTACATCTTGCCTCTTCTCATATCTTCTCTGCGAAGTAGAGAACGATGTGAGAAATGCCGCAGCTGTCTATCTCTTCATATTTTGCATTTATCACATGTATCCTTTCCTCAATCTATTTCTTGACACGTCTTCTGTAACCGCTGCTTTTCAACCGCTCACGTCTTTTCGCATTAATGGTGTTTATTTCTTCGATAAACAAAAATCTTCTCTATATATTCTTCTTACTCTTCTTTCCATTTTCTTTTTACTTTCTCTTCTTTTTTTACTCTCTCATCTCTGCAACTCTATTGTTCTTCCGTAAGTTCTGCTACTGTAATTCTTCCCTCTTCAATCTTCTTACTTTTCATCCATTCCCATACTCTATATTCAGATATGCCTCCAAGCGGTCAAAAGCATGAGAAAACTTTTAAGGAAATCCAAAAAGATCTCGACGAGAGAGGTTTTACACTTTCTACCATTCCTGGTGAAAGTGCCAAATCAATTCTTTCTATTAAACTTTTTTCTGATCAACACTGTGATGATCAAATAATCATAGTTTCGCTAGGTCAAATTCTCGCAGGTCTCCCCATTCCTCTTTATGACCCTGACATTCCTTTATTTTATGAGATTCTCGCTCATCCAGACTTTTCGCGAGCTATCTTTCAATTAAGTGGAGATTGCATCCGTCTAATGTTGGAGTTCGCTAACCGTGGTGCTGGTAAAGGATATATCTACTCTAAAGAACTTAGGGATCCTAAATTCGCAGACTTGGAGATAATCGTTGAAAAATACACAGTAGCGAGTTTCTTTGAGAATTATGAATTGATCTCCATGAAGAAAGAGAATACTCGCTGGGGTGTTCGTCTCAAAAGGAAAGATAATATTGATGAAGATAAAATACTCATGTATGATATTGATTGGAACTCTGGAATAAATAAAACCCCTCGCCAATCCAAATATGATAAATGGTGCGTCTTCCCCTTGATGCTGAAAGGACCTTATATTGCTGGTTCGAATGTCATTCCTGCGAGTCTCGCTGCTTACCGACCTTGGGTATTCTCTTGGCCTGATAAAGTGAAAGAGGTATGTTTCTTCCAGTTTCGCCCACTTTACATTTCTTTATTTATCTTTACTCTTTTGTTCGTTGATTCTTGCGACATTCTACAAATCCAGAAACTGAAAGATAGCTACCATAGGACTGGGAAAGCCAATACCTTGTTAACTCTTCGCTCATACACAAATGAGGTAAGAAATATTCTTTTATGATTTTAAACAATATATTGTTGCCTCTATTTCTTATCTTCATTTGTGTGTGAAGATTATTGCTGAAGTAGAAGAACCCACCAAAGCTGCGACGGCTGGTGATAAGGGTAAAGATATTCTTCGCAAAGGAAAATCATCTGCATCCTCTTAAAAGAAAAGAAAGAGAGGGAATTCTCCTCCTCTTTCAGATGTTCATTTCCCTGATGGTTCTGAAGATGATGAAGACAACAAAGATGATGATGACGACTCTGCAGCGAATAAAGATTCTCCACCTGAATCCTCTATGGCACAGTTATCTGGTATCTTCTCCGATTCTTGGCAAGGGATGGGAGATAATTGCCTCGCCAGTATATGCAAAGCTCTCGCAACTATTTGCGATACTCCTTTGTTGGATGGTGATAGTTCTCTTCGTGGGGTCTCCAGATCAGTGACTCCTAGCTTCCTAAATTCTCTCAATAGCTTGGTATGCCTTCGTCTTTTTACTTCTTCATTATTGTGACTCAAAGTTTCTTTTTATTTTAAGATTTTTTGTATTTTCTCGCAGGCTGGAAAAGCTTCTTTCGCTGTTGCCTCAGATCTGGAGAGGAGACGCGAAATTCTTGAAAAGAAGAATCTTCAATTTCGTACAAAGAATGAGGAACTGGAAACTGAAGCTAAGGGTCTTCGTGAGAAGAACGAACAATTAGAAGCTGAAGTCAAAGGTCTTCGCGAGAAGAACAAACAACTAGAAATTGATTCTTCTTCGCACAAGAATAAAATCTCTAGTCTTCAGCAAGCTAATAATCAACTCTATGGTATGTTACTTTTCCCCTTTGCCTTCATTCATTCATCCTGTTGTTTTATCTTATTTGATTGATCCTTTTTGCAGACATTTATGGTCTTTCTGATGAAGCTACCGTTCTTCGTTCATTTCCTAATGCCTTGGATAATGACACCCTTCTTGAGCATCTTAATAAATCTTTAAATAGTTTCTCAAATGATAAAATTTCATCTCTTTCTCTGAATGAACTGAGATCCAAATTTCTCCTCTTAGAGATTGACCATAGATCTAGTTTAGGCTTAGCCAACCAATTTAAGCGTTTCTTTCTTAATTCTAAAGAGAAAATCAATGAGCTAAGAACCAAAATTAGCGGTCTCATAGATGATAAGGATCGCATTTCTAACCAAGGTGCTGAGACTTTGTAGAAATTCCAAGAGACCCTTCTTGAGGTTCAACTTGAACGAGATGAAGCTAACCGCAAGAATATCGCGCTCTGCGAAAGAGAAAGTCAAGTCCGTTCTCGTCTCCTTATAAATAGTGATAATGAGTTCGCTTGGGCCGCGACAATCTTGGATAACGCCAGAAAAGATTTAGGTGTAAATGTTAGTCTCCAAGTTGAGCATACAACCTTGATTAGAGATATGATTTCTGAGAGAGAAGGTCATTAACTGTTTTCCTTTATTAATCTTTGGTTTTTCACGAGTTTTTATCAAGTTACTGATTAATTGCTATATGCTTCGCAGAATCTGAAAGTAGATATTGCCAAAGAGTTGAGGAACTTGAAGCTGAAAAAGAGGCACTCGCAAAGAATTTTTCTTCTCGCAACGACAAATATTCTAGATTAAAGAATCAAATCAAGATCACTGTTGCGAACTTTAAGAACGACGCTCTGCATTTTCGCAATCAAACTATTCAAATGGTTTGTGATGACCATAGTATTCCTCATTCTGATTATCCTTATCTCTTGGAGGAGATCCCAAAGAACATTCCTAGTCTGACCATCTCTGATAGCGAAGCTGATGATGAAGAATCTGATGGTGATAAAGGTTCTGATGCAGACGAAGAAGGGAACAAGTCTGATGAAGATGATGAAGGATCAACTAGAAGTAGTCTTTATTTATTTCTTTGATCTTCTGTAATACTTGTACATTTATTCCTTCTTTCTGTATATTTGCGAATTCTTTTGGTTCCCCATATTCCTTAATATATGAGTTTCTTTCATTTTGACCTGCATTCATTAAAACAATTCTTCCTTACAATACGGTTAATCAACATAATCATTAATTTTTGAATTTTTGCGTAAATATATCATGTGGAGACAAATAACATTTTCTAATTTCATTCATTCCCATACTTGCCTCTGTTATTTGTATCCAAATGAGAGATTTTGCAGATTTTTCTTATTTTGTGCCTCAACTTCGCAGTTGTTTATGTATAATCTTGCAATCATATGCGAAATGAATTTTGATTCTTTTCAAAATCTCATTTCTGTGTGGTCTTATTTTTCCTTCCTAGTTAAAGGTCTTATTATGCCACCTCTTGTCATTGCGACAAAATCGCAGGACGTCCTTGCACTTTCATGCAAAAACCCATTGATCTTGCCTTAACTTTTTTATTTGTATTATTGCCTCTTCAGGATTGTCGCGACAATATGACAGGCCTAAATTTTCTTGCGAAAATAAAGCCTCATGACATTGCCGTCTTGTGACGAAATCGCAGGACGTCTTCGCACTTTTATGCGAAAACCCATTGATTGATAAGCACGTATGTGCTACATTTTGTACCCATATTTATACTAGCTAGGACTCGATATTGTTGCTAATATACTATTTTAATGCTTTTGTAGAAAGTAGAAGTAAATCCAATCATCCAAGAATAAATGGCGAAATGTGAAGCTAAAACAGTGCTTTCCACAAAAAAACCCAGCAAGGTTACTCGAGACACCAAAGCCAGACAGAGAAGGGATGATACACAAGGGGGACGGTCTAATTGAAAACAAGGAGGTCAAGCACGTACACATGCCTTACCCTGAATCATGGTTTTGTGGGGGATCAGAAGAACAGTCGTGTGATTTTCATGCAAGCAGAAAACATTATAGGGGTTACTATGCCATGTGTCGTTGCATATATGCATAGTTTTGGGAAGTTGGAAAGGAAATCCTGTGAGGTAGTGGAATATTGGAACAAATAAATGGGTCCACGTGAATATCTTGGTGGAGGGAGAACAATGAATTAAAAATATTTTGCTTTCCCACCAGAGGGATTCTTTTTAAGTCTACCAAATATGCATGCAAGCAAAATGAAGAAGAATATATATATGGGAAGATCACATTGATGACCACCATGCAAGTTTCAATTAAGGATAATTAAGAGAATGACGACACATCTTTATTTGGTATATATTTTGTGTATTGTGAAGAAAAAAGGGGGGGTGTTCTGAGGCCGGTTTTGGGAGACGAATAGAAGGGAGGCGGCTACAGATCCGCGTAGGAGAGACGGAGAAGGGTTTGCGTTCTTCCGTTTTTCCAATTCCATTTCGATTAGCTAGTGAATATCTAATATATTTATTTATGGCTTTTGAGAAAGCGATGGCTTGCTAATTATTTTGTAACTAGGTTTTTTATGGTTGAAACTACATGGGTATTGGGCCATTTTTGATTGATTGGATTATATAGCAATAGACCATTTTGAATTGAATAAATAATTCCATGATTTTATATATTGATTTAATGATAATATGAGTTGTTGCTTCACCGGTTTCGTATAACCTTTGTGCATAATTGTTAGGATCGAAAATATATTTGTCTACTTATTTGATATTTCATGCTTGAGTTAAATCCTTTGATGGGGTATGCTTAGAATAGCCAGGTATTATTTGAGAACATGTATTTAGTTTCGTATAAATTTCTCATTAATGCAATTTGATGGTGCATGCTTTGGTTTAGTCTTTTGATGTGCCATGCTTAGGACGTCCCAGTGATATTTGCGACTCTAATATATATAATAGGTGATGTCAATAGAAAGAACAATAAATAATTCATGAATTATGTTTCATTTCAGTATTTGAATAGAAATAGTGGTGGATACATTAAACCCTGGTTACCAACTCTCCCATTTGATTCGCTTTGTTACTTGAGTTTATTCTTCTCATTGTATTTATTCTTTCAAAAATCCAAAAACATCTTTATTTGTTAGTCCATTACAGATATTGATTACGTATTTCCACCGCTCCTCGTGGGAACGACTTGTACTTGCCATTTTTCTACTAGTTAGACACCGTGCAATTGCGGTTTATATAAATAGGTATCTCCGGATCCTATCAATTTTTGGCGCCGCTGCTGGGGAGCGGTTGTGGAATATGGTAATTAGTATTTTTTTTATTTTGTAAATATTTAGGTGTTTATTTGTTTTGTTTTTTTTGTACAGTATTTTTATTTTTTAGGATTTATTTTTCCTTTTGACTTGTTTTGTGCTTCAGAATTTTATTTCAGGAGCCTTTTTGAGAACGATGAATGCTTTGCGCGAGACGTCGTCTATGACGCTTGGTTAATACATGTATGGGTCACGGTATAAGGAAGTTCTTGCTTATAATCGTCTCATGTATGGAACTTGGAATCCACGTAATTTCTCTATGGGTGGTTATTCAGATGAGTATCAACCCCAATACCATGAGGGTGAACATGAACTTGACACTGGAAGTGATTTTAGGAATTATGATACCGATATAATATCTGAATCTGTTGTATCTTACCCAACTCATGATCATTTAACTTATTATTTGTCTATTCAAAAGGACGAGAGCTGTGTTAGAGATGTCATTTATTCAGATAATGATGATTTAGAAGAACATATATATACAGAAGATACTATTGTTGAGTCTGATGACTTAGAGACAGTAGACGTGCATAATGAGATATTTTCTAATCATTCAAATAATGAGTTTCCTATAAGTCACTTAGTTGCAAATAGTGATGAGGCGATTATTCATGATATTGTTGCTCCATTGAGCTCTTGTTTTTCTGATCCATCTAATGATTTTCTGAATGCTGATGTGAATGTTGAACATATTGATATTGGTCAGATAACTTGTGTCGATGATTTTGAGCCTTTATCTGTTTGTTTAGCCCACTTTTCTGATTCCGATGACCCTATGATTATTGATATTATCAAGGCTTTGAGACCTCCAATAGTTAATCAAGGTAACTCAACAACGGAAGTTATTTCCGCAAACTTAGAACCAGATTTAAGAGTTACCGATTTTGATAAACTTAAACCACTAGATGCATGTATAGGTCATCGTGCTAATATTGATGATTGTTTGACTTTTGTAATTGTCAATTCATTGCTTCCTCTGATTTCTAGTGAAGATATTGTGTCGACGGAAGTTATTTCAGCTGATTTAGAACCCGATTTAGAGTGTGCTTTCCGAATGGAAATTAATATGCATTCTATATTTGTTGTTCATGTGAGTAATTTACTAATCTCGACCTTGCATGACTTGATGACTAAGAATTTTTTCTCTTGGGAATGAATTTACACATCTTTTTGGAGGTTTTTAGTGTTTGCAGATTCATATTTGCAGCTGACCTGATTCGTTGGATTGATCCCCAACTTTTCAGACTTTATATATATGTTTTGCTGCTTACTTTGGTGCAACCTCACCTTGTTTGAGGTTCTTTATGTGCGCAAGCAAGGATACAAAGATTTTGCTTCATGGGAGTCAACCCATATTATTTCGCTTCATGGGAGTTAACCCATCAGATTTGTTTTCTTTCCTCTATCTTTTATTTATTTGCTTGAATTTCCCATCTTAGTTTCTACGTTGGATGACTCAATTCCATTGAGGACAATGTAATGTTTAAGTGTGGGGAGTGGCATTTTCGTTAGTTAAAAAAAAAAGATGACCAGCTGTGTAGCGGGTCTAAAAAAAAAAAAAAAATTTTGAATATCATGACCAGCTGTATAGCGGGTCTAAAAAAGCAAAAAAAAAATATATATATAAAATGAAAAAAAAATTATAATATGATTGTTTGGGTTATGACCAGCTGTGTAGCGGGTCTTTTCTTTTTTCTTGCATTATATGACCAGCTGTGTAGCGGGTCTAAAAAATATATATAAAAAATTAAAAAAAAAAAGATCAGTTGTGTAGCGGGTCTAACCCTCTCTTATGATATGACCAGCTGTGTAGCGGGTCAATTCTTTGTTTTGCTCGAGGACTAGCAAAATATAAGTGTGGGGGTGTTGATAAGCACGTATGTGCTACATTTTGTACCCATATTTATATTAGCTAGGACTCGATATTGTTGCTAATATACTATTTTAATTCTTTTGTAGAAAGTAGAAGTAAATCCAATCATCCAAGAATAAATGGCGAAATGTGAAGCTAAAACAGTGCTTGCCACAAAAAAAACCAGCAAGGTTACTCGAGACACCAAAGCCAGACAGAGAAGGGATGATACACAAGGGGGACGGTCTAATTGAAAACAAGGAGTTCAAGCACGTACACATGCCTTCCCCTGAATCATGGTTTTGTGGGGGCTCAGAAGAACAGTCGTGTGATTTTCATGCAAGCAGAAAACATTATAGGGGTTACTATGCCATGTGTCGTTGCATATATGCATAGTTTTGGGAAGTTGGAAAGGAAAGCCTGTGAGGTAGTGGAATATTGGATCAAATAAAAGGGTCCACGTGAATATCTTGTTGGAGGGAGAAAAATGAATTAAAAAGATTTTGCTTTCCCACCAGTGGGATTCTTTTTAAGTCTACCAAATATGCATGCAAGCAAAATGAAGAAGAATATATATATGGGGAGATCACATTGATGACCACCATGCAAGTTTCAATTAAGGCTAATTAATATAATGACGACACACCTTTATTTGGTATATATTTTCTGTATTGTGAAGAAAAAAGGGGGGGGTGTTCTGAGGCCGGTTTTGGGAGACGAATAGAAAGGAGGCGGCTACAGAGCCGTGAAGGAGAGACGGAGAAGGGTTTGCGTTCTTCCGTTTTTTCAATTCCATTTCGATTAGCTAGTGAATATCTAATATATTTATTTATGGCTTTTGAGAAAGTGATGGCTTGCTAATTATTTTGTAACTAGGGTTTTTATGGTTGAAACTACATGGGTATTAGGCCATTTTTGATTGATTGGATTATATAGCAATAAACCATTTTGAATTGAATAAATAATTCCATGATTATATATATTGATTTAATGATAATATGAGTTGTTGCTTCACCGGTTTCGTATAACCTTTGTGCATAATCGTTAGGATCGAAAATATATTTGTCTACTTATTTGATATTTCATGCTTAGGTTAAATCCTTTGATGGGGTATGCTTAGAATAGACAGGTATTATTTGAGAACCTGTACTTAGTTTCGTATAAATTTCTCATTAATGCAATTTGATGGTGCATGCTTTGGTTTAGTCTTTTGATGTGCCATGCTTAAGACGTCCCAGTGATATTTGCGACTCTAATATATATAATAGGTGATGTCAATAGAAAGAACAATAAATAATTCATGAATTATGTTTCATTTCAGTATTTGAATAGAAATAGTGGTGGATACATTAAACCCTGGTTACCAACTATCACATTTGATTCGTTTTGTTACTTGAGTTTATTCTTCTCATTGTCTTTATTATTTCAAAAATCCAAAAACATCTTTATTTGTTAGTCCATTAGAGATATTGATTACGTATTTCCACCGCTCCTCGTGGGAACGACCTGTACTTGCCATTTTTCTACTAGTTAGACACCGTGCAATTGCGGTTTATATAAATAGGTATCTCCGGATCCTATCATTGATCTCGTCTTATCTTTATCTTTTGTATTATTGCCTCTTCAGGATTGTTGCACAAATATGACAAGCCTTAATACCCCTGCGATAAAAAAGCCTCATGACATTTGCGTCTTAAGACACTTATCAGCTCCCTAATGGAGGGTGTCGCCCTTATCTCCCCCCAGGTTTCCCCTTCAAGGAGGCGTACCTCTACCATACAAGGTTGTCTCCTCCCATCCGGTCTTAACAACAACCAGTTATTTTCGCAGCCTCTTATCCCTTTTACCTATAGGGTTTATGGTTACGAGACTGCACCCTAAGTGGGGTTTTCTTCGGGCCGAGTGCAGTATAAGCCAAGACTTGTCAAGAATGGCAAGGTATGCTCCAGACGCCCCTGGTACTCTTGACTCAACCGTGTACCTCGGCGCCTTGGTCAGATTATGCACTCCTTGGGAGAGTCCTTATTACCTTAGTCGCCCAACCTAAGTCATATGCTTAAGCTGAGAATCCAAGGTGCCTCTCCCGGATGGGCTTTATTGACCCCAAATCTCCATGACTCAGGTTCCGGGGGCGGTGTAACCTTTCCCCGAGCCATGCAACAGGTACCCCCTTATATGACGTACTTTAGGTCTTACATTTGCCTTTTGCGAAATTGTATTCGCGAACTAGGGTGTACGCCATAAAGGTTCTCCCCTTTCTCTTTTGTCATTGTTCTCTGATTGTCTTTTGTAGAATTTATTATCTCTGCGAGATTCTCGCACATCATCACATCGTATTTGCACTTCTTAATCTCTTTTTTATCATTCAGTAAAATGTATTTTTTGGAAATCTTCGCAACAAATCAACTATTCATACACATCTTATTTTCTGCTACTGCTTCCTTGGTAGCAGTATGTTCACCATTTCTTATTCTGAGCTAGCATTAATTTCGCAACATTTCTTCTTCTTTTCGTTCGATTGCATCCACCATCAATCTCTCACTTCTTTGTATCTCTTTGATTTTGCGTCGCCAACTTTCCTTCTTGTTTGCTCTTCCTTCGCAGGATTCTACCTCAGTTTCGTAACATTTCTTTCCTTCAACCCAATCTCCTTTTATGATTCCTACACCGCTGGGGTGAGGGAATTTGATGCAGTGGTGGAAAGTTGAAGCTACACCTAGAATCCCATGTATCCAAGGTCGACCAATTAATGCATTGTAGGGTGATTTTACGTCAACAACACAGAACAGGATTTCAGAATATATTCCCTTCAATGGAATTCGCATAGTAACCTCCTCTTTAGGCTTGTTGGCAGTACCATTAAAACCATATATCTTATATGTTGATGGTATAAGATCATCATCTCTCCCTCCCATGGTTTTATAAGTATGATAGAATAAGATGTTCACAGAGCTTCCGGTATCGATTAGAATCCTATTAATTTCTCATGAGTCTTCTGCTTCATCATCTCCATCTTCTTTCGGTTTTGGATTAATTTATAATTTTACCACCAATGGATTGTCATGTACCTCTCCACCTTCGGGGACTTCTTCTGCGATAAAAGAAATAGTCTGCTTCTGCCACTCCTCTAGTGGCGAGATTTTTGCAATGTTCATAATTTCTCTTCCATCGTTGTCTCTTACGAACACTCTACTCAAAACACTGTCATGAAAATCTTCAATTGTCTTGTATGAATGTACGATAGAGTGACAGAATAAATTCTTTACTTTTGCACCAACTTCTACGAAGAACGTTTCCTTCTCTTTCACCGTGTTTACTCTGTGATGCTCTGGTGGTGGTGATAGTAATGGTTGAGATTGTGGGTGCCCTACCAGAAAGTGATTAGTTTTCCTTGATCTATCATTTTCTGAATAATCCTCTTTATATTTCTGCAATCATTTGTAGTATGTCCATGAAAATGATGATAAGAACAGAACTCATGACTTCTGCGGCTTGGAGGTGGTTTTGTTCCCATGTTCCATGGTGTTGGTATATTCTCCATCAAAATTATAGCTTCCCATATTTTCTCCACACTTGCATTCAGAGGTGGCATCTTGATTTCTTCCCATACTACCTTGTGACCTCCTTGTCCTCTATTATAATTTTGTCTTTGACCTCCATAGGTTTCTTGCGGCTGATCAAGTCTTTGAATCTTATTATTTCCACCATGATTGTAGAAATTTCTTTCTCTTTCATACTCCTCTTGATCTCGGCTTCCCATAACCACCAGTTTCTGTTGATTGTTTCCAGTAACCTTTTCTTGTTGTACTTGCGAAGTGCTCGCCACTGTGTTTATTAGTTTAGGTAATAAGCTTGCATTCGTTGTTTGTGAATTGGTGTTCGCAACTGGGTATGATTCCATTTCATTTTTTCTTTCCTCTAGAGCAATATACTCTTCCTGAAGTTCTCGCAGTTCAGTCATTGTGATTGTATTCTTGACTCTGAAAATTTGGATATACAATAGATTGGTTGCGAACATAGCATTGATAAATGATAAGATAAGATATCTCTCATCCACACGACCAGCCATTTCACTACACATAGTTCTTCACCTTTTAGTTAGGTGCTTCAAACTTGCGTCAATCCTTTGCTTTAATCCAAACATATCTTCAATACCAGGTCGCGAAGAATTGTTACTTATATATGCCCCCAAGAATGTGGTCTGCAAGTGATTGAAAGAAGTTATTGTATTTTTTGGTAGGCCTTCGAACCATTTTAACGCCTCTCCTGTTAGACTGGACGCAAAATACTTGCACAATGCGGCATCATGATTTTCCCATTGCAACATGCACCTCACGTAGGATTTAATGTGTTGAATTGCACAAGTTGTTCCATCAAAAATGCTGGTTAATGTGGTCAAATTGCATTTCGGAGGTATTCCTCCTAGTTGTACTTCCCTTGTAAACGGAGTTTTCGCAGCTTCTTCTATAGCTTCATCTAATTGTCTTCTGCCTACTTCTCCTCTATCATTTAGCATTCCTCTCATTTCTTCCAATTATTTTAAGATTTGTTTATTTACGCCTGAATTTTGATCCATTGGTCTTTTTAATTTCGCCTCCCTTCTTCTGCGTTCATGTCTTTCTTCTCTCGCGAAATTTTGCATTTCTTCTTCATCATCCCCATCTCGTCTTCTCCTGCGATTCTCTTCCTCGTCTCTATCTTGAATTCGCATATGATGATGTCTCTCATTTTCCCCTCCATGATTTTGTTCATTTCTTATCAATTCTATTCGCTGTCTTTAAAGCCATCCTCTGTACTCTATCATACTCTTCATTGAGATTACCGTTATTCTGGTTTTGTGTACGCCTTCTTTCTCGATTGTCGTGATTGTTCTGGCGAATTGTCTCCTGAAGCTCTTGTTCTTCCATTTCCGCTCTCAATCTTTCACGTTTTCAAGTTAAACGTGCTTGTTCAGCATAGTGTCTTTCAATTTCTTCTTCAATCATTTGTTGATTTCTTTGAGCTTCTCCCTCATGTAAAATTCTCCTTCCTTTCTCTCGATTCCCTTCGCCATCTTGATTATTTTGTCCCTGACGTTGTCCATTCTCTTGATTTCTATCATTTTGCCTATCATCAAAAGTTTCATTTTGTGGAACGTAACGATCATCAGTCCTTTCTCTATCTTCGCGATGTTCTTCATTAGGGTTTGGTATTTCTTCTCGAATATTATTTCCAGCATTAACTGTGGGTGAGTTTCACCTCATCTCTCTTCTAGTCGATCTTGAATATGATCTTGTAGTACTTCTCGATCTTCTACTTTGGAGTCTCATATTTTCCATCCTCAATTCGTGATTTTGCCTTGTTAGATTTGCACGTTCTTCTGCCTCAGCTCTTATTTCTTCATGTATTCTTCGTCTCAACGTTTCTAACGCTCCAATTTCCTCATCTCCATGAATTATTCCTTCATCTTCTTCTTGATTTCTCTCTACCTGTCTATGGTTCCTGGTTTGCTGCTCTTCTTCAACTTCTTCTGCTGAATTTGATCTCCAAGTGTGTACACTCACTCTATCATAATCCGTTGTTCCATTTTGTACCGGTGTTTGCTGAACTGGAGGTTGAACTTGATTTTCTCCATTATTTCTTCTTCTAGTAGATTCTCCCATTTCACTTCTCTCCCTTCCAGCAAGTCTTTTACTTCTTCTTCTAGCAGTTGTCGGTTGTTCCGATGTATTTATTCTTCTAGCCATTTCTTCAATATTAATGAATTGCAAGAGATTATGTAAAATTCTTAACCAATTACTCCAAATCTTCACAAATCTCAATATTAATCTTCAATTTTTTCTAGAACATTCTTCAATCTTCAATCCCTCCCTGTTTCTAGCGCCATTATGTAGTTGCAGGAAATCCTACACTACACCCCTCACAAGATTTCATTAACATTCAACTCATTTTTGGATTAACAATCTTAATTTTATTGATTAATCTTTTGAACAATCTTACAAGAAAAGAGAGAGGGAATAAGAACAGCAACCACACTTGATTTTTCTCTCTCCTGTTTGTTAGCTACTACTCTCCAAAAAGATCTCTCTCATTTTCTTACAATTGAATGGCTATTTATAGGGAATTACATAATGGATGACAGCTAATCTGTCCTTTATTTTCGGATATGGCTTGCGACATTCTTGCAACCTTACAAATGTTAATCTCGCAAACTCCCTAATTTTCGCAGGACCATCACATTTTTCTCATGATTTAGTTGACGTCGTTTATTATGTCATTTCTGAAGTTGTTCTGCGACACTGTTGTGTTGTGTTGTTAATAATTTCGCTGAGGCATTATTGCTGCGAGATTCTGATCCTACAGTGAACATTTATAGTCATTGGGTAACCGATCCTAGAACTTGGTGGGACTAATCACAAGATGTCTAATCGATCCTTATAGTAGGTTAACAAGTTTTAGTAATTGGTGTAACCGATCCTATAACTTGTGCAACCGATCACAAGTAAGTACCATAAATAAGTGGTAACCGATCCTGGTATTTAGTTAGCCATTTTTTGGAAACTAGTGTAACCGATCCTAGTAGCCACTTGGAGGTAGAACTGAACTTTGTGTTTGGTAGAACCGTTAAACCTATGAATGGTGATTGAATTTTTTTGATCAATCACATAGTTCTTGGAAATCAGATGAACCAATTCTAAACTCGTTTGGAAGTGTGGCAAATCGGTTCCAAGGTTGTAAATATGAAAAGGGATTTACAAAGTAAAGATGTCGACATACTTTGAACATGTGCAGTAATTCTTATCTATTATTGTTCAAAGATATTCTTTAATAACTAAAGGAGAATCACGGATCGAAATAAATTGAGAATCTTTTAATTAAGGTTTTTAGTTTTATATGCTTTTAATTTCCAGCAATTAAATGCATATCTTTAGAAAATAAAAATTGGTAATGTGCATTTACTAATTAGAGATTTTCTACTGAGATTTCGTTCAATATTTGGACAGTGCATTTCCAAGAATTATGAAAACCGACTTTGGCTTTATTGCATATCTTTGAGAATATTCGGTTTTGGAAATTCCTTGGTGTACAAACTTCCTTAGTCTATAAATATTGAAGTTTGCATTTCGAGCAAACTAATCCTCAGAGCCAGTAAAACTACCTAGTTGTGTTGTTACTGGTGGAGCCGTCTATTCGGAGAGGAAAGTACCCTAATTAGGCGAAATCTCTTACGACCGCTCGTTTTAAAGAATTCTTTGGGATTGAGAAGATCAACGAGTACCGTTGGTGGGAAACTAGATAATTGCAGTTTATTATTAGTTTTCGATTGATTTGATTGACTAACGGTTGTTGAACTTTGATTGCACCTAGTTTGTTTATGCTAGAGAATCTTCTCTTCTGATATATGATTCACTCAAACTAGATCAAAGTGTCGACGGGGATCTTTAGACTGTTTGTAGATCTAAAGACTTCTTGTGATAATCCATCATTAACAGACTCCATTTTTTGTGTGATTGATCACAAGAGATTCAAGTTGTTTGTGTGCAGGTGTTTATTGAAGATCTAAGAAGATTTGAAGACAAAGAAGATTTCTTATTTGAGTGCATAATCTTTGGTGTGCACAAAACTTGATCGGCTGGGGATCCAACTATAATCGGTTTATCTTTTAATAGATTGGATTGATTAGTTGCGTATATCGGCATCAATACATTTCTTTGTGATTCATAGTATTGATTGCATAGTCTAAACAATTACTTTGGTAGTTGTTGAATAGATTGATCTAAGAACCCGACAAAGGAGTTTATTGGTTAAACGGAAGAGCCTTTTGTCAAACTCATATCACGTTGATTGAAAAGATTTGTTACCGAACAGATTTGTTGTTCCTTTACTGTTTGGAATACGAACCAAAGGAATTGTTCCAAGTGCGTGACTTATTGAAAGTTGGAGGCGCAAGGATACTTACGGAACTAGGTGAACTATAGGTTTAGTTGTTTGGTCTCAACTATACGAAGTTGGTTTAGATTTTGTATATCGGCTTAATTCTGAGAGTATTCAATTCTGGACAAGGTCCCGGGTTTTCTTTTGCATATGCGGTTTCCTCGTTAACAAAATATTGTTGTGTCTTTTACTTTTCTATTTCCGAAATTATAATTATTTTTATTATAATTAGAAGTAAAATACACAAACGTTAATTCCTTATTACTTGATAGCAATCCTATAGTGTTTGGTTAAGTCCGAACCTATTATCAAGAAGTCATACTTCGTTGTTGTACTGTCTCGATCTTGAATCCATAGTCAATCACACAAGTTATCTTGTTGTCGTATTGTCTCGATCTCATATCCATAGACGATCACACGAAGTGTGAACCGATTCGTTGTATTATCTCGACTCAGTCCATAGACAATCGCTTTCGGAGAAAGGACTTATAGGTGGAAAAGTTTTAGATTGGGGTATATTTGGGTACCCTCGTCTTCTCAATTGGTATCAGAGCAGGCAAACACGAAAACATCTAAAAAATTGTGTTTGGTGCGATCCAACCTATAAGAATTGAATCTAATGTCTGATTCAGTTAACGTTTTGCAAGAGTATGAATACTCAAATGTTGAAGATGTTACTACTTCGATGACTCATGATCCAGGAGTTGCGAAAACATCTGTGTCTATCTCTGGTAGAAAAGAAGATACTGATAAAGAGTTGGTAAAACTCCTAAAGCCTATAAAATCTCTGTCTACAAAGATGTTTGATACTAAAGACAGAATCTAATCTTATTAAGAATGAGATCAGAGAAAAAGACATTCAACTAAATGCTCTAGCCAAAGATAATATGGATCTCACTGTCAAACTAGAATCCATTGGTAAATCTCTTACACTTGTTCAAGAGACCCATCCTATGACTCCGACTAATGATGTTGTTGTAATTTCTTATGATAATGAGGAAACTAAAAGTCCTTGCTCGACTTTTACAGATTGTGATGAAACTGGTTTAGTCACATCTGAAACAGATCAAGATGATGGTAGTTTTCCTAACTACATAAAGTCAGAAGAGGATGAGAAACCATCTTCTACATCTACTGATGTTCAAACGAAATCTTGTCCAAAGGAAACTTTGAACCGATTCTGTGAATGTGATCTTAAGGAATACAACTTTCAGTCACTTGAAAGGAAACTTATACTTCTTCAAAATATGGTGGTAAAAGTATTGAAAGAAGTTTCTTGTCTTAAAAAAATTAAAGATCATTCCTCAGTAGAAAGACAGAATATACCACAACCCGAGAAGGTCAACTCAAAAGAATCATAAGTAAGAGTTGATAATCGCTTATGGAAAAAGGTTCCTCCGCACCCATATCGAAACAATTCTTGTTTTGATGAAAAACGATTCCAGAAGAAAGGGAAAGAGAGAATCTATGCCAAAGGAAAGAATCAGGAATTTCCGATAATTATTTCAAATAATCATGTTGATGTGCATCATAAGGAAATCCTTAAAATGAGAAAATCATATGAAAATCTCATTAATAGAATTAAGAGAGATTTATCCATCTCTGAAAATTCTCACGTCAGTCGAGTTTCTCCTAATGATCATGTTTCTAGATCAAGGAAGGAACATCTTCTTGGGAGAAAATATTTTGGGCAGAAATTCCCAAAGAGAAACATGAACTATGTTTCTGATACTCGATGTAAGCTAGAAAAAGCTTTCTCCGATACAACCTAGTTGTATGGAGATTGTGCAAACCCATCCTATTCGTGCTCATAACCTTGGATGGGAAAAACACATAAAAATCAAGGGCACATGTTCATGGCAGCTCCTATTTTCAGTACTAAGAGATATTTAAAGAATATCTCCCTTTCGATAAAAAGAGAAGTTCGAAAAATATTTTGTGTAGTTTCGGAAACCCTATTTTTCTGAACAAAAAATATATTCTTATCAAAATAAGAAAAATCTTCTCTTAGATATATTGTCTTCCCTTGGTAAAACTTTTTGTTAAGCATGTCTCATATAACTCGCAGTGTTACAAGGAGTAACAAAAGGGAAGCACGAAAGGTGAGAAACTGTCAAGGATTCGTCTCAAAACGAAGAATCAGGAAGATTGTCTCAAGAATCGTATCTGATCATAACTCTGATAGATCTTAAGAAGAGTCATGTCTTTTTGCTTTCAATAATTTATATCTTACCAAGTGGTTTCCCACAGATGGCATGTGTAAAGTTATGCATGGGTTTGAAGAACTCATAGGAAATCTTTTTACTTTGGTTCAAGATCGATATGGACTAAAAGATGAAATAAAAGAGATGAAAAGTGAACTTGCAGACTTGAAACTTAAAATTGAAGAACTCGAAAACAGAAAGTGGTTGCGGACAAGTCTTACAAGACATGCTTCAAAAATTTGAGTACTGATGAGTCTTCAGTAAACAATAAGAGTACCACTAGAGATTAAGTTATTTGTTGTAATAATTAATCCAAGAAAAATAGACATCAGTTTTTGATTTCTTTCAATAATTGTATAAGGTCTATTTTGAATAAAACTATCTATTACTTATGAATAAAATTATTATTTAATAATTTTTCTTGTGATAGTTTTTCGATTACATAGTCTGTGCTTGAATGCTTTATTTTATTGTTATGTGTTTATGGGATGTTTGATTTCGGTTTTCATAACCTTAATATTCAATCTCATATTGTGTGAACCCTTATGATTTAGGTGACTTTTTGATTTAGCAGGATTGAGTTCTAGCCCATGATGGTAGGCTTTATCAAAGGATCATAAGGGGTTCCGATTGAAACTCATGTGTGAAAAAGTCACAATATGTTGAATCATTTTTGGTTTAGCATAAAAGCATATGTGTTTCGGGTTTTCAACTTTTGCACCGCATTAGTTAAAACCGAGTTTCAACCTTTCTCTGGTAAAGGTTGATTTTTGTTGTTGTTGTTTTGTCTTGCAAGAGGATGTCAACACAGTGATATTCCTCCTCGGAAAGATGCAAAGAAAAGGAGAAGAGGATGTGGAACTTGAGGTAACAAATTTGTTAGTTAATCGTTTTCCTGTTTAAGAAAAGCCTGATTTTATTGCATATATTTTTTTTTTCTTAAAAAAAATTCGGTACAATTGATGTTTATTCCATTATTTGTGTATGGATGTATGTGTGGTTCAATTGTTTCCGGTTGAGAAAAATTATTGTTATCTTGCTTTATTGTTTGGTATCAATTGTTTAGGCTTAACGAAATTTCGGTGCAATTGCAGTTCTTTAATGTCTATGTTTGTTTCAATTGCTTCCGGTTAAGATAAATAATTATGCAAGTTAATTTATTTGGTTTGTATGAATTGTTTATAGCTTAAAAAAAATGTTTTCTGGATCAATTGTTTAGTCCAATTCGATTCCGGATAAGAGAAACGAAGTTAATTCTGATCTTAGTTAGACTTATCAAAGTGGATGATTCGGTTATTCAAGTCTAATCGAATGCCTTACAAGAAATACTAGTTAACTAACCTAGTACTTGTCTTGTTTAAAGTGAAAGGTCTAAATTATTGTTCGAATAATTAGAACATGATGAGAAAAATAGAGTTAATTCTGGTCTTATCAAACAAGCGATTGTATTTGTACAATCGGTTTAGCAAAAGAACTAAGGTGCTTAGTCAATTTATGATTTGCTAAACTATTAGGGAAAATTACTTCGGGCAATTGTTTCCTTGGTAACATATCAAAATTAAATTACTTTGTAGTTTCGGTTTTGATATTGGTTATCTAAAATAGTGTGTGGAACCCTCGTTCTTAACTCTTATAGGTTTTGCAAGTCTTTTAAGATTTGTAAGATCCTTTCGGTTTGTCCTTTATTTGCTCGTACCTTTGTCATTTTGTGACAAAAAGGGGGAGAAATATATGGAGTAAACAAGTGATTTGGTATCACTAAGGAAAGGACAATGGTGCTTAAACGTTATATCTAACGAAAGGGTAAAGCATAAACTAAGGGGGAGTAACATATCATATGATGATTTGTAGTTATATGGACTACAAGAGGAAATAACAAAGATGTGCGGATTGAAAATCTACCTATCTCACCTTTAGGGGGAGTATTAGCTTTGTTATTATAATGTCAACATCGGCATTTTTGGATTGAATGTGTACAGGTTATTGTATTGTTGAAACTTGGAATCAAGCGTATGTATAATGAATTCTTGTAATTTGTTTATCCATATGATGTAAGAGTTTTGTCACTAAAATTGACAAAGGGGGAGATTGTTAGAGCATTGCTCGGTTGAACCCACCAAGCATTGGTATGTCAAAGTTTGGTTGTCATATTTTAGTGAACCAAAATTCATTTAAAGAGTCGCTTGATTATTTACTAGAGTCAACTTCGTATAGGTTAGCTAGAAAGTTGTTAGGATATGAGACTTACAAGTATTACTCGAACACTTGAAGAATGCGAAGAAGTAAAGAGATACATCGACGACATCATTCTTCCTCTTGAGGTTAGTAATATTTTGACTTGAACTGTTTCATTCCTAACGTATCTTTCAAGTCGTGCTATATTGAAAACATAACTCGAAGCCGTGAATGATTATACTCTAGTTAGACGTAGTATTAAGGAATTATAATACGAAGTATAACGCCTATCTTTTGAACTTTGTATATAAGACATCAACATAATCGTATGAATGCTATTGTGATTATTTATGGGTATGGGTGAAGATTTCTTCCTATGAAACAATGTTTTACATTCTCTTAAAGGAAATACAATTCATAAACTTGTTTTGTGAATGGAAAGGGAAATCGCTAAACTTATTGGTATTGTTATTCATTGCGAATCTTTGGATTACCAATATGTGTGTTTAGTATAATCGCTCATAACTTTTTTATGTATCTTGGTAAAACTATTCACAATGCCTGACTTATGTATCGGTATGACTTTTATTAGTGAAACCAATATTAAGTAATCACCTGAGATGGTATGATCGATATTTGTAATTGGTGTGACCATTCCTAGTCATTGGGTAACCGATCCTAGAACTTGGTGGGACTAATCACACGATGTGTAATCGATCCTTGTAGTAGGTTAACAAGTTTTAGTAATTGGTGTAACCGATCCTAAAACTTGTGCAACCGATCACAAGTAAGTACCATAAATAAGTGGTAACCGATCCTGGTACTTAGTTAGACATTTTTTGGAAACTAGTGTAACCGACCCTAGTAGCCACTTGGAGGTAGAACCGAAATTTGTATTTGGTATAACCGTTAAACCCATGAATGGTGATTGAATGTTTTTGATCAATCACATAATTCTTGGAAATCAAATAAACCAATTCTAAACTTGTTTGGAAGTGTGGAAAATCGGTTCCAAGATTGTAAATATGAAAAAGGATTTACAAAGTAAAGATGTCGACATACTTTGAATATGTGCAATAATCTTATTTATTATTGTTCAAAGATATTCCATAATAACTAAAGGATAATCCCGGATCGAAATAAATTGAGAATCTTTTAATTAAGGTTTTTAGTTTTATATGCTTTTAAGTTCCAGCGATTAAATGCATATCTTTAGAAAATAAAAATTGGTAATGTGCATTTACTAATTGGAGATTTTCTACTGAGATTTCGGTCAATATTTGGACAGAGCATATCCAGGAATTATGAAAACCGATTTTGGCTTTATTGCATATCGTTGAGAATATTCGGTTTTGGAAATTCCTTGGTGTCCAAACTTCCTTGGTCTATAAATATTGAAGTTTGCATTTCGAGCAAACTAATCCTCAGAGCCAGCAAAACTACCTAGTTGTGTTGTTACTAGTGGAGCCGTCTATTCGGAGAGGAAAGTACCCTAATTAGGCGAAATCTCTTACGACCGCTCGTTTTAAAGACTTTTTTGGGATTGAGAAGCTCAACGAGTACCGTTGGTGGGAAACTAGATAATTACATTTTATTATTAGTTTTCGATTGATTTGATTGACTAACGGTTGTTGAACTTTGATTGCACCTAGTTTGTTTATGCTTGAGAATCCTCTCTTCTGATATAAGATTCACTCAAACTAGATCGAAGTGTCGACGGGGATCTTCAGACTGTTTGTAGATCTAAAGACGTCTTGTGATTATCCATCATTAACAGACTCCGTTCTGTGTGTGATTGATCACAAGAGATTCAAGTTGTTTGTGTGCAGGTGTTTATTGAAGATGTAATAAGATTTGGAGACAAAAAAGATTTCTTATTTGAGTTCATAATCTTTGGTGTGCACAAAACTGGATCGTCTAGGGATCCAACTATAATCGGTTTATCTTTTGATAGATTGGATTGATTAGTTGCGTAGATCGGCATCAATACATTTCTTTGTAATTCATAATATTGATTGCATAGTCTAAACAATTACTTTGGTAGTTGTTGAATAGATTGATCTAAGAACGCGACAAAGGAGTTTATTGGTTAAACGGAAGAGCCTTTTGTCAAACTCATTTCACGTTGATTGAAAAGAGTTGTTACAGAACAGATTTGTTGTTCCTTTACTGTTTGGAATACAAACCAAAGGAATTGTTCCAAGTGCGTGACTTATTGCAAGTTGGAGGCGCATGGATACTGAGGGAACTAGGTGAACTATAGGTTTAGTTGCTTGGTCTCAACTATACGAAGTTGGTTTAGATTTTGTATAACGGCTTAATTCTGAGAGTATTCAATTCTGGACAAGGTCCCTGGATTTTTCTGCATTTGCGGTTTCCTCGTTAACAAAATCTTACTGTGTCTTTTACTTTTCTATTTCAGCAATTATAATTGTTTTTATTATAATTAGAAGTAAAATACACAAAGGTTAATTCCTAATTACTTGATAGCAATCCTATAATGTTTGGTTAAGTCCCAACCGATTATTAAGTGATCATACTTCGTTGTTGCAATCTCTCGATATTGAATCCATAGTCAATCACACAAGTTATCTTGTTGTCGTATTGTCTCGATCTCGTATCCATAGACGATCACTCAAAGTGTGAACTGATTCGTTGTATTGTCTCGAATCAGTCCATAGACAATCACTTTCAGAGAAAGGACTTATAGGTGGAAAAGTTTTAGATTGAGGTATATTTGGGTACCCTCGTCTTTTCAAAAGCGCTCAAAATCTTCTCGAGTGATGAAACTTGCTGATTCCCTTGCTGGTGGGTCATTGCAGACTTCATCATCTTCGACGATGTGGATTGGGGAGATTTCAGGATCAGCAGTTGAGGATGTTTCCTTAGCCCTTCCTTTGCTTAGACAACAGCTTGTCTGTCAGAGTCTTGAGATGGGTGCATAACTCTTTCTGTGTTGCCGCCATATCTGTCTGAATCTTGGTAAGAATTTCCTGAACCTTCATGAGGTCGTCAATGGTAGATGGATCTTCTCTGATTTCTTCACGAGATCGGCCGAAGAGAGGATTGTTTCATGTACCAATGTTGGTTTCAGTATGGACGCTGGTATTGTTAATTTGAGGGGCAGTATCAGTGGCGTTGTTGTTGAAAACGGGAAGAGTGACTAGAGTACCATCATTATTGTTGCTAGTGCTATCACCGTTTGGGTTAGGATTTGTAAATGAACCTGACCTAAGATCAACCATTTTGACGAATTGAAATTGCAACCGAGAGATTAATCTCCCACTGTGGTCGCCAATCTGTTAATAGGGAAAAACGATTTGCTGGTTTTTTAGGAAATGGAGAGACGACCGTGCGGACGGAGACTCCTCAACCGAGAAAACTGCCTAACCTCAAACAGAAGCACTGCACGGGAGTGCTTTGAGTTCGAGAGATCAAATTGTAGGACTCCGGCCTAAACCAAGAATTCAGTCACAAAGAGGGAATATGGTTGATTTGTAGGAGGGAAGCTGAGAAGTGTGTGAGATCAATGGTGATCAACGAATGTGAATGTATTATAGGTTTTCGCAAATGAACAGCTGGGTTCGAACAAGTTTGAATTCTGATCAATTGAGAGAGATTGTTTCTCACACGATGATTTTTAGTTATACGATAGATGTTGTCCGTATGTTACCAGTCTTGTTCTCAATCATGGATTCAGAAACTTATTTATATTGCTAGAATTTAAACACATTGATCTCCAATAAGTGTGGCGGTTGATCGAGTGAAAGAGTGGAAAAGTGGGAAATCGTGGTTTAACCAGTTCCAGGTCGTGAGGAGACTTGGTTGATTTTCCACCCACTACTTTGCTAACTCCATCAACTGCTTGCACGACTTACTCACATTTCTCATCGTGGATGAACACACGTGTCTTAGGCCGCCGGACCAAAACCCTAATTAATATCCCTCATGTGACGTTATTGATTTCTCATGAACGTGGAGTCTGCAAGGCAGACGTGTATTTAATTAATCAATTGTTAACTTGATTAGACAATGAGTCTAAGTATTTTTCAGTCGAGCATGATTGTCGAATGCTCTAGGATTCATGGATTGAACATGTCTGCTGGGACGTATAGTTCTCTAATGAATGATGTTGATAATTGAATCAACATGATGGACATTGAGAGTCTGAGCAAATATTGCTCGTCTGAGAAAATATTGCTCGTATTATGAATTGATGAATTAATGAATATTGATAGTTAAATAAATATTGCTCGTCTGACCAAATATTGCTCATTTGATAAATTACTGAATATTGATAGTTGACTCAATATTCCTCGTATGAGCAAATATTTCTCATTTGATGAATTACTGAATATTGATAGTTGACTCAATATTCCTCGTCTGAGCAAATATTGCTCATTTGATGAATTACTGAATATTGATAGTTGAATCAATATTCCTCGTCTGAGCAAATATTGTTCATTTGATGAATTAATGAATATTGATAGTTGAATCAATATTTCTCGTCTGAGCAAATATTCATTTGATGAATTACTGAATATCGATAGTTGAATCAGTATTCCTCGTTTGAGAAAATATTGCTCATTTGATGAATTACTGAATATTGATAATTGAATCAATATTCCTTGTCTGAGCAAATATTTCTCATTTGATGAATTACTGAATATTGATAGTTGAATCAATATTCCTCGTCTGAGCAAATATTACTCATTTGATGAATTATTGGTAGCATGACCAGATAAAATATTAATTAAAATATTGGTAGCTGGACCAATTTTTATATAATTAATCAAGATGTTGATTGCTGGACAACCATAAAATTATTAGCGTTTGAACTTGCTCAGAATTATGATTTGCAGAGCATTCAGTTCGAAACCCTAATTTTGATCGATTGTCGATCAGTTGATGATTTTACTGAAAATAAATCACTGAATGAAGGAGGGGCTGGATACATAGGATGATGGCCGACCATGTAGCAGCCAAGTGCTCAAGTGAGCATACACCAAAGTCCTTTGTTGACCAGTTGGTGAAAGGATGATCAAATGTTGGTTTAATCATTTATTAAAATAGAGCTCGTCTGAGCATTAGGTAATAAAACCTAATTATGGATAGATGAGGACCAGCCAAGGGGTCATGGGACCGGCCCTTGGTGGTCGATTGAGCAAATTCCAAGTTGGTTGGAGAGAGTTTGGACCCAATATGAACTGTTGAGAGCTAATTAGGTCAAAATTATGAAAAAGTGTGGGACCGACTCCTTCCAAGCCTAAGGGCCGTCCTTGGTCGGTCAAGGTGGCACGCCCGTGTCACCATACTTCCCGTGTCTCAGTCCTGAGAGTTTTGGTATTTTCTGGTGCGCGTTTGAGGAATATTTTGGATTTTCAGAAGAGTTTGATCTTGACTGAAACTCTCAATTTTGCTCGAATGAGAAAGTAGAACTTTTAATTTTGACGTGAGAAGCCTAGTCGGTCATGTGACCATTTGACTTTTTGGCTTTTTCATGGTTTGAGCAATATTTGAGAAAATATTGAAAAACTAGGGTTTTTGCTCAAACGATGGAGTTTCATGAGATGAAGGCAATAATAATATGAGAAAATAAGGAATTGTAAGGTGTAGGACTGGTCACGGCTAGGGCATGCCCGGCCGGCTAGGTGGCCCGGTCCCGTGACACCTTTCCCTATTTTTTACTATTTTTTCATGGTTTGAAGGAAAATATGGAGAAACTAAGCGTTTTGCTCAAACGAGGGAGTTTGCTCAAATGAAGGAGTCTTCATGAGATGAGGAAAAATTAAAAAAAATATATAAAATAATGGAAAAAGGTGCGGGACCGGCCATGGCGGCATGACCGGACGGTCGGTGGGCCCGTTCCCCTTAGGCGCCTCTTTATTATTGTATTGATATTATTTTTCTCCCTATTTTGCACAGTTTTCCTTGTTTGTCCATATTTTTGAATGCTCGTTCGTGTGTTCGGGTGCTCGTCTGTGCATTATTGTTAAGTACACTAGCACCATTTTCTCGGGACTTACTCGATGGTGGCCCAGATGCCTGATCGGTGAATATTTATTACTAATTCATGAAATTCAGCTGAGAATGATTCATGAAACGGATTAATAAAATCATTTGAGTATTTATTACTAATTTATGAAATTCAGCTGAGAATGATTCATGAAACAGAGTAATAAAATGAGTTGAGTATCTATTACTAATCCATGGAATCCAGCTGAGGATCAGCCATGAAAAAGAGTAATGAGATAGAATGGATTATTTTCTAGGAATTCAGTTGATGAATGACACGCTAGAATTAACCTATTTGCAGAATTGAGATATGAGATAATTGAAGCATCATACTCGTTCTGAGGGGGCGTATAGTCAGGGAACAATGAATAGTGTGATGTCCTGAAGGCGTTAGGCTCTATACTAGCATACAATATGCCTAGGAGCCGCCCAATCATTAAGAGATTCTATACACTGTCTCTCTACGTAGTCAGGGAACAACGAGCAGCGTGACGTCCTGAAGACGTTAGGCTCTATACTAGCATGCAATATGTCTAGTAGCCTCCCAATCATTTTGATTCTATGTAGAGGTGATGATGAAATGTGTGAAACATCGAAAACTCAGCTGAGAGGCCTTCCGAGATACATATTCATCATAGCTCTGAGAGGAAGTTCGCTCAGTCAGAGATCGTGAATGGTTCACGGATCATAAAATATGAATTGTCACATACATTCCTGAAGCCGGGCCAGAAACATGCAGTAACATGATTTTATGATTTTAGCCTTTATTGAAAATCTACCATCAACAGTGTCTAATCTAGTCATGCGACAATGTCTCATAGATAAAAAGGTGAAAACTTGAGAAATGGGTGGTTCAGTCTTCACTTGCCTTTTTTGAAGAAGTTCTCCAGAGCTCCTGTTGATCTTCGCCTTCAAATGGTAGAACATAGTGATATCCGATTCTCAACTACACACTTTTATCCTAATCCGAGACTTGAGTAAATGTAGACTAGAAATCAAGATATAGTTTTGACAACTAAATTTGACAACAATCTTAAGATAATAACACTTGTGAGTTCGACCGAGCAATGTTATAATAGTATCCCTCTACAGGCTAGAGCTTGAGGTTTTTGTATTGCAGTGAACAAGCATAGACATTATGCCGAATCATAATCCTTTTAAAAGTTAAAATTCAATATCATGCATCTAATGGATCCGACACTTTGGTCACAATCTTTTTCGTGTAGCCATATCATACCCGTCCAAAAATAAAATAAAATGGTGTAGCCATATGTCAATCTTTTGTCATGTTTGATAAAAATGTGTATATTTCTTAGTATATGCGTGTCTAATAAACCATATACTATGGACACATAAACAAACAAGGTGGATAAATAAATCCTTGTTCCGTCAAGGATTAATATGTGTGTCTATTTCCATCCAGCACATATATAATTATTTAATGTGGTAATATACGCATCTATGGTCACATGTGATGGGTTTAGACTTCAACCCATGACCAAAAGGTCCCTTATGGCTACAGTTGATGGGATTAAGTTTAAACCCATGACCAAGTGGTGCACTATGGCTACAAGGTAACACAAAACGTGGTTATAGTTATACAATTGACCAGGAGCCACGCAGATAACCCGAAACGTGGCTGGGTTGTAAACCAAAAAGCGTAGCCTATGTGAAGATTTGTACTAGTGAGCATATAGAAGATTTCAATATTTCTCAATAGGTAAAACTGTATACATCCTTTTGATAGTTGGCATAATAAAACCTCTCGCAAAAGAATTTTTTTCCTTTCGATTTATGCATTCTCTAAATACTAGAGAAGGCATAGGACTATAGACTTCAATTATACATATATATGTAGAACAATTACTTGAAACCTCACACTTTGCTCTCTTTATGCCTCGTCTCACTCTGTTAATGAGAGAACTAAGATAAGAGATTCTTTTGTCAATATTAATATGAATTACCTCTCTGTCGAAGCATGAATCAGTAACTCTGTGGTCCGAAAAGGCCTTCTTCAAATGGCGTATTTTGAAATTATCCTTTTTAATCTCATCAGTCTTGAAAGAAACAACACAATTAATAATATGTTGGAATGTCCTTTGTGAAACACACAATTTTAAACTCCCAAGTATTCGAGCACAATCCTTTGAACTATGTTCAGTTGATCTATAACCTCCAATTTTACCATTACTGATAGTACTGAACTTGCGGTTTGCGAACTGATTTGCCAACCTTCCATGTATTTCTGAAACTTAGATATCTATGGTTTGCGGACTAGTTCGGCAACCTTCCCTGAGCAGAAATATCAAAAGTTCATATTTCTCTCTTATGATGTTTGAAACATTCACAAATGATAAAATCATTCGCATGGTCAATTTTCAATTGATCCACAAATTAATTCATAGAACTAATATTGTTAAAGATCGTTGAACATCTTTGATAAATCATATTTCGAGATTTTCACAAGACAAGCTTGACTCGAAACTTCTTCTTTGTAAATATACTAGAAGTCATACGACGTAGTCTTAACCAGATAGAATGGTAAGATAGTGAGTAAATAGAATGGTTCAGTTTTCACATACCTTATACAAAAGTTCTCCAAATGTCTTCGTTGATCTTCAGTATTCAAGGGTGATCTCTGGTACTCGACTACAAATTTTAATCTAGTCTGACACTTGACTAAGTAGACTAGAAATCAAGATATACTTTTGATCACCTAACATTGACAACAAGCTTGAGATAGCAAAGCTTGTGGCTTCAATTGAGCATTGCTTTAACAATATCCCCTTTTATCAATTTTAATGTGTCAATTTTAGTGACAAAATATTCAATACATATGAAAGTTCACCTTTCCTGGAAGTTAGGCAAATTCCAAGATAACATCCTACGGAATCATGTAGCAGTATATTCCAAAAAGTGTAGTCGTTGAGAGATCAATAATGTAATTCAAAATAGTTTACTCCTTTTTTGACACGAGTTAATAGCTTAACCTATGAGAAAATATGAGATATACGTTCTAATCACCAGAATACGATAGCAAAGAACAAATCTCACAAAAATAAGCAATGCATATATGTAATCCATGAAGATTAGGTATTGCGAGTCATCTTCCAAGATTTTAATTAAATAAACTTTAAACATGCAAGATGATAGTATTTGGAATAGCTAATGTCACACATAAGAACTACTCCAAAAGCTAGTGTTCATCTATAAGAATAAAATTCCTACAAGGAGTTAACTAGAGAAAATAAATGAAGGAGCTAGGAATCATCTTCATCTTCACTCTCTAACTCACTCCAAGAAACTTGAATTTTCTTCATTTCATCCTTAATCTCGGGAAACTTTATACTGAGTAAACACATTTGTTCATGTACACACTTTACCTTGTTGTCTACCTTTTAAACCCTTTTCAGAATCTTGTGTAAGATCTCCAAGGAGGTAGGATCACAAGTACCGATTGAGGATGGATAAAGACTTCTTCTTCTTTTGAGATCATTGTTTTTTATGCGATTGTAGGAAATCTTGAGAATAGGAGTGGGAGTACCAATTGAACTTCCAATTGGTGCAATATCTGTCATAAAATTAAAAAAATTATCTTAACAAGACAAGGAAATCCTAACATCTTATCATATACCTTTAGCTCACACCTCAAGAAAGTAAACCAATTTCGTAAAATCTCGACTCCAAACGATTGTGCTCAATAGTGGAATGACAAATTTTTGGAATTACCAACTTTATAAAGATCCTCAAGGGCTTACAAAGATACTTAGTAGGAAAATTCCAATTCTCCCAACTAATACATCTTCCACTAAGTCGATTTGAGATAGTTTCACATGATGGCTTCCCTTCTCTTGGTCCAGGAAAAGTAAAATCTCTCGTAGGAAGACTTGTGATGGTAGCCAATAATTCTCTATCCACTTGAAAAACTCTTCTTGCAATCATGGTTCTAAAGTAAAATTTCTCAAGATTAACATCATAGACATTTGCATAAAACACTCTTGTGAGAGCATCAAATCCTTTACCATGACCATCAAAGATGTCACCAAGGTTATACTTTTCAAAAAAAGATAGTTCATTAGCATGCAATTGATCCTTGACCAACTTTTGTTCAAGAATGAAACCTCATGAAAGAATTTTATCATAAGCCTTTGTACAATCATCATTAACAAAGACTATTCTACATGATGTATGGTTATTAGATTCACCTTTTTCTTCAATGACTTTTACTGAAACAGGTGTGAGAGAGACAATCATGCTACCACAAGTGGCTTTAGTTCATGTAGACAGTTCAAGATTTTGGAGCAAAAGCTCAACATGATATAAAAAAGTCTCTTAATGTCTCTTTCATGAGAATTATTTTCTCATATTATCTTACATAGTACCAGAAGGCTTTACGGACTCATATAAGACATTTGATATGATATATTTACGGAAGAGTCACATAATAACCAAAATACAAAAAAACTATTTATCTGTTACTTGCCCC
Source organism: Papaver somniferum (assembly GCF_003573695.1). NCBI lineage: Eukaryota > Viridiplantae > Streptophyta > Magnoliopsida > Ranunculales > Papaveraceae > Papaver > Papaver somniferum. The sequence goes on from NC_039362.1 coordinate 116,666,545, forward strand.
ACCTCATGCTATATACATGATGTGATGATTCTGATTTCTTGTTACCAAGAAGTCGAGTGATCAAGAAGATGCTCATGAACCATCTCAGAATGATAGTCATCATCTCTCGTGCCCAAAGCATAATCAAACGAGTTAGAATTTTTTATCACACTTGAAACGTTCTGTTCAGTTCCATTTTTGTTGATGAAGTGATCAACTAGTTGAGTTTCTTGACATGTAGAAGATGTCAAAATCTTTGCGGTTTTTCTTTTATAAAATGTGCAAAAAAAATTTACATTGTTAGAGCACTGCTCAGTTGAACCCGCAAAATGTTGGTATGTCAAGGTTAGTTGCCACATTTTAGTATCAAAACTCATAAGTCGCTTGATTAGATTACTAGAGACAACTTCGTTATGTTAGACTAGGAAGTTTATAAATGTTGAGACATACAAGTGTTACTCTGAAGACCTGAAGAATCCAAAGATGTATCGACATCAACGAAGATATCATCCTTCCACTTGGGGTTAGTAATACATGAATTGACTTGTTTCCATTTCTATATCGTTGCTTTCAAGTCGTTTCTGATTGAAAACATAAGATGCTAAGTTATATTCATAAAACTATAGTATTATTGACTCGATCATCTTATTATGATCAAAGTGTCAAGGAAGAATATATCAATAGTTGTGAATACTTTAGATTGGTATTTAATTTTAGGAAGTATAATGCTTATCTTTTGAACTTTGTAATTGCGACATCAACATAATCTTTCTAACTCATTACCATATTATAAAGTGAACAAAGGGTTGCTTTCATGGACTAAAAATTATTTTTCATTACATGATTTTAAGAAAGAGACTTACGAACTTGTTTCGTAAGGTTCGGTTTTCACTGAAGATCTAAGGTTGGACCGATCCTAAACTATATAAGGAATCAAGGTAGAACCCATCATAACTTGTGTTGGGAGTCAAGGTAGAACCGATCTTTACCTATATTGGGAGTAAAGGTAGAACCGATCCCAAACTACATTGGGAGTCATGGTAGAACCGGTCCTAATATGCAAAACTGATTTGTTTAGTCACGTACACTTTAGGGTTTGTGTGATTTTGGAAATTGAGTTTGACAAATAGAAAATTTCAAGATGTCGACATAATAAGTAATATGAACATGAGCATAAATCTTATATTTTATTGTTCAAAGATATTCCTTGATACTCAAGGTGAGATCCCAAACCGAAATGTTTGAGAATCTTTTTGAGATTCTTGAATGTATATGTTTTTTTTTAGAAGCAAGCAAAACATATCTCTGGAAAGATATATTAGTTAAGTGCTAGCTAATATTGAGTTGTCCATGAGAGATATCGGTTGGAATTAGACAAAACCGAATTTAGGTGCTTTATTGCATATCTTGAGAATATTTTCGGTTATGGAAATTCCTTGATATCCAAACTACCTTGGTATATAAATAGTGAAGTTTGTTCTTCTTACAAACTTATCCCGATGCAGGCACTTCGTTTCATAGTCACTGCTATAGCCGACTAATAATATTACTTGTAATATTATCTCGGAGAGGAGAGTAACCTAATTAGGAGAAATCTTTTACATTTTCTAGTTTAAAGACTTCTTTAGGATCAAGAAGCGTCTAGATAGTACCGTTGGTGGGAAACTAGAATTGCATTGTTGTTTTAGTTTTCGATTATTGATTTGATTGACTAACCATTGTTAACTCTTGATTGCATCTAGTTTAATTATTCTTGAGAGCCTTCTCTACTGACATAAGGTCACTCAAACTAGATCAAGATATTAATGGTAGTTCAGATCCGTATTTAGATCTGATGTTGACTTGTGATCATCCACTGTTAACATACTTCGTTTTGTGCATTATCGATCATAAGTTGGAATCAAGTTTGTTATTGTACATGTACAGAAGAAGACTTTGAAGATTTGAAGACAAGAATATCTTTTTTATTGGTTTCGTATCTTTGTGATTTGCTTCATGCACAAACTTGATTAGCTGAGATCTGACTAGATCTCGTTTATCTTTGATAGGAGATTGATTGGATAGTCGTATTCAGATCGACAAGCTATGGTACTCTTCAGTATCCGAATCTGATAGTACTGTTTGACTTGATCTGGTTAACTTGTTAATACATATCTTGGAAGATTTAACCCGACAAAGGAGTTTATTGATTTAAACAGAAAATCCTTTGTCGGAAACTCAACTAGAATATCTTTGATGAACTTCTTGAGATAAGAAGAGTGGTCACCAAACAGATTAGTCTTTTACTGTTTGAAAGACTTGGTATATAGTCAAAATTCAGAACCGAACTAACTATGGGATCAAACCAAGTGTTTGATTAACATATCAGTGTGTTTACTTTATTATAACTAAAGCAATAAATATAATGCATAAAGTAAAGTAAAATGACATGCATAATCTTGTTAACGAGGAAACCGCAAATGCAGAGAACCTTGGGTCCTAGTTCAGTTTTGAATACTTTCATAATTAAGCCGCTATACAGAGACTACTACAACTTCGTATAATTGTGACCAAGTAAAATAACTCCAAGTTACTCAGTTCCTTAAGTATCCTTACGCCTACTACCAATATGGTTACACACGTGAATCCTAAGATAGAGTCCAATATCTTAAGTCACTGAACCCGTTGTGAAGACTTTTATCACTCAACACCTTTGGATCGTATTCTGAAACAATACATGACTAATTTGTTCCAGTAATCGCTCTATTAATCTCCCAGATCAACAAGTTAATAAGAGATATGTTGATTTACAAAGGTTCTTCCGTTTAATGAATATAAACTCACTTTTATCGGTTTAAATCAACAAAGATATAAAGACTGCCAAAGATAAAAAATCTTAGTTCATAGTCTATCAAATTCAGTTCCTAAAGAGAAACATCAAGTGATAGATTGTTAGTTTATACAACAAACTATAAAAGATCTATCAAACAACCTGATTCCCTTATGATTGATCACGCACATAGCGGAGTCTAATAACAATGGATGATCACAATTCATAAGAGGATATCAAAAATATTATGGTGTACTTGGTACCCTCGTCATTTCAGTTGTAATTATTTTTACAACTTAAGTAACAAAAAAATTTGATTATATTTTAGACTAATTCATCTTCCACTGCAAAACATGCACTTAATCGACTCGCAAAATCATTATTAACTCTGTCATTACCAAAAACCCGAGATTACCTTTTCGCGAGTTTATTCTGGTAATTCCATTGTGTCATCTTATATTATAATTATATGTATAGGAATTCTATGTAGAGAATAACCCAACACATCGCCCGATTATAAGTGCATAGGCTAATCAATGCAACATATATTCCGGAATAGTTCATTCGAACAAAAGCCACATATCACGTGAGAGTAGTGGCGCTAGTAATCACATTATGTTACTTGTAATCAGGGAATTGACGACTTTTACATATCAATAAATCATGATTTCTAATCACACTATATTCAACTTAATTTGCAATCATAGAATGGTTATATGTTATATAACTGAGTTAGATTATGACTAGTAAAATCGTATCCACGTCAATCAAGTAACATGTTCTGAATTTTGATTCATCATTAACCAATATTAGCTCATCATGGATTTCTAAAGTTTATAAAAAAAATATATATATACGAAGAAATATATTGTAAATTTTAAGTGAAAAATAGAGAAATCTCTAATTATTTAAAGTGTAAGCCCTAGCTCCTTGTTCTCTTATATAAACATGTATAAAGTTGGTCCTTAAAAGTCTCCCCATCTGTTTATGCAGGTGCCAATGCACAAGTTTGGGCATCGAACCTCACAAAAATATTGAAAATCAAGGGCAAAATTTGTCAACTATACAATATAATCTCGTTGTGAAGATGATAAGAACCATCCTACTAGTCTCCCTTAACAGTCAACGCTTCGGCCAAAAAGGGCGTATGAAAATAGCCCAGAAATCCTCTGTAAATGTCAGTTCTGCGGAACTAATTGTGTGTTCACTTCGACGGTATTATGCGTAAATTATGTCCAGCCTAGGTCGTTATGCCTATAACTGACAAGCAAAATCAAACATAATAACACGATTTTTCCAGACATGTTCTCTAACAAGGCTCGTTTTACTCTACCAAAACTAGTCGAGCTCCGTTTTTATGCTCGGTCTACCTTTTTTCCTTTTTTTCTTCACACATTTTCTTGGTCCATTTGATCTTGGGTCCTTTTACACTTTTAATACTTCACTTCCTAAAAACTTCAAGAGTCGATTTATCCAATTTTGGTAATGAATGTTATTATAACATAAGTAAAGGAAACAACCATAACACACAACGATTAACTAGAAAAACTAAAAATTTTATTAAAATATGGTAAATCACACACTTATCAAGATCAAGATTTAGAATTTGACTTATAGTTTACGAAGACCATCTTCTCTCCGAGTCAATCGGCACTTTCATTCTTATACTGCGTTGTTTCTTATAGTTCATAATGTTTTTCTTGTCGGATTTCATAATCATGTACCCTTAGTTGTTTTCATAGTACAAATATGTTTGTTTTTGTTCGTTTTTGAGTATGCATGTATGTACCCTTGGTTCGGTACTAATGAGATTAGGTTTGATATTTTTATTCTTATAGTACGTCATTTCTAGAGTTCTTTCTGTTTTCCTTGTCAAAATTTTCCCTCATGTACCAATAAAAGAATATTGTTATAAGAAAGTAATCATGAGTAAAAAACCTTAATCTAGTTTCTCTCCCCTCCCCCATTCTTCTCCAACAAGAACACTGTCGGCAGCTTCTTCCTTGCTCAGATCTGATCCGTTTTGGAATGGATCTGAGCATGTTTCTTTATTATTTCTTGTTTTCTCATTTTAGATGTTTTAGTTTAATTGTTAGTATGTTTTCTACTTATCTACACTATTGTAGTCCCTTTGTCTTCTTTTTAGAGATTTATCTATGCTTAATGACAATTTTTGATTATTAGTTTGGGCTTAAGATCACTAGGGGATGTTTTCCATTGCCAAAATCTTCATCTTTGTTGGCTCTAACGACGACGTCTTCGTCATTAATTTATCAGATGACAGAATTTTTCTGGGTGATTATTCCGATGATAAAATATTTACCACACTTATAAGAGATTTGAGAAAATCACTACTCCCTGCATTTTTTCTTTTTTTTTTAGTCCGCTTTGGAAAAGTCAAAAAGATAAGGAGACCGAAGGATTTTCCTAAACTACCCCTTTTAAATGTCTTATTGTTACCAAGAATAAAAATTGACAAATCTATTTTGAACATGAAAGGATAAAAAAAGAAAATATACAATCAAATTTATTTTGGAAATTTTAAACGATCTTACTAATTGAGTAGAAACTTTATAAGGAATCAAATTCTTACGGCCGAAAATAATTGTTTTAAAAAAAAAAAGAATGAAGCTAAAGAACAAATATGTTAAATAAATTTGTTTCCTATTTATGGAGATATTATTTAAAATTTTACATTATATTATAATAAACGATCCCGCTAGGTGACCTGCTCGTGAATAGCTGATCTTCCGTGGCAACTCATGTGGATTAAACAATCATATTAACAACTAATCCAAGTCATACAAGAAAATCAAAAGAGAGAAGGATACTGAACTTAGAGATAAAGGTATTGAAACCCTTAAGATATTAAGTAGTGTTCAGGAAAATTTGAAATGGGAGGAAACATCAAACTCTGCAATTACCTTTTATTTCCGTGTTACTTCTTATGTTCTCGTTTTTTCATTATCAAATTTTTGGTTTGATAAGATCTCTATGTTCCTTTATCATCTATAGGAGTGGGATTTAGGTTGGGTTAACTCCCCCAACCCATGTCCAACTTGATCGTCGGGCGGACATGATCAATGTATTTCAAAATTTTGGGCAAGTTTGGGCATAAATTTTATAAACCCTAGTTAAATTTGGGCAAGCATGGGTACAAATATTTCTAACCCAAGAAACCCTCCCAACCCAAAGACTATGATATAGGTATAATAAACTATTTTTATAATTGGTATTACTATCTATTTAATGTAATTTTTGATATAGTCTTCAAGTCTAATAATGAAAATGTAAACTATATTTATTTCATTAACCATTCAATATGAAAAAAGTTTATACCATTATAAATAATCGTCATCTATTTAGAAAGTTAAGATAAATAGCGCAATTAAATCTTTTTATTGTTAAAAATTTGTTATTATCACATTAACAAACTCGTATATCTAGCGAAACTTACTTGGGACAATCCGAGGAACATAATTTGGGAAGACTTGGGCAGTATCTCCATGGATTCCACGTGTTCGATGGGCAATCTGGGCAAAGGATTCATAACTCGTGTTTGCCTCAGCCAAGCCTTCTAACCAACCCAAGTCCCAGCCCTAATCATCTATTAAACAAAGAAAGAGTTTAATTTGAATTATGAACGTTTTGTCAAAAAATAAAATAATCTTTCATTTAATTCAACATATTTATGAAATTAATTTCCTAAAGTCAGTGTTAAAGTCTGATTACATCAAGACTCATACCGAGCTTTGGTTGGTAACCTAGCAACAAGCTGAGCTCCAACACCTTTTTGAATAGCAATGCCTAGTTTATAAAAAATAAAACTGCTCAAACCACTACTAGCATCATTACTAACAAGACAGTTTTTCAGACGCTTAAAAAAACACAAAGTATCTTCACTAAGCTCTCCTAAAGTAGATAAAGCTAGAACACCCAAACCATAACCATGTGAGATACATTTGTCCAGGTATTTAGTGTGTTTGCGCGAAACAACACTCCAAATGGATTTACCTGGATCAAAGGCACGGATACCTTCACCAGTGAAGGGAGACACACCAGTGACATCCATACAAACATCCTGGTCATTCTCCCAGTTATGAACAAGGATGTCAGCAGGACGTAAATCTCTGTCATCATCAGACAAAAACCCAAGAGCAGTTTCCTTACGCGCATGCACTCCTGCCTTGTAGCAAATGTCAGCAATTACATCACGTACATGATCTTCATTGTTATAAATTATACAATTTATCTAAAATATAATTATGAGACTCAACTAGAATGATTTTTGTTAGAGGGAGAGCAAAAAGGGATTCAAGGAGAACAAAAATCATGGTTAACTTGTTAACTAGGACCTGTTCAATATATTTTCATAACTCGGACCTAAGTATCCTTACTAAATACACCCATTAATGACACGTATCTCCTCCTCCGACAAACAGCTCCTCCCACACCTGCTGATTATCCAGAAAACCGTTCTTCACCATTGCGGTCACTTCTTTGAACATATGTATAACAATATAATCATATTTTGTGTCCATCAAAATCAAGAGAAATCGGAATTACAAAGTGAAAATGCGGGGTCTAACAACCTCACCTAATATTTAGATTAGCAACTTGTATGGACTAACTCTAATATACTTTTAAGAGAATCAACTAGACAGAATCAATCTTAATAAAAAGTATATCAAGGAGTTAATATCTCAATCTCTTGATTTGATCTATACTCAAACAAATAGAAATCTGCGAGTCTTTATCAAATACAAGAGATATAAACTTGGATGGTACCAAAGACCAATATCCAAGGGTCAACCAATTTCCAATCAACAACCAAAGGTTGGATTTCACAATTAATCGATACGACGCCCAACCTGTGATATTTCAATTATATAACAAAATATAATGCGGAACAGAAATAACATAGACACCAGAAGTTTTGTTAACGAGGAAACCACAAATGCATAAAAACCCTGGAACCTAGTCCAGATTGAACACCACACTGTATTATGTCGCTACAGACACTAGCCTAATACAAACTAACTTCGGTCTGGACTGTAGTTGAACCTCAATCAATCTCACACTGATTCAAGGTACAGTTGCGCTCCTTACGTCTCTGATCCCAGCAGGACGCTACGCAGTTGATTCCCTTAGTTGATCTCACCCACAACCAATAGTTGCTACGACCCAAAGTCGAAGACTTGAATAAACAAATTTGTATCACACAGAAAAGTCTACTAAATCTGTCTCCCACAGATAAACCTACGAGTTTTTTTTCCGTCTTTTGATAAAATCAAGGTGAACAGAAACTAGTCGATAACCCGGACTTATGTTCCCGAAGAACAACGTAGAATTATCAATCACCTCACAACAATATTAATCGTATGGTAGCGAAACAAGATATTGTGGAATCACAAACGATGAGACGAAGATGCTTGTGATTTCTTTTTATCTTGCCCTATCGAAGATATAATCTCAATCCAATCTTTCAATTGAACTTGTACGATAGAAAATGGCAAGATCAGATCGCTCAACTACAAGAGAAGTAGTTTCGTCTGGCTTCGCAATCCCAATGAAGTCTTTAAGTCGTTAACTTACAGGGTCTCGAGAAGAAACCTAAGGTTAAAGGAGAATCGACTCTAGCTAAACCAACTAGTATCACACAAGAGGTGTGGGGATTAGTTTTTCCAGTTGCTAGAGTTCTCCTTTATATAGTTTTCAAATAAGGGTTTGCAATCAATGTTAGCTTAGTAACAAAGCATTCAATATTCACCGTTAGATGAAAACCTAATTAGATACAAGATAATATCTTTCAACCGTTAGATCGAAACTTAGCTTGTCATACACAAATGAAATGTATTTCATTTGGGTTTGAGTAACCGTACCTAAACGTGTACACTTAGTTGGCTCACAAATAGCTAACCAATAGTTAGCCATATGAGCACTTTCATATTACCGTATTCATCTTCTTCATAACTAGTTCAAATGACTTCAAAAGAACTAGTTGAAGAGTTTTTCAATTGCTTAGGTCTTTATACATAGACACAATTGAAACAAAATCGGTTTGATCCATTGGAATCAATTCATGAACAATATAGCCACGGTTGCCAAAGATTGCATTCCTTATAATTTATTGTTTAAGTTCACGTACTACTGATTTGAGAAAATAACCAACTTGGGCACGCGTACGGGTATGCGTACCTTAGCAACCGGATTGATTTGGTTTTGATTTCCAAACTCAGCAGAATTTTTCGGGTAGAAAAATTCCGCCAGGGTACGCGTACCTAAGGTGACTGGTTTACTAGTTTGCAAACTACAAACTCAGCAGAATTTTCCGGGAGGAAAAGTTCCGCTAGTACGCGTACCCAACCTGTCTCCTTTACCCATTCCGTATGCACACACATGGTTTCCGGTACATGGATTTATACACTAATGTGCGAACACACTATATATGCTTATATCCATAGATGTTTACATAATCTCAACTCTACATTCCAATCATTGAAACATTCTTCTATAATGTTATAATCGTCGTTATTCACAACTATCATCATCAAAGCAATTTTCAAGAGATTGAAACGTCATCATGACTCTTGTCACGGGTAAAGATGAAAATGGTTAAAGAAAAATCTTACCAACACATATTTCGATAAATAGATAGGCGAGATAAACTCGGCTCGAAATAGCAAATGTGTATGTATGAAAACTATCATACTTATACGACTTTTGTCTCAAGAGTAGGAGATAGAGTAGATATACTTTTGAGTGATAGATAAGTTCAAGTCTCCACATACTTTTTAGTCGGATGAAGTTCTACTGGTTCCTTGAGTAGTTCTTCGTTTTCGTAAGATGATCGTCGTGGAGTCTGGAGCTCAACTACACTTAACTATCCTAGTCCGAGATTTAGCTATAAGTAGACTAGAAATCAAGACATATAGTTTTGACAACTAAATTTCACAAACAAGCTTGAGATAGCAACGGTTGCGAATTCGACCGAGCAATGCTCTAATACAAAGGTATTTTAAAAACTTGAGACTACGTTTATCTTGACCTTCAAACTTGAAGAATTTTTTTTTATTTTTTGATCGATAGATTTCCTATCTTCTTTATAAGTTGTTATCATTTATAAGATTTGAACTGATTTTTTTAATCACTTTGTTTAGTTTTGTGTTTTCTGTTTCAATCTGTGAGAATTCTATTAGGTCAAACATTGATGCAAACATAGTTCGAAACTTTGAACTATAATACTTGTAACAAACCCAAATCGAAGGAGAAAAAAACAATCAAAAGATTAATGTGAAAATGAATGATCCCTCTTGATTTAATTATAAAGTACAGGAATACAAATTAATACGATATGTAATTGTGTGGAATCACATAATTTTTTATTGTTTTATCTTTTTTTTGTTTCCAAAGGAATGGAATGAAAATGCTGGAAGAAAAAAAGTTGATCACAAAAATTTGTTTAAAAGAGAAGCGATCTTAAAAGAATTTAATTTTCTTTTTAATCATTTCAGTTGTATTGGAGTTGTTTAGAGGATGTGTGTGATTAATCTGGCATTAGTGGTGTAATTAGAAAGGATAATCTGGTCCGACTCATAAAAATATATCGAATAGCTCCTTGTTAGCGAGTCAACTACTATTTTCGCTCTCCTCAAATCATTTTTTGCTCTTCTTCTAACAAAAATCACTAGAATTCCCAAATTACCAAATTTAAAGATTTCTCACCAATCTGGTGATAAAGCTAAGAACGAAAAAAGGATATTGATGCTTTTAACATTAAGAGTATGATCATGTTAAATGGATCTTATTGATCTAGCTTATGTTTTTGATGCTTTAGCTTTGTGTTAACCAGACCTATGATCAGTCACATACTTCCTAAAAATCAATTGAACTTTTTTTTTAATAATCTAGTTTCATCAACGACGATAAAAAAAAATTCACAGAGATTATCCATGACGTGTATAAAAAAACTGAAAATTTTCTTCTGCGATATATGCTGCCACGTCAGATTAGATGTCAATCAGTTGTCACAAAGTTGTTCAAATAACATTTTCGTTTAATAAAAATAATTTTTTAATTATAAAAATTCAAGACTATATTCGAGAGTTTAATGAGAAAATACGACTATAAATAAAAGTTGGTCATTTTTTTTAGGACCGACGAAAAAAGGACAGAATAAAAGATAGGGGGAGTATTACTTTTGGAGCACATCTTTCTAAAGAAGAAAAATAAACAAAATAGTTGGAATATAATTCCAAGCAAATCTCATTCTTCCTATGACTTTAGCAGGTCTTATTCGTATCTGTATTCGTTTTACTCCAGTAATCTTTCCCTTTTTCTTGTAGGATTTCTTGATATTATAAATTTACACTATGATTTTGTTTCTTTGTATTCTTTTATTTTCAATCTTGAACTTATTGTACCTCGAATTATATTTTCGAATGCTTCAAAAAAAAAGTATTATATTTTGGATCTTGAATTACTATAACCTCGATTTATCATCCTTGAAAAGTTTCTCGACATGCTCCGTTTCGAGTATTTATCCAAGAGATATGGGAGTAAATAAATAAAATAAAGAGATTTTGGACTAAAAAATTAAAATAAAATGTGAAATGTGCGGGTTTATCAAACTGGTCAAATTGGGGTATCCAAATTTTGTTCCCAACCATAATAGTGAGCTGAGGGGTGTCTAATGTGTATGAAGTTACCTAATTAACCTTCCCCTACTAATAACTAAAACTATTCCCTCTTTGATTTTAGATCCAAATATTCCCTTTTTGATTTCAGATCTAAACCTTATTTTTTTCCTCCTTCTTCTTTGTCAATCTAATGATCAATTCCTTTTTCCTTCTCAATATTTCATCGTTTTCAAATAAAAAAAAAATCGTCGATTAGTATTCTTTTGTTGTTGATTAATTCTTTCAAACTCTATCGAATTGAATAGCATATTAGGTCGGAAAAATCGAAATTGTTGAATTGCAGTTACACGGTCGCCATGGTATATCTTCATCGAGCATGACGAATTTTCATATTTATTTTTAGTCGTCAAAGTTGTAGGATGAATAATGTGACGGCTTTTCAAAAAGTTTTATTTCTGAAAGTAAAGTTTACAGGGTCCCCATGATCTCCATCCCTAAACGTTGACGATTAGTGATGTAGTATGAATAGTCGTCAAGTTTTGAAAAGCTAAACTTTGGCGATTAGTAACTCCCAGAAAACAAGTTTTCCTTTATCAAATTTTGTTGTGGGTCGTCATGGTTTTGTAAAAATAAGATGACGACTAATAGACAGTCGTCAGTGTGTTGAATTTTCGAGCACGACGACTGTAAATGCGAAAAACTATTTTAGTCGGCAAGCTTAGTTTCTTGTCGAGCGTGCCGACTAAGTTTGGTCGGCATGCTTTTTGTGCTGGTTCATGGTTGAGCTTTGAAAGTATTTAGTCGAGCATGCCGACTTTTCATACTGTGATTTCTGAAAGAGTTAATTTCTTCTGTAATTTGGAAAATGAAACCATTAAACAGCTGTACAATTCCCTTATTAGAAGTGTTTTGCTAGCGTGGCTTCATTTTCGTTATAAAAAACTTTCGAAACAAAACTTTTTTTTTCAAAAATCTTCCGACAAATCTACGAGTTCAATCTAACCAAAACAAGATTTTATAACTTTTAATTCAACTAATTAATCTAACGAGATTAATTAAACTAAACAAATGGATTAGTGTTAATTAAACAAGATAGTTCAGCAATTTAAAAAAAAATATATTACCAAGGGGTTTTGGGTTTTACTTGCTAATGACCATACTTTAACCTATTAGGTAGGTACCCCAATATCGCCAGTTTTATCAACTCTCCAACAGACGGGGTAAAGGCAGAGCATGTCTGTCAAACTTGGGGAAACACAATAGTGGGTGATCTGATGCAATAATAAACGTGATTCTTCGTCTACACTCCAATTTTTTAAAGCTTAAAACAGTAAGTTGCAAGGAAGCTCACTTCTCAGTCAAGTTCTTATCAGTTACTAACTTCTTGTCTAAGTCCTCAGAAAATCTCTCTCTCTCTCTGTGCCTTTCAGTAATGAAATTTAGCCAGACTTCAAAATTCTCTCAAATCCTTTTCTCCATTTCCTTCTCTCTTTCAATTGATGTAATTTTATCTAAATTCCGTGAAAAAATCACGGATTTCTAAACCTTTCAGGATCTTCAAAAACTCTCTCAAAAATAGTTGAAGAGATCTGGAGATTGAATGAATCAGATGAAGAGAAGTAGGAGTATTCAACAGAAATCTTCTTCTAATTGCAATAGTGATCGAAGATGGAAGATAAAGATATTAGTAGCAATTTTGCTGTGTATTTGTTTTGGAAGCTTAATACTAATGGAAACACAGTATAATCAAATGAAGATGTTAATGGAGGAAATTCCTAGTCAGTTTGTTCGTCAAAGTCCCAAAATTGCTTTTCTTTTTATAGCAAGGAATCGACTTCCTCTTGACATTGTTTGGGATTCTTTCTTTCAGGTAATCGCATTTCCCTTTTCTAATTGCCCTCACATTTAGGCGAATTTGGCTAAATTTGACTTATTTTACAGGGAGACAAGGAGTCCAGGTTTTCTATTTTCATTCATTCTAGGCCAGGTGTATTTTTCAACAAGGGAACAACACGATCTGCTTATTTTTATGGTCGTCAGGTTAATGGAAGCATACAGGTTTGCCATTTTCTCGACTGATATATTTGAAACTTTTGCATTTCAAAACATTACTCTTGGCTTGTGTAGAAACATTGTTTTGTTAGGGTCTATTCGATTTGTTTCTTCATTAAAAAAAAGTTCTGCATTCTTTCAGGTAGATTGGGGAGGAGCAACCATGATAGAAGCTGAGCGTATCTTGCTTAGAAATGCCTTACTGGATTCCAATAATGAGAGATTTGTTTTTTTGTCTGACACGTGAGTAGTGACCGTTTTTAGTTTAGTAATTTGTTTACTTCAATATTTCCCTTGTGCTAAAAAGTGGGGGAAAGTTTTTGGTCGAGTTTAAAGGTAATTCATAATGTAATGCCTGTCATTAGTGGTGACTGGATGCATTTGATGTTATATTTCGTTCAGAATGCGGTAGTAGCATGCTCGGAAGTGAGTTTAGCTTACGTTTTGGTTTGCCCTATTGTTTTGCAGCTGCATACCTTTATATAACTTCAGCTACACATACGAGTATATCATGTCAACATCAAACAGCTTCTTAGACAGGTGGGTGGATTTATTGTCTTAAAGTGTTATGTGACAATGGTATCTTGATCATTAATCACTGATATCAGTTCTTCCAAGTACCCTGCAAGTGGTTTTCAACGCTGAGTTTGAAATCTTCTTGCATTAAAGATCAGTTAGTAGGTTTTAACTTTAATATATCTTGTTATCTGCTGGAAGCAGCTTTGCTGATACAAAAGAGAAAAGATATAATCCAAAGATGCATCCAGTTGTTCCTGCACATAATTGGAGGAAAGGATCTCAGGTATATTACAGGGAAGACTCAACCTAATTTAGCTGTCTTATGTGCTATACTGACTTGAGCCAATGTATCTGTTTGACACTTTCTTCTTACCTCTTTCGGCAGTGGACTGTTTTGAACAGAAAGCACGCGGAAGTCATCGTGAAAGACGATACAGTCTTTCCAATGTTTCAGCAGTATTGCATGGTAATTTATCTGAAACTACTCTGATGCCCCTTTTAGCTCTGATAAATGGTACATGCTAATCGAGGCATTTTTCACCAATCTTCCATTTCCTATTGCCTTGTGCAGGAGTACTTTTTTTAATCTCATTTCATATCTGCCTGTAAGATATTCTAGTTTTTTTTTTCTTTGTGTTATGCAGAGGAAATCACTACCCGAATTTTGGAGGGATCATCCTGTTGTAAGTACTCATTATCATATATAGAATTATACTTATAGAATTGGTATGCATAAAACATAATTTACTTGAATGCTTAGATGAGGTTTCAGTTCTCCGTCCTAATTGTCTTTCTTGTTCAGCCTGCAGAAGGGTGGAAGGAGCATAACTGTATACCTGACGAGCATTATGTACAGACATTACTAGCAGTAAGTTGACCTCTAGTTCTCTGTGTTAATGGAATGCTAGATTATCTTTTTCCTTTAGGTAGTTATAAATATGGATGAAGTGTATCATGACCTGTTAGAAAGGAAAGACTGCAACGAGATGTTAAAATTTTAGCCAAATCCCTCCTCTGAGGAGATATACCGATAACCACTAACCAGTAATCAGTAGCATGATACAATGAAACCAACTGCTGTTAGTTTCACTTTTCACAGCCTTCCATGTTTCAAAATACAGCAAGAAGGACTTGAAGGAGAAATCACTCGGAGAACTGTGACACATACTTCATGGGATCTCTCAGCTTCCAGAGATCGTGAGAGGCGTGGATGGCATCCAACAAGTTACAAGTACTCTGATGCTACCCCTGAGCTGATCCAGTCTATAAAGGTATGTAAGAATCAATTTTGGTACAGGGAAACCCATTATTACATTGAGGTCCTATATGAAGGGTCTAGTTCAATTCGATTTTTAGAATCTGGTCCGCAGCTGAGGATCAAATAGTCATATTAGAATTAATGTTAGTTCATCTATCTGTTAAAAGCATATACAAGCTTAGCATTCTTGTTTTGTCAAGAAAACTGATATCGGATCCTCCTTGTAAATTCTGTTATCACTTCGTTCTTGGTAAATGATGAAACAAGCAGATGTCGAGATAAAACAGAATAGATGAATCTAATGGAAATCTTATGTATCTTTTTCTGAATGTGTAGGACATAGATAACGTGTACTATGAGACTGAATATCGAAGAGAATGGTGTTCCAGCAAAGGGAAACCATCACCTTGTTTCCTCTTTGCGAGGAAGTTTACACGGCCTGCTGCGCTCCGACTTCTAAATATGGTATAGCATTAAACCCTCCACTCACACACATGTGCACCCTTACATACAGTTGATTTAACATCTTTCATCTTTCTCTGGATTGCTAACTAAAGTTCGCAAGGAATAGAGTGGTATGCCGTGACTGTATTCTTGGATTGTAACTTTCTTTTCTTTTTTGTGTTCTGTTCTTTTCTTGTGTAGACTGCCTTGGGAATCGAGAGCTCTCGATGAAGGATGGAGACAAAGAATTATAATCTTTATAGTGGTTTTGTTGTTGTTGTGAAATTAATACGAACTAACAATTGATAATTAGTGGTAGGTAACTAGCATGTGAAAAAAAGAAACATGTGTTTTGGTCAAAAAAAAAGAAGAATCATTGTATGTAACTTACAAATGTACTATACGTGAATAAGAGAGGAAGGAATGTGTGTTAACAGGGTGGTGTTCTCTTCCTAGTAATTGTAAAGAAAGGCTGAAAAGGTTATACTGTCAATATAGTGTGTATTCTGCTTCAAAAAAAAAGAAAGAAAAGTGTGTATTCTTTGTATGTGAATGCTAGAGTCATTGCCTTGAAGGTTCAAGGATGATCCTAATGGTGGAAAAGTGGGCTTAGGAAAGGAGATGTATTGAATAATAAAAATTACAAATAGTTCTTATCATGTTGGATTAAATTCCAAAACCTAACTAGGACTGTTTTTTACCCAATTGAAAATTGAAATTGCTATTTTCAGACCTTGCGTATTTCGCAATTGAGTCTGCAATGTGGTTTGCATCTCTGTGAACATGAGAGGAACACCAAAAATCAAAATCTCTTAAAATAACAAGTGCATCATGAATTAGATTAAAAGTAGTCCATCCGAAAGCTAAATTATTTCCATTTTGAGGCATTTATTACATTTCCATCTTGGTACTACTACAATGCTGATACTAGAACCAACTTGATTTGTGACATTTGAGGAAGTCGGGTCACTTAATTTAGACTTGACAGCCCATATAATCGAAGCCTCGTTAACCTGCACATTATCATACAACTTAGAACACCTGGATTTCCATATCTGCCAAATAGTAGAACCTATTGTTTCCATTTTTTTACTATTCACCTGCAAATTGACATTTTGTATGTCAAAAACACCACACAACCAGTTATGAAAGTTTAGATTGCCAAAGTTAACATGAATTTGGCTATTAACACCTGTCCAGATTCTTCTAGCAACATCACAATCAACAAACATATGGTGCAAAGTTTCAACCCCATTACCACACATAACACAACTTGTATCCTGATGCCTGGAGAACCTAGCTAACCTTTCTTTCACAGGTACACAATTATGAAGGCATTTCCGCATAAAATGCTGGATCCTAGGAGGTAGGTTGAACTTCCAGAAAGCTTTCCAGTTTATGCTAAGGTTATTCTTAGTAGGGTTAATTCTTAATTGATCATCTAGAATAACTCTATACGCTGTTTTCAAAGAAAAAACACCATTAGCAGTAGGGCTCCATCTCATTTTATCACACCCATGCATTGGAATTCTAATTTGACTTATGTCATTAACAATGTTTTCTTCAAACAAAGCATTTAAAATATGGTAATTCCAGTTGTTTGTATCCTGGTCAATAAGTTGCTTCACAAAAATCATGTTTGAAGATGCTAAAGAAGAGTTGGATGGACCAGGTAAGTTAGGTATCCAGTTATGTTTCCATAATTGCACATTTTCACCAGTACCAATTTCCATTACATGATGTTTTCTAATGATTTCTAGACCCCTACAAATACCAGTCCAAATCTGTCATAGTCTTATTGGTTGTATTGAGTTATGTGTCTGCCTGTAATAAGAGAGTGGGTGCTCTTATAGCCGTTTAGTTATTGGTCAGTTGTTAGCCGATCAAATAGTGACAGGTGTACACTATCTGATCGTTGTTGTTAGGTCTTTCACTTCTCTTAAATGTGTAAGAACCTCCATCTTATCTTCTTTAATGAGAATAATATCACGTTTAGTAGCAGAGGCTGTGTTCATTAGGAACTCAGATTTACTTTCATTATCTCTTGATCACCAATTTGTACTGAGTACAGTACATTTGGCATCAGAGCCACTACAAAAAAAAATCCGATGGGTGTTTCCGATCCTAAGACAGTGAAGGATGTATTAGATCTGGTTCAACGAAATCAGCTGAGCTCTGATGATCGTTTTACTGCTATTGAAGAAAAGCTTCTTTCGCAACAACAACAGGCTGATTCGAACCAGGCGATGATTAACAAACGATTTGATGAACTGCTAACCAGATTACCTTCTACATCAAAATCAACTCACGAGGATGATTCTGGTGGACAAAACCACGGTGTTCAACTAGAAAATCCTCCAATCTTTGGTTCCATTCCTCCAGGAGGGATTCAAAATCACTTCAATCGAGTACCCAAGCTTGATTTTCCACGATTCGATGGTGACAATCCTCGTGGCTGGATCCAAAAATGTGAACGTTATTTTTATCTTCATAACATCGATGAAACTCGCAGAGTGGATATAGAAGCTATCTATATTTATGGCAAGGCTGATAAATGGTTTCTCAATTTTCAGGCTGGTAGAAATCGGATAAACTTAAGGCTGCACAGGAACCGACCCGAAAAACCGGACCGTGCCGGAACCGGTGGAACCGTACCTGTTTTTGTACCGAACCGACGAAGGGGGTACAGGTACCGGTTCTAAATCTAAGAACCGAGGCTAGGGAGGTACAGGTACACGGACCTATTCAAGTACCGTCCCGTCCCGTCCCGATTGTACCGAGCAATAATAACCCTTATATTTAGGGATTAATCTGAGTA
This sequence comes from Papaver somniferum, assembly GCF_003573695.1. Classification (NCBI taxonomy): domain Eukaryota; kingdom Viridiplantae; phylum Streptophyta; class Magnoliopsida; order Ranunculales; family Papaveraceae; genus Papaver; species Papaver somniferum. The sequence continues at coordinate 116,685,063 of NC_039362.1, forward strand.
TCTGATGGACGCCGATATATATAGAAAAATTACTAGGGTTTCTCTTTTTTTTTCTCCATCTTCTTTGCTGCTCCTCTCTCTGAGCGAACACCACACCAGTTACAGGATGGGGATTATTCTCTAAATCCACCTTCTTTGTTTCGATCATTTGATTCATTTCTCTAGAGTCTAGATCCATCTCTTAATTTGTGGGAGATCACCAGAATTCTTGGTCATGGATGATAAAGTTGTCGTCTCACTAGTGAAGGAATTTGGAGAAAATAATAAAGTCATCTCTGGCATTGGCAATGGGAAGTGGCTCTTGACTGCTGATGGTCTTTTAGAGGTAAACCTTATTTCTCTCTGGAAGTTTCTTCTTTCTGGGTGTTATTGAAGAAGGTAACATCAAATATTTTTATGTACATACTGAAATGAGGTTATTGTTGTTTTAGGGCAAGAATTGCGTAAGTGGATATTCGATGAAACCCATTGTTAAGGTTGCTGGTGGTAAGTTGGTTGAATCAGCAGAGGCAATGGCTCATGAGAAGCTGTTGACAGAAACAGGATGGCCAGCACTACCAACCTTCATTTCAGAACTTATTAATCTCTTAGGAATTAGTGTGGTCTTCTGAATTACTTCTCTGCTTGTCTGATCATGAATTTGTAATACAAAGGCCTCCTTTGGTGTGTTTTAAGATAGCGCTGTATCGGCTAGAACACCAAAATGAATCTTAAAATCTGAAATTAAGAGGTGGATCATCTACACAAAGATTAACAGAAAAATTAAGGACCGAGACTAGTACCGAATTGTCCCTGGTACCGTACAGGTCCCGAATGGTACCGGAACCGAGGTACAAGGTACAGGTACCGGTCCAAAAAATAGGAACCGAGGCTAGGGAGGTACAGGTACTCGGCCTCGGCAAGAACCGAGCCGAACCGTACCGTGTGCACCCTTAGATAAACTGGTTTGAATTTGCTCATGGTATTTGTGTTCGATTTGAAAACCATGTTGAAGGAAATTTTATTGGTAGTTTTAATAAATTGGTACAACTTAACTCTGTAGAAGAGTATTTTGAGGAATTCGAAGCTCTTAAAGCTTTGATGCTTGCTAACAATCCATCTTTAAGTGCGCATTATTTTTTCATGAGTTTCATTAGTGGGTTGAAGGAGGAATTGCGCAATTCTGTAGCTATGTTTTACCAAAAATCACTTGCACAAGCTTTTTCTCTAGCAAGAATGGAGGAACAGAAGTGTTAATCCACCTCTACTAAGAGCATTAAACCCAACTCCAGCTCTTTTACTAACTCCAGAGCTTTTTCTACCACCACCATTCCTCCTAAACCACTTTCCAATTCATACACTACTTCAAAGTCAGCTCCTACAACACCAAAGGCTTATTCACCCACAACTCTAAACCTGCATCAACCAATCTAATTATTAAGAGACTAATACAGGAGCAGATGCGCATTCGCAGAGATAAAGGTCTTTGTTATAATTGTGATGAAGTTTATTCAATGGGCCATAAGTGCAAGGGTAGACATCAATTATTTATGGTGCAAACTGAGAGTTCTGATACACATGACACAAAGGCTGAGAAAGAGGCTTTTGAAGAAGCTGTAGAATCACCACTTGAATCTGACATGAAGATTTCTCTTCATGATCTCACTAGTACTATCACAGGTGACACTATAAGAATTCCTGGTCTTCTTAAGAAACAATCTATTTCCGTTATTATTGATACTGGTAGCACAACTAGTTTCTTAGATTGTTCTCTAGCTACTAAGCTCAAATGCAAAGTAGAGCAAACTGCTCATATGTTGGTTACAGTTGCCAATGGGGAGAAAACAGTAAGTACCGGTATTTGTTTTAGAGCATAGCTCGGTTGAACCCACCAAGCGTTGGTATGTCAAGTTTGGTTGTCATATTTTAGTGAATCAAAACTCACTTTAAGATTCGATTGATTATGTACTAGACTCAACTTCGTATAGGTTAGCTTGAAAGTATTAGGATATGAGACATTACAAGTATTGCGAAGACTTGAAGAAGTGAAGAAGTAAGAAGCTACAACGACAACATCATCCTTCCACTTGAGGTTAGTGATATTTGACTTGAACTGTTTCATTCCCTAACGTATCTTTCAAGTCGTGCATATTGAAAACAAAACTGTGAAGCATGAACACTCTAGATAGACATAGTATTAAGGAATACAATACGAGGTTTATTTCTTAACCATTAAACTTTATAGATAAGACATCGACATAATCGTTTAAATGCTATTGTGATTATGTATGGGTATGAGGTGAGGATTTCATCCTAGGAAACAATGTCTTCACATGTGTTTTAAGGAAGTAAGTTCATAAACATGTTTATGAATCGAAAAAGAAATCGTCAGGCGTTATTGGGATTGTTATTCATTGCATATCTTGTGAACATCTAATATGTGTGATTTAGAATAACCGCTCACGACTTGTTTGTGTTCTTGGTAAAACTATTCACAAAGGCCTGACTTATGTATTGATATGACTTTTATTAGGGAAACCGATCTTAAGTAATCACCTGAGATGGTATGATCGAGTTTGTGATTTGTTGAACCGAATCTGGGTAATGGGGAACCGATCCTATGAAGATGTGCAACACATCACAAAGGGGAATCGATCCTTATATGAGGTGCAACAATTTTGTAACAGAAAGGGGAACCGATCCTATGGACATGTGCAACACGTTTTTAGGCAAAGGGGAACCGATCCTATGGACATGTGCAACACATATAAGTTAGATACCATATATATGTGGGGAACCGATCCTAGTACCTAGTCAACCGAATTTTAGAAAGCTAGTGTGACTATGCACAGTACTCACATGGAGGTAGAACCGAAACTTGTTTTGGTAGAACCGTTAAACCCATGATTTGTGATTGAGTGTTCTTGATCAATCACATAGTTCTTGAAAGTCAGATGAACCAATTCTAAACTTTTTTGGAAGTGTGGCAAATCGGTTTCAAGGTTGTAAGTATGAAAGAGGACTTACAAAGTAAGGATGTCGACATACTTTGAAATACAATAATGTTTATCTTTTATTGTTCAAAGTTATTCCTTAATAGCTAATAGAAGAAAATCCCAGGATCGAAATATAAATAAGTTAAGAATCTTTTAATTAAGGTTGTTAATTTTATTTTAGGAAAATGAGAATTAGTAATGTGCATTTACTAGTTGAGATTTTCCAAAGAGATTTTCGGTCATTATTTTGGACAAAGTATTTCCAGGAATTATGGAAACCGAATTTGGAATATATTGAATATCTTTGACAATATTTTCGGTTTTGGAAATTCCTTGGTGTCCAAACTTCCTTGTCTATAAATACTTGAAGTTTGCATTTCTAGCAAACTAATCCTTCGTGACAGCAAACTTCCTCGGTTGTGTTGTGATGAGTGCTAAAAAGTGCATATTTTTATATATTTTTCTTGGCATTTAACTCATCTTTTGTGCATTAATTCTACATTTTATCCCATATTCTGTATTTTCATTGTTTTCAAGAATAAATATTTTTCTTACTTAATCTTGCATTTTTAGGTAATAAATGAAGTTCGGATGAGTCGCGGAGCGAAAAGAGCAGAAAAGTAGTGAAAAGCCAGGAAGAATTACGCAAGGAAGCCGCAAAGAATGGAGCACACGTCCAAAAAGCTAGGAATGGGCTCAAGAAGGAAGAATTGTTCTTAAAGAAGATATGGGCTTGGCATACCCAAGGCCCAAAACCCTTACCCAAACCCATTTTCTATATCCATAACCGCCTCCATTCTCAGCCGTTAGATGGGACTACATCGAAATCCTACGGTCGATCCTTCGTAGAGCATCAAAATCTGAAGTCTATGCAAAACACCACAGCGCTTAAATTCCAAGCCTTCAGATTAGATTGTAGTTGAATCCAACGATCGCTTCTTTGCCTGCGCATCAAACCTCGATACTTCCGCTTAACACTACAACACCTAACTCCATCTGGTGTCGTTAATTTTGTTGTATTGTATAATCCAACGGTCGCTTCAGGATCCACTTCATCTCACCGTCAGATTGATCTTTCATCTCCATATCCCACGGTAGAGATTCTCCAAACATCGAACTCGATGATCCCGCTACACACCATAGAGACCGAACCCTATGACCTAACCAAACATCCCCTTCTTCCCAAAACAATCGACCTTCACCTTCTTCCTCTCCACCATACCCTGTGCAGAACCACCACCATCACCCTGCCATTGCCATCGCCACCACCTACTCCATAGCCACCTAAACACCACCACCAACTCCACTATAATCATTCCCCCCATCTTCTAGCCATCTATCCTACCAATTTCTTTTCTTTTCTTTCTCAGAAAACCCTAGGAAAGAAATTGGTACAATAGCTAGGGCTAGAGAAGAAATAGAAGCATGGAGAGGAGCAGGAGACTAAGGAGAAGAATGGGTCGAAGTCAGTAGCGTGTAATCGCATCAATTTGGATAAGAATTTACCAAACCCTAGTTCTGTCAATTTGGGGGTTTTTACATAAATCCTAATTAGGTTGAGATAGAGCATGGAGAAGATAAAGTGGGTGATATAGGGTAGGTAATTGAACCTAACTGTGATTTTCTGTCACATTAGGTAGAACCCTAATGTCTACTGTTTTGGGAATTTTTGGGTGAAAAGGGTGTAAACCCTAATTATGTAATTGGGTATAAAAAGGGGACTGTGGGTATGATGTAAAGGCTTATGCCTGGATTAGCCAGTGTGTCACCCAAGAGCACTGGAATAGCCAGTGTCTCAAGGGTTAGTGTTTAATTTGCAACTATCTTTATGTTTATTCCATTACTCTTGTTTAGTTTCAGTTCAGTTGCTCTTATTTAGTTTCAATTCAGTTCATGTTTTTGTTTTATGTCTTCTGTGTTTGTTTATGTTCAGTTCAATGCTCTGTTTAGTAATTGTTTTGTTTTTGTTGCTGTTATGTGAGCTCACATGTGTATGTGTATAGCTAGGCTGAGATGATGCCTTAAGTCACTGTTAGTGGTGGAATGCTAGGTTATAATTCATGTAAATTGAGTTGATTGAGTAATGGAGGAATTTAGTGCTCAACTGTGCTTGTGATTGATTGTGCTGTCAAAAGACAGTCAATGCTAGGAGTAAACAGTTGAGCAAGCTTCTTCTCCTTCCATTCCATTTATGTATGCCCTGGAACATAGGCAGGCTTGAACCTTCACCTAGATCCATTGGGGACAGGTATTTAACATAGAATTACACCATCTGGCTAGGTCACAAGGTGGATTCATAACCTAGTTGTGTTGTTTCTCTGTTTTGTATCTGTAATTTTGCTCCCCTGCCATTGCCCTTGGCTTAGGCCTTGGTTTATCTCTTTGTCATTCTTTATGCCATTGTCACCTTCACCATCATCATTGTTGTTTGCTGTTTGCTTTTGCCATTGTAAATATCCATGTTTTACCTTGGCCTAGTGCCACTGCTACATTTAGTTTGCTCCACCTCCCCTACCATCTTCTTATTTCCCTGGCCTTGCTGCCAGTTCTGCTCAGTTGCCCTGCAACCCTGCCTGCTTACCTTCCTCCCCTGCTGCTGCTGCTTCTTCTTCTCCAGCCCAGCCTTGTCTGCTGCTGCTGAAGCCACCACTGCTGCTGCTCCAGGTCTAGTTCAATTCTGGGCTACAAGTCCAGTAATTACAAAAGCCCACTGTATCTGTTAAGGCCTAAGGCCCAGTTCAGTTCAGTTCAGTTCATTTCAAAGACTACTGAAGCCCAGATTCATTACAAAGCCCAGTTCAGTCTTGGGTTAATCTAGAAGCCCATTGACACTCAAAGCCCAGTGCACTTCAAAGGCCAAGCCTAGTGCACTTCAAGACCAACTGAGCCCAAGCTCAGTTCACTTCATTGTCAAACAAGCCTATAATCCAAAGGTACCCTAAGCCCAAAGCCCAAAAGGCTTCATAGTTACCCAATAGCAATTTAGAGCCCAAATAGCTAGAAACTCCAAACACCCCCAGTCTCTGTGGATCGACCCGTACTTGCACGAGCTACAACCGACGACCGTGCACTTGCGGTATTACTGTAGGCCCGCGTTTCATTTCGCTTCAATTTTATACGCTTTCCCGGGCCCACCAAGTTTTTGGCGCCGTTGCCGGGGACTTGGCTGCCGTGTTTTTGAAGTTTTTCTTGCTGTTCTTTGCATACTCATACCTGCTGTGTAGTTCTGATAAGCATCTTAGTGTACTCATCTTGCATATTGCATCTGTAGCTGTAACTTAGTACCACATGTAGTTCTGCACCATTGTAGTTCAGCATCATTCCTGTCACTTTGCTGATTTTTACTTCATTCCTGTACCTATTTGTTTCAGCTGTAAATTGTAGTTCTTTACTGCATCTTAGTTTGTTCACTGCATAGGCAGCTGTAGCTCATCTTGCATTCTCAGCTGCATTCTCATACCAGCTGCATTCTTTGCTTGCTTCTCATAATCAGTTGTGTAGCTTGCTGTAGATTACCTGCCATTTTGTAGTTGTTAACCTAGCATCACTGCATTTTCATTTTCACTGTCCCTGCATTCCATTTTCATTTGTAACTTCTATAACTACATGTTAGTTTTCCGTTTGTAGCTGCACCTACATCATTGTCCTGTCCATTCCTGGCTTGGGTTGTTGCTTTACCCATTTGTTTCAGAGATCTGAACTTCTTATCTGAGCTGCCAGGTGCCTGAGCTTGTGGTGTTGCTGATAAACAAGCCTGCAAACTGCCTGTTGCTGTTGTTGAGCTGTGCTGCTAGCCTGAACTGCTGCTGTGGAGCTGGTGCTGCACTATTGTTGCTAGAACTTGTGCTCCTGATGGTGCTCCTGCTGGTGCCAGGCCAAGTCTGCTGCAACCCCTGCTGCCTGGTGCTAAATTGAGCCATCAAGCCCAACTGGGCCTGCTGAAGTTGCTGCCAAGCTTAACAAGTTGAGCCAAGCCCAACTGGCCTGAACAAAGACAAAAGCTTAGGATGATCCAAAGCCCAACTGGGCTTTTGCAACCAAACTGAACAGCTGGGCTGTGCTTCAAAGGTAAGCCTAAACCCATTAAGAGAACCCAACCTGTGGGCTTCCATTTTTTATCTGTGGCCATGTAATAATTATTTTAATTTTATTTCTTTCTTTATTTGGGATTGTAATAATTTTAGTTTTATTTTTATTTTCTTTTTTTGTGGGTTTGTAATAATTAGTTTTATTTTTATTTTTTTCTTTATTTGGGCTTGTAATTTAGTTGTTTGTTAGGCTTGTAGTTTCTTTTAAACTAAAATTTGGTCTTCAAAACCCAACACAAAAAAAAAAAAAAAAAAAAAATTGCTCCTAATTTCGAAAACCAAATTTTTAATCCCATAAAAACCAAAGTTTTCAAAACCCATAAAAAACCAAAATTCTCCCATAAAAAACCAAATTTTTGAAAACCCTTTAAAACCAAATAGTGGGCTTTGTGTCTTTTCAATATGGGCCAACCTAGTGCTCTCCATGAATACATGTATCCCACAATAAAAATTCCATTATCATGTATTGTCTTACCTCAAACCAATAACCCTTTTAAAATAAATGCAAGCATGATACAAATACTTCCTTTATTTCGAGGGTTCGATTCTGAGAACCCCTATACTCATGTAAGAGAGTTTGAACAAATTTGTCGGACTATGCAACCTGATCATATGTCCGAAGACTCTTTGAAATTGCGTTTGTTTACATTTTCTCTAAAGGAAAGGGCCAAAACATGGTTTTACGGTTTGAGACCACAATCAATCAACACTTGGGACCAACTCACAGATCTATTTTTCAAAAAATTCTTTCCACATCATAGGACCATGCTATTCGTCAAAGTATCAATTGTTTTGTCCAATTGGATGAGGAAACTGTTTTTGACTATTTTGAACGTTTTAATGATTTGTTGAGCGAATGTCCACACCATGGATTTGAGAAGTGGAGACTTGTCGCTATCCTCTATGAGGGACTAGACTTTAAATCTCGAGCCATGGTTGAGTGTATGTGTAATGGTGAATTTCTTGATAAAACTGTGGATGATGCATGGAAATTTTTAGCTGAGATTGCAGAGAAAACCCGTCACTGGGAATCCATTAGGGAAACTGAGACACTGTCACATGATATAGGTGGTAATGAATTGAACTTTGGAAATAGCATGTCTAGTCCTTCTCATGTGTATGATATTGAATATGAACCTAATCTAGAGGAACATGAGTTGACTAATGACACCACAACTGCTAATAGGGACAAGTATGCATATTACTATGATGATGATGATGATGATGTTATGTTAGAAGAACATGTCTATGCTGAAAATGTTGTGGAACCTTTGGTTTCAAATACATTAGGCTTTTCTGCCCCGACCTTCATGAATGATATTTCTTCTAGTATTTCATATGCATGTGATGTTGATACTGATTTAGATATTGTGCAATTATCCTGTGAAGAGCATGACTTAGGTAAATCTTCTGTTGACACTAATGATCCTATGCATGAAAACATAGTTGATGTGTCTGATTCCATACTTAAGCCACAATATATTGCTTCTGTTGATGATAATTTGAATATATCGGATAACCATGATTCTGAATTAGGACTTGTGCAAATTTTTTGTGATGATGAGCATGCTACACATCTTGAGTGTGACTTAGATAATGCTGATGTGACTGATAATATTGATACTCTTGATCTCATGCATGTGAGACGCTTAGATGTCACTTTCTTGCCTAAGTCACAATCTGATAGCCTTGCATCCTACCTAGATTTAGTTTGTCACAATATTGTCAAACCAATTTTCATGAGAATACCTAATCTAGGCCTGGAACTGTGTGCTTCCAAGTCCTTTGGACTATTTTGCATCTAAGTATACTTCTGAGGAACCACAGTTGGAATTAGCATGTGTACCCGTCCCTAGCAAAGTTCATTTCGAATTAGACCTTGTGCATGATGAACCCCAAAACTGCGAGATTTTGTTTCCAAAATTTTATGTTGAAAAATCCAGGTTTGGGGGTAGCTCATTTTGTTTCACAGCTTCACTTGCATGCCTATCATATTATTATTGTGTGAAGCTGTTGAAACCTCTACACTTTGTCTTTTGGGTTGATCCTCAACTCTTTAGATTGTTAGTGTATGGTGAATTTTTGTATATAATCCAGTAGATAAAATTTTAAAACCCTTTTGTTCCTTTTGTATATATTTTGCTAATCCAATATGATCTCGGCTGACATATGTTGGATTTTTGCCTTGAATAACGGAGTTCAAACTTGCTTTCGCCGAAATCGGGTATCTCTTTCCTTTTTCTACACTAGCATCTTCATGTATGTGTTATAATTGTTATTTTGAAACATTGAGGACAATGTTTAGTTTAGGTTTGGGGGTGAAAAGTAGATACTTTGATAATATGCCATAATTGAAAAAGAACTTCCTTTTTGAAAAAAAAAAAAAAAAAAAAAAAAAAAAAAAGAAAAATGATAAAAACATAAAAATGGAGCTCATTTACCTTGAAACGTTGACTCTTGTGCAAATATGTAATTATTAGGAGTCTTAGTCTAGATATTTAGGCACCCTGATTCTAGCACAATTCACATAGTGATAAGAAACTTGCACGCGCACGATCTACCAATACATGTATAGCCTCGATCTTCAAGGTGTTTGATAGGAAGTCACGATTGCCAATCACTTTAGAATACTGAACGAAACTTGACTAGCTTGTTCTTTGGTTGGTTGGGATAGAAGGTGGAGGTTACATTAAGAAAAACAACCATCGAATTTAACTGGGTGCATCAAAAAGGGCTACCTCTTGCAAAGTGTCATGTAATTTTTTGTTTCCTTTTGTATTTGTATCAAAAATGTCTCCTTTTCAGAAAAAAAAAATAAAAAAAAAATTAATCAAGTATTTATCAATTCCATCCTCTCTTGTTCCAAAAATAAAAGAGAGTAGTCAATGTAAATAAGAGTCATGTAAAGAGTCATCTTTTGTGTTTTATCGTAATAAGCAAGGAAGGGTGTATGCCATTGATGTACAACGCGAGTAATTGTGAAATACCTCCAACTCATTCACAATTCTCGTAAAGTCCGGACAGCTAGCTAGATTTCGACCTTGGTTCTTAGCCTGAGAAACTATCCCTTGGTGATTAGTAGTCATAACATCCGATCTTTCTTTACACATGTGTAGATACACTTTACACTCTTATCACATGTCTTTATTTGTTATCAGTGCTAGGATTGTGCCTTCGATAGCTAGATTGACATCTCCATTTTGCTGTGAGCTTCTACTGACTTGCGCATGTCACATTTGATGGAATCTGAGCTTATATTTTGACCTAGAACTTTGTAGGTACGTTCTAAGCAAACCTTCACAAGATTTCACTCGTCCACTAGGGACACTTAGTGGTTTAAAAGGCTTAGTGCATATGCTAAATGCATTCGAGAGACCAGCGATAGTGGTATAGTTAGGATTTCCTTAGTTTTGTTTTACTTGAGGACAAGTAAAATTCAGGTTTGGGGGTATTTGATGAGTGCTAAAAAGTGCATATTTTTATATATTTTTCTTGGCATTTAACTCATCTTTTGTGCATTAATTCTACATTTTATCCCATATTCTGTATTTTCATTGTTTTCAAGAATAAATATTTTTCTTACTTAATCTTGCATTTTTAGGTAATAAATGAAGTTCGGATGAGTCACGGAGCGAAAAGAGCAGAAAAGTAGTGAAAATCCGGGAAGAATTACGCAAGGAAGCCGCAAAGAATGGAGCACACGTCCAAAAAGCTAGGAATGGGCTCAAGAAGGAAGAATTGTTCTTAAAGAAGATATGGGCTTGGCATACCCAAGTCCCAAAACCCTTACCCAAACCCATTTTCTATATCCATAACCGCCTCCATTCTCAGCCGTTAGATGGGACTACATCGAAATCCTACGGTCGATCCTTCGTAGAGCATCAAAATCTGAAGTCTCTGCAAAACACCACAGCGCTTAAATTCCAAGTCTTCAGATTAGATTGTAGTTGAATCCAACGATCTCTTCTTTGCCTGCGCATCAAACCTCGATACTTCCGCTTAACACTACAACACCTAACTCCATCTGGTGTCGTTAATTTTGTTGTATTGTATAATCCAACGGTCGCTTCAGGATCCACTTCATCTCACCGTCAGATTGATCTTTCATCTCCATATCCCACGGTAGAGATTCGCCAAACATCGAACTCGATGATCCCGCTACACACCATAGAGACCGAACCCTATGACCTAACCAAACATCCCCTTCTTCCCAAAACAATCGACCTTCACCTTCTTCCTCTCCACCATACCCTGTGCAGAACCACCACCATCACCCTGCCACTGCCATCGCCACCACCTACTCCATAGCCACCTAAACACCACCACCAACTCCACTATAATCATTCCCCCCATCTTCTAGCCATCTATCCTACCAATTTCTTTTCTTTTCTTTCTCAGAAAACCCTAGGAAAGAAATTGGTACAATAGCTAGGGCTAGAGAAGAAATAGAAGCATGGAGAGGAGCAGGAGACTAAGGAGAAGAATGGGTCGAAGTCAGTAGCGTGTAATCGCATCAATTTGGGTAAGAATTTACCAAACCCTAGTTCTGTCAATTTGGGGGGTTTTACATAAATCCTAATTAGGTTGAGATAGAGCATGGAGAAGATAAAGTGGGTGATATAGGGTAGGTAATTGAACCTAACTGTGATTTTCTGTCACATTAGGTAGAACCCTAATGTCTACTGTTTTGGGAATTTTTGGGTGAAAAGGGTGTAAACCCTAATTATGTAATTGGGTATAAAAAGGGGACTGTGGGTGTGATGTAAAGGCTTATGCCTGGATTAGCCAGTGTGTCACCCAAGAGCACTGGAATAGCCAGTGTCTCAAGGGTTAGTGTTTAATTTGCAACTATCTTTATGTTTATTCCATTACTCTTGTTTAGTTTCAGTTCAGTTGCTCTTATTTAGTTTCAATTCAGTTCATGTTTTTGTTTTATGTCTTCTGTGTTTGTTTATGTTCAGTTCAATGCTCTGTTTAGTAATTGTTTTGTTTTTGTTGCTGTTATGTGAGCTCACATGTGTATGTGTATAGCTAGGCTGAGATGATGCCTTAAGTCACTGTTAGTGGTGGAATGCTAGGTTATAATTCATGTAAATTGAGTTGATTGAGTAATGGAGGAATTTAGTGCTCAACTGTGCTTGTGATTGATTGTGCTGTCAAAAGACAGTCAATGCTAGGAGTAAACAGTTGAGCAAGCTTCTTCTCCTTCCATTCCATTTATGTATGCCCTGGAACATAGGCAGGCTTGAACCTTCACCTAGCTCCATTAGGGACAGGGATTTAACATAGAATTACACCATCTGGCTAGGTCACAAGGTGGATTCATAACCTAGTTGTGTTGTTTCTTTGTTTTGTATCTGTAAATTTGCTCCCCTGCCATTGCCCTTGGCTTAGGCCTTGGTTTATCTCTTTGTCATTCTTTATGCCATTGTCACCTTCACCATCATCATTGTTGTTTGCTGTTTGCTTTTGCCATTGTAAATATCCATGTTTTACCTTGGCCTAGTGCCACTGCTACATTTAGTTTGCTCCACCTCCCCTACCATCTTCTTATTTCCCTGGCCTTGCTGCCAGTTCTGCTCAGTTGCCCTGCAACCCTGCCTGCTTACCTTCCTCCCCTACTGCTGCTGCTTCTTCTTCTCCAGCCCAGCCTTGTCTGCTGCTGCTGAAGCCACCACTGCTGCTGCTCCAGGTCTAGTTCAATTCTGGGCTACAAGTCCAGTCATTACAAAAGCCCACTGTATCTGTTAAGGCCTAAGGCCCAGTTCAGTTCAGTTCATTTCAAAGACTACTGAAGCCCAGATTCATTACAAAGCCCAGTTCAGTCTTGGGTTAATCTAGAAGCCCATTGACACTCAAAGCCCAGTGCACTTCAAAGGCCAAGCCTAGTGCACTTCAAGACCAACTGAGCCCAAGCTCAGTTCACTTCATTGTCAAACAAGCCTATAATCCAAAGGTACCCTAAGCCCAAAGCCCAAAAGGCTTCATAGTTACCCAATAGCAATTTAGAGCCCAAATAGCTAGAAACTCCAAACACCCCCAGTCTCTGTGGATCGACCCGTACTTGCACGAGCTACAACCGACGACCGTGCACTTGCGGTATTACTGTAGGCCCGCGTTTCATTTCGCTTCAATTTTATACGCTTTCCCGGGCCCACCATGTTGTTACTGGTGTAGCCGCCTATTCGGAGAGGAGAGTAACCTAATTAGGCGAAATCTCTTACGGCTGCTCAATTTAAAGTCTTCTTTGGGATTGAGAAGCTCTAAGAGTACCGTTGGTGGGAAACTAGATAATTGGCGGTTTATCTTGTGTTTTCGATTGATTTGATTGACTAACGGTGGTTGAAATTTGATTGCACCTAGTTTGTTTATGCTTGAGAATCTTATCTTCTGATATAAGATTCACTCAAACTAGATCGAAGTTTCGACATGGATCTTTAGACTGTTGTTAGTGCTAAAGACGATCTTGTGATAATCCATTGTTAACAGACTCCGTTCTGTGCGTGATTGATCACAAGAGATTCAAGTTGTTGTATGTAGGTGTTTATTGAAGATCTAAGAAGATTTGAAGAGAAAGAAGATATTGAAGATTTCTGATTTGGTATTTGGTGTGCACAATACTTGTTTCGGTATAAAAGGATCCAACTATAATCGGTTTATCCTTGTGGTAGATTGGATTGATTAGTTGTGTATATCGGCATCAATACAATTCTTTGTGATTAAAAGTATTGATTGCAAAATCTTAACAATTACTTAGGTGATTGAACATAAGATAGATCCAAGAACCTGATGAAGGAGTTTATGTTAAGATAAACACAAGTGCCTTTGTCGAACTCACATCACTTGGTTGAAGAGAGTTGATACCAAACAGATTTGTTGTTCCTTTACTGTTTGGAATACGAACCAAAGGAATTGTTCCAAGTACGTGACTTATTAATAAGTTGGAGGCGTGGGAGTACATACAGAACCAGGTGAACTATAGGTTTAGTTGCTTGCTCTCAACTATACGAAGTTGGTGTAATTTTGTGTAGCGGCTTAATCCTGAGAGTATTCAATTTTGGACAAGGTCCCGGGGTTTTTCTGTATTTGCGGTTTCCTCGTTAACAAAATCTTGCTGTGTCATTTAGTTTATATTTCCGCATTATAATTGTTTTATTATAATTAAAGTAAATTACACAAACGTTAATTCCTATTTACTTGATAAGCAATCCTATTGTGTTTGGTTAAGTCCGAACCTTTTTATCAAGTAAACATACTTCGTTGTTGTATTGTCTCGATCTCGTATCCATAGACGATCACACGAAGTGTGAACCGATTAGCTGCATTGTCTCGACTCTGTCCATAGGAAATCACTTTTGGATAAAGGACTTATAGGTAGGAAAAGTTTTAGCTTGAGGTATATTTGGGTACCCTCGCCTTTTCAATTGGTATCAGAGCAGGAAAACACGAAAAGATCTAACAATCTGTGTTTGGTGGGATCCAACCTATAAGAAATTGAATCTATGTCTGATTCAGTTAACGTGATAGCAAGATTAGATGACTCAAATTTGTTTGAAGGAATGTCAGACAATGCAATTGTTGAGTTCCTACGTTCCAAAGAAATTTGGTCTGTAGAAGAATGTCAATTGTATCCCAGACTCACTGAAGATCCTAAAGACAAAATGAGTCAAAACTCATCGAGTTTGCTGAAATAGAAAAGCAAATCAGTGATCTGTCTTTAGAACTTGAACTTTACGAGTTAAAGGAAGATGAGTCTTTTAGAAAGACATGTAAAATTCTCAATGATAGTCAGGATCTACAGGATGACGTGGATACGTTTCTTTTGGAATTCATAAAACAAGCTTCTAGAGAACCAATGTCTGAAAGAAGTCAATGTTTTCATGACTACTGTATGAATTTTTCTCTAGATAATATAAACAACAATTCATGTTCAAACTCTGGTGAAATCACGTCAGAAATCTGTGACAGCAAACCATATACAAAATTCGTTTCTGAAAAGGAACATATGATCAATAATGTTGAAATACAAAATTCAACATTCTCTAAGCCCACTTGGGCTATCGTACTCAAACTAGCTAGCCCACTTGTGGAAACTGTTCCGGATCCATGGTCGAACCCAAGAACCGAACCCGAATCGGAACCGACACGTTGTTCGGTGATAATAACAAAGGGAACAATTTCTCTTATGACTTCTTCTTCGAACAGTCCGACAGTGAGTGTTGGTTCGAAATTAAAAATCAAGTTTCTTGATTCTCTCTTGTTTCCGAAATAAATATTTGGTTCGAATACACTCATTCTTCAAGGAGTCCTTGCGGTTTTCATCAACTTCACTTCCAAGGGTATTTTTCGGTTATCAACAGGCAACATCGATTGTAAGTTTGTTCTTCTCTATTTCAAATTTGTAATTGATAGCAACATGCAAAATAGGGATTTTACTAGAGGATAAGGGTCTAGCCAAACCCATAGAACAATTACACCAAACTTGAACTTCTATGATGAAACAATTGATTCTCTTCCAACTCTATACTTTGATGTCAGTACCAGAATTTATTTTGTTAATCGAAAATGCTTCAAGAAGTATAACTCAATGCATGATAAACAAATCATTTGTGAGAAGAAATATATGTATGTTGATATGAAGTTTTACAATGAGTTAATTCATGACCGTAATGATTGGGGTAATATTCATTCCGGTAGCTATCCTGGTTCTCCAGAGTTAACCAGGGAGTTTTATGGTAACATACACCATGTAGATGAAAAGGGATGTAAATTTTTTACTATGATTAGGAGACGTCGCTTTGAGGTAAATAGAAGTATTATTGCTTATTTGCTTGATTGCGGTTTTGAAAATGGTTCTATACTCAGTGGGAGTGACTTCGACAAACAACATGTTGCTGAAATCCTTGGAGGAAGTAGTTGGAGTGGTCACGGTCTGTGTATTGATAATATCCCAGAATATCTCAAGTTCTTTGGTAAGCTTGTCGTTCCCAATCTTTCTCCTAGCAATATGCACAAAGTACTGTGGAGTCCAGAAGTGACAGAGTTAATCTATCACATTGTTATTGGAACCCCAAATATTGATTTATGTGGGTTCATTATCATACAAATGATTAGAATTTGGAAGAATGGAAAAAGCATGGGATTTCCGTGTCTTATCACTAGAATCTGCAATACTTGATTCTCAGAGGCTTGTGCCAAAATCTCATAATCATTATATCGTCAACAGAATGAGGGGACAAAGTCATTCCAAGACTAAAACTAGTGCTGGTGCTAGCACTTCTATGCAAGATGTTGATCTTGAGACCTACTATCGAAGACTCAGTAGGAAGAATGATTGTCTGGAGCACCAAGTCAACTTTGCATCCCTCAAGCACCAAGAACTTATCCCAGAGCTTGCTTTGATTGCTGAAGATTATAAGGATACAGAGTCTGAAGAAGACCTTGGCTTGAGGGACACCTGTTCAAGTTCTTAGACTTTTGTCTAAACCTGTTTGGTTCTTGTTGTAACCATAAGACTGCTTTATCTTTTGAACATTTAGTTTTTAGTATTGTAAAACTTTAAAATCGTGTTCTAGTTTTATGTGTAATAGTATGATGATTTTAATTTCAATACTATAAAAACTATTATTGCTATGGATGTTTATGGGATGTTTAATTTCGGTTTTATTACCTTGATATTCGATCTCATAATGTTGTGAATCCTTATGGTTTGGGTGACTTTTTGATTTAGCAGGATTAAGTTATAGCCCATGTTGGTAGGCTTTATCAAAGGATCATGAGGGGTTCTGGTAGAAACAATATGTGAAAAAGTCACAATATGTTGAATCGGTTTGGTTTAGCATAAAAGCATATGTGTTTCGACGGTTTTCAACTTTTGCTTGCAATTGTTAAAACCGGTTTTCAACCTTTCTCCGGTAAAGGTTGGTTGTTGTTATTATTTTTTTTTGCATAAGGATGACAACATAATGATATTTCGATATCAATTCTCCGTGGAAGAAGATGCAAACATATTGGAGAGGTGGATGCGAAATTTGAGGTAACAATCTTGTTAGTTAATTGTTTTCCTGTTTAAGAAAAGCCTGATTTTATTTCATATTTTGCTTTTGCTTAACAAAATTTCGGTACAATTGATATTTTATTCCATGATGTGTGTATGGATGTGTGTGTGATTTAATTGGTTCTGGTTAAGAAAAACTATTGTCATCTTGCTTTATTGTGTGGTATCAATTGTTTAGGCTTACAAAATTTCGGTACAATTGCGGTGTTTTAATGCTTATGTTGATTCAATTGCTTCCGGTTGAGGTGAATAATTACGCAAGTTGATTTATTTGGTTTGTATGAATCATTTATGGCTTAACGAAAGAAAAGGTTTACGGGATGGATTGTTTAGTCCATTTCGATTCCGGATAAGAGAAGCTAAGTTTATCTTAGTTAAACTTATCAAAGTGAAGGTTTCGTTTATTCAAGTCTAATCGAATGCCTTAACAAGAAATGCTAGTTAAGTAACCTAGTACTTGTCTTGTTTAAAATTTAAAGGTCTAAGTTATATGGAGAATTAGAACCTGATGAGAAAAATAGAGTTATCTTTATTTTGGTCTTATCGAATGAAGCGGTTGTATTTGTATAATCAGTTTAGCAAAGGGACTAAGTTACTTAGTTGATTTTTGGTTTACTAAACTAAATTTGGGAAAATTGCTTCGGGCAATTATTTCCTTGATAACATATCAAAACAAATTACTTTGTAGTTTCGGTTTTGATATTGGTTATTAAAAATGGTGTGTGGAACCCTCGTGCTTAACTCTATAGGTTTGCAAGTCTATTTTGAGATTTGTAAGATTCTTTTCGTGTTGTCCTTTATTTTTTCGTTTCTTTGTCATTTTGTGAAAAAAGGGGGAGAAATATATGGAGTAAACAAGTAATACTGGTATTGATTTTATATTGGTTGGTATCACTAAGGAAAAGAACAATTGTGCTTAAACGTTTATCTGACGAAAGAGTGAAAGCATAGACTAAGGGGAAGTAGCGTATCATATTAATTGGTATAACAAAGACGTGCGGATTGATGAAATCTACCTATCTCACCTTTAGGATGAGTATTAGCTTTGTTATTATAATGTCAACAGCGGCATTTAAGGATTGAATGAATGCAGGTTATTGTGTTGTTGAATTCGGGAATCAAGCGTATGTGTAATGAATTCTTGTAATTTGTTAATCCATATGATTGTAAGAGTTTTGTCACTAAAATTGACAAAGGGGGAGATTGTTAGAGTATAGCTCGGTTGAACCCACCAAGCGTTGGTATGTCAAGTTTGGTTGTCATATTTTAGTGAATCAAAACTTATTTTAAGAGTCGCTTGATTATGTACTAGAGTCAACTTCGTATAGGTTAGCTTGAAAGTATTAGGATATGAGACATTACAAGTATTGTGAAGACTTGAAGAAGTGAAGAAGTAAGAAGCTACAACGACAACATCATCCTTCCACTTGAGGTTAGTGATATTTGACTTGAACTGTTTCATTCCCTAACGTATCTTTCAAGTCGTGCATATTGAAAAAAAAACTGCGAAGCATGAACACTCTAGATAGACATAGTATTAAGGAATACAATACGAAGTTTATTGCTTAACCATTAAACTTTGTTGAAAAGATATCGACATAATCGTTTAAATGCTATTGTGATTATGTATGGGTATGAGGTGAGGATTTCATCCTAGGAAACAATGTTTTTACATCTGTTTTAAGGAAGTAAGTTCATAAACTTGTTTATGAATCGAAAAGGAAATCGCCAGGCGTATTGGTATTGTTATTCATTGCATATCTTGTGAACATCCAATATGTGTGATTTAGTATAACCGCTCACGACTTGTTTGTGTTCTTGGTAAAACTATTCACAAAGGCCTGACTTATGTATTGGTATGACTTTTATTAGTGAAACCGATCTTAAGTCATCACCTGAGATGGTATGATCGAGTTTGTGATTTGTTGAACCGAATATGGGTAAAGGGGAACCGATCCTATGAAGAGGTGAAACACATCACAAAGGGGAATCGATCCTTGTATGAGGTGCAACAAGTTTGTAGAAGAAAGGGGAACCGATCCTATGGACATGTGCAATACGTTTTTAGGCAAAGGGGAACCGATCCTATGGACATGTGCAACACATATAAGTTAGATATCATACATATGTGGGGAAACGATCCTAGTACCTAGTCAACCAAATATTGGAAAGCTAGTGTAACTATGCACAGTACTCACATGGAGGTAGAACCGAAACTTGTTTTGGTAGAACCGTTAAACCCATGATTTGTGATTGAGTGTTCTTGATCAATCACATAGTTCTTGAAAGTCATATGAACCAATTCTAAACTTGTTTGGAAGTGTGGCAAATCGGTTTCAAGGTTGTAAGTATGAAATAGGACTTACAAAGTAAGGATGTCGACATACTTTGAACATGTACAATAATGTTTATCTTTTATTGTTCAAAGTTATTACTTAATAGATAATGGAAGAAAATCCCAGGATCGAAATATAAATAAGTTAAAAATCTTTTAATTAAGGTTGTTAATTTTATTTTAGGAAAATGAGAATTAGTAATGTGCATTTACTAGTTGAGATTTTCCAAAGACATTTTCGGTCATTATTTTGGACAGAGCATTTCCAGGAATTATGGAAACCGAATTTGGAATATATTGAATATCTTTGAGAATATTTTCGGTTTTGGAAATTCCTTGGTGTCCAAACTTCCTTGTCTATAAATATTTGAAGTTTGCATTTCTAGCAAACTAATCCTTCGTGACAACAAACTTCCTCGGTTGTGTTGTTACTGATGTAGCCGCCTATTCGGAGAGGAGAGTAACCTAATTAGACGAAATCTCTTACGACCGCTCAATTTAAAGTCTTCTTTGGGATTGAGAAGCTCTACGAGTACCGTTGGTGGGAAACTAGATAATTGGGTTTATCTTGTGTTTTCGATTGATTTGATTGACTAACGGTGGTTGAAATTTTATTGCACCTAGTTTGTTTATGCTTGAGAATCTTATCTTTTGATATAAGATTCACTCAAACCAGATCGAAGTTTCGACAGGGATCTTTAGACTGTTGTTAGTGCTAAAGACGATCTTGTAATAATCCATTGTTAACAGACTCCGTTTTGTGCGTGATTGATCACAAGAGATTCAAGTTGTTGTGTGTAGGTGTTTATTGAAGATCTAAGAAGATTTGAAGACAAAGAAGATATTGAAGATTTCTGATTTGGGGTTCATAATCTTTGGTGTGCATAATACTTGTTTCGGTATAAAAGGATCCAACTATAATCGGTTTATCCTTGTGATAGATTGTATTGATTAGTTGTGTAGATCGGCATCAATACAATTCTTTGTGATTAAAAGTATTGATTGAAAAATATTAACAATTACTTTGGTGATTGAACATAAGATAGATCTAAGAACCTGACGAAGGAGTTTATGTTAAGATAAACAGAAGAGCCTTTGTCGAACTGACATCACTTGGTTGAAGAGATTTGATACCAAACAAATTTGTTTTTCCTTTACCGTTTGGAATACGTGAAAAAGCGGGGGTCTAATAACACCACCCAATAATTCGATTAGCAATCTGTATGGACAAACTCCAAAATACTTTGCTAGAGAATCAACTAGACGGTCAGACTTAATCTAGATTAAAGTATCTCAAGGAGTCAATATCTCTCACTTGTTTTTATTTACTCAATCTAAAACAATAGAGAGTCGTTAATCAAACACACGGAATAACTTGGACGGTACCAAAGACCAATATCCAAGGATCAATCAATATCAATCAACAACAAAAGGTTGGATATCCAATTGATGATCTTTAACGCACAATCTGTATTATTTCAATTGTATAAAATATAATGTGGAAAAGAAATAACACAAACACCAGAAGTTTTGTTAACGAGGAAACCGCAAATGCAGAAAAACCCCGAGACCTAGTCAAGATTGAATACACACTGTATTAAGCCGCTACAGACACTAGCCTACTCCAAGCTAACTTCAGACTGGACTATAGTTGAACCCCAATCAGTCTCCCACTAATTCAAGGTACAGTTGTATTCCTACGCCTCCGATCCCAGCAGGATACTGCGCACTTGATTCCCTTAACTGATCTCACCCACAACTAAGAGTTGTTGCAACCCAAAATCGCAGACTTGATAATAAACAAATCTGTCTCACACAGAAAAGTATATCAAAGGATAAATATTTCTCCCACAGAAAAACCCTAGGTTTTGTTCCGTCTTAAGATATAAAATCAAGGTGAACAGGAACCAATTGATAATCCGGTCTTATATTCCCGAAGAACAACCTAGATTAATCAATCACCTCTTAACAATCCTTGTTGACTACACAAGCGGTTTGTCGAGGAATCACAAACAATGAGACGAAGATGTTTGTGACTTCTTTATCTTTCCTATCGGGGAACTCTCACGATCTCAAGACAATCAATAGATTGACCTCATACGATAGAAGATGCAAGATCAGATCACACAACTACAATAAAAGTATTTGTATGGCTTCACAATCCCAATGAAGTCTTTAAGTCGTAACCTGGTTTTAGAGAAGAAAACCAAAGGTTAAAGGAGAATCGACTCTAGCAAGCGCACTAGTATCACATAGACGTGTGAGGATTAGTTTTGCACAATGCTAGATGTCTCCTTTATATAGCCTTCAAATCAGGGTTTTGCCTTAGTTACAAAGCAATCCATATTCACCGTTAGATGAAAACCTGATTTAGATTCAAGCTAATATTTCTCAACCGTTAGATCGAAAACTTAGCTTGTCACACACACTTGGGTAGACGTTTACTGGGTTTGTGAAAACCATGCCCAAACGTGTACGTGTATGTTGGTTCAACATAGTAACCCAAAAGGTTAACCATATGAGCAATTCATATTAACCTAGTTCTTCTTCACCATAACTAGTTCAATTGACTCAAATGAACTAGTTAGAGAGTTGTTCAATTGCTATGAGATCTTATGTAACTACACAAGACACAATTGAAATAAAGATGATTCGATTCGATTGAATCGACTCATGAACTTTATAGCCACGGTTTGCATAAAGCATTCCTTAGTAATTTAAGTTTCATGTTCAGAGCACATCTTTAGATCATAACCACTTAAGCTCACAAACAAGTTCGCGGACTTAAGGCAACCGACAGAGTTTTCCATACTCAGCAGAAAATCTCGGCAAAGAGACTTCCGCCAGTTCGCGGACTAGGTTCGCGGACTGGGTTCGCGGACTGAACAAGCAAACGAGTCTTTGGAAAATCCCAGCAGAAATTCTCGGCAAGAGAACTTCCGTCAGCTCGCGGACTGAGTTCGCAAACTGGGTTCGCGGACTTGGCAAAGCCAATTCCTCCGGTTTCTCTCAATCAACAAAGTTCGAAAACTTCGTATTAAGGAATACATGGTTATGTAATCTAAACTCTCATTCCAATCATTGATACATTCTCAGAGGACGTTATATAGCCGTTATTCACAGACCGTTTCACGTCAGAGCAATTCTCAAAGTAATTGAAACTTTTCATGACTTTCGTCACTAAGTGAAGATAAACTTGATCAAAGTGAAACGATTTACCAACACACGATTTCGAGAAAAAGATAAGTAGTGAATACTCAACTTGAAATGTCAAATGTGTATGATCCAATCTATATAGCATACGACTTTTTGTCTCATAAGAAGTAGGAGATAGAATAAATAGATTTTTGAGTGATAGTTAAGTTCAAGTCTCCACATACCTTTTTGTTGATGAAGTACCACGGTTCCTTGAGTAGATCTTCGTCATTGTATGATGAATCGCCATGAAGTCCTTGAGCTCAACTACACTTTTCTATCCTAGTCCAAGACTTAGCTATAATAGACTAGAAATCAAGACTCATAGTTTTGATCACTAACATTGACAAACATGCTTGATATAGCAGCGCATGCGAGGTCGACCGAGCTATGCTCTAACAATCTCCCCCTTTTTCAATTTTAGTGACAAAACTATTAATACATATGGAATACAAAAACGATAAACTTTAGTGGCTCCTATTCCATTGTCTAATCTTGAACGTTCCCTGAAATCTTCGTCCTTCCAAGTACTCCAATGATCCCAAAGGTTGTAAGTTTAGCACCACCGTTGTTGAATATCCGTAGCTATAACAATGAGAGAAATCGAGATTCTCGATCATTATTATACAGTGTCATAGTATCATTATGTAACATAAAATACTCCATCTCGATATGTATCACTTCCCCTTAGTGAATACTCCATCTCGATCATGGAAACCACTCCCCCTTATACAATGATCCGAAAACCATATGTATTTGTAGTGTGAACTACATTATTTTCCCCCCTTTTTGTCCATAAAATTGGCAAAGGTAAAAGAATGGGATCATAATGAAATTTCCACAAGAGACATTTCATAGACTAAAAGAAAAATACATACCAACTTAATTTAGATGCAATCATAAAACCGAAGCTAAATGCATTCATCAAGGAGTTTTAAGATACAAGATAACCCCTATAAAATTCCACAACCGCACACCCCGCAAGATATTACCATTAAGCACAAGTTCAAAAGAACTCTCCCCCATTTGATGTCATTCCCGAAAGAACAACAAGAGCGAGCTTAATTTCGAAAGAAAAAGAAGGATTTTTTAATTGGACACCAAAAACCATGGAAATGATTTTCTATATCCAAAACTCAACCAAATTAATCACAAGTAAACCCATGATTAATTTAATTGGAATACGCAACTAAATCAAACCACAAAAGTGATCAATTTAATTGATTGTGCTCAACATAAGAAAACTCAGGGAGCTACGACTAAGATATCCACACTAAGATGACTACCTTAATCGTTCAAATACTCAACATAAGGAAAACCTTACAGAATATACGACTACATAAACCAATAGAACATGATTAGTATAGGCGTTCATATACTCAACACAAGAACTTGTGGAATATATGAAAACTCAACTAGACTAATTACAAGAGAACCCATAATTAATCTAATTGGAATACAAAGAACCAAACTAATCACGAAGGTAATCAATTTAATTGTCAAAAGTTTTGCTCGACAAAAGAAGACTTTCGGAGCAAATAACTAAATAACCAACCAAGATGAATAATTTAGTTCATAATGCTCAACATATAGCATCTTATGGAACAACCAACAAAGCCAATAAGAATAATCGACTTAGTTGTATCGTGATCAACATAAGACACACAATAGAGACTTCACGGTAATACAAAAAGAATGTATCAATGAAGATCAATACCGTGGAATACATACAAGGATCTATTCTATCTTTCCATCACTATATGCATAATGACATAATAGACTTTATCCTTGTCACATAAAAGATTTTATCCTATTTTCCATCAAATAAATGACTGCATAGGCATAACTTTTGTATTTGTCAAAAGTCCATTCGTCCTTTCATCAATACGAAAACCAATTCATGAACGACTTTACTTTTGACAACATATGGGACCTTCAAGTTCACGGACGCAAACAATACATATCCCATAAAAATATTGCAATATCACAAAATCATAAAGATTAATACTGCAATATCATCACCCTCCAAATATTTTTAGAATTTAAAACCAATAAACCTAAAAAATAAACATAAGAAGATGAAAACAAAATAGCTATGTGTAGTCACAATCTTCGCTATTCCAAACTCTAGTAATCCTTCTCAAAAACAAGAATACATTCTCATAAAAGGTTTCCTAGGCATCAAGACAAACTCGTAATGCACATATAAGATGATTTGTCCTTAGAGGGTAGAATCAATCATTTTCGCCCGGATTTACACCAAGAATAGCTACCAAAGGCGTATAAAAATATTTTCACAAAGAAGAACATACAAAGTCACGAACGACCATGCACCATAGTTCACAAAGGATGATTGTGAACATTCAAGAATCCCATAGCAATGGGTACTAATTTCCATTCTTGAACTTCCTTCTTTGTGATTCACCAACAACATTCTAGTAAAAGCTACAAATTAGCTTAGAAGATTATTACCCAAGAATCCAAGTGCCCAAGTCCAAGAGAAGTGGAACAAGTGCGACGAAATGGAGCAAAACACTCAAAAACAAGAGATAGGACAAATACCAATCTTAACTCATCCAAAATTAATAATTCTCATATCCATTTTGAAGATAATTCAAAGAGGAAGAGAATTCAAAAAGAATGGGTTCGTTCCGAGTTCGGACGAAGAAGTTACGGCCAAGACAAGTTTACCGAATATCGACGTCAAGTATGCATACGGGTTTGCAAGCGAATTTTCATGACAAAAAAAGTTTGCAGACTGGGTTTGCGAACTTAAACCCCTGGATTTTGATTTTAAATGATGGTATGCATCCTTGGAATGTGTACCGTGAAGTCCAAACATCCCGAACAACTATTTTCAAACCTAAACATATAAAAACCTTAAACACGGATCAAGCTAGGTAGAAATGAACGATAAGCAAGGTACATGGATCATATAAGTACTTAAGCAAGTAAAAACACAAAAATTTCTCAAGTTTATAGACATACCTTTTTATAAGAATTCAATCGAATTCTACAACCTTACTGAATACATCTGTGTGCCCCAGTTCTCGTGCTTCCTTTACCGTAACAGGGCATTCCTTGGTGAGGATGCACTTCAACACAAACAAGTTGTGTTGAGATGAACATTGTCTTGCTCACCATGGCACCAAGAGAGAGTTTCTTTCCAACAACTCTTAATCTTGTAGTGTTGAGAAACAACCAAGGAACTGTTTTTATAAGTCTATCAAAGAACTTCAAGAGAACCCAAAAAGATTTGTGTTTCTGATTTCTTGTTTTCCAACTTATAAAAAACAGTTTCTGCAGATAGTTTTTAGTACTGCGAAGGGAAACTCTTTTGATGAAAAGAGACGTCCTAGATTCTTTATAAAAGAAACAATACTATTATCTTGATAGGAAGTATCAGGAATTGAGCAGCGAATCAATTCATGCTTTGAGGTGATACACTCAGATGACTGAGATTTAAACTCCTCTTGTAATTAGTTTAGTTTATCACAACTAATTGGATTACGCAGAGGAGGAGCATTGCTCTCACTGATTAGTAAATCAATATCAACCTCAACATGAATATTATTCATCATAACTTGATTTAGCCTGTCAAGAGATTCTTGCTCTCTCTGGAGGTATAACTCAACATCAAGAGATAAGCTCTTTTCAAGCCCTGAAAACACTTCAAGGGATTTTAAACCTGGTGGAGGTTTAGATGGAATTTCTTCTAAAGATTTTATTAAATCAGTCATGGAAGGGAATTCTGAAATCCCTGGATATGGTGGTGCATTTATTGAGATAGCACTAACTGTCCATAGATCAGATCGCTACAAACACAGACTTGTAAGGTCTTAAACGTGTTTGCCTGCTCCGATACCAATTGAAAAAGCGGGGGTCTAATAACACCACCCAATTCGATTAGCAATCTGTATGGACAAACTTCGAAATACGTTGCTAGAGAATCAACTAGACAGTCAGATTCAATCTAGATTAAAGTATCTCAAGGAGTCAATATCTCTCACTTGTTTTGATTTACTCAAGATAAAACAATAGAGAGTCTTTAATCAAACACAAGGAATAACTTGGACGGTACCAAAGACCAATATCCAAGGATCAATCAATATCAATCAACAACCAAAGGTTGGGTTTCCAATTGATGATCTTTAACGCACAACCTGTATTATTTAAATTATATAAAATATAATGCGGAAAAGAAATAACATAGACACTAGAAGTTTTGTTAACGAGGAAACCGCAAATGCAGAAAAACCCCGGGACCTAGTCCAGATTGAATACACACTGTATTAAGCCGCTACAGACACTAGCCTACTCCAAGCTAACTTCGGACTGGACTATAGTTGAACCCAAATTAGTCTCCCACTAATTCAAGGTACAGTTGTACTCCTACGCCTATGATCCCAGCAGGATACTGCGCACTTGATTCCCTTAGCTGATCTCACCCTCAACTAAGAGTTGCTGCAACCCAAAATCGCAGACTTGATAATAAACAAATCTGTCTCACACAGAAAAGTCTATCAAAGGATAAATCTGTCTCCCACGGAAAAACCCTAGGTTTTGTTCCGTCTTAAGATATAAAATCAAGGTGAACAAGAACCAATTGATAATCCGGTCATATATTCCCGAAGAAAAACCTAGATTAAATAATCACCTCTCAACAATCCTTCTTGACTACACAAGCGGTTTGTCGAGGAATCACAAACAGTGATACGAAGATGTTTCTGACTTCTTTATCTTGACTATCGGAGATTTCTCATGATCTCAAGCCAATCAATAGATTGTACTCGTACGATAGAAGATGCAAGATCAGATCACATAACTTCGATAAAAGTATCGGGTTGGCTTCACAATCCCAATGAAGTCTTTAAGTCGTTAACCTGGTTTTAGAGAAGAAAACCAAAGGTTAAAGGAGAATCGACTCTAGCGAGCGTACTAGTATCACACAGACGTGTGGGGATTAGTTTTGCACAATGCTAGATGTCTCCTTTATATAGCCTTCAAATCAGGGTTTTTCCTTAGTTACAAAGCAATCCATATTCACCGTTAGATGAAAACCTGATTTAGATACAAGCTAATATTTCTCAACCGTTAGATCGAAAACTTAGCTTGTCACACACACTTGGGTAGACGTTTACTGGGTTTGTGAAAACCATTCCCAAACGTGTACGTGTATGTTGGTTCAACATAGTAACCTAAAAGGTTAACCATATGAGCAATTCATATTAACCTAGTTCTTCTTCACCATAACTAGTTCAATCGACTCAAAAGAACTAGTTAGAGAGTTGTTCAATTGCTATGAGATCTTATGTAACTACAGAAGTCACAATTGAAACAAAGATGATTCGATTCGACTGAATCGACTCATGAACTTTATAGCCACGGTTTGCATAAAACATTCCTTAGTAATTTAAGTTTCATGTTCAGAGCACATCTTTAGATCATAACCACTTAAGCTCACAAACAAGTTCGCGGACTTAAGGCAACCGACAGAGTTTTCCATACTCAGCAGAAAATCTCGGCAAAGAGACTTCCGCCAGTTCGCGGACTAGGTTCGCGGACTGGGTTCGCGGACTGAACAAGCAAACGAGTCTTTGGAAAATCCCAGCAGAAATTCTCGGCAAGAGAACTTCCGTCAGCTCGCGGACTGAGTTCGCAAACTGGGTTCGCGGACTTGGCAAAGCCAATTCCTCCGGTTTCTCTCAATCAACAAAGTTCGAAAACTTCGTATTAAGGAATACATGGTTATGTAATCTAAACTCTCATTCCAATCATTGATACATTCTCAGAGGACGTTATATAGCCGTTATTCACAGACCGTTTCACGTCAGAGCAATTCTCAAAGTAATTGAAACTTTTCATGACTTTCGTCACTAAGTGAAGATAAACTTGATCAAAGTGAAACGATTTACCAACACACGATTTCGAGAAAAAGATAAGTAGTGAATACTCAACTTGAAATGTCAAATGTGTATGATCCAATCTATATAGCATACGACTTTTTGTCTCATAAGAAGTAGGAGATAGAATAAATAGATTTTTGAGTGATAGTTAAGTTCAAGTCTCCACATACCTTTTTGTTGATGAAGTACCACGGTTCCTTGAGTAGATCTTCGTCATTGTATGATGAATCGCCATGAAGTCCTTGAGCTCAACTACACTTTTCTATCCTAGTCCAAGACTTAGCTATAATAGACTAGAAATCAAGACTCATAGTTTTGATCACTAACATTGACAAACATGCTTGATATAGCAGCGCATGCGAGGTCGACCGAGCTATGCTCTAACAATCTCCCCCTTTTTCAATTTTAGTGACAAAACTATTAATACATATGGAATACAAAAACGATAAACTTTAGTGGCTCCTATTCCATTGTCTAATCTTGAACGTTCCCTGAAATCTTCGTCCTTCCAAGTACTCCAATGATCCCAAAGGTTGTAAGTTTAGCACCACCGTTGTTGAATATCCGTAGCTATAACAATGAGAGAAATCGAGATTCTCGATCATTATTATACAGTGTCATAGTATCATTATGTAACATAAAATACTCCATCTCGATATGTATCACTTCCCCTTAGTGAATACTCCATCTCGATCATGGAAACCACTCCCCCTTATACAATGATCCGAAAACCATATGTATTTGTAGTGTGAACTACATTATTTTCCCCCCTTTTTGTCATAAAATTGGCAAAGGTAAAAGAATGGGATCATAATGAAATTTCCACAAGAGACATTTCATAGACTAAAAGAAAAATACATACCAACTTAATTTAGATGCAATCATAAAACCGAAGCTAAATGCATTCATCAAGGAGTTTTAAGATACAAGATAACCCCTATAAAATTCCACAACCGCACACCCCGCAAGATATTACCATTAAGCACAAGTTCAAAAGAACTCTCCCCCATTTGATGTCATTCCGAAAGAACAACAAGAGCGAGCTTAATTTCGAAAGAAAAAGAAGGATTTTTTAATTGGACACCAAAAACCATGGAAATGATTTTCTATATCCAAAACTCAACCAAATTAATCACAAGTAAACCCATGATTAATTTAATTGGAATACGCAACTAAATCAAACCACAAAAGTGATCAATTTAATTGATTGTGCTCAACATAAGAAAACTCAGGGAGCTACGACTAAGATATCCACACTAAGATGACTACCTTAATCGTTCAAATACTCAACATAAGGAAAACCTTACAGAATATACGACTACATAAACCAATAGAACATGATTAGTATAGGCGTTCATATACTCAACACAAGAACTTGTGGAATATATGAAAACTCAACTAGACTAATTACAAGAGAACCCATAATTAATCTAATTGGAATACAAAGAACCAAACTAATCACGAAGGTAATCAATTTAATTGTCAAAAGTTTTGCTCGACAAAAGAAGACTTTCGGAGCAAATAACTAAATAACCAACCAAGATGAATAATTTAGTTCATAATGCTCAACATATAGCATCTTATGGAACAACCAACAAAGCCAATAAGAATAATCGACTTAGTTGTATCGTGATCAACATAAGACACACAATAGAGCCTTCACGGTAATACAAAAAGAATGTATCAATGAAGATCAATACCGTGGAATACATACAAGGATCTATTCTATCTTTCCATCACTATATGCATAATGACATAATAGACTTTATCCTTGTCACATAAAAGATTTTATCCTATTTTCCATCAAATAAATGACTGCATAGGCATAACTTTTGTATTTGTCAAAAGTCCATTCGTCCTTTCATCAATACGAAAACCAATTCATGAACGACTTTACTTTTGACAACATATGGGACCTTCAAGTTCACGGACGCAAACAATACATATCCCATAAAAATATTGCAATATCACAAAATCATAAAGATTAATACTGCAATATCATCACCCTCCAAATATTTTTAGAATTTAAAACCAATAAACCTAAAAAATAAACATAAGAAGATGAAAACAAAATAGCTATGTGTAGTCACAATCTTCGCTATTCCAAACTCTAGTAATCCTTCTCAAAAACAAGAATACATTCTCATAAAAGGTTTCCTAGGCATCAAGACAAACTCGTAATGCACATATAAGATGATTTGTCCTTAGAGGGTAGAATCAATCATTTTCGCCCGGATTTACACCAAGAATAGCTACCAAAGGCGTATAAAAATATTTTCACAAAGAAGAACATACAAAGTCACGAACGACCATGCACCATAGTTCACAAAGGATGATTGTGAACATTCAAGAATCCCATAGCAATGGGTACTAATTTCCATTCTTGAACTTCCTTCTTTGTGATTCACCAACAACATTCTAGTAAAAGCTACAAATTAGCTTAGAAGATTATTACTCCAAGAATCCAAGTGCCCAAGTCCAAGAGAAGTGGAACAAGTGCGACGAAATGGAGCAAAACACTCAAAAACAAGAGATAGGACAAATACCAATCTTAACTCATCCAAAATTAATAATTCTCATATCCATTTTGAAGATAATTCAAAGAGGAAGAGAATTCAAAAAGAATGGGTTCGTTCCGAGTTCGGACGAAGAAGTTACGGCCAAGACAAGTTTACCGAATATCGACGTCAAGTATGCATACGGGTTTGCAAGCGAATTTTCATGACAAAAAAAGTTTGCAGACTGGGTTTGCGAACTTAAACCCCTGGATTTTGATTTTAAATGATGGTATGCATCCTTGGAATGTGTACCGTGAAGTCCAAACATCCCGAACAACTATTTTCAAACCTAAACATATAAAAACCTTAAACACGGATCAAGCTAGGTAGAAATGAACGATAAGCAAGGTACATGGATCATAATAAGTACTTAAGCAAGTAAAAACACAAAAATTTCTCAAGTTTATAGACATACCTTTTTATAAGAATTCAATCGAATTCTACAACCTTACTGAATACAATCTGTGTGCCCCAGTTCTCGTGCTTCCTTTACCGTAACAGGGCATTCCTTGGTGAGGATGCACTTTCAACACAAACAAGTTGTGTTGAGATGAACATTGTCTTGCTCACCATGGCACCAAGAGAGAGTTTCTTTCCAACAACTCTTAAATCTTGTAGTGTTGAGAAACAACCAAGGAACTGTTTTTATAAGTCTATCAAAGAACTTCAAGGGAACCCAAAAAGATTTGTGTTTCTGATTTCTTGTTTTCCAACTTATAAAAAACAGTTTCTGCAGATAGTTTTTAGTACTGCGAAGGGAAACTCTTTTGATGAAAAGAGACGTCCTAGATTCTTTATAAAAGAACACAATACTATTATCTTGATAGGAAGTATCAGGAATTGAGCAGCGAATCAATTCATGCTTTGAGGTGATACACTCAGATGACTGAGATTTAAACTCCTCTTGTAATTAGTTTAGTTTATCACAACTAATTGGATTACGCAGAGGAGGAGCATTGCTCTCACTGATTAGTAAATCAATATCAACCTCAACATGAATATTATTCATCATAACTTGATTTAGCCTGTCAAGAGATTCTTGCTCTCTCTGGAGGTATAACTCAACATCAAGAGATAAGCTCTTCTTTTCAAGCCCTGAAAACACTTCAAGGGATTTTAAACCTGGTGGAGGTTTAGATGGAATTTCTTCTAAAGATTTTATCAGTCTCATGAAGGGAATTCTGAAATCCCTGGATATGGTGGTGCATTTATTGAGATAGCACTACTGTCCATAGATTCAGATCGCTACAAACACAGACTTGTAAGGTCTTAAACGTGTTTGCCTGCTCCGATACCAATTGAAAAAGCGGGGGGGTCTAATAACACCACCCAATTCGATTAGCAATCTGTATGGACAAACTTCGAAATACGTTGCTAGAGAATCAACTAGACAGTCAGATTCAATCTAGATTAAAGTATCTCAAGGAGTCAATATCTCTCACTTGTTTTGATTTACTCAAGATAAAACAATAGAGAGTCTTTAATCAAACACAAGGAATAACTTGGACGGTACCAAAGACCAATATCCAAGGATCAATCAATATCAATCAACAACCAAAGGTTGGGTTTCCAATTGATGATCTTTAACGCACAACCTGTATTATTTAAATTATATAAAATATAATGCGGAAAAGAAAAACATAGACACTAGAAGTTTTGTTAACGAGGAAACCGCAAATGCAGAAAAACCCCGGGACCTAGTCCAGATTGAATACACACTGTATTAAGCCGCTACAGACACTAGCCTACTCCAAGCTAACTTCGGACTGGACTATAGTTGAACCCAAATTAGTCTCCCACTAATTCAAGGTACAGTTGTACTCCTACGCCTATGATCCCAGCAGGATACTGCGCACTTGATTCCCTTAGCTGATCTCACCCTCAACTAAGAGTTGCTGCAACCCAAAATCGCAGACTTGATAATAAACAAATCTGTCTCACACAGAAAAGTCTATCAAAGGATAAATCTGTCTCCCACGGAAAAACCCTAGGTTTTGTTCCGTCTTAAGATATAAAATCAAGGTGAACAAGAACCAATTGATAATCCGGTCATATATTCCCGAAGAAAAACCTAGATTAAATAATCACCTCTCAACAATCCTTCTTGACTACACAAGCGGTTTGTCGAGGAATCACAAACAGTGATACGAAGATGTTTCTGACTTCTTTATCTTGCCTATCGGAGATTTCTCATGATCTCAAGCCAATCAATAGATTGTACTCGTACGATAGAAGATGCAAGATCAGATCACATAACTACGATAAAAGTAGTATCGGGTTGGCTTCACAATCCCAATGAAGTCTTTAAGTCGTTAACCTGGTTTTAGAGAAGAAAACCAAAGGTTAAAGGAGAATCGACTCTAGCGAGCGTACTAGTATCACACAGACGTGTGGGGATTAGTTTTGCACAATGCTAGATGTCTCCTTTATATAGCCTTCAAATCAGGGTTTTTCCTTAGTTACAAAGCAATCCATATTCACCGTTAGATGAAAACCTGATTTAGATTCAAGCTAATATTTCTCAACCGTTAGATCGAAAACTTAGCTTGTCACACACACTTGGGTAGACGTTTACTGGGTTTGTGAAAACCATTCCCAAACGTGTACGTGTATGTTGGTTCAACATAGTAACCTAAAAGGTTAACCATATGAGCAATTCATATTAACCTAGTTCTTCTTCACCATAACTAGTTCAATCGACTCAAAAGAACTAGTTAGAGAGTTGTTCAATTGCTATGAGATCTTATGTAACTACAGAAGTCACAATTGAAACAAAGATGATTCGATTCGACTGAATCGACTCATGAACTTTATAGCCACGGTTTGCATAAAACATTCCTTAGTAATTTAAGTTTCATGTTCAGAGCACATCTTTAGATCATAACCACTTAAGCTCACAAACAAGTTCGCGGACTTAAGGCAACCGACAGAGTTTTCCATACTCAGCAGAAAATCTCGGCAAAGAGACTTCCGCCAGTTGCGGACTAGGTTCGCGGACTGGGTTCGCGGACTGAACAAGCAAACGAGTCTTTGGAAAATCCCAGCAGAAATTCTCGGCAAGAGAACTTCCGTCAGCTCGCGGACTGAGTTCGCAAACTGGGTTCGCGGACTTGGCAAAGCCAATTCCTCCGGTTTCTCTCAATCAACAAAGTTCGAAAACTTCGTATTAAGGAATACATGGTTATGTAATCTAAACTCTCATTCCAATCATTGATACATTCTCAGAGGACGTTATATAGCCGTTATTCACAGACCGTTTCACGTCAGAGCAATTCTCAAAGTAATTGAAACTTTTCATGACTTTCGTCACTAAGTGAAGATAAACTTGATCAAAGTGAAACGATTTACCAACACACGATTTCGAGAAAAAGATAAGTAGTGAATACTCAACTTGAAATGTCAAATGTGTATGATCCAATCTATATAGCATACGACTTTTTGTCTCATAAGAAGTAGGAGATAGAATAAATAGATTTTTGAGTGATAGTTAAGTTCAAGTCTCCACATACCTTTTTGTTGATGAAGTACCACGGTTCCTTGAGTAGATCTTCGTCATTGTATGATGAATCGCCATGAAGTCCTTGAGCTCAACTACACTTTTCTATCCTAGTCCAAGACTTAGCTATAATAGACTAGAAATCAAGACTCATAGTTTTGATCACTAACATTGACAAACATGCTTGATATAGCAGCGCATGCGAGGTCGACCGAGCTATGCTCTAACAATCTCCCCCTTTTTCAATTTTAGTGACAAAACTATTAATACATATGGAATACAAAAACGATAAACTTTAGTGGCTCCTATTCCATTGTCTAATCTTGAACGTTCCCTGAAATCTTCGTCCTTCCAAGTACTCCAATGATCCCAAAGGTTGTAAGTTTAGCACCACCGTTGTTGAATATCCGTAGCTATAACAATGAGAGAAATCGAGATTCTCGATCATTATTATACAGTGTCATAGTCATTATGTAACATAAAATACTCCATCTCGATATGTATCACTTCCCCTTAGTGAATACTCCATCTCGATCATGGAAACCACCCCCTTATACAATGATCCGAAAACCATATGTATTTGTAGTGTGAACTACATTATTTTCCCCCCTTTTTGTCATAAAATTGGCAAAGGTAAAAGAATGGGATCATAATGAAATTTCCACAAGAGACATTTCATAGACTAAAAGAAAAATACATACCAACTTAATTTAGATGCAATCATAAAACCGAAGCTAAATGCATTCATCAAGGAGTTTTAAGATACAAGATAACCCCTATAAAATTCCACAACCGCACACCCCGCAAGATATTACCATTAAGCACAAGTTCAAAAGAACTCTCCCCCATTTGATGTCATTCCCGAAAGAACAACAAGAGCGAGCTTAATTTCGAAAGAAAAAGAAGGATTTTTAATTGGACACCAAAAACCATGGAAATGATTTTCTATATCCAAAACTCAACCAAATTAATCACAAGTAAACCCATGATTAATTTAATTGGAATACGCAACTAAATCAAACCACAAAAGTGATCAATTTAATTGATTGTGCTCAACATAAGAAAACTCAGGGAGCTACGACTAAGATATCCACACTAAGATGACTACCTTAATCGTTCAAATACTCAACATAAGGAAAACCTTACAGAATATACGACTACATAAACCAATAGAACATGATTAGTATAGGCGTTCATATACTCAACACAAGAACTTGTGGAATATATGAAAACTCAACTAGACTAATTACAAGAGAACCCATAATTAATTGGAATGGAATCAAAGAACCAAACTAATCACGAAGGTAATCAATTTAATTGTCAAAAGTTTTGCTCGACAAAAGAAGACTTTCGGAGCAAATAACTAAATAACCAACCAAGATGAATAATTTAGTTCATAATGCTCAACATATAGCATCTTATGGAACAACCAACAAAGCCAATAAGAATAATCGACTTAGTTGTATCGTGATCAACATAAGACACACAATAGAGCCTTCACGGTAATACAAAAAGAATGTATCAATGAAGATCAATACCGTGGAATACATACAAGGATCTATTCTATCTTTCCATCACTATATGCATAATGACATAATAGACTTTATCCTTGTCACATAAAAGATTTTATCCTATTTTCCATCAAATAAATGACTGCATAGGCATAACTTTTGTATTTGTCAAAAGTCCATTCGTCCTTTCATCAATACGAAAACCAATTCATGAACGACTTTACTTTTGACAACATATGGGACCTTCAAGTTCACGGACGCAAACAATACATATCCCATAAAAATATTGCAATATCACAAAATCATAAAGATTAATACTGCAATATCATCACCCTCCAAATATTTTTAGAATTTAAAACCAATAAACCTAAAAAATAAACATAAGAAGATGAAAACAAAATAGCTATGTGTAGTCACAATCTTCGCTATTCCAAACTCTAGTAATCCTTCTCAAAAACAAGAATACATTCTCATAAAAGGTTTCCTAGGCATCAAGACAAACTCGTAATGCACATATAAGATGATTTGTCCTTAGAGGGTAGAATCAATCATTTTCGCCCGGATTTACACCAAGAATAGCTACCAAAGGCGTATAAAAATATTTTCACAAAGAAGAACATACAAAGTCACGAACGACCATGCACCATAGTTCACAAAGGATGATTGTGAACATTCAAGAATCCCATAGCAATGGGTACTAATTTCCATTCTTGAACTTCCTTCTTTGTGATTCACCAACAACATTCTAGTAAAAGCTACAAATTAGCTTAGAAGATTATTACTCCAAGAATCCAAGTGCCCAAGTCCAAGAGAAGTGGAACAAGTGCGACGAAATGGAGCAAAACACTCAAAAACAAGAGATAGGACAAATACCAATCTTAACTCATCCAAAATTAATAATTCTCATCCATTTTGAAGATAATTCAAAGAGGAAGAGAATTCAAAAAGAATGGGTTCGTTCCGAGTTCGGACGAAGAAGTTACGGCCAAGACAAGTTTACCGAATATCGACGTCAAGTATGCATACGGGTTTGCAAGCGAATTTTCATGACAAAAAAAGTTTGCAGACTGGGTTTGCGAACTTAAACCCCTGGATTTTGATTTTAAATGATGGTATGCATCCTTGGAATGTGTACCGTGAAGTCCAAACATCCCGAACAACTATTTTCAAACCTAAACATATAAAAACCTTAAACACGGATCAAGCTAGGTAGAAATGAACGATAAGCAAGGTACATGGATCATAATAAGTACTTAAGCAAGTAAAAACACAAAAATTTCTCAAGTTTATAGACATACCTTTTTATAAGAATTCAATCGAATTCTACAACCTTACTGAATACAATCTGTGTGCCCCAGTTCTCGTGCTTCCTTTACCGTAACAGGGCATTCCTTGGTGAGGATGCACTTTCAACACAAACAAGTTGTGTTGAGATGAACATTGTCTTGCTCACCATGGCACCAAGAGAGAGTTCTTTCCAACAACTCTTAAATCTTGTAGTGTTGAGAAACAACCAAGGAACTGTTTTTATAAGTCTATCAAAGAACTTCAAGGGAACCCAAAAAGATTTGTGTTTCTGATTTCTTGTTTTCCAACTTATAAAAAACAGTTTCTGCAGATAGTTTTTAGTACTGCGAAGGGAAACTCTTTTGATGAAAAGAGACGTCCTAGATTCTTTATAAAAGAACACAATACTATTATCTTGATAGGAAGTATCAGGAATTGAGCAGCGAATCAATTCATGCTTTGAGGTGATACACTCAGATGACTGAGATTTAAACTCCTCTTGTAATTAGTTTAGTTTATCACAACTAATTGGATTACGCAGAGGAGGAGCATTGCTCTCACTGATTAGTAAATCAATATCAACCTCAACATGAATATTATTCATCATAACTTGATTTAGCCTGTCAAGAGATTCTTGCTCTCTCTGGAGGTATAACTCAACATCAAGAGATAAGCTCTTCTTTTCAAGCCCTGAAAACACTTCAAGGGATTTTAAACCTGGTGGAGGTTTAGATGGAATTTCTTCTAAAGATTTTATTAAATCAGTCATGGAAGGGAATTCTGAAATCCCTGGATATGGTGGTGCATTTATTGAGATAGCACTACTGTCCATAGATTCAGATCGCTACAAACACAGACTTGTAAGGTCTTAAACGTGTTTGCCTGCTCCGATACCAATTGAAAAAGCGGGGGTCTAATAACACCACCCAATTCGATTAGCAATCTGTATGGACAAACTTCGAAATACGTTGCTAGAGAATCAACTAGACAGTCAGATTCAATCTAGATTAAAGTATCTCAAGGAGTCAATATCTCTCACTTGTTTTGATTTACTCAAGATAAAACAATAGAGTCTTTAATCAAACACAAGGAATAACTTGGACGGTACCAAAGACCAATATCCAAGGATCAATCAATATCAATCAACAACCAAAGGTTGGGTTTCCAATTGATGATCTTTAACGCACAACCTGTATTATTTAAATTATATAAAATATAATGCGGAAAAGAAATAACATAGACACTAGAAGTTTTGTTAACGAGGAAACCGCAAATGCAGAAAAACCCCGGGACCTAGTCCAGATTGAATACACACTGTATTAAGCCGCTACAGACACTAGCCTACTCCAAGCTAACTTCGGACTGGACTATAGTTGAACCCAAATTAGTCTCCCACTAATTCAAGGTACAGTTGTACTCCTACGCCTATGATCCCAGCAGGATACTGCGCACTTGATTCCCTTAGCTGATCTCACCCTCAACTAAGAGTTGCTGCAACCCAAAATCGCAGACTTGATAATAAACAAATCTGTCTCACACAGAAAAGTCTATCAAAGGATAAATCTGTCTCCCACGGAAAAACCCTAGGTTTTGTTCCGTCTTAAGATATAAAATCAAGGTGAACAAGAACCAATTGATAATCCGGTCATATATTCCCGAAGAAAAACCTAGATTAAATAATCACCTCTCAACAATCCTTCTTGACTACACAAGCGGTTTGTCGAGGAATCACAAACAGTGATACGAAGATGTTTGTGACTTCTTTATCTTGCCTATCGGAGATTTCTCATGATCTCAAGCCAATCAATAGATTGTACTCGTACGATAGAAGATGCAAGATCAGATCACAACTACGATAAAAGTAGTATCGGTTGGCTTCACAATCCCAATGAAGTCTTTAAGTCGTTAACCTGGTTTTAGAGAAGAAAACCAAAGGTTAAAGGAGAATCGACTCTAGCGAGCGTACTAGTATCACACAGACGTGTGGGGATTAGTTTTGCACAATGCTAGATGTCTCCTTTATATAGCCTTCAAATCAGGGTTTTTCCTTAGTTACAAAGCAATCCATATTCACCGTTAGATGAAAACCTGATTTAGATTCAAGCTAATATTTCTCAACCGTTAGATCGAAAACTTAGCTTGTCACACACACTTGGGTAGACGTTTACTGGGTTTGTGAAAACCATTCCCAAACGTGTACGTGTATGTTGGTTCAACATAGTAACCAAAAGGTTAACCATATGAGCAATTCATATTAACCTAGTTCTTCTTCACCATAACTAGTTCAATGACTCAAAGAACTAGTTAGAGAGTTGTTCAATTGCTATGAGATCTTATGTAACTACAGAAGTCACAATTGAAACAAAGATGATTCGATTCGACTGAATCGCTCATGAACTTTATAGCCACGGTTTGCAAAACATTCCTTAGTAATTTAAGTTTCATGTTCAGAGCACATCTTTAGATCATAACCACTTAAGCTCACAAACAAGTTCGCGGACTTAAGGAAACCGACAGAGTTTTCCAAACTCAGCAGAAAATCTCGGCAAAGAGACTTCCGCCAGTTCGGACTAGGTTCGCGGACTGGTTCGCGGACTGAACAAGCAAACGAGTTTTGGAAAATCCCAGCAGAAATTCTCGGCAAGAGAACTTCCGTCAGCTCGCGGACTGAGTTCGCAAACTGGGTTCGCGGACTTGGCAAAGCCAATTCCTCCGGTTTCTCTAACAACAAAGTTCGAAAACTTCGATTAAGGAATACATGGTTATGTAATCTAAACTCTCATTCCAATCATTGATACATTCTCAGAGGACGTTATATAGCCGTTATTCACAGACCGTTTCACGTCAGAGCAATTCTCAAAGTAATTGAAACTTTTCATGACTTTCGTCACTAGGTGAAGATAAACTTGATCAAAGCGAAACGCTTTACCAACACACGATTTCGAGAAAGATAAGTAGTGAATACTCACTCGAAATGTCAAATGTGTATGATCCATCTATATAGCATACGACTTTTGTCTCATAAGAAGTAGGAGATAGAATAAATAGATTTTGAGTGATAGATAAGTTCAAGTCTCCACATACCTTTTTGTTGATGAAGTCCACGGTTCCTTGAGTAGATCTTCGTCATTGTATGATGAATCGCCATGAAGTCCTTGAGCTCAACTACACTTTTCTATCCTAGTCCAAGACTTAGCTATAATAGACTAGAAATCAAGACTCATAGTTTTGATCACTAACATTGACAAACATGCTTGATATAGCACGCATGCGAGGTCGACCGAGCTATGCTCTAACAATCTCCCCCTTTTCAATTTTAGTGACAAAACTATTAATACATATGGAATAAAAAACGATAAACTTTAGTGGCTCCTATTCCATGTCTAATCTTGAACGTTCCCTGAAATCTTCGTCCTTCCAAGTACTCCAATGATCCCAAAGGTTGTAAGTTTAGCACCACCGTTGTTGAATATCCGTAGCTATAACAATGAGAGAAATCGAGATTCTCGATCATTATACAGTGTCATAGTATCATTATGTAACATAAAATACTCCATCTCGATATGTATCACTCCCCTTAGTGAATACTCCATCTCGATCATGGAAACCACCCCCTTACAATGATCCGAAAACCATATGTATTTGTAGTGTGAACTACATTATTTTCCCCCTTTTTGTCATAAAATTGGCAAAGGTAAAAGAATGGGATCATAATGAAATTTCCACAAGAGACATTTCATAGACTAAAAGAAAAATACATACCAACTTAATTTAGATGCAATCATAAACCGAAGCTAAATGCATTCATCAAGGAGTTTTAAGATACAAGATAACCCCTATAAAATTCCACACCGCACACCCCGCAAGATATTACCATTAAGCACAAGTTCAAAAGAACTCTCCCCCATTTGATGTCATTCCCGAAAGAACAACAAGAGCGAGCTTAATTTCGAAAGAAAAAGAAGGATTTTTTAATTGGACACCAAAAACCATGGAAATGATTTTCTATATCCAAAACTCAACCAAATTAATCACAAGTAAACCCATGATTAATTTAATTGGAATACGCAACTAAATCAAACCACAAAAGTGATCAATTTAATTGATTGTGCTCAACATAAGAAAACTCAGGAGCTACGACTAAGATATCCACACTAAGATGACTACCTTAATCGTTCAAATACTCAACATAAGGAAAACCTTAGAATATACGACTAAAAACCAATAGAACATGATTAGTATAGGCGTTCATATACTCAACACAAGAACTTGTGGAATATATGAAAACTCAACTAGACTAATTACAAGAGAACCCATAATTAATCTAATTGGAATACAAGAACCAAACTAATCACGAAGGTAATCAATTTAATTGTCAAAAGTTTTGCTCGACAAAAGAAGACTTTCGGAGCAAATAACTAAATAACCAACCAAGATGATAATTTAGTTCATAATGCTCAACATATAGCATCTTATGGAACAACCAACAAAGCCAATAAGAATAATCGACTTAGTTGTATCGTGATCAACATAAGACACACAATAGAGCCTTCACGGTAATACAAAAAGAATGATCAATGAAGATCAATACCGTGGAATACATACAAGGATCTATTCTATCTTTCCATCACTATATGCATAATGACATAATAGACTTTATCCTTGTCACATAAAAGATTTATCCTATTTTCCATCAAATAAATGACTGCATAGGCATAACTTTTGTATTTGTCAAAAGTCCATTCGTCCTTTCATCAATACGAAAACCAATTCATGAACGACTTTACTTTTGACAACATATGGGACCTTCAAGTTCACGGACGCAAACAATACATATCCCATAAAATATTGCAATATCACAAAATCATAAAGATTAATACTGCAATATCATCACCCTCCAAATATTTTTAGAATTTAAAACCAATAAACCTAAAAAAAACATAAGAAGATGAAAACAAAATAGCTATGTGTATCACAATCTTCGCTATTCCAAACTCTAGTAATCCTTCTCAAAAACAAGAATAATTCTCATAAAAGGTTTCCTAGGCATCAAGACAAACTCGTAATGCACATATAAGATGATTTGTCCTTAGAGGGTAGAATCAATCATTTTCGCCCGGATTTACACCAAGAATAGCTACCAAAGGCGTATAAAAATATTTTCACAAAGAAGAACATACAAAGTCACGAACGACCATGCACCATAGTTCACAAAGGATGATTGTGAACATTCAAGAATCCCATAGCAATGGGTACTAATTTCCATTCTTGAACTTCCTTCTTTGTGATTCACCAACAACATTCTAGTAAAAGCTACAAATTAGCTTAGAAGATTATTACTCCAAGAATCCAAGTGCCCAAGTCCAAGAGAAGTGGAACAAGTGCGACGAAATGGAGCAAAACACTCAAAAACAAGAGATAGGACAAATACCAATCTTAACTCATCCAAAATATAATTCTCATATCCATTTTGAAGATAATTCAAAGAGGAAGAGAATTCAAAAAGAATGGGTTCGTTCCGAGTTCGGACGAAGAAGTTACGGCCAAGACAAGTTTACCGAATATCGACGTCAAGTATGCATACGGGTTTGCAAGCGAATTTTCATGACAAAAAAAGTTTGCAGACTGGGTTTGCGAACTTAAACCCCTGGATTTTGATTTTAAATGATGGTATGCATCCTTGGAATGTGTACCGTGAAGTCCAAACATCCCGAAAACTATTTTCAAACCTAAACATATAAAAACCTTAAACACGGATCAAGCTAGGTAGAAATGAACGATAAGCAAGGTACATGGATCATAATAAGTACTTAAGCAAGTAAAAACACAAAATTCTCAAGTTTATAGACATACCTTTTTATAAGAATTCAATCGAATTCTACAACCTTACTGAATACAATCTGTGTGCCCCAGTTCTCGTGCTTCCTTTACCGTAACAGGGCATTCCTTGGTGAGGATGCACTTTCA
Source organism: Papaver somniferum (assembly GCF_003573695.1). NCBI lineage: Eukaryota > Viridiplantae > Streptophyta > Magnoliopsida > Ranunculales > Papaveraceae > Papaver > Papaver somniferum. Next base: position 116,728,438 of record NC_039362.1, read on the forward strand.
ACACAAACAAGTTGTGTTGAGATGAACATTGTCTTGCTCACCATGGCACCAAGAGAGAGTTTCTTTCCAACAACTCTTAATCTTGTAGTGTTGAGAAAAACCAAGGAACTGTTTTTATAAGTCTATCAAAGAACTTCAAGGAACCCAAAAAGATTTGTGTTTCTGATTTCTTGTTTTCCAACTTATAAAAAACAGTTTCTGCAGATAGTTTTTAGTACTGCGAAGGGAAACTCTTTTGATGAAAAGAGACGTCCTAGATTCTTTATAAAAGAACACAATACTATCTTGATAGGAAGTATCAGGAATTGAGCAGCGAATCAATTCATGCTTTGAGGTGATACACTCAGATGACTGAGATTTAAACTCCTCTTGTAAAGTTTAGTTTATCAACTAATTGGATTACGCAGAGGAGGAGCATTGCTCTCACTGATTAGTAAATCAATATCAACCTCAACATGAATATTATTCATCATAACTTGATTTAGCCTGTCAAGAGATTCTTGCTCTCTGGAGGTATAACTCAACATCAAGAGATAAGCTCTTCTTTTCAAGCCCTGAAAACACTTCAAGGGATTTTAAACCTGGTGGAGGTTTAGATGGAATTTCTTCTAAAGATTTTATTAAATCAGTCATGGAAGGGAATTCTGAAATCCCTGGATATGGTGGTGCATTTATTGAGATAGCACTACTGTCCATAGATTCAGATCGCTACAAACACAGACTTGTAAGGTCTTAAACGTGTTTGCCTGCTCCGATACCAATTGAAAAAGCGGGGGTCTAATAACACCACCCAATTCGATTAGCAATCTGTATGGACAAACTTCGAAATACGTTGCTAGAGAATCAACTAGACAGTCAGATTCAATCTAGATTAAAGTATCTCAAGGAGTCAATATCTCTCACTTGTTTTGATTTACTCAAGATAAAACAATAGAGAGTCTTTAATCAAACACAAGGAATAACTTGGACGGTACCAAAGACCAATATCCAAGGATCAATCAATATCAATCAACAACCAAAGGTTGGGTTTCCAATTGATGATCTTTAACGCACAACCTGTATTATTTAAATTATATAAAATATAATGCGGAAAAGAAATAACATAGACACTAGAAGTTTTGTTAACGAGGAAACCGCAAATGCAGAAAAACCCCGGGACCTAGTCCAGATTGAATACACACTGTATTAAGCCGCTACAGACACTAGCCTACTCCAAGCTAACTTCGGACTGGACTATAGTTGAACCCAAATTAGTCTCCCACTAATTCAAGGTACAGTTGTACTCCTACGCCTATGATCCCAGCAGGATACTGCGCACTTGATTCCCTTAGCTGATCTCACCCTCAACTAAGAGTTGCTGCAACCCAAAATCGCAGACTTGATAATAAACAAATCTGTCTCACACAGAAAAGTCTATCAAAGGATAAATCTGTCTCCCACGGAAAAACCCTAGGTTTTGTTCCGTCTTAAGATAAAATCAAGGTGAACAAGAACCAATTGATAATCCGGTCATATATTCCCGAAGAAAAACCTAGATTAAATAATCACCTCTCAACAATCCTTCTTGACTACACAAGCGGTTTGTCGAGGAATCACAAACAGTGATACGAAGATGTTTCTGACTTTATCTTGCCTATCGGAGATTTCTCATGATCTCAAGCCAATCAATAGATTGTACTCGTACGATAGAAGATGCAAGATCAGATCACATAACTACGATAAAAGTAGTATCGGGTTGGCTTCACAATCCCAATGAAGTCTTTAAGTCGTTAACCTGGTTTTAGAGAAGAAAACCAAAGGTTAAAGGAGAATCGACTCTATCGAGCGTACTAGTATCACACAGACGTGTGGGGATTAGTTTTGCACAATGCTAGATGTCTCCTTTATATAGCCTTCAAATCAGGGTTTTTCCTTAGTTACAAAGCAATCCATATTCACCGTTAGATGAAAACCTGATTTAGATTCAAGCTAATATTTCTCAACCGTTAGATCGAAAACTTAGCTTGTCACACACACTTGGGTAGACGTTTACTGGGTTTGTGAAAACCATTCCCAAACGTGTACGTGTATGTTGGTTCAACATAGTAACCTAAAAGGTTAACCATATGAGCAATTCATATTAACCTAGTTCTTCTTCACCATAACTAGTTCAATCGACTCAAAAGAACTAGTTAGAGAGTTGTTCAATTGCTATGAGATCTTATGTAACTACAGAAGTCACAATTGAAACAAAGATGATTCGATTCGACTGAATCGGCTCATGAACTTTATAGCCACGGTTTGCATAAAACATTCCTTAGTAATTTAAGTTTCATGTTCAGATCACATCTTTAGATCATAACTACTTAAGCTCACAAATAAGTTCGCGGACTTAAGGCAACCAACAGAGTTTTCCAAACTCAGCAGAAAATCTCGGCAAAGAGACTTCCGCCAGTTCGCGGACTAGGTTCGCGGACTGAGTTCGCGGACTGAACACGCAAACGAGTTTTTGGGAAATCCCAGCAGAAATTCTCTGCAAGAGAACTTCCGTCAGTTCGCGGACTGAGTTCGCAAACTGGGTTCGCGGATTTGGAAAATCCAATTCCTCCGGTTTCTCTCAATCAACAAAGTTCGAAAACTTCGGATTAAGGAATACATGGTTGTGTAATCTAAACTCTCATTCCAATAACCGAGACATTCTCAGAGGACGTTATATAGTCGTTATTCACAAACCGTTTCACGTCAGAGCAATTCTCAAAGTAATTGAAACTTTTCATGACTCTCGTCACTAGGTGAAGATAAACTTGATCAAAGCGAAACGCTTTACCAACACACGATTTCGAGAAAAATATAAGTATTGAATACTTAGCTCGAAATGTCAAATGTGTATGATCCGGTCTATATAGCATACGACTTTTTGTCTCATAAGAAGTAGGAGATAGAATAGATAGACTTTTGAGTGATAGATAAGTTCAAGTCTCCACATACCTTTTTGTTGATGAATTTACACAGTTCCTTGAGTAGATCTTCGTCGTTGTATGATGAATCGCCATGAAGTCTTTGAGCTCAACTACACTTTTCTATCCTAGTCCGAGACTTACCTATAATAGACTAGAAATCAAGACTCATAGTTTTGATCACTAACATTGACAAACATGCTTGATATAGCAACACATGTGAGGTCGGCCGAGCTATGCTCTAACAATACGAACCAAAGGAATTGTTCCATGTACGTGACTTATTCATAAATTGGAGGCGTGGGAATACAGATGGAACTAGGTGAACTATAGGTTTAGTTGTTTGATCTCAACTATACGAAGTTGGTGTAATTTTGTGTAGCGGCTTAATCCTGAGAGTATTCAATTCTGGACAAGGTCCCGGGGTTTTTCTGCATTTGAAGTTTCCACGTTAACAAAATCTTGCTGTGTCATTTACTTTATATTTCCGCATTATAATTGTTTTATTATAATTAAAGTAAATTACACGAACATTAGTTCCTATTTACTTGATAAGCAATCCTATTGTGTTTGTTTAAGTCTGAACCTTTTTATCAAGTAAACATACTTTGTTGTTGTATTGTCTCGATCTCGTATCCATAGACGATCACACGAATTGTGAACCGATTAGTTGCAGTGTCTCGACTCTGTCCATAGACAATCACTTTCGATGAAAGGACTTATAGGTAGGAAAAGTTTTAGCTTGAGGTATATTTGGTTAACCTCGCCTTTTCAATGGGTATCAGAGCAGGCAAACACGAAAAGATCTAACAATCTATGTTTGGTGCGATCCAACCTATAAGAAATCGAATCTATGTCTGATTTAGTTAACGTGATAACAAGATTATATGACTCAAATTTGTTTGAAGGAATGTCATACAATGAAATTGTTGAGTTCCTACGTTCCAAAGAAATTTGGTCTGTAGAAGAATGCCAATTGTATCTCAGACTCACTGAAGATCCTAAAGACAAAATGAGTCGAGAACTCATCGAGTTTGCTGAAATAGAAAAGCAAATCAGTGATCTGTCTTTAGAACTTGAACTTTAGAAGTTAAAGGAAGATGAGTCTTTTAGAAAGATATGTAAAATTCTCAGTGATAGTCAGGAGCTACAGGATGAAGTGGATACGTTTCTTTTGGAATTGGAATCCATAAAACAAGCTTCTAGAGAACCAATGTCTGAAAGAAGTCAATATCTTCATGACTACTATATGAATTTTTCTCTAGCTAATATAAACAATTCATGTTCAAACTCTGGTGAAATCACGTCAGAAATCTGTGACAGCAAACCATTTACAGAATTCGTTTATGAAAAGGAACATATGATCAATAATGTTGAAATACAAAATTCAACATTTTCTAATCCCACTTGGTCTATCGGACTCAAACTAGCTAGCCCACTTGTGGAAACTGTTCCGGATCCATGGTCGAACCCAAGAACCGAACCCGAATCGGAACCGACACGTTGTTCGGTGATAATAACAAAGAGAGGAACAATTTCTCTTATAACTTCTTCTTCGAACAGTCCGGCAATGAGTGTTGGTTCGAAATCAAAAATCAAGTTTCTTGATTCTTTCTTGTTTCCGAAACAAATATTTGGTTCGAATACACTCATTCTTCAAGGAGTCCTTGCGGTTTTCATCAACTTCACTTCCAAGGGTATTTTTCGGTTATCAACAGGCAACATCGATTGTAAGTTTGTTATTCTCTATTTCGAATTTCTAATTGATAGCAACATGCAAAATAGGGATTTTTCTAGAGGAGAAGGGCCTAGCCAAACCCATAGAACAATTACACCAAACTTGAACTTCTCTGATGAAACAATTGATTCTCTTCTAACTCTCTACTTTGATGTCAGTACCGGAATTTATTTTGTTGATCGAAGATGCTTCAAGAAGTATAACTCAATGCATGATAAACAAATCATTTTCTTCCCCAATTCTTCTTGTAAAAAAGAAAGATAATATATGGAGATTTTGTGTTGATTACAGAAGACTCAATAGCATCACTATTAAGGACTAGTTTCCTATTCCAATTGTGGATGAGTTGTTGGATGAGCTGCAAGGATTCATGGTTCTCTCTAAGTTGGATTTAAGAGCAGGATATCATCAAATTTTATTAAACCCTCTGGATGTATACAAGACTGCATTTAGGACTCATCATGGGCATTATGAGTTCAAAGTCATGCCATTTGGCCTTACCAATGCACCTGCAACATTTCAAGCCCTTATGAATGAAGTCTTTGCACCTTACTTAAGGAAGTTTGTTCTAGTATTTTTTGACAATATTTTGGTTTACAGTTCATCCATGTCTGAGCATATTGAGCATTTGAGATTAGTGTTTTCTTTACTCAGATAACACCAACTCTATGCTAAGCTTTCCAAATGTTGTTTTGGCCAGTCACAGTTGGAATACTTAGGCCACATTATCACTCCTGAAAGAGTTTATGCTGATCCCAACAAGATTGCAACCATGCAAAGATGGACACTTCCCACTTCAATAAAGGAATTGAGAGGATTTCTGGGTTTAACAAGGTATTATAGGAAATTTGTGAAGAACTATGGTGCAATCTGCAAACTTCTAACTGAACTTTTAAGGAAAAATTATTTTAATTGGAATGCAACTGCTACTTCTGCATTTGAGAAACTCAAGCTGGCCATGTCCACAACTCCAGTTCTTGCATTGCCAGATTTTTCCAAGCAATTCACTGTAGAAAGTGATGCAAGTGATACCTGTCTTGGTGTTGTTTTAACTCAAGAAGGTAAACCAATTTCATTTTTCAACTCACCCTTAGGGCCTAGAGCAAGAGCTTTATCCACATATGAAAAAGAATTCTTAGTTATAGTTAAGGTTGTTCACAAATGGAGACATTATTTACAAGGGGGAAAATTCATTATCCAAACTGATCATCACAGCCTTAAATACTTCTGAGAACAAAGAATAACCACAGTTCTGCAATAAAAGTGGTTATTGAAATTGTTGGATTTTGACTATGAGATTATTAAATACAAAAAGGGTAAAGAAAATGTAGTTGCTGATGCATTATCTAGAAGACCCATTGCCTCTGCCAATTGCTCTGCATAGTCTCTGTCTTAACCAAACTGGATGCATGACATTCTTCAAAGTTATGTTGGTGATGACAAGGTGCAACACCTCATTACTCAATTGCCTGTATCTGATTTTCAACAAAGGTCAAATCGTAAAATCACGATACTGCATGTTTCTGACACAGCTTGAGGAACGCATGTGACGATTCATATTTTACGAGCCATGATGCATATGTCACTCGAAAGGCCTTCCCAGAGCGTTCGATGCTACTCATTTCATCATGACCTCTATGTAGAATAACATAATTGGGCGGTTCTCCGTATGATTGAGAACTTAACGCCTTCAGAACGTCGGTGGCACTCGTTGTTCCCTGACTACATAGAGAGACCCACCTCTACATAGAAGAACGATTGGGAAGTCCTCCTACATAATTGTTTGTTGAGAGGGCAAAATGCCTTCAGGACGTCGGTGACACTCACTATTCCCTGACTATGTAGAGAGACCGTGTATAGATTCAGGCGGTTCTCCATACAGAATTGTTGAGAGGGCAAAATGCCTTCAGGACGGCAACACTCGTTTTTCCCTGACTATGCACCTTTCAGCACGGGTATGACACTTTACTGGCTAATATCCCCTTCTGCAATAGATTAATTCTACCGTGATATTCACCACTGAATTCCTAGAAGATAATTGTTTGAGAGTGAAAACCGTTTCTGCTGATTTTGGTAAGTTTGGGTGAGTGGATGAGAAATGAATTTAAACCCTAAACAATGCACTGCACGGGAGTACTTTTGATTCGAGAGATCAATCTGTACAATCCTAGCCTAGACCAAGAAATGGTCGTTCCAGGATTGCTTCGTTCACAAAGTGAAGGAGAAGGGTTGGTCTTAGGGAGGGAAGCAAAGAGAGTGTTGAGACCAGAACAGTTGATTCTGAAGGTGTGGTTGTTTATGACTTGTATCTGATAGTAGAACTGGCTAGCAGAATGGAAAGCTACCAGGTAATTTCTAGATACTGTGTTGTTGCCGACCAAAAATTGTTGTTTGGTGAAAATAAGTGAAGCCTATTTATACAAGTCATATTGAAACGTACCCTGGTCTCGTAGGAAGTGGAAACGATTGAGTGGTGGAAGAATAGAGTAACGCGTAACCGTCAGTCATTATGCTTCCATGATGAAGGGAGTGAATTCGTTTACACCATTACTTTTTACCACCACTAAGTGTCCTGCTTCATGACACTTTCTTGTAACGGGCGCATTGCACGCCGCACGCTGTAAACCGCCAGACCAATACCCTGATGAGCATCCCCCAGTTTGTGACATGTTTGATGTCTCGAGTTTTTTCGTGGAAAACATGTAGCACTTTGCTATGTGTGGCAAGTCAAAGTCAAGGGACTTACCGAAGGAAAATAGCATGTAATGCTATTAGGCTCGTTTTGGATGGTCGCCTAAAACTTGCCACATGTTTGTCAGTTCGGTGGTGAACTTCGTTGGCTGAGATCGCATCTCATGAAGGAGGGTAGCCATTGATTATGTCTACCTTGCGTTGGCGCCTGATAATGGTGCGGTGGTTTTTTGGTGTACGCCAGTGGCAATGTGGCATGGCCAGCATGGCTCGTGTATGCCAGTGGAACGATGATGCAAGTGGTGCCTGGCGTAGCCATGGCCACTAGATTTAGGCAGCTGGTCATCTGGTCGTCTGAAACTTGCCACAAGTCTGTCAGTTCAGTGGCGAACTTGGATGGATGAGATTGCATCTCATGAGGAAGTATGGCCATTGATTATGGCCGCATCTTGTTGTATAGCGAAGTGGCGCCATTGGCATAGTGGCGCCTGGCGGAGCCATGGCATAGCGTCATGCCAGTGGCGTAGCCGTGGCAGCTGCTTTCGCACATCGGTGTTAGACCCAAATGTGGCGTGGCAACATTGGCCCTGTTCCCACATCAATCCCAACGCTCTGGGAAACGTTACTTGGCTTGGTTGGCGTAGAAACTTTGCCTAAATTAGGGTTTGGCATGTCGAGACCCTAATTGTTGCGTGTGGCATGCGGCCGTGGCATGGTGACACTTTTTGTGTAAACGGTGCCATAGCTATGCCAAAGGAACTATGGCAAGGCCGTAGTGTGGAAACGACCACATGAGTAAGGATTGTCGTGGGTGGTTATGATATGGCACCATTCTTAGGGCTTCCTGGGGCCCACACGGCTCGTGGCATGTTGTGGGGCCGAAGTGGCATAATTGGTGTTGCGAAAATTAGGGTTTTGGTTAATGTAAGGTCGTGCTTCTGACTAGAAAAACCTTAATTTGAGCTTATTATGGCGTCGGCCCCGAACAGGAGGTAGGTTAGCACGTAGGGCGCTATTTATGGCGCGTTGGCGTGTTTGGCAGGTTTGGCATGCCGTTAGCATGTTGACGCGTTAAGTGGCATGTTTGGCACGTGCACTTGGCATGCCTGTTTGGCGTGTGCACTTGGCATGCTTGTTTGGCGTGTGCGATTGGCATGCTTTTGGAATGTTTGGCATGTCGTTAGCATATTGGTGCGGCTTTGGGAAGCCAACATGGTATGGCGACATCTTGACACCTCTTTTAAAGCTGTGGCAGGTTTAGAGCAACCTGATTGGTCGAAAAAAGGGAAGGCCTGCCAAACATGGTGTGGCCACACTTCCATCGTGAGTGTGGCGGCTTTAGAGCGACTTGATTGGTCGATGGAAACTGGGGCTGACAGGTATGGGCCCAGCCACAACTGGTGTGAGCGTGGCGGTTTTAAGGCGACCTGATTGGTCGAGGGAAGTAGGGACGGTTTAGGATGGGGGCGTAGCCAATGGAAAGTGGCGCCGGCTGGCCTAAAGAATGGCCACGCTTCCCTTTGCTGTCCTGTGGATCCTTGTTTTCTGATTCTAGGCAAGGTTTTGCACCTACTAATCTATGGCGGATTAATTACCTAGTTTTCCTAGGCTTAAATTTTGACAAGCAAGGTCTGATATACTGCGCAAGGCGCAAAATCCTAACTTTTGCAAATTAGTCAGGGTAATCGATTGAATTCTATGTGTTGACACAGAGTTCTTTTAAGTTCATTGCCATAGAGCAGCATGCTTTCTGATTGAATACCTTATGCAAAGACCTTATCCTTGATATTTGGAAATTCGCGCTACTCTGCTGCGAGTGAACACAAATTATCATGCCATACCAACATTAAGGGTTCAGCCGGGGAACATAGCATAGAAAGCATTCAAAGAAACTTATATTAAGTTAATATAGGCAAGGCGCCGAAATTTGCAGAACATTTGAGATGGTTGCTACATGCGCCAGTCTGGATAAATTTCATGTAAATATATTGAATGGCTCAATAAATATGTCAGTGGAGAGGTTAACACTCATGGCTCTGTTTCCTTGCAGAGTGACATCACATCAGATGCAAGGTTTTACAATTGCAACCCTAAGCTAAAAACCACCATCAAGAATAATCTATTTTATCTCATTACTCCGATTTCATGATCGAATCCACGGATGATCCCATGGGATGGTAATATAACCACTCATTTTATTACTCTGATTCTATGGTCGAATCCACGATCCCATGGAATGGTAATACTCGTTTTATTATTCCGAATTCATGGTCGAATTCACGGCTGATCCTATGGATTGATAATAAATAACTACTCACTTTTATTACTCAGTTTCATGAATCATTCTCCACTGAATTTCATAAATTAGTAATAAATACTCAACAACCGGGCATCTGGATCATCACTGAGTAAGCCCCAAGAAAATGGTGCAAGTGTACTCGACAATGATGCACGACCGAGCACCCGAATGCACGAACGAGCATTCGAAAATATGGACAAATGAGGAATCCTACACAAAATAGGAGAGAGAAAATAATATTAAAATAATAAAAGTGGCGCCTAGGGGACCGGGCCCACGACCGGCTGGTCCCCACGCCTTTTTCCTTTATTTTAAATTATTTTATTATTTTCAAGAAGTCATGAAAACTCCTTCATTCTAGCAATTTTCCTTGTTTGAGCAAAACTCATGGTTTCTCTATATTTTCGCGGTTTCATGAAAAATAATAAAAAATAGGGAAAGGTGTTGCGGGACCGGGCTACCTGGCCGGCCGACCATGCCCTAGCCGTGGCCGGTATCACACCTTACAATCCCTAGTCTTTCATAATTATTATTTCCCTCATCTCATGAAACTCCTCAGTTTGAGCAAAAATCATGGTTTCTTCATATTTTCTCAAATATTGCTCAAACCATGAAAAAGCCAAAAAGTCAAATGGTCACATGACCGACTAGGCTATTCACGAAAAATATTAAAATATTATTATTTTAATATTCTCAAAAATTGATGATGAGCAAAGTTCTACTTTGCTCATTCGAGCAAAATCAAGAATTTCAGTCAAAGATCAAACTCTTCTGAAAATCCAACATATTGCTCAAACGCACACCAGAAAATATCGAAACTCTCAGCACTGAGACACGGACATTGTGGTGACACGGTCATGCTCCCTTGACCGACCAAGGGCATCCCTAAGGCTTGCAAGGATCCGGTCCCACACGTTTTCACGATTTTGACCTAATTTGTGCAATTGCTCATATTGGGTCCACACTCTTTCCAACCAACTTGGAGTTTGCTCAAACGGCCATCAGCTGGTCCCACGACCACCAAGGTCCGGTCTCGTTCCCTATTGGTCGGTCCCTCACTTTTCCATAATTAGGTTTTATCACCTAATGCTCAATCGGGCACTATTTCAATAAATGACGAAACCGGCATTTAATCATCATTCTTTCACCAACTGGACAACTAAGGACCCTGGTGCATGCTCACTCGAGTACTTGGGAGCCACATGGACGTCCATCATCCCATGTGGTCGGTCCCTCCATCACTCATGACCTATTTTCAACAATTCATCAATTGACAAACAATTGATCAAAAATTAGGGTTTCGAATAAACGCTCCACAAATCATCATTCTGAGCAAGATTCAAACACTAATAAATTTATGTTGATTCAGCAATCAACATCTGGATTAATCATATAATATTTGTTAGTCTACCAATATTTTAATTAATATTTTATTGGGTCACGTTACGAATAAATAATCTGTCGAATTGAGCAATACTTGCTCAGTTACTCGAATATTGATCCAACTATCAATATTCAGTAATTCATCAATATTTAGTGATTCGTCGAATTGAGCAATACTTGCTCAGTTGATCGAATATTGATCCAACTATCAATATTCAGTAATTCGTCGAATCGAGCAATACTTGCTCAGTTGCTCGAATTTAACAGTATTTGCTCAGACGAGCAATATCAACATAAGAACACGTATGTTCAATCCGTGAATCACTGAGCATTCGTCACTCATGCTCAATTCAACAAAACTTAGACTCATTGTCTAATCAGTCAACAACTGACTAATTAATACATGTCTGCCTTGCATACTTCACAAATCATGAGACATCAATCATGTCACATAGGGGGATATCAATTAGGGTTTTGGTCTGGCGGCCTACGGCACGTGGATTCATCCACGATGAGAAATGTGAGTAAGTCGTGCAAACGGTTGAAGGAGTTAGCAAAGTAGTGGGTGGACGGTTAACCAAGTCTCCGCACGACCTGGAACAGGTTTCACCATGATTTCCCACTTTCCCACTCTTTCACTCAAGAAACCGCCACACTTGCAGGGATCAATGTGTCTATTCTGACAATATAAATAAGTCTCTGGATCCATGATTAAAGGAGGACAATTTTTCGAGTCATCACTCTCAGAAATTCCATCAATCGACCAGAACTTACTTTGAACTCAACAGTTCACAGAAAATTTGCAGAAACCTTCAACACATCCACAATCCTTGGTCATCATTGATCCCACACAATTCTTAGCTTCCCTCCTACAGATCAACCCGTCTCCCTCTTTGTGACCGAATTGATTATGGAATGACCATTGACTTGGTTTAGGCTGGAGTTCTACAGATTGATCTCTCGAATCTACACACTCCCTTTGCAGTGCATCTGTGTGAGATTGAACAGTTTGATCGGTTGAGGAGTCTCGGCAACAAGTCTGTCTCTTCAATTCCCTAAAAACCAGCAAATCGTTTTTTCCCATATACACTGCTGACTCTGTTCCACATTATTCTTACAAAGCTGAAATACTGAGATACAAATCTAGGATATATGTGGGAGATAGCAATGGGGTCAGAGCCACCATCTTAAATACTGTACACACATCTGTTGTTGGAGGCCATTCTGGCATGCAGACCACTTATGTGAGGGCAAAGTCCCATTTCTTTTGGCCTAACATGAAGAAGGAGATACTTATGTTTGTAGCTGAATGTGACATCTGCCAGAAAAATAAAGGTGAATGCTCCTTTCCATCTGGCTTATTGCAACCAATTCCAGTACCTGAGCATGCATGGCAGCACATCACCATGGACTTCATTGAAGGCTTACCTCTGAGTGACAGAAAGAGTGTTATACTGGTGATTGTTGACAGACTCATAAAGTACAACCACTTCATTGCTCTACAACACCCATATACAGCTGCTTCTGTGGCAAAGGCCTTCTTGGATCAGGTATTCAAACTATATGACCTACCTTCTTCAATTGTGTCTGATAGAGTATTTACTAGTCATTTCTGGCAAGACCTGTTTAAGGCTTTGGGTACTAGCTTGAATCACAACACTGCTTACCATCCTCAGACTGATGGCAATCAGAGAGAGTTAATTCTTGTTTGGAAACTTACTTAAGGTGCATCACTGGCCATAAACCTAGTAAGTGGTGTCAATGGTTCTCTCTTGATGAGTGGTGGTACAACACTAGTTATCATACTAGTTTAAAAATGTCTCCATTTCAAGCTTTATATGGCCATCTTCCTCCACATATGGTGTTTCCATCTGTTGTCACAACTTTCGTAGCTGCTGTGGAGACATACCTCAAAGAAAGAGAAGCAATGATTGATATTCTTAAGGAATCTCTACACAAAGCTCAAGAAAGGATGAAATTATTTGCAGATAAGACAAGGAAAGACAAAACCTTTGCAGTGGGTGACTTGGTGTATCTGAAACTCCAACCTTACAGGCAGGCTTCAGTTTCATTGAGAAAGAATTTCAAGTTGTCTGCAAAGTTCTATGGACGTTTTCCTATTTTACAAAAAATTAGACCAGTGGCCTACAAGTTACAGCTCCCAGATCAGGCTAGGATTCACCATGTCTTTCATGTGTCCCAACTGAAGCAACACATTAGTAAGAAGCACACCCCTCTCCTACCTTGCCTATTGTTGATCATGCAGGTGAATTAATCATGGTACCTGCTAAAATTCTACAAGACCTGACCATTCTTGTTGGCAAGAGGCTAGTGAAACAGGTGCTCATCTAATGGACTAATTTACCTCCAGAAGATGCTACTTGGGAAGACATTGCTACCATCAAGTCTCACTATCGCAACTTTATCCTTTAGGATAAGGATAATTGCCAGCACTAGGCAATGTCATAGTCTTATTGGTTGTATTGAGTTATGTGTCTGCCTGTAATAAGAGAATGGGATGCTCTTATAGCTGTTTAGTTATTGGTCAGTTGTTAGACGATCAGATAGTGACAGGTGTACACTATCTGATCGTTGTTGTTAGGTCTTTCACTTCTCTTAAATGTATAAGAACCTCGATATTATCTTCTTTAATGAGAATAATATCAAGTTTAGTAGCAGAGGTTGTGTTCATTAGGAACTCAGATTTACTTTCATTATCTCTTGATCACCAATTTGTACTGAATATAGTACAAAATCTAAGATCCACTTTCTGGCATAACATCAATCAAAGGGTTTATGTTGTGAAAATACTTACCTTTAAGTATTTTAGCCCAAGGAGCATCATGTTGTTCAATCATTCTCCAATCAAGTTTTGCAAGCAGAGCTTGGTTCAAAACTTCATTCCTCCTAATGTTTAAACCACCTAATTCCTTTGGCAGTGCCATGTCAGACCAACCTTTCATGTATATGCCTTTTCCACCCTGCTGCTTTCCCTACCAAAAATCCCTTTGATTGGAATCAATATCAGAGATAATGCTTTGTGGCATTTGGAAAACAACAAGGTGGTGGTTGGCTATACTTCCTATAACAGTTTGGTTGAGCATAATTTTACCTGGTTGAGCAATGAACTTGGATTTCCAAGGTGCAAGTCTGCCTCTACAATTATCCACTGGATGATTAAAAGAGCCAGCCTTACTCCTTTGTAAAAGCATTGGAACTCCATGACACTTTTCATGCAATGCCATTCTTCTAATTTGCAGAATATTAGCAATATCAGATTTCACATTATTGGGCACTTTAGTACTGAAAGCTATAGTAGATTTATCAGAGTTAACAGCCTGTCCAGAGTATTTACTAAATTTATCAATTATAGTATCTAAATTTCTAGCATCTCTAGGCTTTCGAGTATTAAGTGGATATAATTTATGTGTCTACTGTCTAGCTCTAGTCCTAGATGTTGATGTAAGAAAATGTGAGTACTGAGCTGGATGGGAAAATTGGTCGAGTTCCTGGCCCATGATTATAAAGAACTGGATCCAAAGATCTTTGCGAGGATGTGGACAAATATTTGTACTTGTTTTTTCCTGATGCAAAAAGATAAGTTTATTAATGGTAGTGATTCGTAACATTATACCTTTTTTTTTATAAACAAAGAATCTTTTCATTAATGGAAATTCGAGGTTATATATAATGAGTTTAAGATTCAAATAAGAAAATATAAAGTAACAAGAACATACCGTAAAATTATAATGCCGAGAAAACTGATAAGAGAATAAAGATTACCGGAGTAAGACAAATACAAGTATGAATAAGATCCGATTAAATCGTAGGAAGAATGGATTTTATTGAAATTAAAGTTCAACCATTTAGTTTGTTTTTTCTTCTTTAGAAAAATGTGCTCCCAAAATATGAGTGATTTGCTCAAATCTCTTGTAACTAGTGATGAAGCTTCCGTCGTCAAAGATTTCAGCGATGAAGATTCCGTCATCGGATAAGTTGAAAATTCCGTCGTCGGAGACAACAAAGATCAAGATTTCGTCGTTGGAAAGCATCATCATTGATCCTAAAACCCAACCCAATAACCAATAACCGCCATTAAAGCGAATATAAACCTCAAAAGAATAGATAAAACTACCATAATAGTGTAGATAAGTAGAAAACATGATATAACCTAGAATGCAAGAAATAGTGAAGAAATCTGTGCACCGAAGGGTTGTTGGTGATGGTTTTGATGAAGAAGAAGAAGGAGTGAGAGAGAGAGAAGAGAGAGTTTTGATACTCTGGGACATTGTTCTTGTCTTCCAAGTATTTGAGAAGGAGAGGGTACCAAGTACATTATTAACTTTTTTTGTTCAGAAATTTTTATAGACAAAATCCAAAACAATCACCAAGTAGGTCAACAGTAAAAGATCCCTATATAAGATTGTATATGGAGTTTCTCTCTTTCTCTTGGACATCAATATGTATAGACCAAAGTTCTGCATACCTGATTGTGTACAAGAATTCCTTGACGATCTCAAAAATAAATTTCCAATATCAACCTAGTATGTACTAGAATTGTACAAGATATGAAATCCAACAAGTACGAGATTTGTAATCTTTCTTTCGAGATATGAATTCAATAAGAGCAAGTCTTGTGAGATCTCAACTTATAAGGGCTGGAAGGCTATCTTGGTTGATTATATACTACTTGTGATATTCGTGTTGTAAAGATAAACAATATAATGTGGAAAATAACACAACATACCAGAGTTTTGTTAACGAGCAAACCACAAGTGTAGATAAACCTCCGGACCTAGTCCACACCGTATTAAACCGCTGCGTACACAAGCCTACTATCAGACTTCAAACTGGAAGTTGAGACCAAATTCACTCTCCAAGGAACTTAGTTGCAGTGCTCTTGTACGTCTCTTGGAGATCCGAAACAGTTCGTGAACTATTAGCTTGGAAATGTTCTAAAGATCAATTTAGACAATATTATTTTGTGAACAATAAATTGCTCTTGACTATATTTCTAAAGACCTATGAATAACCATTGCTTGAATTTGATGAGTTGTCGTAGGCACAACAAATTAATCAATACATTTCTCACCAATTAACTGGAAATATAGTGGTGGTAAGGATCGTTCCCACAGAGAGCTATGCAATTGAAAGGTTATTTGGATCAACAAACTAAAATAAAGTAAATGCAAAATAAAAATAAAAAATTGGATTGATTGATTAAAGCAATAACAAAAGAGATGATTAGGGAATCCCTCGTCGTTACCAAACATTAACTCAATTAACACACATGTTTACCTTTCGTTAGAATAATATATCACCAATCGTAGAATAGAAACTAGATTAGTGTTATCCCCAAATCTCCCTTTACCACTGGATACGGAAGTTCTCGCCTACTAGATTCTATTCGTCTGAACTACCAAGTAGTAGATCACTCAAGGTGTAATCCAATCCAACGCTTTAAGTTTTGTGAATTTAGGTTGATCCTAAAAATTAAATTCTTAGATCAAGGTTTACTTGTTGATGTCGTCTTCACTCACAATTGCTCCACAGAATCCCTCTGCAAGGTCTCATGATTTCTACTTGTGTAGATCATTGTTTGACTATTACATTCATATCACAACTCTCTACTAGCAGTTGATTAACATACCTGTTTACCTTTTGTTAGAACTGGATAACAAACGAAAGCATTATCCTTCAAACAAAGGTTAATTAGTAACTAATGAACGACTGTTCCATTTCTATCTTTCGAACAATCTATCAAAGGAACAAGAAAAACGTAGTTTGTAATTACGACTTTAGTATATGAGACTTGATCATTAAAGTTGATCAAAGTGTCGAAGGAATAATACGCATAAGTTGTGTACTACAACTCATTTTATAAAGATCTCGAAGTATCACTTACTATACTTTTGGAGATTATGGCATAACACTGAAGGATGTACTCATTACTCCTTAAACTTTTGAGGAACTATAAGAAACTTTCTTAGATAGTCGTCATATTCGAAAGAGGGTTTTGTTTGAAAACAAGTTCAAAAGAAACTTGAAAAGTTTTTCCAATACCAAGTTCCAAAGAACTTTCAGGAGTAATTTTGAAAACAATTTCCAATAGAGATATGCACCTTCGAAAGCATATTCTTAATGAATATCTCGTTTGAATTTGACTTGCAACTTCCAAAATTTTGTTCTATTTTCTTTGGACGAATTTATAAGGTGATGCAAGTTAAGTGTTCTAATGACATGAACATATGTTTGTAAGCCCCTTACTTCTTTGTTCAGATCTCTACTTTCATTGCTTTAATGAAATATTTAATCACACACAAGGAAAATCAAAGTAGTTACTCTGGGTATCACTATGATTCAAACATTGCAAGATATGATCCTTTGATCAACACACTTTTGTGCTAAAAGATGACTTATATATGCATTGGTTAGAATGAAAAACCATCTAAAGCACGCATATCGCTTGGTCGGGTAGGGGTCATGGGTCTAAGGCTTGGTCATCCACCAAAATCTTACCTTGGTACAAACTTCTTTTGAATTTTTCTAAAGGAAAAATCAAAACAAAATTTTAATTTTTGTTGTGAAACTAGAAATAGAGAAAGAGACACAAAGTAGAGGGAGAGAAGAAGAGAGAATTCTCATTAGTTGTGTATAGAATACAAAGTTCAAGTCTCAATTTATATAGATAGAGGACTTGGTGCCCAAGGCATGTAAACCCTAATCTTAGACACAAATGGCATCTTAGTAATTAAACTTTAGGTTTTTAACACTCCCCCTGATGACCACTGTGGCTAAGTCATTACAAATATACCAGGAAAACTCAAAAGAGAAAAACCTGAAATTACATATGCACGTAAAGACTTGAAACAGTGTTGGACACGCAAATGTTTCCTCGTTAAAACCTTGACAAGGAAAACCCAGTAGGACAAAACCTTGACGAAGGAAAAAGAGTACAACGCGATAAGTCCAGTAAATGCACTTTTGATGACGGCGCTCCCCCTGATAAGTACTTCAGTTAAATCTTGGCTTGCAAATCTTTGAGTCCAGACTTCCAAATTTCGATGAACGATTTCTTGAATGCAGATGATTGTTGTGCTTTCATGAATATATCAGATAGTTGATGAGGTCTTCTTTTGCGTTGCACAAGCAGTATTCTCTTCGATTAATACTTGAGTCTACATTCTTCTTCAACATATTGAGAACTTTTGTCATGGATTGCTAGCTTTCCGAGATGATTTACAGAAGTTGTTGATGTAATTTCTTCAACATAGATCCAAGATGTAGATAATTTACAAAACTGTATTTGTGGTCATACCTAATGTGGATCGGAATGACATCCAAATTACTAAGGGCTTGTTATGTTGATTTGATCTAACAAAATGACCTAGTTAATGGTCGGAATCCACCAAATAACCGAAATTATACAACTCCCCCTTGGATGACCACCATGTCGAATTCCATACTGTTATCCCTAACAGTGTTTTTGATCCGTAAATATGAATCACAAACGATAAGCATGCAACCATTAAGTGACTGTCATCACTTTAATTCATGTGATCCCGTAAAGATACTGCAATCCTTTTATCGAGATAATTAGTTCACGGCATATACCTAATAAGCCAATAAAAACTTAATTAAAAATTCCATTGATAAGCTAAGAAAGAAAAAATAATTAAATCAAACAAAAAGAAAGAGTTAAATATAGATCATAGTTAATCTTCTTCTCTTCTTTTGCTTATATTGGTAGAGCAACGTGCGTGATAACGTGTTGTGAAACTAGAAATAGAGAAAGAGACATAAAGTAGAGGGAGAGAAGAAGAGATAATTCTCATTAGTTGTGTATAGAATACAGAGTTCAAGTCTCTATTTATATAGATAGGGGACTAGGTGCCCAAAGCATGTAAACCCTAATCTTAAACACAAAAGGCATCTTAGTAATTAAACTTTAGGTTTATAACAACTTTATCATTTCCATGGGAGGGAAGATGATACGGGCCTCAAGGATTTCCTTACACCCAAAGTTCTTTTCCTTGCCCAAATTTATGTGCACTAATAGTTGTGCCCTTTTTTAGCTTGTGAATTTGGTTATTTTAAGGAGGTGTGGTTGAGTCCTTCGCCGCGAGGTCAAAGGCGATTTTATGGTGAATTTTCTTGCGACGTTGACTAATATAATCTTAATTCCATTAACTAAGTCATGTTCCTCATTAATTTATGTACCGTTTTCATCTAATTTGTCTATTTCAATTTAAATTCTTCATAGAAAATCTTTCGACCTAGTTTTTTCCTAAAACTGTTTTTTTAACCTAAATTGATACCTTCCTTTTCTCCATCTGTTTTAAATCCTAGATTATAATCATGTCTAATTATACTGAATACTGATTCCAATTTTCATTTTAGTTTCAATTAATCTGACTAATTGAGCTGATGGAGGTGCATCCATAGCAATTTGGAGAACATCATCATGAGATTCGACAAATCTACAAAAATGGGTTTGAAGCGGCGTTCTTTATATGTTGGGTAACTTTCATTGACACTCCTATCTGGTCACTTGCTCTAGATTTCAATAAAGCTCTCTAAGCTTTATGTTTTCATTGATACTTCACTCTGATATATCAAGAGGAGTCACTCTAAGTATCTTTGATAGTTTGAGATCCTACTTTGAGTAGGAATTGGATTGTGCGAAATCATATCTTGAAGGTTTTCTACTTTTTATCTTCTTGGTAATAATTCTATGAGATAAATCAGCTCTCTTCATGATGAAATGGTTGATAAGTCTAATAGGAATCTTCATCTTTAATCAACCTGGGGTTTCTTGTTGAAGTTAATTTTTTGTTGTTTTCCCTTAAAAGCAGTGTTTTGATTCTTAATGCTCCATTATAAGAATTATTTAATAATAAATTGTAGTGTTTAATTAAATAAACCCAAGAACTCTCTTAATAATGGGCGGCCTTCTCAGAATTTCTCCTACACTTGGCAAATACTCTTGGCAGAGTTATAATTCTCCCTTGAGAATACAGATTTTCAAGAATAAGTATATTTGTCTTTTCAGTTTTCAGTACTCAGTTGTTAATTCCAAATTGAATGACTTGTCTATATCATAACTGCAAGCCTGCATTTTTTTTTCTCATTACTGCTTGTCTGAAATATTACATTTCCTAGATATCCTTGCATTCTCATCTGTATTTTTTCCTATATATTCTAAGGGTTCTTTCAGTTTCTACTCACACCCCTTTCTAGCTCAGTAATCAAACCTTGTATTCCATTACTCTTGTGGTCTCTTTCATGGCTATCCCAGCAAAACAAGTTAGAGTCTTGGACTTAGAGGAGGATGTAGAAGAATTTCCTTTTAGGTTTGCTGCTCTTATATGCAACAAGTACAATTACTACCACAAAACTTCAGTCAAGCACAACCTCAATAAAATCTGGACTGTAGCCTCTTCTGATTTCAAGATTGTTAAACCATATGTTCAGGGGATGGGTATTCAGAACCTATTCGTGGTTATGTTCAAGAATATAAGAGATGGGGATATTGCTTTTGCTGCTAGGCCTACTCTTATGTTTGGTCAACTGTTTGTTGTCCAGCCACTTGGTGACTTAGAGTCTATTTTTGATCTTGTCTGGGACAAAACTCTATTGCATGTGCAGATTTTTATTCCTTCGGATTTGGTCACTAGAGGAAAAGCGAGAGAAGTTTTGGAATAAATTGGCACTTTTGTCTCTGCGGAATCTGCAGCTGGAAATTATTTTGATGCAAAACTTATGGTACCTCTTAACTCTCCTCTTACCAAAAAAGTGGTCATCAATACAAATAAGCGTACCTATATCATGTCAGCATTTTATCCAAAGCTTCCATATCTTGTTTGCAAGGAATGTTTTGTACTTTACCATGATGATATACTGTGTAAGGAAATTCAGTCTAGGATTTATGTTCGTGCTCTGCATGCTCCTTCTCCTCGAGCTTCCCATGTTGTTGTCACAAGAATGACGATGAATCAGAATAAGGGAGATAGCTCTCGTGCATCTGGTCCCTCCAATGTTCGCTCTGGTGCAGCCGCATAAGATGGTTCCTCCAAGCCTACTGCTTTCTCGGTTAGTCTGAAGCCAGTTGGTGCTCTTGGAAACAGAGGTTCTTCAACATCTATCCCTGCTATGTCTTCTGTAATTCCTACAGTTTCTTCCTTAACTATCAAAGAACCTGTTAATAAGGATGTATCTTCTGCACCCATTTCGCCTAGTACTGGCAACAATGTCTTCAATGTATCCCCCTTTGATAACCTAACTTTTAGACCGGATGGTCTTATTCATGATCGAAAATGGAAAAGGCCTAGGACTTCTTTCGAATCGGCATCCATAAGCTCTTCCTCTTTTTCATCCTCAACTTCATTGAAGTCTCCACCTCAATGGCCTTCAATGAGCTCATTACTACTTTTTAATCCACCCAATGATACTTCTTTCAATGTGGGAATCTTAGGAGTATCCTCTAGCAATGGTACTGCTGAGACAAATTTTATTTGGTATGCATCTTGTACTTCTTTCTCACAAGCTGTGTTTACTTCTTCTGGTCTTGCTTTCAACACAACCACTGAAATGAACTATTCTTCTAAAAATTTTATGAATGCTAACTTAGATTGCGACTTTGGAAACCCTAATAATCAGATTAGTGATCTTAAGGAGGAGTTAGTCCTTGAGACCATGTCGTTATCTATGCTTCCACCGGAACCAGCTGTTGCTGATGAAGATTTTAACAAAGAAATTGATCTCATGATGATGGACCCCCATGCTATGGATGTTGAACCCTCCTTAGCTCGTAACCTTGTAAGTCCTCTCTCTTTTGCCAGTTTTTGACGCTTCCATCATTTTGTTGCTGCATGTTTAGCCCTTTTCATCCTCTCTAGTTATATATTGGTTTATCCCGCTACTTGTTTCTGTGATTTTTCTTTTTGCTCTCCTTGCCAATCATGAAGTTTTTAAGTTGGAACATGAATGGTTGTTGTTCAGATAAGAAATGGATGCATATTTCTAGTCTCTATAGGAAATATTGTTTTGATGCAATATGCCTAATTGAAACTATGGTTGATAATGGTACTGTGAAAAATACTATCACCATCTTCCTTTCGACTCATGGTTTTTTATTCCCCCGGCTGGCAAATCGGGTGGTCTTGCACTGGTTTTTTTTAATAATTCTAATCTAGAAGTAATTAATGCATTCCTTAACATGATCCATATAGTCTGCGATATCACCCCTAAAATAAAAAATTGCCTGATTTCTTTTGTTTATGGTTCTTTGAATATTACTGGTATGAGAGCACAATGGAATGTTTTAGATGCTATTAGTGATGATGTTCACCGTCTTTGGATGTTGTTAGGAGATTTCAATTTCATTATGCATGAACCTGAAAAACAAGGTGGAATAGCTGCTAACTCGTTAGTACCTGATTTCATCAGAGCTAAGATGATATATCTTAACTTTAATGAAATCTTTTCTTTTGGAAATCCGTTTACCTGGTGTAATAGGAGATTTAGAAATCCTGCTGATCTGATATTTGGAAAGCTTGATAAAGGGTTTATGAATGATAAATGGGTGTCTCTCCTGCCTCAGACTAGAGTCACTAATTTAGGCAGAGTTTATTCAGACCACAGTCCCATCCTCGCAAACTGTTTTCACTCGAAACAAAAGCTTCACATTCCTTATAAGTTCTTCAAGTGCGGGCAATTGAGTCTAGATTTTAAAGATGTTCTGTCTTCCTCTTGGTCCAAGGGAGTTAAGGGTTCTCCTAGCTTTGTAATAGCTGGTAAACTCCGTAATGTCAAATTGACCTTTGTCGTTGGAATGTTAACTCTTTCGGTCATATTAAAAATACTATACATAAACTCAATGCTGAAATAGAAAAACTGCAATCCATACCATACACTCCTGTTATTGGTAATTTTATCTTAAATTACTCAAAGCAACTCGAATTCTGGTATGAGATTGAAAATTCATTCTATAAGCAAAAATTTAGAATCAATTATTTTGTCCATTATGACATGAACACCCGGTTCTTACATAACTCTGTTAAACTCATAAATATGTACAACACCATCCATACGGTTTAAAGATGAGCAAGGCAACTGGTTGGAGTCTAGAGAACAAATTGTTTCACTTTTCGAAAGACACTTTAAAAAGGTTTTTCACTCTTCTTTTCCTTGTTCTGTTGATATTCAAGAAGTTTTAAAAGATGTACAGCCAATTATTACTGATGAAGTCAACCTTTCTCTTGTGGCTATACCTACTTCTGAGGAAATTCTGTCTACTATCAAAAATATGGAGCCATGGAACTCTCTTGGCCCAGATGGATTCCCAGCAGGATTTTTCCGTGATAATTGGGATATAATTTTTGTTCAGGTAATCGAACATATTCAAAAAAAATTCAAAACTAAGTTCTTACTGAAGAAGTTGAACTACACTTTTATAGCTTTAATTTCTAAGGTATCTAATCCTTCATCGCCTAATGATTTCAGGCCTATTAGTTTAGCAAACTCAGTTTACAAAATTATCTCCAAGATTTTAACCAATAGACTCAAACCTCCGCTAGATTCGCTTATTTTCCCATTTCAGTCGGCTTTTATTTCTAATAGGAAAATTCAGGATAACATCATTATTAGTCATGAGATTCTGCACTCTTTTAAAAGAATAAAAAAAAAGGGTATATGGCTATTAAGCTGGATCTGTCGAAAGCTTTCGACAGATTAGAATGGCCTTTTATAATTGTTATTTTCCAAAAACTAGGTTTTTCGGATGATTGGTGTCAGCTGATGCTTCAGTGCATTGGTATTGTTTCGTATTCGATTCTTATAAATGGTTCTCCAGGAGAAGTGTTCTCTCCCTGTAGAGGAATTAGACAAGGAGATTGTCTTTCTCCTTATATATTTATCCTTTGTATGGAAGTACTTTCACAGATGTTATTAAAAGCAGAATCGAACAACCTAATTCAGGGCTTTAAACTCAGAGCCAATAGCCCTTCTATCACCCACTTATTCTTCGCAGACGACTGTATGCTTTTCTCTAAAGCATCTATTTTGTATGTAAAAAATCTTATACATATTTTAAATAAGTTTGCAAAAGCTTCGGGTCAGGCTATTAATATGGAAAAGTCATGTTTTTTTACAAGTGCGAATATGCATCACAAACACATTAAAATTCTTTCAAGATCCTTAGGCATCAAGTTTCTATCGAGCACAGAAAAATATTTAGGCACCCCTCTGTTTGTAAATAGAGATAGAACTAAATCCTTTCAATTTCTTATTGATAAGTTTTATGCTAGGCTTGGAAATATGAAGAAAACCAATCTCAATGGTGCTGGTAGAACTGTTGTTATTAGACATGTTTTGTCAAGTCTTGTTGTGTACCATATGTCTTGTTTTCCTCTCCCTAAGAAGCTTACTTATAAGTTTGATTTTATTCAAAGAACCTTTTGGTGGTCTAAGAAAAATCCTCGCAAGGCTGTTTATTTTCGATCTTGGACTGACATTAGCAAATCCAAAAAATGTGGTGGTCTTGGCATTAGAAATTATTATGCTCTGAATAGGGTATTTATATCGAAAATAACATGGAGAATTACACAGTTCCCTGATCACTTAATTTCAAAATTTCTAAAGGATAAATATTTTCCTAATCAAAACTTGCTGGAAATCGATAAGGCTGCTGACGCCTCTTCTTGGATTTGGAAGGGCATTGTTAACAGTCTAAGCTTTCTAAGAGCCAATATTGTTTGCAAGATTAACAATGGTAACTCTACTAGAATTTGGTCTTCTATATGGTTACCCTGCTCTTCTGCTCCTCCTTTATCTATTGATCCTAATTATAATAATTGCGCACCTTTGTTAGTGAGCTTATAGACCCTCTTCATAATACATGGAACTTAGATATTCCGAATTTTCTGTTTTGTCCTGAGGATGTGATTAAAATTCTTTCTATACGTCTGAATGCTCTTTGTGATGATAAGATTATGTGGGCACACACTAAAGATGGTAACTTTACAATTAAGTCTGCTTATAAAGTGTACACAAATGAGTTTGCTACTGCTGAAGAGTCTTCTTTTTGGACTAAGGTTTGGTCGTTGAACTGTCTTCCTAAAGTTAAGTTTTTTATATGGAAGGTTTTTGCTCATATGTTGCCAGTTAATGTTACTATGAATGCCTATAATAACTCTACTGATCCTTCTTGTCCTCTCTGCAACAATGCTTCTGAAACTGTTCTTCATCTTTTCTTTCAATGTACTGTTGCGTCTCACATTTGGTTCGCATTGTCTCTTCAATATCTGATATCTTTTGATTTTCTGTGGCCTGATGATACTTTCTGAAATGGTTTGATATTAGGCTAGGTCAGTCGTCATTCCTTGTTGGCTGGCCTAGTATAGGTGCAATTGTTATGTGGTGTATTTGGAAGCTGAGAAGCGAAGTAGTTTTTCAGAAAGTTGCGATAAATCTGGATAAAGTTATCCTCAACATTAAAAGAATGTTGAATACTTATATTCATCCTCCCCCTGTGTCTGTTGTTCGTCTAGATGCTAAAACTCCAATTTCTGAAGTTGATCACATTCTCTTCATTGATGGCTCTTATAAAAACTTTAATATGGGAGTTGGTTTGATCTTATGTGATGTTGCAGGAAGAATAAAATTTTGTAGATCGAACTTTGGGCATGCTCCTGATACAGTTTGTGCTGAAGCAATGGCGCTGTGTTTGGATGTTTCCTGGGCAAGGGAGCTGAACTTGTCCAAAGTTCTTTTTGTTAGTGACTGCCTGCAAGTGGTGAATTTTGTGAATGGAGTCAGTCACTCGACCGGATGGAGATGCAGAGATATTCTCAATGACTGTTGCAGCCTCCTTACTATTAGTTCTGTCTTTAATCTTGTGTATATTAGGCGTACTATGAATAAGTTTGCAGACCGGCTTGCACGTCGGGCTAGGAAGTTATGTGTTAAAGCATTTTGGGTTTCTTGTCCTCCTTTTTTGAACTATCTTGAGAGGGATCAGATTATGAATGCTTGTAACTTTCTTCTTTGTTAATAAAAGTTTGTTTTTCAGTAGAAAAAAAAAAAAATTGGTTATTTTTAATGTCAAGCATTCATTTTTGCGTAACTATATTTATTTTATTTATTTATTTTTATTTTTATTTTTTTGATATGGCACGGATAGATCCACCCCTTGAACAGACCTAGTAAATTGGATTAGCCCCACTGCTAATCCGATGGTCATCCCAACAACAAGATTTTTATTTATTTATTTTGACTGAAAACAACAAGATCTTTATGCATAGAGGAAATTGGTAAAATCGCATGATCCAATATTTTCTTGTGGGAGTCTATCCCCTACCTCCTGCTCGCGCTATGGGCTAAAGGGGGCAATTATCGACTTTACTAGACAGTTGTCGGGACCTATTTACTTGGCCCTTAAAAATCCAAGCCGAATCACCATCTCCTCGCATTAGAGCTAACTACTATTCTATGCTCTTCTCGGTCGATCTCTATGCTCCTAGATTCTTGTAATGCATTTTCATTGTTTATGTCTCTTCTTCCGGTCAAGTTCTTGGGAGGGTTCTGTTTCCACAATTTGCATTCTCTGGACACAAGTGCTCTGTGGTGGTGGTGGGGCCATTAACATCCCTTAGTTTGAAACGTGGTCCGTGTGGCCAAGCAATATTGTTAAGGGGTATTCGTCGAATAGCTTTGTGTTTCCTTACACCATGTTTGTTTACTCCTGACTCATCTGAGTCGTCTGGATCTGAGTCATCTGGATCTGACTCAATATGTTTGTTTTCAGTCAGATCTGACTCAAAAGTTTGTGAGTCAGGAGTTTAGTCCCATAAGTCAGGGATATTTTGTTACCTGACTCAAATGGGTCCGAGTCAGGGATTATGTCTGAGTCAGAGGTCGAGTCAGATCTGACTCAAAATGGAAAACAAACATTCTAACTGCTGACTCGGCCCGAGTCAGGAGTTGACTCAGATCCAGATGCCGAGTCAGTTGCAAACAAACAGGTTGTTAGTCTAGTTTTGGTGTTTTATTTTTTACGATTCTAACAACTTTAAATTGAGGTGGTTTACGAGTGATAATTTTCTCCCAAAAATGATGGCCGAAAGAGATGGAATATGTTTTTGGTGGGAACCGGGAATAAGGATCGCAACCCCTAACGTGTTGGTTCAACCGTTTTTATTATAGTGGGACTGAACCACAGGAAACCTGCATTCTATGGACCATCTACTATATATGGAACGGTATGCTTCAAAAAATATATATATATATGGAACGGCCACATTGAAGCGAGCACGACTCCGGTATTTGTAGTCTTCACTTCACTACTAATCTAGCAATTGAGAGTAATAAAGACAGAGGTATCATCATATGGGGGGAAGAAATCATCCATTGCTATAGTGGTAGTGGAAGAACAGCTAGTATTCTCTGAAAAAGTGCATAAAGTTTTACAAACCCCACATACACTAACTCTAATTTTAGTTACAATATTCTTACATGAATTAACATCCTTTTTTTCCCGCCATGCTAGAGCTAGATTTGGATAGAATTCTTAGGACCCCCATAGTTATCATCATGCACATTTATACAGTATATAAAGGAAAGAATGTTTGAGATAAAACAAGAACCAATTGGGCCTAAGTGTCTCTCATTTTTTCTTCCCACTTTAAGAAGACGAGTCTAAGAATGAAGCATGAATATATAGATTTTAGGGCATGGCAATGAGATAAGACATGATCTTCGTCCCATTCCCACGCTCAATTATCACACTCCTTATTATTGCAAAGGAAAATTTCTTGTTTGATTCTAAGCCCATAAGGTTATTTATAGCAGGGTCCAACTAGATTTTACTCTTATTTTAAGATCCAAAGTTATTTGAAAACATGGAAATGACTAATATACCCCCACTGTTTAAGTACGTGTGAAATAACATACTTCTATCAAATCGGGATTTTATTTATCTGGAGGTCCAAATTTAATTAAAACATATAAAGGACCATAGATATAGATTTGTTTACAAATTTGAGTACATATCTGCCACACTGCTTACAAATATGAGTACATATCTGCTACACTACTTAGGAATCTGAGTACTCCTCAATTCACTTTACTTTATTGCAGCACCAGCACCTCTGCAGTCAACCATTCACCACTGCCTTCAGCTCCATCTTCTCAGTAATCTTCTATCTTGCTGCATCACAATCTTCTTAGCTTAAACCACAACTGCAACAGCTACATCAACACCATTGTCATTTCAATTCAGCTGCAACACAGACTTGTTCTTCTTCCCTGTTTAAACAACACTACCATCTTCATAAACCCATTCAGACGAACATCTCATCCACTGATTTTGTTCACAGTAATCACCACCTACAATTCCTCCTTTATCTCATCTGTATCTTCAGTTTACATCAGCAACCCAACCTTCTATGTTCCTCCAAATCCATTTGCAGCACACCTTCTTTCAAACACACATCACAACCAATTTGTAACTTCATCAAGACCACCACCAATTTCACAAGCTTGCAAATCTGAACCAACAACAACTCATGTTCATATCATTCAAAATCTGTCATTTCTTGCAATAAGTTCTGAACTGCAGCTCCAGATCATCTCCATATTCAATTCCAGTACTGAATCAAACGTAACAAAGAGCATCTATTTCAGTATTTCATATACGTACTGAATCAAACATAACAAGGAGCACTTCCTATCAGTATGCGATATATGTACTGAAGATTCATGAATTACAAATCAATAGTATGACAACAACAGGTGACAAATCTATGAAAAATAAGAGAATCGAAAGACATATTACAGTATTTCACATAAGTACTGAAGGGTAAGACTAAAAAAGGAGCAAAAACACAGAAATAACACTTCCTATCAGTATTATACATACATACTCATGGATCGAACCAAAGAAATTGGAAAAACTTCAAATAAAACAAAATTAGAAGAGTTTTGTATCAGTACGCCATATATGTATTGTCAATTCATACACGAAAAACAACTGTAATAGACCTAAAAGCCATAAAAGCGTCAATCAAATCGATTTGATTATCAGAATACAATAAAAAAAACAAATAAAGAAGAAAAACCGAACAAAATAATCAAACAAGATGATTAGAAAGCATACCTGGAAACAGAAAACAAATATTCTCCTCGTAAATCATAACGATGCACCATCTTGTTCTTCTTCTTAAAAGTAGATTAGGTTTCTGTCAGTACGGGATATACGTATTGTTGGTTCATACACAACAATCAGCTGCATGTCAAAAATAATTAACGAATCCGTGAAAAAACAGTATTGAAACACTTTTATTTCAATATTCCATATATGTACTTCTGAATCAAATAAAAAAAGGTCTTCAAAACTAGGTTTCTGTCAGTACTGCAGATACGTATTGTTGGTTCATACACAAAAATAAACCGAAACACATCTAAAACCAACAAAATGAAACTGATATGATCAGATCTACTGAAGAAATTGACAAAAAACATGATTACCCATATAGATCTGAACTATTTTTTAATAAAATAAAATAAACAATCAAACAAGGATATCAAAACATAATCAAACATCCATTAAACTCTGAATATAACCGAATCAAAGAAGATGTTTCAGTATTACATATACGTACTCATTGATCGAACCCAAGAATCAATTAAAAAACGCGGTGCAACACAAACACACTCAGAGATCATACCAAATCGACGAAAGTAAACTCTTCCAGTTTACTATCAACATCAGATCTAATACCTAAACATTAGATTTTGCTATAAACATGAAAATTTCTCTAATCCGAGAAGAAAAAAAATTAAAATAAGCTTTTGAAGAAGAAAGGAAAAATGAAAACCTAAACTATACCAACAGTAAGAAAGTGAACCTACCGATTAATCTTAGTTTGAGTTCACGAATTGATCAACACCTCAGAAGATCTTCATAGCCGGAGCTCTTCACCGAACCACAGATGAGAAAATGAAGAAGAAGAAGAAGAATAGATCGAGAAAATGAAGAAGAAATGGATTTGGTTATGCTTTTATATACTTGAGGGTGTTTTCGGTATTTAAAAATACATCCCCATATGTTCCACATGTGTGCAGGACCAGGGCTTAAAAAATTGGATCCATTTTTCTGTTTTCTTTTTATTATGGACCTCCGATTACTGGGCTTTTGTGGATGGACCTGCCACTAAGTAAGAACACTATAATAGGATCTATAAGTAATTCCTACTATTGCAAACCTAGCTAGATGTCTTCTTTTGGTACTAACCCCACTTACCTTGTTCAGACAACATCATCATCTCACTAAAACACTACTTACTACGTTTCATTCTTTTCATTCCCATGCCTAACCTCGCTTTGAAACTTCTTTTTAGCGACCTATTTTGACTTTCCATTTTTCTAGTCACTTTTAGTGTACCGTCGCATTAATGCAAATACCGATCCGCTACTCGACAGTGTTTTTCATTTGAACGATATACTCGACAATTTTGTGAAAACCCAATTTAAGTAGCAGTAGTCAGAAATCCACATGCGCTGCTTCTATGGGGTGTAGCTCAAAAAATTTTTCAAGTCGGGTTCATACCAATGTAGTCAATATCGGCCGATATATCGGGGATATTTCGGATATCGGCCCAGAACGATACGATAAGAAGGATATCGGGGATACGATATTCGCCCGATAATATCGGACGTTTCGGTCAAATATCGGCTGTATCGGTCGATACGAAATTTTCCTACATTTCTTGATATGAGACGGTATTGGTCGTTTTCTATAAAGTTTAAGGGTAATTTTGGCGAAGAAAGTCTTCCAGGTGGTAGTAGAGGTGCATGTAGCTCTCGAAGCAAGTCTACTAAAGTTACTCTTTTGTTTTTTTGATAAAATTGATGTTATCTATTATATCTTATCCGAAAATGTGTCGAAAATGTTTAATATAAAATTATAGTCTCTAAATCTAGAATCGATATTTCAACGATAATATCCCCGATATAAAATCGTACCAGTGTATCGATCCCGGCCGAGATGAACCGATATCCGATATTAACTACATTGGTTCATACTAAACTTGTTACTGTCTACAAATCGCCGAGTTGACTCGGTTTCGACGTCTCCGTATTAAGCCGAAAGCTAAACCATATAATTATTATCAAACGGGGACAAATTACAATGATGAACGGGTCAAGAGTGCTTTTAGAAAGCCAGGGGAAAAGAAATAAGATACAGTGTAAAAAATAATCATTAAATTCAAAGAGAAGCCCCCATATGTTTAGCGGTATAGGATCTCTTGTATGCAAGGACTGAGTTATTGATTCAGCAGCAAGAGATAATATGACCACGTCTAGAAATCAATTGTATCCACCACTGCACCTGTAGTAACAGTGGAAAAGATGTTGCAAGAGTCAGAGATATGTTCATGGAGAGATGCTTTGGCTAATCATGCAAGTCAGCCAACTTTTAAGTCATTTTTTACGCCCTAATGTTTATATAATGAATCTCTCTACCTTTTGGTTTGCTTTATGATAAAGCTTATTTGTTTTCAGACACAAATTACATACTTTGCTTAATGCACTAGCAATGCACTTTAAAATTCACTTATTAAGGGCTGACCAAATTAAAGAGTTCAAGTGTTTAATCTACTAATTTTTCATTGTGACTTGAATGAAACATTTTGATCACTCCCTCCCTCCCACTATCCTTGACGTCTTTTTTCTTTTCAAGATTTCATGGGGGGAAAGCAACTGAAAGAGCTTGACCTTGGCAGCTCTTAATACTATGGGACACTAGATAATCATAATCATTAGAAGCAATTTCTTGGTCGTAAAACCCTGCTTTCTTTTTTCATTCTTGCAGTAATAAACAAACGCAATACAAGTTATGTTAGTGGCATACACATCATTGTTGAGTCACATGTGATGTCCACTGGAACTCGATGTATTTCCTCATTTGCTCGTAACTTGAGAGTCAGAAACACGCCAAGAAATGAAAACAGGATATACAGTGACACTTGAATCTAAATGTATGCATTTTTTGCTGCATTTTTGGCAATGAGATTGAGTTTGAGCAAAGTTTTACTTGTAAAAGATTTCCCAAATTTCGCAGTGGCTTTGGAAGTGCTTCTTGTACAATGCACACTATTCCCTTTGTAATACCAAGCTTCGTTCGACCACCACACGCAATACCGAGAACGACCTAAACCTTTTCTTCGTTAATAGTAATATATCTATCTACCTTGGATGGTGTCATGGTGGGTTGGTTGCTTAGAATCTATTCTCTATCCATGCGTCTCTCTCTAATCTAAATCCTAGTATTTTCTTATGATCTTGGGTACAGTGTTGGTGTATGGGATCCCACTGAGATAATATATGCTTATAATTTGGATTCTTGTACTCTGCCAAAGTTCCAATGGTCGACTGGTTTTCAACTCGTTCTTCTTCGGATCTGAGTTGGTTGATTCAGAGTCACCGACTCAGTGTCGGTTAATCATGAAAGCAAGTGTGTGGACCTTTACAGTAACTAGTGCACAAGCCAGACGTACTCAATATGACCGGCGCGCGCCTTTTCTTAATACAAACAAATGAAGGGAAAAAATAAAGTAAAATGAATTCGAAATGGTGGCTTCGATGGCTTGAAAACGTACCATTTTCGAACCCTGGATTCATAGGTGCCGACTTATCCCATTTTGTATCGTTCCGATAGATATAGGTCTGAGTTAGATTTTATATTACAGAATTTAGATAAGTTTTTTTCACAATGCGTAAATCTCCATCGGATTCAATATTTGTAAAGTTTTTCTCATTCATCTCTTGGATGACTCAGAAGAGTAATTGTTGCAGGGATCATCATATCAAATAAACTTAATTAAACTGAAAAGGAATAAGTTCTTGGAACAAAAGTAGAGAACCATGGCCTGAAGTTGCCTTTTTAATTAATCTCTATAGTTCTTGTAAATTGCAAAATAAGAAAACAAGACAAAATGGGCCACCTTTCTTTTTTGCAATTTAAAACACTCTAGCTGTATGTGTTAAACTTCGAGTACACATATAGCTGCAACATGGAACATCTAGGGAAACGAAAAGAAAAGAAAAGCATATTTGAAGAAATCAAGAATCCAATTTTTCTTCTTCATCAATACCCAAAGCAAAGTATTTGAATAACAGAAAATCATCAGATTATCTTAAAACCCATATATATTTTTAGCTAAAAAATGTCTACATTGGAGACACCCCCGAGGTCCCCCATTAGCCCCTTCTCTTTTTTTCTATAAACATTTTTTTTTGTGAAGAAATGAATCTTTAAATTACTTTTTTACATACCCACATGGGAAACTTTAAATACCCTCTCCATATCTATTTCTTTCTTTAGTCAGGTTAGTGCCCCTGATAGCTCTGTTTGTCAGAACAAACCACACACACACATACACAAACAAGTGTGCAAGCAAGAAAGTGAAGTTCAATATGGAGTCTTCACTGTATATATCTTAAAAAGGGAGTTTAATTTCAAGTATATATAAACAAGGTTTTATAAGGTTCATCCATTTTTAAAGGAAAAAGTGTGAACAAGTATAGAGAATACACTGAATGCTTAGCTTTGAAGCACTTATTTTGAGTGGTGTTGGTTGTATGTGTTGCTGCTATTAATATTATTGATACCATTTCCAGCCCCCTTTTCTTTTTATTTGGCTGGTTTTTGAAGCATCGAAGAGGTGTAGCGTAGGAAATTGAGGTTTATCTATTAATAGACAGAATTTTAGATTATATAAGGTTTTGTTTGATAAACATAAGAAGACAACACAAATGTATACAAATACAAATAGTTTTAGAAGAAGAAACAGCAACACAACAAAATTCTTCTAAAATGGCTTCTAGCTGTTGTTACAAGAAGAAGATCTCCTTCTCCTCGTCCTATATCATTCCCATTTTTGTTTCTGTTCTTCTTATTATTATTATTGTTTCTTCTTCTGTTAGTCCTGTGGATTGTACTACAAATTCATCTGAAAACCGACGCGTAAATCAATCTTTTCGACCAGACAAAGAGTTGCAGAGATTAAAGAAAATAAGAGCTCATCTTGCAAAGATCAATAAGCCTGCTCTTAAAACTATCCAGGTAAGAAAAAGAAAAAAAACATTCAACTTGTTTTTGTGACATGATTCGAAAAAAATTCTGATTGCACCAGTCCTACATTTTTTTTTCTCTGTGACGGTAGATTCGGTTAATAATCCTTACGCACGGCAAGAGTACTTGTTTAATGAAACGGTTTTTTTTTTTATGTTGTAGCAGAGTTCTGATGGTGATTTGATTGACTGTGTTCCAATTAATCAACAGCCAGCATTTGATCATCCTGAATTACAAGGACAAACTCCATTGGTAATACCAAAATCTATCCAGAAGAA
The DNA here is from genome assembly GCF_003573695.1 of Papaver somniferum. NCBI lineage: Eukaryota > Viridiplantae > Streptophyta > Magnoliopsida > Ranunculales > Papaveraceae > Papaver > Papaver somniferum. The sequence continues at coordinate 116,762,897 of NC_039362.1, forward strand.
AGAAACACTGTTCCGTATTCATGGCTTTATATTTGTGATGTTTAATGGATTTTTCTTTTCTTTTCTTTCTTTTTGTAGGATCCACCAGAAAGACCCAAAGACTATGAAACAAAAAACAGTACTAGCAGAGATGATGAGAATGAGATCATTCAGTTGTGGAGTAGTAATGGAGAATCATGTCCAGTTGGAACCATTCCAATTAGAAGAACCAAAGAAGAAGATATCTTAAGAGCTACTTCTATAATGACATATGGAAGAAAAACGAAACCCATTAGAAGAGATACTTCAAGCAGTGGTCATGAGGTTAGTAGTTCTAATCAAAATCTATTCAATGTGCATAGAAAGTCAGCCTTTACTTGACTTGATATTGTTAAAGTGATATGATAGTATTGGTGATTCTTGTCTTTACTTGAGAACGAAGGAATTCCATAAACACTGTTTTTAGAATTTGGAATCCTTTATTTGTCTAAACTATCATCAGCGGCAGCTGCTGATACATGTTACTACAGTAGTGACACTTTTATGGTGGGCAGTAGATGTTTCGGTGAAGCCAATTTAAAATTTTGAACAGTGATAAGTGTAAGAAGAAAGCATGTATAGTAAACTTAATTTTTCTTGTTTTCCTTCATGTGGTTTTTTGGCTAAATTAAGTGGTGAGTGTGTACATTAGCTGAAAAATTATCTTTTTATTGCTATTTTCAAACTTTCATGGAATTTATTTGAAAAGAAAATCATGTCCTTCTCTTCCTAATTTATTTCTCTCAGAAACCAAGAAGTATTGACTCATAAATATGTACTCCTACAATTACCTGTAAAACCATTAAATGTTCTTTTATTGTGCTTTAAAAACTTCAACCATTTCTCTGTGATTTCAGTTTTTTTGTTGAGAAAATTTGAATTAATTCTCCTCATCATGATACAGTATATATTTACTGATTTGATGATTTTTGCTTCTGCTATGTTCAGCATGCAGTTGGTTATGTCACTGGAAAACAATATTTTGGAGCCAAAGCAAGTTTGAACGTATGGTCACCCAAAGTAACAAATATGTATGAATTCAGCTTATCACAAATTTGGGTAATTTCGGGTACTTTCGGCAATGATCTTAACACTATTGAAGCTGGCTGGCAGGTAAGAAATTTTTCTTACTCATTCTTGGTTTACATATTCTAGGTCGATATACTACTGTTGGGCAAATGGTTACTATCCAAAAAAATTTAAGGAACTACTCTTTCTGAATTCAACTACTCTCCATTGAATATCACTCGAATTTTTTGTGGTTCATAAGCAATGACATTTCATTTTCAATATGTTTCATACACATAACATAGCCAGGTATAGGTAAAAAATGTGTTACATGTAACATGTTTCATTTATGTTTGTGCGCAGGTTAGCCCTCAGCTCTACGGAGATAGCCGTCCCAGGTTCTTCACTTACTGGACTGTAAGTAATTCACTAATTCTTTTTCCTCGAATACATTTTTATCTTGTAAAATGTACTAGATTTCGTTTTGTGAAAAATCATCAAATTATAGACAATATAATAGTTTTCCACAATTTTCAAATGTACAGACGGATGCGTATCAAACGACAGGATGCTACAATTTGCTTTGCACGGGTTTCGTCCAAACGCATGCAAGAATTGCAGTTGGGGCTGCCATCGCACCAATATCAACCTATAATGGTAGACAATTCGACATCAGCATATTGGTTTGGAAGGTAAATTTCTCGGGAAAATTAAATCTGATGGAAATAAATTTTGATGATCAAATATTACAGCGACTGATTGGTAGAGTTCAAACTTGTTTTAGTTGGGGAAAGTTAGTTAATTTGGTTAGGTATTCCAAAAATCAGATCATGCACAACAACGGTATTTGAATTACCCAACAATAAGTCCATCGTACGAATCTACAGTTGCCACGCCTATCTTGTCACCAATGATAAAACCGGTGCATCTTTACCGTTGGATCTAGTCCATCTGTCCCGTCAGAATTTGTCGTAGGACCCAGATGTGTAACTATAGTGTGGGTACAAACTTAATCGCTTTACAGCCCAAAATCCTGTCCCGCTTGATGATGTGGCAGATGAATAGAATATACTCCGTCCGTAGAGCGAAAGAAATATCATGGGGTAAAGTATTTCTTTTGTAAATCAAATGAGAAGTCATTCGGATGGTCGGTCTTTGAGTTTGACTACTTTGACCAGCTTTTATTTGATGATTAAAGCTTCACAAAGCAAGTTGGCAAAAGAAAGGACATTCATAAAGAATGGGAATTGATTTTGTTGACCCCATTTTTTCAATTCAACGTCGTACCCTACCATGTGATTGGTAGGGTCTCAATGGTCCAACAAATTACAAGAAGGGTTTTCTTGACCCATGCTTAAGCGCCGGTCAACTAAGTTAGCCAATAGAATTCACGACTAAAAATTACCAAAGAAATAAAAAAATCCTGTAATATTATGTTAATCATGATTATGTGGTCGGGGAAACTAATAACTGAAATGTGCTAATCTTTCGTTTGGGGTTGTGCAGGATCCGAAAATAGGTCACTGGTGGCTCCAATATGGATCAGCATTAGTTGGATACTGGCCTTCATTCCTATTTAGTCATCTACGGAATCATGCGAGCATGGTACAATTTGGAGGTGAGATAGTCGACTCTCGAACATCAGGATTTCACACATCAACACAAATGGGAAGTGGTCATTTTGCAACAGAAGGGTTTGGCAAAGCATCATATTTTCGAAATTTACAAGTTGTTGACTGGGATAATAATTTGATCCCTCCTCCAGATTTCCGAGCATTAGCTGATCATTCAAATTGTTATGATATCCGAGGAGGAAATAATCGAGGCTGGGGTATTTATTTTTATTATGGAGGTCCTGGAAGAAATATTAAATGTCCTTAGAAAGGTTAATATGATCTTATTCTTATTGGATTTTCCTAGGTAGTAATTATCGGCTTTTTTATGGTATGGAAAAATTATTTAGTAGGCAAAAAAAAAATGGAGTGTTTGGAGAAATGGTTTTCTCTTGAAACAAGATTTCCCTCCATTGATTATACCACACAGTTAGGTACTTGTACGTAAATTTGGAAAAAGAATATATGAATATGAATGAATATACCATGGTTTGTTTAGTGTCTCTTCTATGAAGTTCCCTACTCCCAGTATAAATTAAAACTACTCTTGGAAAAAGCAGTTAATTGCCAGAGAAGTGATGCATTGAATTGAATGATCATAAATGAGTAATCCATCCTCATCCACTTACTTGTACAAGATGGAATTTTCCCTCAATAAACACAAAATGGAGGGCAGTGATAAAATTTTCCAAACATGGCCTGAATTGAAATAGGCGAGATGATGTAAGACTAAGACAATGGGTAAGAGCATAGAGACATTAATGGCAGAGACTTTTCATCTGATAGAGATGAAAAGGACACTAGCAATTTGAATGTGAAGATGGCGAAGTGTTCCGGGCTCCATCTCCTAACTCCTATGCATTGTGGGTAAGGGGTCCCTAGGTGAAGGGACCATTTTGGATGTTTGAAATAACAGACAGACAGCCAAAAAAAGCGCGTTTTGGTACAATGGAGCAGGGACCTCCAAGCTCCAACCATTGACTAGTTCGAATCTAAAGCATTTTCGCAAATGCTGTTAGTTGGGCTCTGCAATGGCAGGCAGCAATGCTATGACACAGTAGGTTCCACTATGACAATGGAACACGATGATAGTGAATGTTGACGATGAATCGTGTGTTTGGAGATCCCAAGTTTCAACTGTGAAGTACAGATTTTGTCTTGCGCTGTTGTTCCAGCGAAGAAAATTCCTAACCTGCTGGCAAAGAAATTACCACCACAAACACATAATGCAAATACGAAACGCAAAATCATATCTTAAAGTGATCAACTCGACAAACATTCACTCTATGATTACATCAGTGTTCAAATCATTCATTTCTTTTTTGTTTTGGCTACACGATTCACAGAGTTGAAATAGTGTGACTGCTGGTTATTTGGGATATTTCATGGAATGGCCTAAATCTGGACATATTACCAGCATTGAAATGTCAACTGACAAAATCCAAAGAAACCCGCTTTTGCAACTTTCCATAATTAACAAGAACCCAAAATAAAACTGAAACTCAAAATGAAGGGATGAGGTCATTAAGGATCGCTCTCTATCTATCTATCCACCTGTTTCTTCCTCGATAAGCTTATTCTTCAACACACACTATGTCAAGCAATTTCTTAGATTCTTCATTCACCTCGACGTTCTCCATCTTTAACCGGCGACGAATCGATTGACTGGTCTTACCAGCAGCCGCATACGTCCGTATCAGAGACTCAAATACCTCTGCTTCTAATTCATCCTCAACCTTCATTAGATTCTCAATAAACACTTCTGCACCATCAACATCTCGATTCTGCTCGAAATGAGACATCAGGGTCTGAACTACCTCCTTGGATGGAATCCACTTGCTTCCATCCCCTCGGCCCTGTTGCATTGCATTGGTAACACAAATAACAGCAGAATTCATGTCCCCGTTCTTCAAATGATAATCACGGAAAATCTCCCAAGTCCTGACATTAGCCTTTGCTCCATTCCTCCTTGCTAGTTCCTTGAGTTCCTCAGCTTTCTCCAGCTTACCTTCTTTCGCATAAGCTCCAATTAAGACATTTGCGATGCGGATATCATAAGTTGGATTCCCGGATAACCATTCCCGGAAAGTTTTTTCAGCGCCAGATATATCTTTCAAGTCGACTAAAACCTGAATCATATTCAGATAACTAATATTTGGTGTTTTTCGGAACTCTAGCCTCAAAGAGCGCCAAACTCGGTAAACTTCCAGCAGATTTCCAGTGCGCCCATACAATGTGATGAGGAACTTATATGCATTAAGACTTTTGTCGCTTCTCTTCTCGAGCTCCTTGAGTGCTTCCTCTGCCTTCTCAAACAAGCCAGCATTAACATAGATGGTTGCTAAATTGCTGTAATTGGTCCAATCTCCAATAACTTTTCCATCCCTTTTCATCTCTTCATAAACCCTCTCAACCCCAGATATATCATTGGAAGCTGCTAGAGCCCTCATCCAGACATTATAAGTATATGAATCTGGAGTTACATCACTGGACTTCATCTCTTGTATGACTGCTGGGACCTTCTCAGGATCTCCAGTTTTTGTATAAAGGGTCATTAGGCTGTTGTAAGCCATGGAACTTGTATTAAACTTCAATTCCTTCATCTTTTCCATGAGGCCTTCTGCTTTTTCTGTCATCAGTTCCTTACAATAACAATTGAGAAGAGCACCATAACAAAGATGATTCTTTGAAGCTTCAGGAAGATCCGCAAAGTAAGTTTCGGCAGCAGTGATACCTTTGGATTTAGCTATGATATCAAGGTGGATAGCTTGGTCGCTGACTGTCATACCCATGCCCCTTTTAACCATAGCTTCTGAAAGCTGAACAAGAACAAAAACTTAATATATAACACGCTATAGAGACTTCAAGAAAGACATCCTACAAGATATCAATCGCACGAAATCTAAACCTCCTGGTAAACACAACTCTAAACAAGTATAATAAACAAATCCATATACATATCTTAAACCTCAAACATTCTCCAGATCCATCTATAAGTTAATGTTCTACATTATAATCAGTAATCACTAGTTTTTCGTGTTTTCCACAGTTCTCTATATGCATCTAGATTCATCCGATCTTTCTTTTCCACTTACACAATATTATAACTTCAATGGAGTTATTACTCTAGCGACACAATATCACTGTAGATAACACCCTAAATGCTAAATCTGAACATCTTATATGTATTCTCCCTAAATGTACACATTTTTCAGATTATCATCATTCTAAATGTTTAAACCCTATGCAATTCAACATCTGATAGATAAAGAAACCCAATACTCGTCCCCCTTATTTCATAAACATTAGGCCGAAAAACATTCTAAATCTAATAAATAAGCAAACCCAAATTCACATTTTCCACATTGCTACAGAGGAAATCTTTCAAATGGAGCAAAAATACTCATTTAAACAAAAAAGAAACAAAAACCTAGGGGTTTGAAGGAATAATAATACCTTGAGAGCAGGGCCATAGAGTTTACGGTGACGAAGTTCTTTGATAGTATCCCCAACTTCCCATTTAAAGACTCTTTTTCGAGATTTGAGATATTGATTCAACTCTGTTCTTACACTACGTACTTCGCTACCTTTCTGGAATACTCTCCTAAATAGTGCTTCTTCTAGGTATTTGTTTGAACGATTTGCAATATCTTTCGTTCTACCGAAGATAAACTTCGCCATTTCTCTTCTCTCAGGTCTCTATAGATTTCGGGACTACTAGGGCTTTTGATTATGATGAATTTTCTATGCTGCAGGTGAGAGACTAAAGAAAGTGAATCGGTGAACGAGTTAGCAGTAGCACTTGGTGGTCCAATTCTATTGAGCCTAGGAGAGAGTTCTGTCGGGCGGGATTCATTGGTTTCAACCCATCCGCATCCAATCCGGTGCTCGGGTGGGACATCAACATCCAATCCAACCTCTAATGGATTTATATCCAATAGATGGGTAGGGATGGTTTCCCGGAAAACATCTAAACCTTTATAATCCTAAGTCATATGAGCCCCACGCCGCGGTGAGCGTCATCCTCCCCTCTCTAAATTACAGAGAAATTCTCTCTTTTTTGCGCCATGTCATTCCTAATTTTTATCCCCTCTTTTTTCTCACAAAATTGACAAATTAGTGTAGATGGGGGAAAAACGATTTGCTGGTTTTTTAGGGAAGAGACGACCGTGTGGACGGAGGCTCCTCAACCGAGCAAACTACCTATCCTCAAACAGATGCACTGCACGGGAGTGCTTTTGAGTTCGAGAGATCAATCTGTAGGACTCCGGCCTAAACCAAGACAATGGTCGTTCCAGAGTCAATTCGGTCACAAAGAAGGTTGATCTGTAGGAGGGAAGTGTGCGAGATCAATGATGATCAAGGATTGTGAATGTGTTTAAGGTTTCTGCAAGTGTTTTCTGTGAACTGTTGAGTTCGAATAAGTTCTGGTTGATTGATTGAATTCTTGAGAGTGATTGCTCGGATCAGAATTCTTCTGTTGTTCAATCGTGAATTCAGAGACTTATTTATATTGCCAGAATAGTAGACACGTTGATCTCCAGTAAGCGTTACGGCTGCTCGAGTGAAAGAGTGGGGAAGTGGGAAATCGTGGTTTAACCAGTTCCAGGTCGTGCGGAGACTTGGTTGATTGTCCACCCACTACTTTGCTAACTCCCTCAACTGCTCGCACGACTTACTCATATTTCTCATCGTGGATGAACACACGTGTCGTAGGCCGCCAGACCAAAACCCTAATTAATATCCCCTATGTGACGTGATTGATGTCTCACGAACGTGGAGTCTGCAAAGCAGACGTGTATTTGATTAGTCAGTCGTTGACTTGATTAGATGATGAGTCTAAGTATTGTTCAGTCGAGCATGATTGATGAATGCTCTAGGATTCATGAATTGAACATGGCTGTTGGGACGTGTAGTTCTCGAATGAATGATGTTGATAGTCGAATCAACATAATGAATATTGATAGTCTGAGCAAATATTGCTCTCATGATGAATTACTGAATATTGATGGTTCAATCAATATTCGAGTATCTGAGCAAGTATTGCTCATCCAATAAATCACTGAATATTGATAGTTGAATCGATATTCGAGCAACTGAGCAAGTATTGCTCATTTGATGAATTTATTGGTAGCATGGTCGAATAAAATATTAATTAAAATATTGATAGCTGGACCGAATATTATATAATTAATCCAGATGTTGATTGCTGGATCAACATAAAATTATTGGTGTTTTAACTTGCTCGGAATTATGATTTGCAGAGCGTTTGTTCGAAACCCTAATTTTAATCAATTGTTGATCAATTGATGATTTAGTGAAAATAAGTCACTGAGTGATGGAGGGACCGGCTACATGAGATGATGGTCGACCATGTAGCACCCAAGTGATCGAATGAGTATGCACCAAAGTCCTTTGTTGACCAGTTGGTGAAAGGATGATCAAATGTTGGTTTAATCATTTAGGTAGTAAAACCTAATTATTAAGAGATGAAGGACCGACCAAGGGGTCATGGGACCGGCCCTTGGTGGTCGTGGGACCAGTTGACGGTCTATTGACCGAGTCTCAAGTTGATTGAAGAGAGTTTGGACCCAATACGAACAATTGATAGCAAATTAGGTCAAAATTATGAAGGTGTGTGTGACCGGCTCATTGAAAGCCTTAGGGCCGGCCTTGGTCGGTCAAGGTAGCATGCCCGTGTCAGCACAGTGTCCGCGTCTCAGTCCTGAGAGTTTTGGTATTTTCTGGTGCGCGTTTGAGCAATATTTTGGATTTTCAAAAGAGTTTGATCTTGAATGAAACTCTCGATTTTGCTCGAATGAGCAGTATAACTTTGCTCGTGCGACCAATATTTTGAAAATATTAAAATAATAAAATTTTAATACTTGACGTGATTAGCCTAGTCGGTCATATGACCATTTGACTTTTTGGATTTTTCATGGTTTGAGCAATATTTGAGAAAATATTGAAAAACGAGGGTTTTCGCTCAAACGATGGAGTTCCATGAGATGATGGAAATAATAATATGAGAAAATAAGGGATTGTAAGGTGTGGGACCGGCCATGGCTAGGGCATGGCCGGCCGACTAAGTGGTCCGGGCCCGTGACACCTTTCCTTATTTTTGTTCGATGAAAGTATGGAGAAACTAAGAGTTTCGCTCAAACGAGGGAGTTTGCTCAAATGAAGGAGTTTCCATGATGTGAGGGAAACAAATTAAAATAAAATAAAATAATGGAAGAGGGGACCGGCCGGCCGGTGGGCCCGGTCCCACGCCTCTTTTTATTTTATTATTTTTCTTCATAAGTTCCTCGTTCGTCCATATTTCTGAATGATCGTTCGTGCATTCGGGTGCTCGTTCGTGCATTATTGTCAAGTGCACTTGCACCATTTTCTCGGGACTTGCTCGGTGATGGCCCAGACGCCTGGTTATTGAATATTTATTACTAATTCATGAAATTCGGTTGAGAATGATTCATGAAACATAGTAATATATAAAAATTACTTGAGTATTTATTACTAATTCATGAAATTCATCTGAGAATGATTCATGAAACGGAGTAATAAAATGAGTTGAGTATCTATTACTAATCCATGGAATCCAACTGGGGATTCAGGGAACGGAGTAATGAGATAAAATGATTATCTATTACTAATCCATGGAATCTAGCTGGGGATCAGCCATGGAACGGAGTAATGAGATAAGATAGATTATTTTCTAGGAATTCAGTTGGCGAATGACACGCTAGAATTAATCCATTTGCAGAATCGAGATATGAGATAGAAGCATCATACTCGTTCTGGGGGGTGTATAGTCAGGGAACAACGAGCAGCATGACGTCCTGAAGGCATTAAGCTCTCTAACAAGCATTATGTCTAGGGAACCGTACAATCATCAAGATTCTATACACGGTCTCTTTAAGTAGTCAGGGAACAACGATCGGTGTGACGTCCTGAAGGCGTTAAGCTCTCTAACAAACATTATGTTTAGGGAACCGCCAATCATTAAGATTTTATGTAGAGGTGATGATGAAATATGTGAAGCATCGAACGCTCAACTAGGAGGCCTTTCGAGAAACATATTCATCATAGCTCTGAGAGGAATGTTCGCTCAGTCAGAGATCGTGAAACAGTTCACAGATCATAAAATATGAATCGTCACATACATTCCTGAAGCCGGGTCAGAAACATGCAATATCATGATTTTACGATTTTGACCTTTGTCCAAAATCCACCATCAACAATTAGATACGGGAAAATAAAACCAGTTAAACCTAAAATCGCTATTACCTCTTTTCTCTTCCACGCTCCTCGGCATTTTTCTCCATTCTCTTTGATTATCAGTGTAATCATTGTGGCTTATTGGAGATGTATCTTCGGAGATGTAGCCTTGACGTCCTGTCAATTTGTTATATTCCCTATTCATTACTTTGCTTGATATGTTTGCTAACACTTTTCCTCTCACACAGAACCCTAAATTTTTTAATGCTAACACAGAAGACGTTTCAGCATAAATACAATTCCATCTCCATCCTGGCTTCCTCATAAAAGTTCTCTCGAGTTTCTCCTGAAATTCATCCACCATCACCTGAAATTGATACACTAACTGTTGGTGGTGGTGAATAAATTATTGCAGATTGATACATTATATCTTTTACTATTTTGTAATACAATTTCATTCCGATCAATGATAAGTTGGATACTTTTGATTCATATAGTATTGCATATTTGAGTCTGAAAACCTGAAATTCAATACTTCATGCATATTTTAGTTTGCAGATTTAAAGTTTTCCCCATCAAGATGATTGTAACATCCTTGGTTGACTTATTGTTACTCGGATATGCACAAGAACTATGTAAATTCTGATTATAACGAGGAATGGTGTGGTAAGAGTGCTACAGTTCCAAAACTATTAATACAACCAACAGAAAGACGCCTGACTTGAGGAGAGTGCAGTTTCCTATTAAAAGGTATGCTTCAATGACGTTAAACAAGTTCCAGGATTGCAATTGTCTCTCATCACAAGATCTTTCGACGTTTGACCCTGTGATTTTCCTAATTAGGTCATGCATGGGAATGGTTGGGATATAGTGAATTCAATGAGATTTTGACATATACTTTTGCAGTTAATTCAGTATTGGACATGTCTTACCTATTAACTTCTGTACATACCTCAATGGAGCCTCTGTACTTACATATATGAAGATAAAAAAAAATAAAAATTATGCTATCACGTTCTATTAAATTACTGTGCCTGGGTTTTGGAATTTGCTTAATATCTGTAATTTATTTTATGGAACAATTGAAAACTTCATCCTTTCTATTTGCAAATGTATAGGCATCAACGGTATTGGAGCTGGAGCGAAAAAATTTGGAGTTTCTATTGAAGCATTTATGTACATAGAGTGGAATTTATCTTTCAAAGCCAATTTTCTGCTGTAGACAGCTTTATGTTGGGGCCTCAAGATGGACGAACCAGAATGGATAGAAAATTCTAATTGAGAAAACAATGGAAGTCGTGTCCAATGGATATACTCGAAATGTGGTGTAAAGGGAAATATTCTCGAATCCGCACCAAGTAAGTCATTTGTATATTTAAAATTGTTTTTATTAAGTAGGTGCAAAGGTCTTTCACCGATTTCTCTGCTCTATTTATTGACCCCTTCGACTAATCAATCTTGGGTACTTTACATAAACGCAGTATGCAATGTGCTTGGAATTTTGTTACCTAAGTTCTGTGACGGTTCTACTCTTAATTTCCGGATGTAGAAACAAAAAATAAATATGGTGCAAGAAAAAACCTCTAAATCAAAAATGCATCGAGACAGGATGAGGCGAAACCGAGCTACACCAAATCAAAAATGCATCACGACGGACGGAGCCCGGCGACACTAAATCAAAAATGCATCGGGAGGGGGCGTGCCGAAGCCAAGCCACACCAAATCAAACCGGGACGGGACGGGACGAGGCGAAGCCGAACTTTACCAAATAATATCGGGACAGGGCGGAGCGAGGCGAAGCCGAAGCCGAGCTTTACCAAATCAAAAATATTGTTAAAAGAAAAAGATGCTCGACGCGTAGCAGACATGGTATCATCAGATATAGTTTATAAGGCATTTTTCTTCATGGCAGATAAATGAAGTATTTTTCATTCTATCTATTTTGGCGATATCAGTATAGCATAAAACAAATAACAATTTCTATAAATGCAGATGAATTGTTTATCGTCTTTAATACCAAACACTTGGTTTACTGCATCAAAATCATGCGACACCAAAATCAAAAAATCATCAGGACGAAGCAAGGTGAAGTCGTACGACACCAAATTAAAAATGCATCTGCGCGAGGCGAAGCTGAGCCACACCAAATCAAATCGAGATGGGTGAGGCGAGGCGTATCCGAATCCGAGCTTTACCAAATCAAAAATATGATTAAAAGAAAAAGATGTACGATGCATAGCAGACATGGACCAAATGATAGTGGATGGTTTTGGGGCACAAGATCTAGTAATGTTAAATTGAATAACACAGATCGAAATTGAAAATAAAAAAGTAACAAGATTAAAAGCATATTTAGAAACGATGAAAAGAAGGAACGACGATAAAAGATCTAAATATCCCGGTTATATTTATCCTTTTAAGTCTCAGTCTCTAAAATCTCGCCTCTCTTCCTGAAGGGGAAAAACATAATTTTATTTTAGAAGAAAAAAAAAACATAATTTTAGAAAATATAGGCATTTGCGAACAAGCTCTTTCTAAGCAACTCTACGAGCAGAAGTATCTAACCAAACTAATTTTGCTTCAATTATGTTCTTGTATACTTCTATGAGAATATAGCAATTGAACGGCTCTTTAACTAGTTTCGTTTGAGTCATTTGAACTAGTTATGGTTAAGATGAATAAGGTTAATATGAGAGTAATCATATGGTTAACTTCGGTTAACTATTGTTGAGCCAACATGGTGTACACGTTTAGGTACGGTTACATAAACCTAAATGAGGGTACATTTCATTTGTGGGTAACAAGCTAAGTTCGATCTAACGGTTGAAAGATATTAGCTTGGTTGAATCAGGTTTGTCATCTAACGGTGAATATTGAATGCTTTGTTACCAAGGTAACTTGGATTGCAAACCCTGATTTGAAAACTATATAAAGGAGAACTCTAGCAACTGGGAAACCTAATCCCCACACCTCATGTGTGTTACTAGTTGCATCAACTAGAGTCGATTCTCCTTTAACCTTAGGTTTCTATCGAGACCCTATAGCTTAACGACTTCAAAGACTTCATCGGGATTGTGAAGCCAGACCCAACTATTTTCTTTGTAGTTGCATGTTCTGATCTTGCCCGATTCTATAGTTTGAGTACTATCTTCTCTAAGATTTGCTCGATATTTAATCTCTGATAGGCAAGATAAAAAATAATCACAAACACCTTCGTCTCATCGTTTGTGATTCCACAATATCTAGTTTCGCCATCATACGATTTAGATTATTGTGAGGTGATTGATAATACTAGGTTGTTTTTCGGGAATATAAGTCCGGATTATCAATTGGTTCCTGTTCACCTTGATTTATCAAAAGACGGAACAAAAACTCTTGGGTATTTCTGTGGGAGTTTATTCATTCTATAGACATTTCTGTGTGAGACAGATTTGTTTATCAAGTCTTCGACTTTGAGTCGTAACAACTCTTGGTTGTGGGTGAGATCAGCTAAGGGAATCAAGTGCGTAGTATCCAGCTGGGATCAGAGACGTAAGGAACGCAACTGTGCCTTGAATCAGTGTGAGATTGATTAGGGTTCAACTACAGTCCAATCTGAAGTTCATTGGTAGTAGGCTAGTGTCTGTAGCGGCTTAATACAGTGTGGTGTTCAAACTGGACTAGGTTCCGGGGTTTTTCTGCATTTTCGGTTTTCCTCGTTAACAAAATTCTGGTGTCTGTGTTATTTCTTTTCCGCATTATATTTTGTTATATAATTGAAATATCACAGGTTGTGCGTTAATATCAATCAATTAGATAATCCAACCTTTGATTGTTGATTTAAATTGATTGACACTTGAACATTGGTCTTTAGTTCAATTCTAAAAAAAACATTGATCTTTGGTACCGTTCAAGTCACTACTCTTATATTCTATCGGGCTCGCAGATTTCTATTTGCTGATTGCATATTGAATTAAGTGTAAGATATATAAACTCTTTGATATACTTTTCTCTAGATTGAGTCTGACTGTCTAGTTGATTCTCTAGAAAGTATATTGGAGTAAGTCCTCTCAGATTGCCAAACAATTATTGCGTGTGGTTGTTAGACCCCGCATTTTCAATTGGTATCAGAGCTGGCAAACACTATAAACCTAATAAGTTTGTGTTTGACTGATCCTTAAAAGTTTGCATTTATGGGAAATTTCTTTTGAAAACTTTCTCTTGGCATCTGTAACGCATGCCAGAACTCCTTAATGATTGTTCAGAGATTATTTTGGATCAAACCTATGGTTTCTCATGATAATCTCATTACATGTAAGACTTTGGAAAACTTAGATGTTGTGAAACAATCTAAAGGAAAAATGAAAAAGGAAGGAAAGTTGAAAAAACGTTCTTTACGCTCAAAGATATGGAATCTCACTAGATTAACTCTTAATTTTTTTGAGGAATACTATCGTGATGAATCAATTGACAAAGATCTGTTTAGAGCATTTGAAAACGTTTTTAGATTCTTAGAAAAGCTTAACTCTGTTAAGAAAAAGAATCGTTCCGATAAAAGTTCGGTACATGTCAAATCATGTAATCATGATGTACGAACTAGACATATTATCAACACAAGTAGGTCCAATGAAACGGGTGCTCATGTTGTTGATACTGGTTTAAAATATCGGAAAAATCTCCTTTCTGATCATATAAAAAATTAGAAAGCTCTGATAACCCTGATTATCATCATTACTATGATTATATCACTGGTACTTCTCACAAATATCAACCAGAATTAGTGCATGAGGATCTCTCTGCACACCTTGCCACTTGGTAACTTGACTGACACTACCCCATTTGTATATATCTTGATATGGGGCAATAAATGGTTTGATTTGTGTATTTTTGGGTTAATATGTTATTCTGTCCTTCTAGGATATTCGAATAAGCTTTCTACTGCACCGTCTTTTTACACAATTGTGTTTTCACGGGTTGCACAACCTTGGTGTGTGAACATCAAAGAAAATCATACATTCCCTTTGATGGTCGCGGTTCAAAAACGGGTCCAAGCCCATTAGTGGGTATATAAAGAAGGAGTACTCGTACCTTCTTACTCTTCCCATCTTGTTCGCGTACCTGAACGTCTAGGGTTCATGTATTTCCTCCATTAAAACATCTTTGGAGAAACATAAGAAAAAGGGGTGTTCAAGGTTCATTCTAAGTAAGTGGTTTCTTTCTCTTCTCTTTCCAATTTCTAGATCTCATGATGAATTTCAAGGTTTCAAAAGGAGTTTCAAAAAACTTGAGTTTTTCATCTTCTAGCATGAATTTCCCTATAAACCAAAATTCTCTTAGGATTAGATTTGTCAATGATTCTTGTGTTAGAGTTTTTGAAAGGATTTCATCTAATGAATTTATTCTAAAAAAGAAATTGGATTTCACTAGTGGACATAAAGAGGATTTAATTTGCTTTGAAAAATTCAAGCTTGGGAATATTTTTGATGGTCTTGGTGAAGGTTTTGATACTCTTACAAGAATCTTCTATGCTAACATCTATGATGTTAATCATGATGACATGGAATTCGAGACCATGGTTAATAGACAAAGGATTCATGTAAATAGAGAGTTGATTTCAAGAATTACTAAAATTCCCTTGGGGAGCTTCCGCCTTCCAAGACCTAGTCATGAAAGACCTTCTTATGAAACCATCTCTCTTGGTCTCTGTGGTAACAGTGTTGTTTGGAATGAAGGAAAGTTTCCTACTAATAATCTTAATCTTTCCTTGATGTCTTTTGGTAAACTTGGTATATCAAACCTTTGTCTCTCAACGATTGAGAATTCTCGTTGGAGTCGTGAGTTTGCGGAGTTGGTCTATTTTCTTGTTTTGGGAACTCAAGGTCTCGACATTTGCGGGTTCATCATATATCAAATGATGTCGATGATGTCTTCCAATAAGAAGCTAGGATATCCTTGCTTGATTGAGCGAATTTGTCGCACTCTCTCTATAGATCCAATTGGGAACTCTATTGGAACTCTCAATCTAGTCTTCCCTTGTACTTTCAAACGTATGAAGGAAAACGCTTGCAAGAGACAAAGAAGCGACACACTTGATGGCACATGTGATTCCACCTCCATGAATCTTCTTCATCAAATTCTCAAAGGTGTTGATAAGATTATGTTAGAGCATAGCTCGGTTGAACCCACCAAGCGTTGGTATGTCAAGTTTGGTTGTCATATTTTAGCGAATCAAAACTCATTTAAAGAGTCGGTTGATTATATACTAGAGTCAACTTCGTATAGGTTAGCTTGAAAGTGTTAGGATATGAGACTTACAAGTATTACATGAAGACTTGAAGAATGTGAAGAAGTATGGAGCTACAACGACAACATCATCCTTCCTCTTGAGGTTAGTAATATTTGACTTGAACTGTTTCATTCCCTAACGTACCTTTCAACTCGTGGATATTGAAAACATAACTGCGAAGATGTGTATGATACTCTAGTTAGACATAGTATTAAGGAATACAATACGAGGTTTATTGCTTAACCATTAAACTTTGTATATATGACATCGACATGATCATATTAATGCTATTGTGATTATGTATGGGTATGAGTGAAGATTCCATCCTAGGAAACAATGTTTTACATTCGTTTAAAGGAAGTAAGTTCATAAACTCGTTTTTTGAATCGAAAGGGAAATCGCTAGGATTATTGGTATTGTTATTCATTGCAAATGTATTTTGAATTACCAATATGTGTGTTTAGTATAACCGCTCATAAACTTGTTTATGTATCTTGGTAAAACTATTCACAAGGCTTGACTTATGTATTGGTATGACTTTTATTAGTGAAACCGATCTTAAGTAATCACTCAAGATGGTATGATCGATGCCTTGTAAATAGCAACTTTTATCTAGTCATTGGGGAACCGATCTTAGTAAGAGGTGCAACAAATTTACAAGAGGGAATTGATCCTTGTAAGAGATACAACAAGTTTTTAGTAGATGGGGGAACCGATGCTATGAACATGTGCAACAAGTTTTTAGTTTTGGGGGAACCAATACTATGGACATGTGCAACCGAATACAGGTAGTTACCATAAGTTGTGGGGAACCGATCCTAGTACCTAGTCAAACGAATTTTGGTAACTAGCGTGACTATGTACAGTACTCACATGGAGGTAGAACCGAACTTTTTTTGGTAGAACCGTGAAACCCATAATTGGTGATTTGATAGGATAATCAATCACATAGTTCTTGGAATTCAGACGAACCAATTCTAACCTTGTTTGGAAGTGTGGCAAATCGTTTCCAAGATTGTAAGTATGAAAAAGGACTTTCAAAGTAAAGATGTCGACATACTTTGAACATGTGCAATAACTCTTATCATTAATTGTTCAAAGATATTCCTTAATTGCTAAAGGAGAATCCCAGGATCGAAATAAATTGAGAATCTTTTAATTAAGGTTTCTTAATTTTTATATGCTATTTAATTTCCAGCAATTAAATGCATATCTTTAGAAAATAATAATTAGTAATGTGCGTTTACTGATTATAGATTTTTCTATTGGGATTTCGTTCAATATTTGGACAGTGCATTTCCAGGAGTTATGAAAACCGATTTTGTGTTTATTGCATATCTTTGAGATATTCGGTTTTGGAAATTCCTTGGTGTAAAAATTTTCTTGTCTATAAATATTGAAGTTTGCATTTCTAGCAAACTAATTCTCAGAGCCATCAAAACTACCTAGTTGTGTTGTTACTTGTGGAGTCGCCTATTCGGAGAGGAAATTATCCTAATTAGGCGAAATCTCTTACGGCCGCTCAGTTTAAAGGCTTCTTGGGATTGAGAAGATCTATTAGTACCGTTGGTGGGAAGCTAGATAATTGCAGTTTATTATTAGTTTTCGGTTGATTTGATTGACTAACGGTTGTTGAACTTTGATTGCACCTAGTTTTTTTATGCTTGAGAATCTTCTCTTCTGATATAAGATTCACTCAAACTAGATCGAAGTTTCGACGGGGATCTTTAGACTGTTTGTAGAAATAAAGACGTCTTGTGATAATCCAATGTTAACAGACTCCGTTCTGTGTGTGATTGATCACAAGAGATTCAAGTTGATTGTGTGCAGGTGCTGATTGAAGATTAAAGAAGATTTGAAGGCAAGAAGACTTTTTGGGTTCATAATCTTTGGTGTGCACAATACTTGTTTCGGCTGGAAAGGAATCCAACTATAATCGGTTTATCTTTGTGATAGACTGGATTGATTAGTTGAGTAGATTGGCATCAATACACTTCTTTGTGATTAATAGTATTGATTGCATAGTCTAACAATTACTTCAGTGGTTGTTGAGAGATTGATCTAAGGACCCGACAAAGGAATTTATTGGCTAAACGGAAGAGCCTTTGTCAAACTCATATCACGTAGTTTGAAAAGAGTTGTTACCGAACAGATTTGTTATTCCTTTACTGTTTAGAATACGAACCAAAGGAATTGTTCCAAGTGCGTGACTTATTAACAAGTTGGAGGCGCAGGGATACTGAGGGAACTAGGTGAACTATAGGTTTAGTTGCTTGGTCTCAACTATAAGAAGTTGGTTTGATTTTTTATAGCGGCTTAATTCTGAGAGTATTCAATCCTGGACTAGGTCCTGGGGTTTTTCTGCATTTGCAGTTTCCTCGTTAACAAAATCTTGTTATGTCATTTACTTTTATTTTACGCAATTATAATTGTGTTTATTATAATTTAAAGTAAATCGCACAAAAGTTAATTCCTATTTTACTTGATAGAAAATCCCTAGAGTTTGGTTAAGTATGAACCTATTATCAAGTAAACATAATTCGTTGTTGTATTGTCTCGATCTTGTATCCATAGTCAATCACACAAGTTATCTTGTTGTCGTATTGTCTCGATCTCATATCCATAGACGATCACACGAAGTATGAACCGATTAGTTGTATTGTCTCGACTCAGTCCATAGACAATCACTTTCGGAAAAGGACTTATAGGTGGAAAAGTTTTAGATTGAGGTATATTAGGGTACCATCGTCTTTTCAAATTAGTGCCAAAGTAAAGTGTGTTCAAGAACAATTACTTGTGATTGCTACCAAGTTTCCGAAAATCAAAGATAACATGGATAGGATTCAAGCCACTCTAATGGTCTCCGATGATGAATATGATGACTCTTTAACTTCAATTGTGTTCTTGTATACTTCAATCGGTTTGAACTGATTCGAGTGAATCAAACCGATTTTGCTTCAATTGTGTTCTTGTATACTTCTATGAGAATATAGCAATTGAACGGCTCTTTAACTAGTGTCGTTTGAGTCATTTGAACTAGTTATGGTTAAAATGAATAATGTTAATATGAGAGTAATCATATGGATAACTTCGGTTAACTATTATTGAGCCAACATGGTGCACACGTTTAGGTACGGTTACATAAACCTAAATGAGGGTACATTTCATTTGTGTGTAACAAGCTAAGTTCGATCTAACGGTTGAAAGATATTAGCTTGGTTGAATCAGGTTTTTCATCTAACGGTGAATATTGAATGCTTTGTTACCAAGGTAACTTGGATTGCAAACCCTGATTTGAAAACTATATAATGAAGAACTCTAGCAATTGGGAAACCTAATCCCCACACCTCCTGTGTGTTACTAGTTGCATCAACTAAAGTCGATTCTCCTTTAACCTTAGGTTTCTATCGAGACCCTGTAGGTTAACGACTTCAAAGACTTCATTGGGATTGTAAATCCATGCCCAAATATTTTCTTTGTAGTTGCGTGTTCTGATCTTGCCCGATTCTATCGTTTGAGTACTATCTTCTCTAAGATTTGCTCGAGATTTAATCTACGATAGGCAAGATAAAATGTAATCACAAACACCTTCGTCTCATCGTTTGTGATTCCACAATATCTAGTTTCTCCATCATACGATTTAGATTATTGTGAGGTGATTGATAATACTAGGCTGTTCTTCGGGAATATAAGTCCGGATTATCAATTGGTTCCTGTTCACCTTGATTTATCAAAAGACGGAACAAAAACTCTTGGGTATTTCTGTGGGAGACAGATTTATTCATTCTGTAGACTTTTTTGTGTGAGACAGATTTGTTTATCAAGTCTTCGACTTTAGGTCGTAGCAACTCTTGGTTTTGGGTGAGATCAGCTAAGGGAATCAAGTGCGTAGTATCCTGCTGGGATCAGAGACGCAAGGAACGCAACTGTACCTTGAATCAGTGTGAGATTGATTAGGGTTCAACTACAGTCCACTCTGAAGTTCATTGATAGTATGCTAGTGTCTGTAGCGGCTTAATACAGTGTGGTGTCCAAACTGGACTAGGTCCCGGGGTTTTTCTGCATTTGCGGTTTTCCTCGTTAACAAAATTATGGTGTCTGTGTTATATATTTTCCGCATTATATTTTTTTATATAATTGAAATATCACAGGTTGTGCATGAAGATCAATCAATTAAATAATCCAACCTTTGGTTGTTGATTTAAATTGATTGACACTTGAACATTAGTCTTTAGTACCGTTCAAGTCACTCCTCTTATATTCAATCGGGCACGCAGATTTCTATTTGTTGATTGCAGATTGAATTACGAGTTATAGATATAAATACTTTGATATACTTTTCTCTAGATTTAGTCTGAATGTCTAGTTGATTCTCTAGAAAGTATATTGGAGTAAGTCCTCTCAGATTGCCAAACGAACTGTTGGGTGTGGTTGTTAGTGTAGCGCCCCCAAAGCTAGCAGCTGACTAATCCAAGAGATTAACTAAATAAAGAGGCACTAAGGAATCTAAATCATATACTTAAGTATTCAATTAAGAAATCTGGTACAAAGCTTAACCCAAAAACTAGCCCCACTCTGAAATATATATATACAAGAAGTCCTCTCAAATGATACATATACAATAGTCATCTAGTTTACAAATAGAATATGCAACATAATAAACATAGCAGAAGTTAACCAACTAACAGACTCGACTCCTCGAAGCTTCCGCTGCGCAACTCTGATCTGTCTCTGAAACTGAAAGTGGGAAAGAGTGAACACATCATCCCTAAAAGGGGTGCCCAACAGGAATAACATTTAACTTTCAAGTAATCATGAGCAAGATTTGGAAAAAGATAATGTTTTCCCAAACATTAATGTAGGATCAGAATCTCGCAGCTGCAACACTTCAGCGAAATTATTAACAACATAACACAACAATGTCGCAAAGCAATTTCAAAAACGACATAATAAACGACATCAGCTAAATCATGAGAAAAATATGATGGACTTGCGAAAATTAGGAAGTGTGCGAGATTAATATTTGTAAGGTTGCGAGAATGTCGCAAACCATATCCGAAAATAAAGGACAGATTAGTTGTCATCCACTATGTAATTCCCTATAAATAGTCATTCAGTTGTAAAGGAAAAGAGGGGAAATCTTTTTAGAGAGAGAGAAAAACAATTAGGAGAGAGAAAGTCAAGAGTGGTTGTTGTTCTTAATCCCTTTATCTTTTCTTGTAAGATTTTTTCAAAGATTCATCAATAAAATTAAGATTGTTAATCCAAAAATGAGTTGAATGTTAATGAAATCTTGTGAGGGGTGTATTGTAGGATTTCCTGCAACTACATAATGGCACGAGAAACAGGGATTGAAGATTAAAGATTGTTCTAGAAAAAGTTGAAGATTAATATTGTGATTTATTAGAATTGAAAGTAATTGGTGAAAAAACTTACATAATATCTTACAATTTGTTAGTATTGAAATAATGGCTAGAAGGAGAAATGTATCGGAACAACCGACAACTGCTAGAAGAAGAAGTAAAAGACTTGCTGGAAGGGAGAGAAGTGAAATGGGAGAATCTACTAGAAGAAGAAATAATGGAGAAAATCAAGTTCAACCGCCAGTTCAGCAAACACCGGTACAAAATGGAACAACAGATTATGATAGAGTGAGTGTACACACTTGGGGATCAAATTCAGCAGAAGAAGTAGAAGAAGAGCAGCAAACCAGGAACCATAGATAGGTAGAGAGAAATCAAGAAGCAGATGAAGGAATAATTCATGGAGATGAGGAAATTGGAGCGTTAGAAACGTTGAGACGAATAATACATGAAGAAAGAAGAGTTGAGGCAGAAGAACGTGCAAATCTAACAAGGCAAAATCACGAATTGAGGATGGAAAATATGAGACTACATAGTAGAAGATCGAGAAGTACTACAAGATCATATTCAAGATCGACTAGAAGAGATATGAGGCGAAACTCAACCACAGTTAATGCTGGAAATAATATTCGAGAAGAAATATCAAATCCTAATGAAGAACATCGTGAAGATAGAGAAAGGACTGATGATCGCTATGTTCCACAAAATGAAACTTTTGATGATAGGCAAAATGATAGAAATCAAGAGAATGGACAACGTCAGGGACGAAATAATCAAGATGGCGAAGGGAATCGAGAGGAAGGAATGAGAATTTTACATGAGAGAAGCTCAAAGAAATCAACAAACGATTGAAGAAGAAATTGAAAGACACTATGCTGAACAAGCATTTAACTCGCGAACGTGAAAGATTGAGAGGAAATGGAAGAACAAGAGCTGCAGGAGGCGATTCGCCAGAATAATCAGACAATCGAGAAAGAAGGCGTACACAAAACCGGAATAACGGTAATCTCAATGAAGAGTATGATAGAGTACAGAGGAGGGCTGAAAGACAACGAATGGAATTGATAAGAAATGAACAAAATCATGGAGGGGAAAATGAGAGACATCATCATATGCGAATTCAAGATAGAGATGAGGAAGAGAATCGCAGGAGAAGACGAGATGAGGATGATGAAGAAGAAATGCAAAATTTCGCGAGAGAAGAAAGACATGAACGCAGAAGAAGGGAGGCGAAATTAAAAAGACCAATGGATCAAAATTAGGCGTAAATGAACAAATCTTAAAAGAATTGGAAGAAATGAGAGGAATGCTAAATAATAGAGGGAAGTAGGCAGAAGACAATTAGACGAAGCTATAGAAGAAGCTGCGAAAACTCCATTTACAAGAGAAGTACAACTAGGAGGAATACCCCGAAATGCAATTTCCTGCGTTAACCAACATCTTTGATGGAACAACTTGTGCAATTCAACACATCAAAGCCTATGTGAGATGCATGTTACAGTGGGAAAATCATGATGCCGTATTGTGCAAGTATTTTGCATCCAGTCTAACAGGAGAGGCGTTAAAATGGTTCGAAGGTCTACCAAAAAATACAATAACATCTTTCAATCATTTGCAGACCACATTCTTGGGGGCATATATAAGTAACAATTCTTCGCGACCTGGTATTGAAGATGTGTTTGGATTAAAACAAAGGATTGGCGAAAGTTTGAAGCATCTAACCAAAAGGTGGAGGACTATGTGTAGTGAGATGGCTGGCCGTGTGGATGAGAGATATCTTATCTTGTCATTTATCAATGCTATGTTCGCAACCAATCTATTGTATGTCCAAATTTTCAGAGTCAAGAACACATCACAATGACGAACTGCGAGAACTTCAGGAAGAGTATATTGCTCTAGAGGAAAGGCAAAATGAATGGAATCATACCCAGTTGCGAATACCAGTTCACAAGCAGCGAATGCAAGCTTATTACCCAAACTAATAAACACAGTGGCGAGCACTTCGCAAGACAACAAGAAAAGGTGACGGGCAACAATCAACAGAAACTGGTGGCTATGGGAAGCCGAGATCAAGAGGAGTATGAAAGAGAAAGAAATTTCTACAATCGTGGTGGAAATAATAAGATTCAAAGACTTGATCAGCCGCAAGAAACTTATGGAGGTCAGAGGCAAAACTATCATAGAGGACGGAAGCCACAAGATAGTGTGGGAGGAGATCAAGATGCCACCTCTAAATGCAAGTGTGGAGAAAATATGGGAAGCTATAATTTTGATGGAGAATATACCAACACCATGGAACATGGGAACTGAACCACCTCCAAGCAACAGAAGTCATGAGTTCTGTTCTTATCATCATTTCATGGACATACTACAAATGATTGCAAAATAAAGAGAATTATTCTGAGAATGATAGATCAAGGAAAGCTAAACCACTTTCTGGTAGGGCATCCACAATCTCAACCATTGCCGCCACCACCACTAGAGCATCACAGAGTAAACACGGTAAAAGAAAAGGAAACATTCTTCGTAGAAGTTGGTGCAAAAGCAAAGAATCTATTCTGTCACTCTATCGTACATTCATACAAGACAATTGAAGATTTTCATGACAATGTTTTGAGTAGAGTGTTCGCAAGAGACAATGATGGAAGAGAAATTATGAATATTGCGAAAATCTCGCCGCTAGAGGAATGGCAGAAACAACTATTTCTTTTACCGCAGAAGAAGTCCCGAAGGTGGAGAAGTACATGACAATCCATTAGTGGTAAAATTAGAAATTAATCCAAAACCTAAAGAAGATGAAGATGATGAAGCTGAAGATTCATGGGCAATTAATAGAATTCTGATCGATACTGGAAGCTCTGTGAATATCTTATTCTATCATACTTATAAAACCATGGGAGGAGAGATGATGATCTTATACCATCAACATATAAGATATATGGTTTTAATGGTACTGCCAACAAGCCTAAAGGGGAAGTTACTATGCGAATCCATTGAAGGGATATCTTCTGAAATCCTGTTTGTGTCGTTGACATAGAATCACCCTACAATGCATTGATTAGATGGCCTTGGCTACATGGGATTCTAGGTGTAGCTTCAACTTTCCACCAGTGCATCTTCCCTCACCCCAGCGGTGTAGGAATCATAAAGGGAGATTGGGTTGAAGGAAAGAAATGTTACGAAACTGAGGTAGAATCCTGCGAAGGAAGAGCAACCAAGAAGGAAAGTTGGCGACACAAAATCAGAGAGACACAAAGAAGTGAGAGGTTGATGGTGGATGCCATCGAACAAAAGAAGAAGAAATGTTGTGAGGCTGATGCTAGTTCATAGTAAGAAATGTGAACTTACTATCAATGAAGCAATAGCAGAGAATAACAAAGAGGCAAGAATGGCGAAAGTAATAAAAATAAGAAGTGTATGAATGATTGATTTGTTGCGACACTCTCGCAACAAATAAAATTCTCAAAATACATTTTATTGAATGACAAAATTGAGATTGCGAAATGCAAATACAATATGATGATATACGAGAACTTCGCAGAGATAATAAATTCTACAAAAGACAATCAGAGAACAATGACAAAAGAGAAAGGGGCGAACCTTTATGGCGTACACCCTAGTTCGTGAATAAATTTCGCAAGAGGCAAATGTAAGACCTAAAGTACGTCATATAAGGGGGTACCTGTTGCATGGCTCAGGGAAAGGCTACACCGCCACCGGAACCTGAGTCATGGAGATTTGGGGTCAATAAAGCCCATCCGGGAGAGGCACCTTGGATTCTCAGCTTAAGCATATGACTTAGGTTGGGCGACTAAGGTAATAAGGACTCTCCCAAGGAGTGCAGAATCTGACCAAGGCGCCGAGGTACACGGTTGAGTCAAGAGTGCCAGGGGCGTCTGGAGCGTACCTTGCCATTCTTGACAAG
The DNA here is from genome assembly GCF_003573695.1 of Papaver somniferum. Taxonomy (NCBI): domain Eukaryota; kingdom Viridiplantae; phylum Streptophyta; class Magnoliopsida; order Ranunculales; family Papaveraceae; genus Papaver; species Papaver somniferum. The sequence goes on from NC_039362.1 coordinate 116,788,307, forward strand.
TCTTGGCTTATACTGCACTCGGCCCGAAGAAAACCCCACTTAGGGTGCAGTCTCGTAACCATAAACCCTATAGGTAAAAGGGATAAGAGGCTGCAAAACAACTGGTTGTTGTTAAGACCGGATGGGAGGAGCCAACCTTGTATGGTAGAGGTACGCCTCCTTGAAGGGGCAACCAGGGGGAGATAAGGGCGGCACCCTCCATTAGGGAGCTGATAAGTGTCTTAAGACGCAAATGTCATGAGGCTTTTTACTCGCAAGGGTATTAAGGCTTGTCATATTTGTGCGACAATCCTGAAGAGGCAATAATACTAAAGAAAGATAAGACGAGATCAATGGGTTTTCGCATGAAAGTGCGAAGACGTCCTGCGATTTCGTCGCAAGACGACAATGTCATGGGGCTTTATTTTCGCAAGAATATTTAGGCCTGTCATATTGTCGCAACAATCCTGAAGAGGCAATAATACAAAAGAAAAAGTTAAGACAAGATCAATGGGTTTTTGCATGAAAATGCAAGGACGTCCTGCGATTTTGTCGCAATGACAAGAGGTGGCATAATAAGACCTTTAACTAGGAAGGAAAATAAGACCACACAAGAATGAAATTTTGAAAAGAATCAAAATTCACTTCGCATATGATTGCGAAATTATAAAAACAACTGCGAAGCTGAGGCACAAAATAAGAGAAATCTGCAAAATCTCTCATTTGAATACAAATAACAGAGGCAAGTATGGGAATGAATGAAATCAAAAATGTTATTTGTCTCCACATGATAATTTACGCAGAAAGTTAAAAATTAATGATTATATTGATTAACTATATTGCAAGGAAGAATTTTTTAATGAATGCAGGTCAAAATAAAAGAAACTTATATATTAAGGAATATGGGGAACCAAGAGAATTCGCAAGTACACGAAAAGAAGGAATAAATGTACAAGTGTTACAGAAGATCAAAGAAAGAAACAAAGACTACTTAGTTGATTCTTCATCATCTTCATCAGAACCTTTACCTCCATCAGAATCTTCATCACCATCAGATTCTTCATCATCAGCTTCACTATCAGAGATGATCAGACTAGGGGTGTTCTTTGGGATCTCCTCTGAGAGACAAGGATAATCAGAGTGAGGAATACTATGGTCATTGCAAACCATTTGAATAGTTTGATTGCGAAAATGCAGAGCGTCATTCTTAAAGTTCGCAACAGTGATCTTGAATTGATTCTTCAATCTAGAATATTTATCGTTGCGAGAAGAAAGACTCTTTGCGAGTTCCCTCTCAGCTTCAAGTTCTTCAATTCTGGCGATATCTACTCTCAGAACCTGCGAACAAAAGACAATCAATTAATAATTTAGTGAGAACTCAAAAGAGAAAAGACTAGTAAAAAAGAACAGTTGGTGACCTTCTCTGTCAGAAATCATATCTCTAATCAAGCTGTATGCTCACTTGGAGACTAATATTTACCTAAATCTTTCTGGCATCATCTAAGATTTCTCAGCCAAGCGAACTCATCATCATTATTTATGAGAAGACGAGAACGAACTTGGTTTTCTCTCTCGCTAAGCACGGCATTTTGACGATTGGCTTCATCTCGTTCAAGTTGAAACTCAAGAAGGGTCTCTTGGAATTTCGCCAAAGCCTTAACACCTTGATCAGAGATACGATCTTTATCATCTATAAGTTTTCTAATCTTGGTTCTTAATTTATTGATCTTCTCTTTAGAATTGAGATAAAAACGTTTAAATTGGTTGGCTAAACCTAAACTAGATCTATGATCAATCTCTAAGAGGCGAAATTTGGATTTAAGTTCATTCAAAGACAAAGATGAAATTTTATCATTAGAGAAACTATTCAAAGATTTATTAAGATGTTCAAGAAGAGTAGCATTATCTAGGGCATCGGGAAATGAACGAAGAAGAGTGGCTTCATCAGAAAGACCATAAATATCTGCAAAAAGGATTAATCAAATAAGATAAGACAATAGGATGAATGAATGAAAGGAAAGGAGAAAATTGCATACCATAGAGCTGATCATTAGCTTTTTGAAGAGTAGAAATTTTGTTCCTTTGCGAAGAAGTGTCGGTTTCCAGTTGTTTGTTCTTATCGCGAAGACCTTTAACTTCAGCTTCTAATTGTTCGTTCTTCTCACGAAGACCCTTAGCTTCAGTTTCCAGTTCTTCATTCTTCGTACGAAATTGAAGATTCTTCTTTTCAAGAATTTCGCGTCTCCTCTCCAAATCTGAAGCAACAGCGAAAGAAGCTTTTCCATCCTGCGAAGAAAATACAAAAAATAACTAAAATAAAAAGAAATTTTGAGTCACAATAATGAAGAAGTAAAAAGACGAAGGTATACCAAACTATTGAGGGAATTTAGGAAGCTAGGAGTCACTGATCTGGAGACTCCACGAAGAGAACTATCACCATCCAACAAAGGAGTATCGCAAATAGTTGCGAGAGCTTTGCATGTACTGGAGAGGCAATTATCTCCCATCCCTTTCCAAGAATCAGAGAAGATACCAGATAACTGTGCCATAGAGGATTCAGGTGGAGAATCTTTATTCGCAGCAGAGTCGTCATCATCATCTTTGTTGTCTTCATCATCTTCAGAACCATCAGGGAAATGAACATCTGAAGGAGGAGGAGAATTCCCTCTCTTTCTTTTCTTTGAAGAGGATGCAGATGATTTTCCTTTGCGAAGAATATCTTTACCCTTATCACCAGCCGTCGCAGCCTTGGTGGGTTCTTCTACTTCAGCAATAACCTTCACACACAAATGAAGATAAGAAACAGAAGAAACAATATATTGTTTAAAATCATGAAAGAATATTTCTTACCTCATCTGTGTATGAGCGAAGAGCTAGTAAGGTATTGGCTTTCCCAGTCCTGCGGTAGCTATCTTTCAGTTTCCGGATCTGTAGAATGTCGCAAGAATCAGCGAACACAAGAGTAAAGATAAATAAAGAAACATAAAGTGGGAGAAATTGGAAGAAATATACCTCTTTCACTTTATCAGGCCAAGAGAATACCCAGGGTCGATAAGCGGTGAGATTCGCAGGAATGACATTAGAACCAGTAATATAGAGTCCTTTCAGCATCAAGGGGAAGACGCACCATTTATCATCTTTGGATTGGCGAGGGGTTTTATTTATTCCAGAGTGCCAATAAATGTCATGCATGAGCATTTTATCTTCAGCAATAACATCCTTCCTTTTCAAGCGAACACCCCAGCGAGTATTCTCCTTCTTCATAGATATTAGTTCATAATTTTCGAAGAAATTCGCTACTGTGTACTTCTCAGCGACTATCTCCAAGTCTGTGAATTTAGGATCCCTAAGCTCTTTAGGATAAAGAGATCCTTTACCGGCACCGCGATTAGCAAACTCCAATATCAGACGGATGCAATCCCCACTTAATTGGAAGATAACTCGCGAAAACTTCGAATGAGCAAGAATTTCATAAAATAAAGGAATGTCAGGGTTATAAATAGGAATAGGGAGACCTGCGAGAATTTGACCCAGCGAGACTATGATTTTCTTATCATCACAGTGATGATCAGAGAAAAGTTTAATGGAAAGAATTGATTTGGCACTTTCACCAGGAATGGTAGAAAGTGTGAAACCTCTCTCGGCAAGATCTTTTTGAACTTCCTTCAAGGTTTTCTCATGCTTTTGACCGCTTGGAGGCATATTTGAGTACAGAGTATGGGAATGAATGAAAAATTAAGAAGATTGAAGAAAGAAGATAGAAGAAAAATTACAGTAGAGGAATTTACGGAGAAAATGATGAAGTTGCAGAGAAGATAAAAAGAGAGTAAAAGGAGAGTAAGAAAGAATATATATAGAGAAAAAAATTTCGAGAAGATAAACACAATTAAGGCGAAAAGACGTGAACGGTTGAGAAGCAGCGGTTACAGAAGACATGTCAAGAAACAAATGAAAGAAAAGATACGTGTAATAAATGCAGGATACGAAGAGATGGATAACTGCGGCATTTCTCATATCATTATCTTCTTCGCAGAGACGACATGAGAAGAGGAAAAATGTAGGATCAGAATCTCGCAGCTGCAACACTTCAGCGAAATTATTAACAACATAACACAACAATGTCGCAAAGCAATTTCAAAAACGACATAATAAACGACATCAGCTAAATCATGAGAAAAATATGATGGACTTGCCAAAATTAGGAAGTGTGCGAGATTAATATTTGTAAGGTTGCGAGAATGTCACAAACCATATCCGAAAATAAAGGACAGATTAGCTGTCATCCACTATGTAATTCCCTATAAATAGTCATTCAGTTGTAAAGGAAAAGAGGGGAGATCTTTTTAGAGAGAGAAAAAAACAATTAGGAGAGAGAAAATCAAGAGTGGTTGTTGTTCTTAATCCCTTTATCTTTTCTTGTAAGATTGTTCAAAGATTCATCAATAAAATTAAGATTGTTAATCCAAAAATGAGTTGAATGTTAATGAAATCTTGTGAGGGGTGTAGTGTAGGATTTCCTGCAACTACAATTAAAAAGTGACCAAGTCGTTGAAATAAACAATCATGTATACGGACAAACTCCTTCTTCAAACAATGTATAACATGGTGTCAACCAGTTACACACCTAGATAATAATATTATGGTGTATCGCCCTAGCCATAACATAAAAGCAGAAAGTAAGTAGGTATAAATGTGAAAGAGCCTATCCTATATATCACAAGTGGAAATTCTTATTTCCCATAACAATTCATATGACAAACAAACATTGCATCCTTTCCAAACCATGGAAAGATTAACAGAATCAACAGAATTATCGTAATGGAATTTAAACAAAGCATGGAATGCATAAACAGACAATGCATGAGTTTGTTAAGCATAAACTTTTGTAAAAGAAACAGCAATGGTTACAAAAGAGTTAAATGTATTCCCACCTCTTTTGATGACAAGCCACGCCTACCTCGAGATCCACGATCTACTGGTTCGTCCTTTAAATCGATCGTTGTTAATAACTAACTGTTAATCATACAAGCACTCTAAGAAACTAGCCAAAATGGCTCATACAAGAATCACACAAATCTATCTAATGGTTTTAAGTCCATTTATGGTTCTACACCCTTTTATTATCTTTCTTTAGCATATCTAAGGTTTAATAATTCAATTAGGTTGGTTGTACAGTCCATTAGCTAAGTCTTATGAATATCTACAACTTTGTAGAAGGAACCATATGCTAATTCGGACCACAAGAGGTCCAAAACATCAATTTAGGAAAATAGGATGTATCCTAGTCAACTAACAGTCGCTAACGGTCAAACTAACAATCCAAGGTCAACTTAACAGTCAACGTCTAAGTCCAGGTCAGAATATAGTCAAAGGTCAAGTCCAAGTCAAAGTCAGGTCAACTGTCTAACTCGGTCAAGGTCAATTCATGTCAACAGGTTAACTCAGTTAACTAACTGAGTCAGGCGAGTCAAAAACAACTCAGTCAGACCATAACATTCAGATAAGTCAGCCAAATTGACTAGGATAACTAATAAGCCTAAACCCCTTGTTGTACACAGATTTTCACTCTTCTTTATAACTAGACTGATACTAACACATCTATTAACGGAACTTCACAAGCCAATGTACAATTCAATTATCCTTGAATAAACTTCAAACTTCAATTACAATTACAAACTAGGTTTACCTGAATTGCAGTTCCAAGCTTTCACAGTAATACTCCAAACCACCACTTACAATTCTTAATCATTATCTAACACTTTTACTTCAAATAACCTTGCACAATCAAATGGAGTCTCTACCAGTTCACTAACTTCAACTGCAACTCAATCAACTAACATCACCAGCATACTAATACCACTAATCTACAACTGAAACTCCATTACAATATCTGCATCACTGTTTCAGTGTCAGCCATATCCTTTGCTGCAACAGCAAGAGATTCATATCTTGTACACACCCACATCTCAACATGACCCGCTAAGCAGTATCACAATAACTTGAATCCAATTTCAATTCAGCAATATAAAATCCACAATTACAATTGTCCACCACAAGTTACATCTTCACAGTGAATCACTCATTTCATTTGTAACGCATACCCCATTGCCAGAATACTCCTTTAGCAGTTCTGATGGCTACACATGTAGTTTCACATCATCTGTGGTTGAATTTCCTAAACATCCATCTAATTCTGTCCACTACAGACTTAACAATATTACCATCCCATCACCTTCCCTGTAACTCACTTCTATCCAATACTAAGAGTAATTCATGTATCATCTTAACATTGACTCATACTCTGTATCTCAATCACAAGCTTAAACTACAACCACAGTTTCATTGACGATCAAATAAACTTAATATTGATTGAACATAATAAATCCACCTTGATAACTAAGAAAGAACCATTACCTCAAAATAGTTTCAAATCCTCCACCATCCACTCGTATCCCCTGTAACTTCAACCGTACTCATAGTCTTCAACACCATCACTGGTTTTCTCAAAAACCCTAAATAATCTTCAAATCAATACTTCTTTAGTTCGAACCCAAATCAACAATTAAAATCCTCAATTAAACAAACCCATCTTGTAATCTGTCTAACTCTTCTTAATCCTTACTCGAATCGAATTCCAGATCAACTTACAGAAACCCTAATTATTTGATTCATCCTCGATTCAACTTCAGAACAACTCCAACATCTGATTAACTTCACCATGTTCCTAAATCGACTAAACCCACTCCTAATCATTTATCAATAGCATCTGCTTCACCTTCTAAATCTTCTCAGAGAAACCATAATTTATATTCTTACAATAACATAGACATCTCCTCTTCTTCTCAGAGCTAACCAACATCAGCACCATAAACATCAACCACTACTCAATCATACCAACCTCTCTCTCGATCTAGAAACTCGATTTCAATAACAGGAGAACTCTAAGAGAGGAGAGAAGAAACGAGAAGAAAGAAAGATAAAGAAGAAAACTGAAAATGAGTTTATCTTCTCGACTCGTGGGGATAAGGCCGACCAAAAATGCTAAAGGAACCCGAACAAAAGATAAGGGCAGTCAGGTCAGCTAAACTGCAAAATACTATTTCACCCTTCGAACTAAACCAACGATATCTTCTTCGTCTGGTATCCGAATGACACGTTCGAGTAGTCCATTCCGCGTAAATTTCCGAGGTCTATCTAGCAGTACTAGTTTCGTATCTATATCGTTGTTAGATTAATTTCTATTAATTAAAATTTATATTAACTAATCGAGTTATTATCGACTAAAACGTCTCTTGATCATCTCTTGACTGGTCTAATAGCATTGACGAGCTTGAGGGTATTTACACTCTCCCCACCTTATACATTTTCATCCTCGAAAATCGAGCCATCCTTCTAGTCTTCAAAAATTCCCCACCTTATAGAATAATCCCATCTCTTGTCTAAACGCAAACAACATAAAACAAAGCACAAACCTATAAAGCTTTCTACAACTAAAATTTGTGACTATGTGTTCAACAAACTGATTTAAGTTCTAGCAAATACGGAAGTCTAAACTTCTTACACTGATTTCTATAATGTAAAACTATGATTTTTTGTCTCTAAGTTCCTTGCGCTAATTTCTATTTTATAAAATATATGTCTCTAACTTCAAGGAACAATCCTACGAATCTTCCTAAGTGAAATTATATCTATCGGTTTTCTAAAAAATTGTTCCAAACTTCTATAATCGGTCATCTCTGAATGCAGTTTGCCCTATCAAGGTTGGCCAAGCCCAACAATACCTTCCTACTAACAGAGAAAACCCAATCTTCACTATTCCCCAGTGCTGGATTAAATAAATGCTAACTTATTATGACTAATTAATATCTAAATTCTATTGTAATTGATTTAGCTTAAAAATTTTACTTCATATATATATAAATAGTTTACATCATTTTAAGCAATTTAATCATCAAATTTTATTTTATTTTATTTTTATTTATCATTATTATTATTTATTTATTTATTTTTTATATATTATTTTCAGTGTATCTATTTTTTTATTTCATTATGTGACTTGATATAAGTTAATAAGCACCAACAATTTTTCATAGTTGGTTGGTATTAATATTTTATTATTATGATGACATTTATTCCTTATTTTATTAGGCTGATAAAAGTTAATCGTAATTAATCATATTCCAAGTTTTATTTTATTATTAATACTAGATTTGATTTGATTTAACTTTATTTCCTTAAATTTTTATTTTGCTAAGTAATCCTTAAGTTTTATTATTAATAAAAATTACAATTATTATCCAAATGATATTTACCATAACTCAAAATCTTATAGTATTATTATTTGCTTATCTTATCAAAAATTATTATCTTTATTATATTATCATTTTCATTATTCTTAAGTTAATAATCCAATTGGTACACTAAGCCTAAATTTTCTAAACATAGCTTTACATTAGCCATATGATTACTCTCATATCAACCTTATTCATCTCAACCATAACTAGTTCAAATGACTCAAATGAAACTAGTTAAAGAGTTGTTCAATTGCTATAGAAAACACAACAGAAACCAAATCGGTTTGATTCACTTGAATCAATCATGAGCCACGGTTTACAAAGATTGCATTCCTTATGATTTAAATGTTTAAGTCCAACTGACCGATTTGACAAAGTAACCAGCTTAAGTATGTGTACGGGTATGCGTACTTAAGCAACCGGATTTGGTTTGTTAAGTTTCCAAACTCAACAGAAATTTTCGGTTCGAAAACTTCCGCTAGTATGTGTACGGGTACGCACACTTAAGGTGACTAGTTTAGGAGGTTGTAATTCCCAAACTCAGCAGATATTTTCGGTTCGAAAACTTCTGCCAGTATGCGTATGGGTACGTATACTTATCTTGTCTCCTTTACCAATTTGATATACACACATATGCATACACTTGGTTCCCGGTTTGTGGATTTATACGCTAATGTGCGAACACACTATATATGCTTATATCCAAACATGGTTACATTCTCAACTCTTTATTTCAATCATTGAAACATTCTTCTATGATGGCAATAGCCGTTTTCACACACTATTAACATCAAAGCAATTTTCAAGATATTGAAATAATCATTATCGAAACATTCCAAGCCTACATTAAATGATTGTATCACACAAACCATGTAAGATGTTACTCGGAAATTTTCTCATGATATAAGATGAACTTGGTCGAACCGAAAGCTTACCAACACATATTTCGAGAAATATGTAAGCGAGATATACTCAGCTCGAAATCTCAAATGTGTATAGAGAAAACTATATCGTAACACGACTTATGTCTCAATATAGGAGATAGTAAAAATAGACTTTCCAAGTGATAGATGAGTTCAAGTCTCCACATACCTTTTGTCTAAGAAGTTCCACAAGCTCCCCTTAGTAGTTCTTCGTCTTCAAATGATGAACTATGTGAAATCTAAGCTCAACTACACTATCTATGTCCTAGTCCGAGACATCTATAAATAGGCTAGAAATCAAGACTTATAGTTTTGATCACTAACATTGACAAACATGCTTGAGATAGCAACGCATGCGAGTTCGACTGAGCAGTGCTCTAACAGGTCTTAAGTTTGCAAACCGGTACGTGAACTAAAAATTTCTGTAGACACCGGAACTTTGAGTTGGTTCAAAGTTTGCAAACCGGTACGTGAACTGAAAAGTTCTGTAGAGTGCGGAACTCGGTAATTGCATAAGTTTGCAAACCGATTTGTGAACTGAAAAGTTATGTAGACTCCGAAACTAGGTAATTGCATATAAGTTTGCAAACTGGTCCGCGTATTGTGACTCATCTGATTCACGAACGATTCAAGTAATTGTACTTTGTAAATTTACAAACTATGTCGATTATGATTCAAGTATAATCAAATTATTTCAATAAGGTGATTTGTATTTGATCAATTCTCTAATTAACACTAGACTCATTTGATCACATCGTTGTGACTCAATATTAATGTCTTAGTGAACATGAAAATGAGTGTTAAGCTTTTAAGTTCAAATCTGTTAGTTTTGGCTAACCATGTTGAACATGGTATTTATACGCGGTTCGGTTATGGTTTACCTAACCAGAGTGTATATCTTGTATATGTGAATAAGATTCACAACTTTCATCTAATGGTGAATATTATTTTCTCGGTTCCAAAGTTATCTTAGCTTAAACCTAAAGCAACCTAGGCTTTGAAGTCTATATAAGGGGACCTCTTGGCAACTGGGATCTTTGAATCCTGACACTACTTTTTGGTGTGTCCTAGTTTTATCTAGAGTCGTCCTCTACAGAAACCCTTTTAAGGTTTAGCGACTACAAAGGCTTCATTGGGATTCGTGAAGCCATGTCCAATTATCTTTTATCTTGATAACTTGAGTATCCTGATACTGATCGTTTGTAGAGCCTTGCTCCATCAATCAAGATAGATAATAATCAACAAAGTCTCTTCATCTCATACTTTTTTGATTCCGCAAGTTTTATACTTGTGAGGTAAATAATAATCTAGGCTGCACTTCAGGTTGCATAAGTCCAGATTATGAGGATAGCCAGACTCTTTTCTAAGTTGTTATCGATTTCCATCACCTGGATCTTTCGTTTGATCTGATCATCCGTTTAGATCGTTAATCAGGAAATCAACTATAGGCTTATTCTGTGGGAGGCAGATTTGGTTTACAGTCTTCAATTGAGTTGAAGTAACTCTTAATTGGTGTGAGACCGTCTAAGGGAATCAATTGCGCCGAGTTATGTTATGATTCAAGAGGCGTAAGGAGCGGGACTGTACCTGAATTAGTGGGAGACTGAGTTCAGGCTCAACTACATTCCAGACCGAAGTTAATTGGTAGTATGCTAGTGTTTGTAGCGGCTTAATATAGTTTGGTGTTCAATCTGGACTAGGTCCCAGGGTTCTTTTACATTTTCGGTTTCCTCGTTAAAAAAAATTCTGGTGTTTGTATTATTTCTTTTTCCGCATAATATTGTTTATCTTTATAATTGAAGTATCACAGGTTGTACTTTTATCAATCACAATATCTAGGTCCAACCTTGTTAGTTGGATAAGACTTGATTGATCCTTGGACATAAGTCTTTGGTACCGTCCAAGAACTCTCTTTGTAGTTAGGTTCACAGATTCACAATCTGCAAACGTTTGTTAGAGCACTGCTCGGTCGAACTCGTAACCGTTGCTTTCTTAAGCTTGTTTTTCAAGTTTAGTTGATCAAAACTATATACTTGATTTCTAGTCTACTTATAGCTATGTCCCGGATTAGGATATAATGTGTAGATGAGCTTTAGACTTCACGGCGTTCATCGATTGAAGACGAAGATCTACTGAGGAGAGCTTGGAGGAACTTCATCAACAAAAGGTATGTGGAGACTAAACTTATCTATCACTCAGAAGTATATTCTATTTTATCTTCTAATGAGACTAAGTCGTATAGCTATATAGACTTTTACATTATATACATTTGATATTTCGAGCCGAGTTTATCTCGCTTGTCTATTTCTCGAAATATGTATTGGAAGCTTTTTTCTTTAACTATATTCATCATTATTCTTGACGAGTTTTGTTGGAAACTAAATATTAAGTCAAGAGATGATCATGTGAAAATTGCCTTGATACATCTTACATGATTTGTGTGAGACAATCATTTGATGTCGACTTGGAAAGTTTCATATTGATCATTCGACCACTTGAAAATTATTTGAAGCTAATGGTATGTGTTAGACAACCATTATCGTCTTCCAAGGATGTTTCAATGATTGAAATGGGAGTTTAGAACAATTAACCATGTCTGGATACAACATGGTATGCATACCTACGCGAACTGTATTGTTATAATTCAGGTCCGGGAACCTTGTTTGCGTACTTAGTATGCGAACGGTTTTATCTGTAAAGGTCCGGGAACCTTGTTTGTATACCTAGTATGTGAACGGTTTCACCCGAGTTAGCTCCGGGACGGCTGTTTGCATACCTGGTTTGCGATCGGCTGGACAAGGCCAAGGTCCGGAGCTGTTGTTTGCATACCTGGTTTGCAAACACAATGGTTAAGTTCTAAAATCGGTTAAGTATGATTTCATACTCATGAACTAAAACATTTATGAATTAAGGAATGCAATCTTTGTAAACCGTGGCTTAATGTCCATGAATTGATTTTGATCGATTTTCAACCAGATCCACCACTATCACCTCCTAAACAATTGGTTTTGATCGATTTCACCAGATTCAATTACAAAACTCAAATTTAGTGATGAATCAAAGAGAAACTAATCTCCTTAACCTAATCCCGAGCACCAGATTCGTTAGTTTCACTCCGATTTTCAATTGAATTATGCATGATTTCATTTTTAAACCCTAATTTGGGTTTCAAATTTCTATTTTTTTAGATGATTATGATGACGACGGTGGTGGTGGTGGTGGCGGAAAATTATGCTCTAATGATAATGGTGGCGGCGGCGACACCGGCGGTGTAAGAGGATATCGAATTTCTGTTCTATTAGTTGACGATGGTGGAGGTAGTATTTCTATCTCTTTTTGATTTCATTTTTGTTTGAGATTTGGGATTTTTGACAGCTTAATTAGCTTAAAATAGTTTAATACATTAGTGGATTCTTGTTTGTTAGTACCCTACACGTAAGTTTATGTTAACATTTCGTGTCGTGTATCTATTATGAATTCTCCTGGATCATTGATTCAAATTTTGTCCAATTGGTTATCATACTGTACAAATTTTTTGATACTTAGATGCATTATTTTTCTCTGTTTCGCAGAATAGTCACGTGAATGCATTGAAAGAGTCAAAAAGCAGTAGATAATGGTATGCCTATTTGGACAGATTTGATTTTTAAGCTTTAACTACTATATTTTCTATTATACTATGCAACTACAAACGATCTATGAGCAGTTCTGAAAGTCTTGCTTTAAATTTCAGGCACTGGTACTTCAAATTGCTTGTTAAGCGATCAAATTCCAGGCTGGTGTGGTGTTATGGTGGATTGTGTTGGATGGTTAGTATGAACGGTGGTGGGTGGTGGATATTGCTGGTGGTGGGAGCTCTCTAAGTGTAGATTATATACTTGGTTAATGTTAGTTCTGTTTTCTTTTTGATTGGTTGGGACTTGAGAACTAGTGATAAGAGCATAAATATAGTGAAAAGGCTTGAGATGATAATTGGACTTGATTTTTATTATGGTGGTGTGTGGTGGTGGGGTAGTAGCATGTGTGGTGGTGGGGGTGGTTGGTGTTGTGTTTGTGGTAGTGCTAATTGGATTATAGTTCCTTCTTTGTTTGATTTTAAATGGTGATGGAAGAGGTAGAATGTAGTGGATTGCAAGTAATACTAACAGTTCCTGTGTATATGCATTTTTCTGTAATGGTAATTGGCAGAGTGGGAAGACCAATAGGAAACTAATAAAGTTGCGCAGCAGTGGGAAGATATGGATTGTAGTTGGAACAAATGAGACGGGAATGTTTACGAATGAAGAGACTGAAACCGAGGTACATGATGAGCTTGCAGGTGATAGAGGGAGTAAATTTGTGTTTCCACCACACTATAGTTGTCCTCGGCTAGTCCACATGTATATCTAACTTTTCTACTCTTATTCAATTAGAAATATTGTATATGATCATATTTAGAGTTAAAGTTAATGATGTATATTGTACTTTCTGATTTAGTAGAATCTCAAGGCATAATTTTGGAAGTTACGAGTATAGGACTACTATATCTTTTACTTAATTTGTTTGTTCCGTTAGCAAATATTTGCTTGCAGCATATGAAATGAATAGCCTGTCTCTTCCATTCTCATTTGAAATGCTTAGGTTGTCTTTCTCAGATATTTTAGTGAGATATAGAAATGTAATTGTTTTTGTTGTTTTAATAGACGAGTGCTTTTAGTTCATCAATTTTTGGAATCAATTTTGGTTGTTGATCCATTTATGGGATCAACTCCTGCTGTTGACCCAATTTTTTATGGGATCAATTACGGTTGTTGATCCATCTATGGGATCAACTCCTGTTGTTGACCCAATTTTTTATGGGATCAACTATTGTTGTTGACACCAATTTTTGCATTTTAGAGAGAGGTACCACTGTTGTTGATCCAATTTTCTGTGGGATCAATATAGACGCATCCGAAACAAATATCAAGCATTGCCATTTGTCCATGTATATCTCTAGACTTCGGTTTTTATGGGATCAACTACGGTTGTTGATTCCATTTATATCAACTCCTGTTGTTGATTCCTTTTTTTATGGATCAACTTCTGTTGTTGATCTCATTTCCTTAGATTAGTATAATTATGCTTGTAGTTTAAATGCTTGTATTTTATAGATGTAAATTCTTCAAAAGTTGAATTTGTGGTGCAAATGGTAGCATGACTGACTCCATGTCAGCCGATGCGTGTTCGACTCACGCCAAGTTCATTCGTTGTGAATTTTTTGTGTCAACTTTGGTTGTTGATTCCATTTACATGGATCAACTTCCATTGTTGATCCAGTTTAGGGGATCAACTATTGTTGTTGATCCCTTAAATTGGATCAACTTCTACTGCTGATCCTTTTTTTTTATCAACTACTATTGTTGATCCCCTAAATTGGATCAACTTCTACTAGTAATTCTATCTTTATTTGGATCAACTATTGTTGTTGATACAAAATATCTAAACCAGCGGTGGCGGTGGCAGCGGCAGCGACGGCGGTGGTGGTGGTGGCGGTGGGTGGCGACGGCAGTGGTGGTGCCGGAGGCCGTGTAGTAGTGGTGGTGGTGGCGCGACCTGGCGGTGGTGGAGGACTGGTGGTGGTGGTGGACTGGCGGTGGCGGTGTCAGTGGTGGTGGAAGACTGGTGGTGGCGGTGTCAGTGGTGGTGGCGAACTGGTGGTGGTGGTGTAATGGTGGTGGCGGACTGGTGGTGGTGGTGTAATGGTGGTGGAGTGATGGTGGAATATTAGTGATGGCGGCGGTTGGTAGGTGGTGGTTGAAGGTTGTTGTTGTTGGTGGTGGACGTATGGTGGTGCTAGTGGTGGTGGAATGATGGTGGTGGCGCGGGTGAAGTGGTAGAGGAAGAAATTTTCTCCATCTATGAAATGAAGGAAAATATTATATGAGTGAGGGTATTAAAGTAATCTAATTTTAAATGGATAAGGTTATTAAAAAGTAGGGACATATTTATTATTGTATAAGGATATATTTATTGGGTGTCAAAAGTAGGGACATATAAATAATGTACCCTTTTCCAAAACCATATTAGGTTAACGACTTGAAGACTTCATTTGGGATTCGTGAAGCCAGATCCAACTATTTTCTCTGTAGTTTCGTATTCTGATCTTACTTGTTCAATCATGTTGAGTACTATCTTCTCTAAGATTTGCTCGAGATTTAGCTCCGATAGGTAAGATATAAAAAGTAATCTCATCAGTTCTTCGTCTCAGACTCTTGTGATTCCGCAATAACTTTTTTCCGTTAATTAGTTGGGTTATTGTGAGGTGATTGATATTTCTAGGCTGCTCTTCGGGGGTATAAGACTGGATTATCAATTGGTTCATGTTCACCTTGATTTATCAAAAGACGAAACAAAAACCAAATAAAGAATAAACATATCCGTGGGAGACATATTTGTTTATAAGTTTTCGACTTTGGGTCGTTGCAATTCTTAGTTGTGGGTGAGATCAGCTAAGGGAATCAAGTGCGCAAAATCCGTTGTGGTTCTAGAGGCGTAAGGAACGCGACTGTACCTTAATCGATGTGAGACTTGGTTAGGTTCAACTACATTTCAGTCCGAAGTTAACTTGTAGTAGGCTAGTGTCTGTAGCGGCTTAATACAGTGTGGTGTTCAATCTGGACTAGGTCCCGGTTTTTTTTGGCATTTGCGGTTTTCTCGTTAACAAAATTTCTGGTGTCTGTGTTGTTTCTTTTCCGTATTATATTTGTTTATTTAATTGAAATATCACAGGTTGTGCTTAGTTCAATCAGTTGATAAATCCGACCTTGTTTGTTGGATATAACTTGATTGACACTTGGGAATTGGTCTTTGGTAGCGTCCAAGTTATTTCTCATATCAATCAGGCTCACGGATTTTTATCTGTTCGATTTGCCGATTATGTTGAGAAATAGAGATAATGCTCTTTGATATATCTCTTGATTGAGCTCGCTTTTAAGTTGATGCTCTCGGAATTATATTGGAGTTTATTCCATACAGATTTCCAAACGAATTATTGGGTGTGTTTGTTATACCCCCGCTTTTTCAATTGGTATCAGAGCAGACAAACACGCTAAGACCTCATAAGTATGTGTTTGCAGCATTCTGATCCATGTGGATAAAAGTTTATCTCGCTTTTACGTACTTAGAAATGTCTTCCAAAGTTTTTGACTATGCCAAATGTCTTGGGCTTACCTCAAAGGATAATTCCTTAGCAGATTCTTCTGAATCCCGAGGTAGAAAACTTTTGCTATCAGATTCTGATAACATTCCCTCTAATGTGACAGTTGACACTATGTCAGAATCTAAGATGGAGCTCACCAGAACTTTAAAAAAATCTGCTGAGATTATTGATATTCAAGTCTCTAAAATTAGATCTCTTGAAGAAAATTATGCTCAGCTCACTGATGAACTTGAGAAGTCTCTTGAATGAGAACGGGAACTCTATAGTATCGTTGAGTCCTTTTCTAACAATATCGAAAACCTTTTTTAAGAAACTACTATACGGCGCGAAAAGATTAGTATGCTTAAAGATACTGTTAAAGAAGACTCTGTAATATCCGTCCAAATTTGATGGGTAGTTTTGTCTTTCCATAAAAGGGTAATTTTGTGATTTTATAAAATAGTATTTTTTTTAATTTTTGGGGTTTCAACATGTGCCTAGAATTTTGTTTCTTATTAAATTCTGATCCTAGCTAACAAATTAGTTTGAGTAAGTTCGAGAAAAATAATATAAAAATAATTATTAAATAATATGGACACTTTTTTTTAACTCAAAGAAGGGTAATATAATGAAAGAAAAAAACAGTATTACCACAAAATAGTGGCAAAGCTGTTGAGAAAAGAGAAACTACAAACTCTCAATTTTAGCTGAGAGAAAAGAAAATGAAAACTAAACGACCACAAAATCAAAAAAGGAGGCTATTGAGACCCTAAAACACCCTCCCAGTTATACAAGACCATATTAAGAGAAGCATTCTCAAATGTATCTATACCCATTGACCAGTTAAACAACAGAATCTTCACTTCTTACAGCAATAAATCGTAACTTTTGTAAGCTCCTTGAAAAGTTCTTCTATTGCGCTCATTCCATACAGTCCACCAAATAGGAAAGCGGATTAAACCCCATAACCTTCTTTTTAATGAATTCCCTTTTTTTCTGCGCCATTCCCACAAAGTAGATCTAACATCGAAACCCAAAACCCATTGTGTCTTGAAGCTGTTAAAAAACAAATTCCACAGCTTGCCAGTCACCTCACAGTGAAGAAACAAATGAGTATTTGTTTCTGGAGCTTTCTTGCACAATATGCAGGTATTAATCACAATGTAATTCCTGATAGAATCAAGAGTAGGAGCAGCATTATAACACAAACACCAAGTAAAGAATATAACCTTCATTAGAATTCTTGGATTCCAGAGACTCTTGTAAGGAAATCTAAGAAAACCTTCATCTTCTAAAGCAAAATAACAGGATTTTACTGAAAAAGAACTCCCAGGAATCCAAACAATAGTGTCATCACCATTCTCTGCTATGTCAGGGTTGTTTATGAGCTGAAAAAGATTTTCCACCATATCTATTTCATCATTTCTCAGAACTCTGGAGAAATTAAGATTCCAAGCTTGGTTACCCTCAGTGACTTCCACCATTTCACAAATGGTTGCATATTTGTTTCTTGAAAGCCTATAAAGAGTAGGAAACAGATAAGACAAATTGTAATGCCCTACCCATTTGTCCAACCAGAACAATACTCTATTACCACTGTTAACAATCACTTTTGAGTTTTGCTGCACAATTGGCTTAGATTTTAAGATCCCAGACCACAGACTTTTCCCTACTGGTTTCGAACAATCATTTGGCAGCAAAGCATCAACATGCCCACCAAATTTTTGATGAATGATTGACCTCCATAGAGCTTTCTTTTCTTTCCCATATCTCCAACACCATTTAGCATGTAATGCTCTGTTTATAAGCCTCGGTTTCTTAATGCCTACACCCCCTCTTTCTTTTGGCAAGTTAATTCTTTTCCATCCCACCCAACTTATTTTTTTGTTAGAATCAGATGAGCCCCATAAGAATTTCCTCATTATAGAGACCATTTGCTTTTCTACTGAAGCAGGTAATTGAAAAAGAGATAAGTAGTAAATGGGAAGACTAGATAACACACCTTTTATAAGCATTAACCTTCCTCCTTTAGTCAAGTATCTTCTCAGCCATGTGCCAAGTCTTTGTTGAAATTTATGCAGAATTGATTCCCAAACAGTGACAGACTATGATTTACTGCCCAAAGGAATGCCTAAATAGTTTAAGGGAAACTGAGCTTTAGGACAACCAAAAATTAAGGCACTAGAATCTGACAATTGTGCATTCCCAACTGCCACCAGTGCACTCTTGCTGAAATTCACCTTTAAACCAGAAACCATCTCAAAACCAATAAGCAGATTCTTAAGATTAGTTACTTGCTCCTCACTGTCATCTAGGAAAACTATAAAATCATCAGAAAATTGCAGGTGAGTTATTTCTATGCCTTCATTTGTTGGGTTAAAACCTTGTAGAAATTTCAAATCAGCTGCTCTCTTAATCATTAAAGAAAGTATTTCCACTACCAAAATAAACAAATATGGAGAAATGGGATCTCCCTGCCTAACTCCTTTACCACTTCTAAACAGATTAGAGCAAGAACCATTCAAAGAAAATAGTAAACCTTACAGTTGAAATACACCAATGAATCCATTCCTCCATAAATTACCAAATC
Organism: Papaver somniferum; assembly: GCF_003573695.1. NCBI lineage: Eukaryota > Viridiplantae > Streptophyta > Magnoliopsida > Ranunculales > Papaveraceae > Papaver > Papaver somniferum. Next base: position 116,807,252 of record NC_039362.1, read on the forward strand.
CAAACCTTCTCAAAGTGTAATCCAGACAATTCCAATTTACATTGTCAAAAGCTTTTTGCAGATCCACTTTGACAATTAAACCTGGAATATTCATTCTTTCTATAGAATCAATCAACTCAGAAGCAATTAAAATCCCATCTGTGATCTGTCTTGAGTCTACAAAAGCACCTTGGAAATTTGAAATAATTATTGGCATGAACACTTTCATCTTGTCAGATAAGCATTTAGAGATAACTTTGTAAATACCTCCAATGAGACTTATTGGCCTGTAATTGTGCATAGAAATAGCTTTCACATTTTGGCAGTAAAATGATATTAATGCAGTTCAATCTCCAATCCAAAGTACCAGAAGAATGAAACTCATTAAAAAAACCCATCAACTCAGGTTTAATTATTTCCCAAGTGGCTTTAAAGAATTCCATAGTGTAACCATCAGGCCCTGGAGACTTGTTCTTTCCAAAACAATTGAGCACATTTTTTATTTCTGCTTCCTCCAAAGGTTTTTCAAGCATGATACTGTGATTAACACTAAGAGAAGGAAGAATCATATCATCAAAAGCAGGCCTTAATGGTGTATGTTCAGCAAACAAATCAGTGTAGAACCTCTTTGCTTCTGCATTAATAGCATCCTTATCATGATTCATAACATCATCAATGATCAAAGAGCTAATTCCATTGGCCCTGTATCTACATGAAAAAAGAAGAATTCCTTTCTCCATCAGCTAACCACTGACCCTTTGATCTAGCATGTCATTTCTTTGCCAAGTTTAGAGAAGCAGATTTATGCTTAATTCTTAAATCTTCTCTTTCGACATATTCTTTATTAGATAAAGTATTTATCTCCTCCAAACTATCCATGACATCAATAAGATCTTCAAGCCTATTAACTTCAGCTTGCAAAGAGCCAAAATTCTCTCTGCCCCATTTTTTAATGAAAAATTTAAGGCCCTGCAGCTTCTTTGCCAACACAAAACTTGGTTTACCATAAAAAGTAAGATTGTTCCACCAGATTTTAAAACAATTCAGGAAATCAGGGTGATTCAAAAAATAATTTTCAAATCTAAATGGAGATTTGATAGTAATACCTCCATTATAGCTCAACAATACTGGTGCATGATCATAAATTGGCCTTTTCATTCTTGACTGAACTAATGCAGGACATCTATCTTCCCAATATGGAGACACAACAAACCTATCTAATCTTGAAAGTAGAGGAGGATATTGAAGATTATACCAAGTAAAACGACCCCCAGCTATAGGCAGATCCATTAGATTTTGTGTATTCAAGAAATTTCTGAACTTTCTTCTATTAATTAATCTTCCACCATCTCTATTTCTCTTAGACTGAGTGAGAATGGCATTCCAGTCTCCACCAATGCACCATGGCTCATGCATAATTGTTCTTATATCAGCAATTTCTTGCCAAAATTGAGCATAATCTGAAGGATCAGAAGCTCCATAAACAGATGTGAATAGCCAAACAAAACCATCTTTCACATTACGGAATCTAATAGTTAGAGAAAAAGCACCCAATAAAGTTTCCTCCATGATTAAATCTCCACCATTCCAAAGAACAATTATACCTCCAGACCTTCCATTCGATGGCAACACAGCATATTCACAATTGTTACTACCCCATAATGGTCGCACTAATGAATCAGTGACAGACTCCATTTTCGATTCTTGTAAAGCACAAAGAGAAACTTTATTTTTCCTAATAGTGTTTCTTACTGCTTGAACTTTTAAATCATCATGAAGACCCCTAATATTCCAAGTCATAATTTTAAGATCCATTACATACCTCAGTAGTCCCCACTTCAGCTGAAGAGTTTGAAATTCCTTCTGCTTCAACAATCAAATCCTCATCTGAATCAAAATCCCCCATTCCATCGAGATCTTCTTGCATAGCTGATGAATTAGCCTCTTCTAATTGTTTTAAACGCAACAGAAGATCTTTACAGATCGATCTCGATATTGGGTTATCACAATTAATCCTCAACTGCTTATTGAAAGAGATATGAAAATCTACCATTTTTTGAATTTCAAAATCCTGTGAAGCAGTGGATATTGCATTATCAACGGCTCTTACATCCACATTTGTGTGAGACACATGAGTAGAATCTAACGCCTGAGAATTTGAATTATTCAAAGGGCTAGCTGATCGTGCCGATAATAACGATAAGGACCCAAAATAAAATTGAGAACCATTAACTCTAGACATGTCTGGTTTACACGCACGCGAGACAACATTATCTGAGTTGGTTTTCAGATTCCATTCTGACTCAGCGTTTGGAACATGGGCGGAGCTGACAAGAAACTCCGGATTCGGATCCGCAATTGAGTTTCTCCCCCCCCCCCCCATCATGCCTATATATTGCTCCGGTGCTGAGTGGTATTGATCTTGGGCAGGCATATCCGGTCTGAAACCCGAATTCATATTTGAATTCATAGGGAGACAACCTGCCATCTGGCCCAAATAACGACCGCCACCTGTCCTATTCTTTCTTCTAACGGTAATCCATGGATGAGTTGCATCCAAAAAACCCGTATCCGAAACCGTTGCCAAACCCAAATCCTTGGAAGGAGTGATTTGAAAGCCCCCCTTCCTAGTATCTCATGGTGAATATACTTTCCCTTGTTACTCATTTACCGCCGAAAAACCAGGTAAATTTGAATTTGAATCTTGGGAAATATTCACCGGCGAGAAAGAAGGTGGAATACCAGAGTTTCTGTTTGAAACAGAACCCTGTGACTGCGAAACTGACTCCTTAGATCGTTAAGAATGATTCATGATCTGTTGACCATTATCATCTACCATAACGATTGCCGATCTGAGTTTAGGTTTGGTAATAGCTTGATGATCTTGAATTACCGCAATCTCTTATATCCACTCAATGATGAGCCATATACCTCTAAAGTTAATAGCTGCAGGGATTTTACTCAAGTTACAGAGAACTTGAACCTTAAAATTGTTTAGCTTCGAAAAAGAAATAGTCGAATCATGAAGAGAAATAACTTTGGCCCACGCATTACAAGCAGATTGAATGTCATTTAAATTCCGCCAATCCAAAGGCAAACCTCTAATCCCAATCCAATGCTGATCTCCAGTAGAGTTGAAACACTTGATAAAAGAATCCTCTTGGTTCCATTGGCTTAGAGATAAACTTGATTTACCAATTTTTAAATCATACTGGTTAGCAAAGGTATTATAAACATCCACTGTACTCGCTAGAAACATCGTTGTTCTCCCATTAATGATCTTAAGATTTGGCTTATGAATCCAACTAAAATGTTTAGAAAGACCAGTAGTAATCTTATTCCAACCAATATGCGCATTATGTACCCTCAATGTAATACCTAAGGCACAATAATCATTCTTCGTAGAAGAAACAGCAGCAGCAACATCTTTAGAAACTTGCGGATTTCCTACCGACGAAGAATCCTGTGAAGTGTTAATCTTATGCGATATAATTTCTAGTGAAGAAACAGACCCCCAAAAAGAAATCCAAATCGAAGCATCATTCCCTCTAGGGATACAAATAAATCTCTGTTTTGAATCCGCAACAGTTCTTGTGATCTTCAAATAATTCCCAAACTTGTTTGTAAACATCTCAACCAGAAGAACAACCTAATGAAACCTTCGTGACCATTTTTGATTCATTGTAGACCTCGCTGCCTCCTTTGTAGCAGCAGAAATCCAATTAACAGCATCATAAGGGATAAAAATCCAGTTACTATTACCCTTATATCTCTCCAAAACCTTCAGATTTTTTGTTTTTCCTTTGATGCTCCAGGAAAGCTCAAAAGATTTGGATTCCAGAAATATTGTTGAAGAAAACTTCATATGTGTAATCTTGAAATAGACGAAAACAGGGAAAGAAAAAATACGATCAAAAGGTTAAAAACAATGACGATTGAGTATCTACTAACCAATAAATCCCGGCCCCAAGGGGAAGGATCATAGATCCGTCCTTGGACGGCGGAGAAGTTCAGTTAGCACACTCTTAAAATGAATCAATCAAAAAGGATTGAAACGAGAAGGAGGTTGAGAACTCAGAAGAAAAAATCGCCATTGGAAGAGCTCCCAGAATTTCGGAGAGGAAAGAGAGAAGGAGAACAAGTATTTCGATCAATTAAAAGAACGAATAATAATGTGGACACTTGGCTCTTTGTTTTTGGTTGTTAGAATTCTTATAGGTAGATGTGTGGTTACGATAGTCACTTAGCCAAATGAGGAGAATTGATTATGCTTTGATTACATATGTGTAAACGCAAATAAGGGGGATTTCCTTAGCTTAATTAGGTACGTGCTTAAGCTTGTGAAGTGATGAAGGTTTTGTTGCCAGGTGGGTTTAGCTCATGTCACTGATATATTAGGTAATAAGGTCATTATGGTTTTAATGAATTGGGGACTATATATATGTTGAACAAGATGAGTTCCGTGTGGGAGAAAAAATAAATAAAAAAAATAACATAGCCGCAACTTTTGTATCTCTTTTCCATTATTATTTTCTTAGCCGTGAGGAGAAAATATGAAACAGTAGCTATAGAATAATATCTAGAACCTCTTTTGAGTTCGTTATTGAAGACGTAATTTCGGTGATAAAGCTATTTGTCTTATTTTTGGATTTGCGATTTGAGGTAGGCGCAACAGTAACTAAATCTTGTTTCTATTTGAGTTAAAATTATTTAATTCATATTTATTGATTTTAATTACTATGGCAACGTGTCATTGATAGTATTGTATTTATTTTTCTCATGATGATATTGAAGTGGTGTGATGTATGTATATGTTTGATAAATTACGGTCCTTGGGAATTGATGGTTGCTTCCCAAAAGACTCGCCTGTTTGACGGGGTATGAGATATCCTTGGGAGTTGAAGGTTGCCTCCCTAAAATAACATGGGACTCAATAGGAGTTGATGGTTGCCTCATATTTGATTGCATGGGGATCCCTGGGGCAAGCAGATTGATTGAATTTATTGTTGTTTATGGATGTGGTGTTTCCATGTGTTTGCGGTATTGTTAATCATGCTAGTTGTTTTTTTAAAGGAATTGAAAAATATTGCGTAAAACATTTTGTTGCTTATTTTCCTACTGGGTGTCACAACTCACGTCATTTCATGACAAAAAATTTCAGATTTTATGGCACCACAAGGAGCTAATGGTGGAAAAGCGTAGAGATCGGTTTTGGTGCTATTATTAGTAGTTTGCATATGATTTATGATTGGAAATTGTAATAAAATATCATCAAACTCTTTTAGATGATTTAATGAGTACTTATTGATTATTAATATTTTAGAGATTATTGGGTTAACGTATAACCAATGAAACAATGCTTTGTTAAAAAAATATATTTGATTAGACAATGAGAATTTCTTAGTCATGTTAGTTTGACTGTTAATGAATAATTGTTCTGTAACATGTTTTCGTTTCATTCTATTTTTAGCCTATGTAAAACTTCTTAGGAATGTATTCATAAAAATTTCAGAATTTTCGGAGAATCATAGGTATTTTTAAAATAATTATTTCTCACTATGCCGAATTCAGAAATTTTCTGACAGATTCAACTCTATAGAAATTCTCTTGCTTTTAAACTATTTTATAGCATGTTTTAGGATTTGGTATCTTCTGTAAACTTCAAGATCCTTCTTTTTCCTTTTTAAAATGGTAAACCAAACCTGATTTAGAGTTGATAGTGATTTTATACGATTTTTATTAAATGGACTATCACTGTTTTGCTTTTATGCAGTCTTGGTCAACTATGAGTTTGACCGTGGTCATAGGATATTCAACTTATTTAAAAATCCTGAATAATTTACACCTAATAGTATTTACAATATATATTTTATAAGTATAATTATCATAAATTTTGGAACTCGTATGAATCCTGTAAAATTCTAGTAATATACCTAGGTCTGTTTTCAGTTTTACAATTTGGTGTTGAAATAGTTATTTATGAATTAAATCTTAAGAATTGAACGGTATTAATATTTTTATACGTGAACCAAAATGTGTTTCGTATCTGGTGTCTTTAAAGTTAGGTTAAATCAATGGGTTAGATTTTTCTAAATGAATTTCTAAGTTTTCGCTGCGGTAGAATTATCAAAACGAACATAACTAAATTAGCCCAAATTAATTACTTAACGAGTTTGGGCTTAGTAGTCGGGCTTCAGCTATGGTATTGATGTAGCACTTCAGGTTTTCGGGCTTGGGATCCGGGCCCAAAAATCGGGGTGTTACAGACTCAATTAGAGAAGAACGTTTAATCAAGACTCATTCATCAGAATTGAACAGCTGCTGTGTTGAAAAAGAGAAACTTGTTACATCTCATTTACTAGCCCGTGAACCATGCAAGTCCTTGAAAAGGGAAATCTCTGTCTTAGTGAGTAAGTCATCCTCAGTGCCTATCTCTAATACTCATGTGGTATTACCGAGCATGGAATTGTATGTTAAGAAATATTTGCATGACTTGCGGATTTCCAAGGTTTATTATCCACAAATCTGTTCATTCTGCGGGAAAAAGAATCATAATATTGTTCATTGTTTTGCTAGAAAGAAACATATTTCTGATCTTCAAAATCTGCTTCTTATTACTGTCAACAGAGTGAATAGTCTGACGATATCCACAATGAATAACATTCCTGCAGAGAACCATAAGTCTCATAAAAAGGGATTCCAAGATCACTCATTTAAAGATCCTTACCTAAATCGTGCTCGTCATAATGGCGCAACTCCTTACACCACTTATGTACACGTTCCCAGCGTTTATGAGAATAAGTCTAGTTGGTCTCAAGAGGTCCTAGACTTAATCCTCAAAGAAATCCTTCTGATGGATATTCCAAAAGTTCAATGTGTAAATATTCTGGATTTAACTGAAGAAAGGTAAGGAATACAGGATTCAAACACTCAGATGATATTTACAACTCTTCCCTCAATATACGTAATGGTATTACATCTCATTCTGTTACCTAGTCTCTAGGTAATTTTATCCTTGGGAGTTGCAAGGATAGTATTTGTGGGAAACTCAAGTCCATTGTATGATATTATCTGTTTGTGTGTTTTATCTTTGAAATAAAGATTTTTTTTAATGTGAATGTTGAGTCATATCTTGACTCCTAGTAGCTAATGTATCTTGATGTATTTTTCATATGCTCTAATTTAAAGTGAATCTTCTAATTATTGAGCTATTAAAATATATGAGATATCTGAAAACAGATAGTGTATTTCCTTATTTTGGATCTTTGCTGACCCAATTGGACTTTGTTTCTGTGTAATAATACTATGACACTGTATAACAATGGTTGAGAACATATGTTTTCTTATTTTTATGGATACGGATCTTCAAGAACAATGATGCTGAGGTATACACATTCAGAATCGCTGAACTACTTGGAGCAGCGAAGAATTCAAGGAATGTTGAAGAGCCAAGGAAATCAAGCATGATGGATGAGAAGCTACAAAGTTTATTTATTTTGTAATCCATATGTATTGATAGTTTTGTCACTAAAATTGACAAAGGGGAGATTTTTAGAGCATTTCTCGGTCGAACTCGCAAGCGTTGCTATCTCAAGCTTGTTTGTCAAGTTTAGTTGATCAAAACTATACTTGATTTCTAGTCTACTTATAGCTATGTCTCGGATTATGATAGAATGTGTAGTTGAGCTTTAGACTTCACGGCGTTCATCGATTGAAGATGAAGACCTACTGTGGAGAGCTTGGAGGAACTTCATCAACAAAAGGTATGTGGAGACTAAAACTTATCTATCACTCAGAAGTCTATTCTATTCTATCTTCTAATGAGACTAAGTCGTATACCTATATAGACTTTTACATTGTACACATTTGATATTTCGAGTTGAGTTTATCTCGCTTATCTATTTCTCGAAATTTGTGTTGAAAGATTTTTTCTTTAACTATGTTCATCATTATTCTTGACGAGTTTAGTTGGAGATGATTTATTTGTTGGAAACTAAATATTATGTCAAAAGATGATCATTTGAAAATTGCCTTGAAACGTCTTACATGATTTGTATGAGACAATCATTTGATGTCGACTTGGAAAGTTTCGTATTCATCATTCGATCACTTGAAAATTACTTGAAGCTAATGATATGTGTGAGATAGCTATTGTCGTCTTCCAAGGATGTTTCAATGATTGAAATGGGAGTTTAGAACAATTAACCATGTCTGGATACAACACGGTACGCATACCTAGTATGCGGACTATATTGTTATAATTCAGGTCCGGGAACCTTATTTCCGTACATAGTATGCGAACGATTTTATATGTAAAGGTCTGGGAACCTTGTTTCCATACCTAGTATGCGAACAGTTTCACCTGGTTAAGTCCGGACCACTGTTTGCATACCTGGTTTGCGAATGGATGGACAAGACGAAGGTCCAGAGCTGTTGTTTACATACCTGGTTTGCGAATACAGTGGTTAAGTTCTAAAATTGGTTAAGTACAATTTTCATACTCATGAACTAAAACATTTATGAATTAAGGAATGCAAACCGTGGCTTAATGTTCATTGAATTGATTCTTGTATAAGTACTTTGTACAATTAAGAATCAATCCGATTTTCTTTTAGTTTGTTCATATATATTTTTACGAGATAGTGAAAAATTGAACAACTCTATTTGAAACACAAGTAGATTCATTTGATTATCTTTCATGATTGATTGATCATCATATTTGATCTGGAACTGTTAGATGAATATGGATAAGACAAAAGTGTTATTATAGCGAACTTCAGTTAACTGTTATTGAACCAACTCAATATACACGTTTAGGTACGGTTACCCATATCTAAATGAAGGTATATTTTATTCGTGTGTAACAAGTTAAGACCATCTACGGTGGAGATTGATTGCTTTATTACTAAGCAGACATAGTTTGAATCTTAAATCAGGATTTCATCTAACGGTGAATATTGAATTCTTTGTTACTAAGCTATCTTAGCTTTCATTGTAAGCAAACCCTGATTTGAAAGGCTATATAGGGGAGAACTCTAACAACTGGAAAACCTAATCCCGGCACTTTCCTGTGTCCTAGTTGCAAACTAGAGTCGATTCTCTTTTAACCCGGGTTTTTCCAAAACCATATTAGGTTAACTACTTGAAGACTTCATTTAGGATCCGTGAAGACAGATCCAACTATTTTCTCTGTAGTTGTGTATTTTGATCTTACTTATTCTATCGTGTTGAGTACTATCTTCTCTAAGATTTGCTCGAGATTTACCTCTGATAGGTAAGATATAAAAAGTAATCACATCAGTTCTTCGTCTCAGACTCTTGTGATTCCGCAATTACTTTTTTTGTTAATCAGTTGGGTTATTATGAGGTGATTGATATTTCTAGGCTGCTCTTCGGGAGTATAAGACCGAATTATCAATTGGTGCCTGTTCACCTTGATTTATCAAAAGACAGGAAAAAAAACCGAATAAAGAATAGATATATCTGTGGGAGACAGATTTGTTTATAAATCTTCGACTTTGGGTCGTAGAAACTATTAGTTGTGGGTGAGATCAGCTAAGGGAATCAAGTGTGCAGAATCCGGCGTGGTTCTAGAGGCGTAAGGAACGCGACTGTGCCTTAATCGGTGTGAGACTTGGTTAGGGCTCAACAACATTCCAGTCCGAAGTTAAGTTGTAGTAGGCTAGCGTCTGTAGCGGCTTAATATAGTGTGATGTTCAATCTGGACTAGATCCCGAAGTTTTTTTTGCATTTGCGGTTTCCTCGTTAACAAAAATTCTGGTGTTTATGTTATTTTTTTTCCACATTATTGTAAGGACCCTCAAGCTCGTCAACGCTATTAGACCAGTCAAGAGATGATCAGGAGACAATTTAGCCGTTAATGACTCGATTAACCAATATAGATTTTGATTAATATGAAGTAATCTCACAACGATTTAGATACGAATCTATTACCACTAGATAGATCTCGAAAAGTTACGTAGGATGGACTACTCGAACGTGTCTTTTGGATACCAGACAAAGAAGATATTGTCGGTCGAGTATGAAACGAAGATTAGTCATTTAGTAGACAAACCGCCTTGGCTGCCCTTATCTTTTGGTCGGGTGCCTTCAACCTTTGGTCATCCTTATACCTAGTCGACCGAGAAGATAAACTCGTGTCTTCCTCATTCTTCTTCTTTCTTATTCTTTTTCATTCTTTTCATCTGTTTCTTCTCTTTCCTCTTCTCATGTTCTTCTGATTCTATGAGTTTGAGAGAATCAAGTGAGGTTCTGCGTTCAGCAAAGGATGGAGAAGATATTTTAGTAGCCGGTGTGGATGGTGATGATGTTTGTTGTTGATTCAAATTCGAAATATGTGATGAACTGAATTTAGGATTTCTCTGTAAATCGATGAAGGTGAAGATGATAATGAGTTTTAGATCGAGAGATGAAGAATATAGAGTTGTGGGCGGATGAAGAAGCAAGGGTTAATGTTTGATTGAAGTTGTAGGATTGTTTGATGTCTGAATCAAAAGTTAGGGTTTCTGGAAGAAATTAAAGATGAATTAGAAGTTGAAATTGATGCTTTAAGAAGGGGATTTGAGATGGGTAATGTTCGTTTGGATGAATTAGAGTTAGATATGAAGAATAATTCGAGATTAGAGAAGATTAGGGTTTCTGTTCTTCCCCAATTTAAGAACTAGGGTTTTGAGAATTGAACAAATGGTTTAGGAAGGAGATGGAGTTGTATTGATTTGTTGGAATCAGAAGAAAGAAGGGTTGGTTTTAATTTGGTTGAGACAAGATGGTTGAGGTAATTATTCTTCTTAGTTAACTTAGTAATGTTTATGTACTTTCATTACTAAGTTATGAGTTTGTTAATTGATCTAAGTTATGAGATAGATGTGTGTGTTGAACTGGAGGAAGAATTATTATAGTGAACTGATGATTGAGACAGTGAAGAGCTGGAGATGGTGGATATGGAATTGAGTTACAGTTGTAGCTTGTTGAACTGGTGGTGCTAAAATGGTTAAGATGTGACCTGGAATGGTGGTGATGATTGTGTTGGTTCTGAAATGTGGATTCAGGTGGTTGCAGTTGATGATGGGTATTGGTTGTAAATATGTATATCAATGGAGGAGGAGGTAGGTTGTTTAGTATTGAATTAAGTTGATTGGTGGTGATGGTGGAATTGCGGTTCATGGAGTTGGGTTTTCTGAAATGGATATGATGTTTAGATAAAAAGAAAACAGAATGGAATTGAGTCTGTGGTCGTTAATGAATTGAGATTGGGAATGATGAGGAAGTTGAGGTTAAGCTTAGATTGTCGCAGATGTAGGTGATTGTGCTGAATTATGAGTTATGATGATGTTGTTGAGGTTGCAGGGGATATCAGTGGCTGGTGGAGGTTAGGTGTTGGTATTGTTGTAATGAAATTATAGGTGTTATGAGTTTGATATCAGTGAACGAGATATTGTGTGATTCAGATATTAGAATGATGGTTAAATGAATATGCTAGATTGAGCATCCTCAGTGAAAGCTTGCAACTGCATTTGCAGGTAAAACTAAGTTTGTAGTTGAAGTTAAATCATGAAGTTTAATTGAAATGTATATGTTTTTGTTGTAATGAGGATTGTAGCTTTAATCTGATTGAGTTAAGATAATTAAGAAGTAGATAGTGTTGTAGAGTTATGTTGCATCTTGATGGTGCATTAGGGGCAGAAGCCTATGCAATAGCCTTGGACAGATTGCATTTAGTCTAGCTAACTGAACTTAGTGTTTCTGACTCAGTTAATCTGACTGAGTTAAAAGTAATCTGACTCACCTGAATCAGTCTTGATGACCGAGTTGACTCATCGAGTTTCCCTACCTTGACCGAGTTAACCCTGACCGACTCCTATGTGACCAGGACCAGACCTTGACCTGACCTTAGACGTTGACTGTTAGTTGACCTTAGATCAGATGTTGACCGTTAGTTGACTCTGTGGACCACACCTTTTGTTATCGGGCCGGTTTGATGGGCCGAACCGGAGTAAGCTGCGAGTCATCGGCTTGGGCTTTGCTACAATCTTTCTTAATTAGATGTTTTGGACCTCTTAAGGTCCGAATTATACTTTGATTTCTTCTACAAAGTTGTAGATGTTCATAAAAATTAGCTAATGGAATATAAATACAACCTAATTGAATTAGTATACTTTAGATATGCTGGAGATAGGTAATAAAAAGGTGTAGAACCATAAATAGGCCTAGAACCATTAGATAGAACTTTATGATTCTTGTGTGAGCCATTTTGGCTAGATTCTTAGAGTTCTTGTGTGATTAACAGTTAATTATTAACACCGATCGATTCAAAGGATGAACCAGTGGATCACGGATCTCGAGGTAGGCGTGGCTTGTCATCAAAAGAGGTGGAATACATTTAACTCTTTTGAAATCATTGTTTATTTCACAAAAGTTTATGTTTTACAAACTTATGCATTACTTGTTTGTGCAATCCATGCATTGTTTAGTTTGTGTTATGAATGTTCTATTGATTCTTTTAATCTTTCCATGGTATGGAAAGGACTTGTAATGTTTTGAATGTCATTATGAATTGTATGGGAAATAAGAATTTCCACCTGTGGTATATAGGATACGCTCCTTCACATTTATACCTAGAGATTTTATGATATATTGGTCGACGGTTTGCGAGTTCAGAAATATCGACATCCATACATACGATTAGGTGTGGATTTGCGAGTTCAGAATTGCACAACCATATTATACATTGTTTGAAGAAGGGGTTTGTACATATACATGTTTGTTTGTTACAGTGACTTGGTCACTTTTAATGTTTGGGAAAACATGTATTGTTTTCCATGTCTTGCCATGATTTCTTGAAAGTTAAATGTTATTTCTACTGGGCACCCCTTTTATGGATGATGTGTTCACCCATTCCCACTTTCAGTTTCAGAGACAGATCAGAGTTGTGCAGCGAAAGCTTCAAGGGTTGATTTAGTTAGTTGGTTAACTTTTGCTATGTTTATTATATTGCATATTGTATTTGTCAACCAAATGACTATTGTATATGTATCATTTGAGAGGAGTTCTTGTACATATATAATTCTGAGCGGGGCTAGTTTCGGGTTAAGTTTTGTAGCAGATATCTTAATTGAATGTTTAAGTAAATGATTTAGATTTTTAGTGCCTCTTATTTAGTTAATCTCTTGGATTAGTCAGCTGCTAGCTTAGGGGGCGCTATAGTGTTGGTATCAGAGCTCACTATTAGATCTTATATGGGAAAAGATAGGAATAGCCAGTGCTAGTTAGTGAAATAAATTAGTTTAGAACTGGGTTGGGTTGTGAGATAAATCTTAATAACTAAAAGCTATCAATAATTAAAAATTTATTTGATTGATTGATTTGTTTGTTTGTTTGTTTGTTTATGTAATGAAGTAAAAGTTGTAGGCTACACCCATAACTTTAGTTAATAAAGATTAGAGGTTAGTCTAACAAAAATAATGTGAACACATAGACAATTCAATACTAAAAATGTTGAGATTAGCATTATTGATAGATTTGAAAGTCACACAGAAATTTATTGAGTACCTTGACTTATACGTAGGGTCAACAATTTGTAATCACATAAATGCTAATAATATTGTTGGGACTTAATAATATTTGTCAGAATAGTTAGAATCATATTCCAACCATCATTATTAATAATAAAATATTATAATAGTAACTACAGATGATAATCAAAGTAATAATAATTTTAATAAAGTAATGGTTAGCATTTATCAATTAGTATCATATTGAGTTTAACTTAACTAAAATGTCAATGAGGGTATTTAACGATAAAGAAAAATAATGATTATGATTAAATCGCTACGAAAAATTGTTAACACTTACATATGGTCAAGTTTTGTAAATTAAACTAATGACAAGTTAGGAATAACTGTTTTGTATTTGAACTAGACGGTTAAGATAATACTTAAAATGTATAAAATAAAAAAACACTTGTTAGAATTCTTGTATCGAAATTATCTTTAGTCTAACAAAATGATCCAGTAAATCTTTAAAATGAAACAAATTTACATGAAGTAGTAATAGTAGTATTCAGACGGTTAGTATAATTTTAGAATTAAAAGAAAATAAGTTTGTATATTAATAGGATACTTTACATTAATAGCAAAATCTAAAGACTATTAAGGCATGTTAAAATTTTATGCAGACTCCAAATTTAAATCATATTAGATTACCAACGCCGATATTTAACAAGATGTAGAATAGGGATTTAATTTTAATAAACAAAATCTATTATATCAACTTTTATGCGAATGTAGAGTTATATTTAGAAGATTAAGGCTTACTGTACCAACTAGATTATCAACTTAAGAATAATGAGAATAATAATACAGTTGATAATAGTATTCGAATAATTAGGCTGGTAGTAAATTTATAATAGATAATATCAGGAAAAATTTATATATGGTATTATATAGTAAAATTTAAATTATGAAATATTATAAATTGACGTAAAATCGAATTAGGGATTATCTATACTGGTAAAAGAAATAAATAAAATAAATTTTGATGATGAAGTTGCATAAAATGATGTGAACTATTTATATATATTTTACGAAGTAAATTTATCAGACTTATACCAGTTACGATAAAAGTTTAGAGACTAATTAATACTTATTAATTAATACTTATAAATTAATACTTAGTTAATCCAGCACTGAGGAATAGTGAAGGTTGTGTTTTCTCTGTTCGTAGGAAGGCATTGTTGGTATTGGCCAACCTTGACAGGGCAACTGCATTCAGAGATGACTGATCATAGAAGTATGTTATAATTATTTTAGAAACCGAAATTTCAATTTCACTTAGAAATACTTGTGAGAATCTTCCTTGAAGTTAGAAACAGGTATCTTATAAAATAGAAATTAGTGTAAGAAGCTTAGACTTCTTTATTTGATAGTTAATAAATCAACGTAGTTGATCCTAGAGCTACAAGTTTTAATCTTAGTTGTAGAAAACCAATTACGTTTGTGCTTTGTTTTATGTTGTTTGTGCTTAGACAAAAGAGGATTATTCTATAAGGTGGAGAGTTTTGAAGACCAGAAGGATGGTTCAATTTTTGAGGACGAAAATGAATAAGGTGGGGAGAATGTAAGGACCCTCAAGCTCGTCAACGCTATTAGACCAGTCAAGAGATGATCAGGAGACGATTTAGCCGTTAATGACTCAATTAGCCAATATAGATTTTTAATTAATAGGAATTAATCTCACAACGATTTAGATACTAATATAGTACCACTAGATAGATCTCGAAAAGTTACGCAGGATGGACTACTCGAACGTGTCTTTTGGATACCAGACAAAGAAGTTATTATCGGTCGAGTATGAAGGGAAGATTAGTCATTTAGTAGACAAACCGCCTTGGCTGCCCTTATCTTTTGGTCGGGTGCCTTTAACATTTGGTCATCCTTATCCCTAATCGACCGAGAAGATAAACTCGTGTCTTCCTCATTCTTCTTCTTTCTTCTTCTTTTTCATTCTTTTCATCTGTTTCTTCTTTCTTCTCTTTCCTCTTCTCATGGTCTTCTGATTCTATGAGTTTGAGAGAATCAAGTGAGGTTCTGCCTTCAACAAAGGATGGAGAAGATATTTTAGTAGCCGGTGGGGATGGTGATGATGTTTGTTGTTGATTCAAATTCGAAATATGTGATGAACTGAATTTAGGATTTCTCTGTAAATCGATGAAGGTGAAGATGATAATGAGTTTTAGATCGAGAGATGAAGAATATAGAGTTGTGGATAGATGAAGAAGCAAGGGTTAATGTTTGATTGAAGCTGTAGGATTGTTTGATGTCTGAATCAAAAGTTAGGGTTTCTGGAAGAAATCAAAGATGAATTAGAAGTTGAAATTGATGCTTTAAGAAGGGGATTTGAGATGGGTAATGTTCGTTTGGATGAATTAGAGTTAGAGATGAAGAATAATTCGAGATTAAAGAAGATTAGGGTTTCTGTTCTTCCCCAATTTAAGAACTAGGGTTTTGAGAATTGAATAAATGGTTTAGGAAGGAGATGGAGTTGTATTGATTTGTTGGAATCAGAAGAAAAAAGGGTTGGTTTCAATTTGGTTGAGACAAGATGGTTGAGGTAATTATTCTTCTTGGTTAAATTAGTAATGTTTATGTACTTTCATTACTAAGTTATGAGTTTTTTAATTGATGTAAGTTATGAGATAGATGTGTGTGTGGAACTGGAGGAAGAATTATTATAGTGAACTGATGATTGAGACAGTGAAGAGCTGGAGATGGTGGAATATCACAGGTTGTGCGTAGTTCAGTCAGCTGATAAATCTGACCTTGTTTTTTGGGTATAACTTGATTGAAACTTGGGCATTGGTCTTTGGTACCGTGCAAGTTATTTCTCATATCAATCAGGCTCGCGGATTTCTATCTGTTCGATTTGCTGATTGTATTGAGAAAGATATAAAAACTCTTTGTTATAGTTCTTGATTGAGTCTTACTTTTAAGTTGGTGCTCTCGGAATTAAATTTGAGTTTAGTCCATACAGATTGTCGAACAAAATATTATATGTGGTTGTTATACCCCCGTTTTTTCAGTTCTAACAACAAGAGAGAGAGAGAGAGAGATAACTCTAGGCACTTTCCTTGATTGAGTTTTTACTCTCGGAGTTGTGTTGAGTTTTTCCATACAGATTTCCTAAGAAAAAGTTGATGGTGTATTTTGGTACCCCTAGCGCTTTCAGTTGGTATCAGAGCAGGCAAACACGTTAAGACCTAATAAGTCTGTGTTTGAAGCAGTCTGACTAGATGGACAGAGACGAAATCTCTAATAAACTCTGCACCATTTTAAAAGAAATTGTTTCAATGGATCCTATAAAAGAGTCTGATTTGTCAAACTCTTCTAGAGACGAACACTATGATTCCATAAAACAGTTGGATATTGATAAGTGTCATTCCCACTGTTATACAGATGAGTCTGACTCAAAAGTAGAACGGGAAGCACCAAAGGAAATCTCTGGAATTTTCAAGCGTATAGAATTTCAGAAATCTGAGTTACTTCGGCTGCGACACAAAGTCAATAGTTTCATTGGTATTATTTCTAAATATGATTCCAAAACAAGGTTGTCTCTCGAAGATAATGCCTTGGACATCTCTCTATCAACGAGTAAGAATTTTGCTCCAAGTTGCATAGTGAATCCAAAGAAACTACCATGATGACAGCTTCTGAACAAGGCAATGAACTAGAAAAAGTAAGAACAGATTCTGTTCATGATATACTAGCAAAATCGCAGTCAGAAACCAATGATCAAAGCACTGGTTTGATAGGAGATGATCAGTTGAATTTCTCCGACCAAGATAAAACTGTTCCAAGGAGGAAAAGTTCTTTACATAACGAAATTGTCAAGACTACCCATGCTGATTTCATTGAAACTCAAAAAGTGTGTTTCTATTGCAACACTAAAGGACATGTTCAAAGAAAGTGTAAACTGAGGTTGAAAGCTTTCAGTTTGACCGTCTTCAAAACACCTTGAATTTAATTCTGAAAGGTGTTACTGATATTCGGATGTCTAAACCTCTTGAGGTAAGACCACATGCAAGCAATTCTGCTTCCAGTAATGTCAGCACTTTATGGTCCACGAATATTCGAACAAACCAAAAAGGTAGTATGCAAAATTTGTTCAAAAAGAACCTTGTGAAACCTTCACAAATATGGGTTCGAAAGAATACCTGTATACCTTGAAAAGGGTGGATACGTCTGAAACAGCTCAACAAGCTAACCTGAATTTGATCATTACAGGATATAAAGATCTTATCGATAAACTGTCCGTTTCAAGACAACGAACTACATGTAGGAGTTATAATCACATTTCTTATTTTGATGACAGTAATTTCTATGATCACTTTCCACGTTTCAAAAGAAATATCAAAAGAAAACATCAACATTTTTTTCCAATGGTGAGTGTACAACTCACCCTTGTGCAAACTAGGCACAGGTCTTGGAACCTTATCCATAAAAATCCTGCTGGATAAGGATCTCTGTGTAACAAGTGTACTATTTGCCTCAAGTAGTACTTGTTCGTGATAAGCAACAATCTTTTCATATTTCAATTTCTTAAGATAAGTTCAATCAGATTTGACGTTATAATTATCGAGGTGACATTCTCTAATTAAAATCTTCTCATGATTATTGTTTTTCTTGTGCTCTAAACTTATGCTTGTTGCGCTAAGAACACATTCATATTCAAGGAAGAATACTGTCATCACAAAGAAGAATGGTTGCAGTATTGATAATTGTGTGCTCATTGAAAAATAAAAACTATTTTCTACCTTCAATTTTTGTTTCTCAAAACCCTTTGGTTCGACAGGTCCCGCACTTTCAAAAGGTACACATATCCTTCCATTGAGTGTGCGAAACCCTAATATCTAAATAAGGTCACGAACCGTCGTACATCCCAGGGATTATCTTTTCCTTTATATACCATGACTTGTGATTGAGGAATTCTCATCCAAGGTTCCGCAAACAAGCATGTCTCATATGTCTCGAATTTTGAAAGCATTGAGAAAGCTCTTAATCGCGATGGTATTGAAACAAGAAGAAAGAAGAGAACACTGGTTGATGACGAGGTTATTGATTCATCCGAGATTTCGTCTGATGTGAATTACTACTTTGCTTATGATCATCAAGATGTTGAACGAGAAGAGATGATTTCTGCTGATGTTGTTTATGATTTCCTTAAACAATTTGAAGAAGCTAAACTAGAACTTTTTGAAACTCTTAAGAGTTTGGACATGTTAAAAACTGAGTCGAAAAAGGTTTCAGCTGACCTTGTTCTCATGAAATCTCATGTTCGTGAACTACTTAATGAAGATATTTTCTCTGAAGAGCTTGTGGATACAGTTGATGACAAATTCAAGTGTCTCAAGACCAATGAAGAGTCTGGAAAAATCTAGTTTATTTAGTTTCTTCTATCTTTTTGTTTTTATCTAGGAAATTTATTTTGAGGATTATATTCTTGAGAAGGATAACTAGGGTTTGGTATAACAAAGATTGTAATTACACATAGCTAATTCCAACGTTTTTCATCTTGCATGTTTTTAGATTTATTTATTTAAATTCTAGAGTTGTTGGAAGATGAACTTGCAGTATGTAATCATTATTAATTTATTTATTGCAAAATTCTTATGAAATATTTGTGCTTTTACGTTCTCGTGAATCGAGCTAATATTTCATATATGCTTAGAAGTTAAATCTCTTATGTTTTTATAAACGAAAAATAGAACAAACTCTTCGAGATTTTTCTCGCAGTATTGATCTTTTTGTGATCACACCTTCATGTTTTACTGCTTGACACACTATGTAAGATTCTCTTATGTTGAGTAAAATCGAGTAAAATTCTCTTGTTGTTCGTAAATGGCCTTGAGATTAATTTATGTCGATACTATGAATACAAATCCTTGTGATTTGTTAATGTCCAAAATCCTTCTTTTTCACGAAAGTAAGGTCACTCATGTTGTTCTCTTGGGAATGACATTTTATGGGGGAGAGTTCTTAAATGAACTTGTGCTTAATTGTTATATCTTTGTAGGGAGTGTGGTTGTGGAATTATAAAGGGGATGCTTGTATCTTTTTAATCTCCAAGGTGAGTGCTAAATATTTATTTCTTTGTGATATCATCTAAATAAGTTGATATGAGGAGTTGCATTTTAATTATGTAGGATCTCTATCTTCCTTAAAACTTGAGATATCTTTTGGTTGTATTGATCATGATCCCGCGATTTTCGTACCTTTGTTAATTTTATTGACAAAAAGGGGGGAAATTATTTAGTAGTTTCATACTACATACATATGGTTTACAGATCATTATGTAAGGGGGAGTGGATCATTTAAGCAATAGGTTTACCTACTAAACAAAAGATGTAAGTATTGATTAGGGGGAGAAACATAGCACCGTAGTATTACTTCAGATTTGAGATACAATTGAACTTTGGAGAGAAGATAATAATATTATGTTTCTGTATAACAACGATTGAGAATAGTTGTTATCGCTATGGAATCGGTTCTTCAACAACAACGATGCTGAGTTGAACATGTTCAGAATCATTGCAACTCGAAATAACGAAGAGTTCAAGGAGAGTTGGAGAAACCAAAGAAATCAAGAAGACATGGTGGATCGAGGAGTTTTTCGAAAACTTTATTTTTGTTATCCATATGTATTAAATAGTTTTGTCACTAAAATTGACAAAGGGGGAGATTGTTAGAGCATTGCTCGGTCGAACTCATAAGTGTTGTTATATCAAGCTTGTTGTCAAATTTAGTTGTCAAAACTATATCTTGATTTCTAGTTTACAATTAATTAAGTCTCGATCTAGGATAGTGGAGTTAGGAAATGAGTCAGTCATCATTTGTGTTCTACCGTTTGAAGGCGAAGATCAACCGAAGCTTTTGGAGAACTTCATCAACAAAAGGTAAGTGAAGACTGAACCACCTATTTCTCAATTTATATTCACCTTTCTATCCTTGAGACGATTGTCGCATAACTAATTAGACTAGCTTGCATAGACAAGAATTTCGAGTCGAGAACTAATTATTTAGTTTACGAATTTCTCAAAATATAATGACTAAGATTAATGGACATTTGTTCATACTTGATCAAATTCGGTGGAGAACAATTTATCATTCGGAACCAAATCATAATTCAAGATTATCATTCGAAAATAACCAGGAACAGTGATATGTGTCATTGATGTTATTCATGAATGTTTCGAATTTATTTAGAAAAATATAAAACTAATATATTCAGAATACAAGATAGTGTTATCAGTCTTACAAACTGAGAAAATTGTTATATGTCTGAAGTCGTATTACATGTATTAGTATATGTAGCAGAGTAGTTATATATCGACTTTCAGATTTGTGTGCTATACATATTCGTATGTGTTAGAGCACTGCTCGGTCGAACTCGCATGCGTTTCTATCTCAAGCATGTTTGTCAGTGTTGGTGATCAAGACTATAAGTCTTGATTTCTAGTATACTATTAGCTAAGTCTCAGACTAGGATAGAAAGTGTAGTTGTGCTCAAGACTCCATGGCGATCATCATACAAAGACGAAGAACTACTCAAGAAACTGGTGGAACTTCATCGCCTAAAAGGTATGTGGAGACTTGAACTTATCTATCACTCAAAAGTCTATCTACTCTATCTCCTATTTTGAGACAAAAGTCGTTTTGCTATATAGACTATGATTATACACATTTGCTATTTCGAGCCGAGTTTATCTCGCTTATCTATTTCTCGAAATATGTGTTGGTAAGCTTTCGCTTTGGCCAAGTTCATCTTTACTAGTGACGAAAGTCATGTTAAGGTTCAATCACTTGAAAATGGCTTTGACGAAAAATGGTTTGTGAATAACAACTATATAACGTCCTCTAAGAATGTTTCAATGATTAAAATGAGAGTTTAAATTACATAACCATGGTAGGATATAAACATTTTGTGGTAACACATATGTGTGTAAGTCCTTATTCCTTGAACCAAATTATGCGTACTTTGCTGCTTAGGAAAATTGGAACTAGAGTCCGCGTACAAAGTCCGCGTACTTTCGGAAGTTTTCATCCCGAGAAATTCTGCTGGAGTTTGTAAACTAAAAAAAAATTTATTCCAGGTACTTAAGTTCGCGTACTTAAGTTGGTTATTTTCTAAAAACGATTATTTGTGAACTTAAACTTATATAAACTAAGGAATGCATAATTGCAAACCGCGGCTATAATGTTCATGAATCGATTCGAGTGAATCAAATTGTTTTTGTTTCAATTGTGTCTATTATAAAGATCTAAGCAATTAAACAACTCTCTAACTAGTTCATTTGAGTTATTTGAACTAGTTGTGGTAAAGAAGAATATGGTCGATATGAAAGTGCTCATATGGCTAACCATTTGGTTAACTACTGTTGAACCAACTAAATGTACATGTTTGGGTGCGGTCAAACAAACCTAAAAACGTGCATTTCATTTGTATATAACAAGCTAAGTTTCGATCTAACGGTTGAAAGACATTAGCTTGAATCTAATCAGGTTTTCATCTAACAGTGAATATTTGAATGCTTTGTTACCAAGGTAACTTAGATTGCAAACCCTGATTTTAAAGACTATATAAGGGAGAACTCTGGTAACTGGGAAACCTAATCCCCACACCTCCTGTGTGATACTAGTTGTATAATCTAGAATCGATTCTCCTTTAACCTTAGGTTTATATGGAGACCCTGTAGGTTAACGACTTGAAGACTTCATTGGGATTGTGAAGCCAGACCGATACTACTTTCTCGTAGTTGTGTGATCTGATCTTGCTGTTTATATTATACTAAGTACAATCGTAAAGATTGGCTTGAGATTGATTTCTCCGATAGGCAAGATATAAAAGAAGTCACAAACATCTTCGTCTCATCATTTGTGATTCCGCAATATCTTCTTTCGCTAGTCGATGAAGATTATTGTGAGGTGATTGATAATACTAGGATGTTTTTCGGGAATATAAGTACGGGTTATCAATTGGTTCCTGTTCACCTTGATCAAATGACGGAACAAAAACTCGTAGGTATTTTTGTGGGAGATAGATTTATCTATTACCGTAGACTTTTCTCTGTGATACATATTTGTTTACTAAAGTCTTCGACTTTGGGTCGTAGAAACTCTTAGTTGTGGGTGAGATATGTTAGAGCATTACTCGGTCGAACTCGCATGCGTTGCTATCTCAAGCATGTTTGTAAATGTTAGTGATCAAAACTATAAGTCTTGATTTCTAGTCTACTATAGCTAAGGTCTCGGACTAGGATAGAAAGTGTAGTTGAGCTCAAGAACTCCATGGCAATCATCATATAAGACGAAGGACTACTCAAGGAACCAGTGGATCTTCATCGACTAAAAGGTATGTGGAGACTTGAACTTATCTACCACTCAAAAGTCTATTTATCTTCTATCTTGAGACAAAAGTCGTTTTGCTATATAGACTTAGATTATACACATTTGCTATTTCGAGCCGAGTTTATCTCGCCTATCTATTTCTCGAAATATGTGTTGGTAAGATTTCTCTTTAGCCAAGTTCATCTTTACCTAGTGATGAAAGTCATGACAAGTTTCAATCACTTTGAAAATTGCTTACTTTGACAAAAAATAGTTTGTGAATAACAACTATAGAATATCAACGTCCTCTAAGAATGTTTAAATGATTGAAATGAGAGTTTAGATTATATAACCATTGGAGGATATAAGCATTATTGTGGAAACACATATATGTATAAGTCCTTATTCCTTGAACCGAAGTTTGCGAACTTTGTTGATCAAGAGAACCGGCATGGTGGCGTGACCCAAGTTCGCGAACTCAGTCCGGGAACTGGCGGAAGTTCTGCTGGAGTTTGTGAACTCCGTCCGGGAACTTATGTCCGCGAACCCAGTCCGCGAACTTGAGTAGGGTATATCTAAAAACGATGTTTGTGAACTTATTCTTATATAAACTAAGGAATGCAAATTACAAACCGTGGATATACAGTTCATGAACCGATTCGAGTGAATCAAATCGTTTTTGCTTCGATTGTGTCTTGTGTAGTTACATAAGATTTCCTTGCAATTGAACAACTCTCTAACTAGTTCATTTGAGTCACTTGAACTAGTTATGGTGAAGAAGAATATGGTTGATATGAAAGTGATCATATGGCTAACCATTTGGTTGACTATTGTTGAACCAACAAATGTACAAGTTTGGGTACGGTTACACACGCCTAGAAACGTGCATTTCATTTGTGTGTAACAAGCTAGTTTTCGATCTAACGGTTGAAAGATATTAGCTTGAAACTAATCAGGTTTTCATCTAACGGTGAATATTGAATGCTTTGTTACCAAGCTAACATTGATTGCAAACCCTGATTTGAAAGACTATATAAGGGAGAACTCTAGAAACTGGGAAACCTAATCCCCACACCTTCTGCGTGATACTAGTTGTGTTAAGTTAGAGTCGATTCTCATTTAACCTTTGGTTTCTTCTTCTAAACCAGGTTAACGACTTAAAGACTTGATTGGGATTGTGAAGCCAGACCGATACTACTTTCTCGTAGTTTTGGGATCTGATCTTGTTGTTTCTTTCTTACGAGTACAATTGCAATAATTGTCTTGAGATTGATATTTCGATTGGCAACATATAAAATTTATCACATACACTTCATCTCATCGTTTGTGATTCCATAATATCTTTTTTCGTTGTGTCGATTAGGACTATTGTGAGGTGATTGATAATACTAGGTTGTTCTTCGGGAATATAAGTCTGGTTTATCAATTGGTTCCTGTTCGCCTTGATTTATCAAAAGACGGAACAAAACTCGTAGGTATATTCGTGGGAGACGGATTTATCTATTATCGTAGACTTTTCTGTGTGATACAGATTTGTTTATTAAAGTCTTCGACTTTGGGTCGTAGCAACTCTTAGTTGTGGGTGAGATCAGCTAAGGGAATCAAGTACGTAGCATTTTGCTGGGATCAGAGACGTAGGAGCATAACTGTTCCTTGGATCAGCATGAGATTGATTGGGGTTCAACTACAGTCCAGACCGAAGTTAATTTGGAGTAGGCTAGTGTCTGTAGCGGCTTAATACAGTGTGTGTTCAATCTGGACTAGGTCCCGGGGTTTTTTTGCATTTGAGGTTTCCTCGTTGACAAAATTCTGGTGTCTGTGTTATTTCTTTTCCGCATTATATTTTTTTATATAATTGAAATATCACAGGTTGTGCGTTGTTCAATCAATTAGAATATCCGACCTTTTGGTTGTTGATTTAAATTGATTGACACTTGGATATTGGTCTTTGGTACCATCCAAGTTATCTCTCTAGTATTTGATAAAGACTCGCAGATTTCTATTTGCTTGAGTATATATCAAATTGAGAGATTGATATAAACTCTTTGATATACTTTTTATCTAGATTGAGTCTGATTGTTTAGTTGATTCTCTAGAAAGTATATTGGAGTTTATCCATACATATTGCTAAGCGAAATATTGGGTGTGGTTGTTGTACCCCGCTTTTTTAATTGGTATTAGAGCAGGCAAACACGTTCAAAACCTCACAAGTCTGTGTTTGTAGCGATCTGACTCTATGGACAGAGGTGCTATCGCAATTAACGTACCACCAGTCTTCGATGGCTCTAATTACTTATGGTGGAAAATTGTTGTGTGATCTTTTCTTCAAGCACGTGATTTTCAATCATGGGTATATGTTGTTAATGGCTATGATGCTCCCGTCGTGGCAGTTGGAGATGTAAACGTTCCCAAGCCTATTGGTGAATACACCCCTGCCAAGATAAATGCTGCAAAGCAAAATTCTGACGGTTTGAATGCCATTATACATGCCATTACCCCAAATCTTCAGCACCATGTATCAAACTGCACGAGTTCTAAAGATGCGCGGGATATCTTAGAAACCGTATTCGAAAGTAACTCCAGTGAAAAGGAAGCTAGGCTTCAAAACCTTAATTCCGATTGGAAAAACCTTCGTATGGCAGATGAAGAAACATTTGATGAGTTTAATCACAAAGTATCTGAAATTGTTAATGCATCTTTTGATTGGGTAAGACTATTCCTGAAAAGGACATTGTGATGAAAATTCTCAGATCGCTGCCATCTAGATACGACTCTAAGAAGCATGCCATCGTTGAGGAAAATAACCTTGATAATATCTCCATAAATACGCTGGTTGGGAAGCTTAAGATCTTTGATCACGAACATTCATCCAAAACTAAGGATGTTGCGTTCAAAGCACAAAAGGACACTAAATTACTTGATAAGAGTAAAAAAGTGTATATATCTCTGAAGATGATCACTCTGAGACAGATTCATCATATGAATATCTTGACAAGTCAGTCTCGATGATCACAAGACAGTTTAGGGATCTTCTGTTGAAGAGAAGTAAAAGGTTCTCCGGAGATAAGCCTAAAGCATCAGTTAAACCTCATAATCGTATTCCTCCTAAAAACAGGGAAACAGATGAAACTGATGATGAGGATATGCCTCGGTGCTTTAAGTGTAAGGGATTTGGTCATTTTGCAAACGAGTGCCCAAATCGTAGAAAATACACCGGGAACAAAGGTCTTGCTGCAACTCTTGATGAAATGTCTGACAACTATGATTCCAATGAAGACGAGAAATCAAGTGTTGCACTTCTTGGTGAAAATATTGATTTTGATAACTGTAGCAATACATACATCAATCTCAATATTCTTTCAGAAGAGAACCCAACTAATCTGGAAGAAAAAATTGACCCATTTCTTGGAAACTCTGTTTGTAATGTTTCAGGTTCCACCATGTGTCTAGTTGCGTGCACATCTCAGAAGCTTGACTTTTATCCTAGTTTTACGTGCTCGTATTGTTCTCTAAAGGGTCATCAACTTTCAAGGTGTTACAAGTACAAACACCAATTGAGGCACGCCAACAAACTTCAACGAAGAGAAAATCAATTAGCAAATAAGCTTAAACTTGCTCAGAAGACCGCTGAGATATGTAGGATTTTATTTTCATCTAAGAAGTTAGTTTCCAAGGATAAATTAAGACCTAGAGAAGAGAGTATGGTCAAATCGTTTTGATACACAGAGGTATGTGGATTCCTCTCAAGAGGAAAATGGTGGAAAAATTGTTGTTCATCGCAACGCAACTTGATTGTGTTGTTTTGGAACTCTTGTCTCATGTGCCTGATCAAAAGAGACAATGATTTTGTACCTCTCAGGATTTAGGAAAAGTTTTCTTTCTTCTTTTCTTAGTTTTTGTTCTTCCCTGTCTATCAACAAATGAGGGTTATTATCGACAATTCTACTCTTTGTAGGGTTGTGAGTTGGACGTGTACGAACCTGTTTAAAGGTTTATAAACCCTACATTCCTTTTTCCTTCCTCAAAACCTCTTTTTATCTCAAGACTACTTGTTGAGTTCAATTTGTTATTCCCTCTCACAAACCCATACATATGGATACTCCAAGCATGATGTCTTCTGATGTAAAAGATGTTAATATGATTGTGAAGCCATCAATCATGAAGGAAAAGAGAGAAATCTCCGGTATCTCCTACCTTGAAAAGAAAAAGAAGGAATGTGAGGAAGCCAAGAGTCGTTCCTTCAAACTCTCAGAAGTTTTCTGGTGTTCTTGAAGAGTTGAAGGAGATGTGAAAGGAGATTCAACAAATAAAGGCTTTTGTGTATAAGACTCATGAGATTCAGAAGGCCCTGGTTTGACAATATCAGCCGAGAAGGTTTATTGATATAAACTCCTACCTTAATGAACCTTATGTCCCAATGACTGTTGACGACAAGGAGTTCGGGGACGATAAAGAATTCTTCAAAGGTCTTATTTCCTAGTAAATCTTCTATTTTCTTGTTTCTGTTAGAAGAATAACTAGAGTTTGGAATAGCCATTATTGTGATTACACATATCTATGTCCAACGTTTTCATCTTCATGTTTTTAGATTTATTGGTTTAAATTCTAAATTTGTTTGGAAGATGATTTTTGCAGTATTAAACTTTATGGTTTTATATATTGCAATATTGTTATGGGATATGTGTGTTTACGTCCGTGAACTATGATTGTCCCATACCTTGTCAAAAGTAAAGTCTTTCGTATGTCGATATGCATGTATTGATAAAAGAATAAATAAACTTTTGACAAATACAAAAGTTAAGCCTATTATGTCAATTATTGATGGAAGATAAGTTAAAATCTTTTGTTTGAAAGGATTATGTCTATTGAATGGCGTTATGCGAATAGTGATGGAAAATAGAATGAATCCTTGTGTATTCCGCAGTATTGATCTTCCCTGATCCATATTTTATGTATTATTGTGAGGCTCCGTAAAGTGTCTTATGTTGAGCATTGAACGACCAAGTTGATTATTTTTATGATTAGCTATGTTGTTGTTCTGTGAGGTACTTTATGTCGAGCATATTCAACTAAATTAATCATCTTATTTGATTATTTAGTTGTTGCTCCGTAAGATTTCTTATGATGAGCATGACCAATTAAATTGATTACTTTTGTGATTAGTTTGTTTGTGTATTTCGATTAGATTAATTATGGGATCTCTTGTGATTAATCTAATTGTACATTTTTGAGTCTCCATAAGTTCACTTATGTTGAGCATTTGTCGATTAAATTAATCATGGGTTCTCTTGTGGCTAATTTAATTGAGTTTTTTTTGGATTCAAATTCATACTTGTATGTGATTTGTTATGTCCAAAGAAATCCTTCTTTTCTTTCGAAATTAAGGTCGCTCTTGTTGTTCTTTCGGGAATGACATTTTATGGGGGAGAGTTCTTAATTGAACTTGTGCTTAATTGCCAAATCTTTGTGGGGAGTGCGGCCGTGGAATATTATAGGGGTTATCTTGTATCTTTACAAACTCTTTGATGAATGCATTTAGCTTCGGCTTTATGATTGCATCTAAATAAGATGATATATTTTTGCTTTCTTTTGGTCAAGAAATGTCTCTTTCGGAAATTTCATTAGGATCCCGTTATTGTACCTTTGCCAATTTTATTGACAAAAAGGGGGAGAATTAATATGTAGTTCACACCACAAATACATATGGTTTTCAGATCATTATGTAAGGGGGAGTGGTTTCCATGTGAGATGGAGTATTGACTAAGGGGGAGTGATACATATCACCATAGTATTGTTGTTAAAGTTGTGATACAATTGAACTTTGACGCTGTGTAATGATACTATGACACTGTATAACAATGATTGAGAACTCTTGTTTTCTCATTGTTATAGCTACGGATTTTGAACAACGATGATGCTGAACTTACAACCTTTGGGATCATTGAGTACTTGGAAGTGACGAAGATTTCGAGTAATGTTGAAGATTAGGCGTATGGAATAGGAGCTACAAAAGTTAATTTATTTAATTTTTGTATTCCATATGTATTGATAGTTTTATCACTAAAATTGACAAAGGGGGAGATTGTTAGAACACTGCTCGGTCGAACTCGCATGCGTTGCTATCTAAAGCATGTTTGTCAATGTTAGTGATCAAAAATATAAGTATTGATTTCTAGTCTACTATAGCTAAGGTCTCGGACTAGGACAGAAAGTGTAGTTGAGCTCAAGAACTCCATGGCAATAATCATACAAGACGAAGGACTACTCAAGGAACCGGTGGATCTTCATCGACTAAAAGGTATGTGGAGACTTGAACTTATCTATCACTCAAAAGTCTATTTATCTCATATCTTGAGAAAAAAGTTGTTTTGCTATATAGACTTAGATTATACATATTTGCTATTTAGGGACGAGTTTATCTCACCTATCTATTTCTCGAAATATGTGATGGTAAGCTTTCGCTTTAGCCAAGTTCATCTTTACCTAGTGACGAAAGTCATGACAAGTTTCAATCAATTTGAAAATTTCTTACTTTGACGAAAAATAGTTTGTGAATAACAACTATAGAATATCAACGTCCTCTAAGAATGTTTCAATGATTGAAATGAGAGTTTAGATTATATAACCATTGGAGGATATACGCATTATTGTGGAAACACATATATGTATAAGTCCTTATTCCTTGAACCGAAGTTTGAGAACTTTGTTGATCAAGAGAACCGACATGGTGGCGTGAGCCAAGTCCATGAACTGGCGGAAGTTCGCGTCCCGAGAATTTCTACTGGAGTTTGTGAACTCCGTCCGTGAATTAAGTCCGCGAACCCATTCCGTGAACTTGAGTAGGTTATATCTAAAAACGATGTGTGTGAACTTATTCTTATATAAACTAAGGAATGCAAATTGCAAACCGTGGCTATATAGTTCATGAACCGATTCGAGTGAATCAAATCGTTTTTGCTTCGGTTGTGTCTTGTGTAGTTACATAAGATTTCCTTGCAATGGAACAACTCTCTAACTAGTTCATTTGAGTCACTTGAACTAGTTATGGTGAAGAAGAATATGGTTGATATGAAAGTGATCATATGACTAACCATTTGGTTGACTATTGTTGAACCAACAAATGTACAAGTTTGGGTACGGTTACACGAGCCTAGAAACGTGCATTTCATTTGTATGTAACAAGCTAGTTTTCGATCTAACGGTTGAAAGATATTAGCTTGAATCTAATCAATTTTTCATCTAACGGTGAATATTGAATGCTTTGTTACCAGGCTAACATTGATTGCAAACCCTGATTTGAAAGAATATATAAGGGAGAACTATGGCAACTGGGAAACCTAATCCCCACACCTTCTGTGTGATACTAGTTGTGCTAAGCTAGAGTCGATTCTCCTTTAACCTTTGGTTTCTTCTTCTAAACCAGGTTAACGACTTAAAGACTTCATTGGGATTGTGAAGCCAGACCGATACTACTTTCTCGTAGTTGTGTGATCTGATCTTGTAGTTTCTATCATACGAGTACAATTGTAATAATTGGCTTGAGATTGATATCTCCGATAGGCAAGATGTAAAAGTAATCACAAACACTTAGTCTCATCGTTTGTGATTCCACAATATCTTTTTTCGCTGCGTCGACTAGGATTATTGTGAGGTGATTGATAATACTAGGTTGTTCTTCGGGAATATAAGTCTGGTTTATCAATTGGTTCCTGTTCACCTTGATTTATCGAAATACGGAACAAAACTCGTAGGTATATTCGTGGGAGACGGATTTATCTATTACCGTAGACTTTTCTGTGTGATACAGATTTGTTTATTAAAGTCTTCGACTTTGGGTCGTAGCAACTCTTAGTTGTGGGTGAGATCATCTAAGGGAATCAAGTACGTAGCATCCTGCTGGGATCAGAGACGTAGGAGCATAACTGTACCTTGGATCAGTGTGAGATTGATTGGGGTTCAACTAGAGTCCAGACCGAAGTTAATTTGGAGTAGGCTAGTGTCTGTAGCGGCTTAATACAATGTGTGTTCAATCTGGACTAGGTCCCGGGGTTTTTCTGCATTTGCGGTTTCTTCGTTAACAAAATTCTGGTGTCTGTGTTATTTCTTTTCCGCATTATATTTTGTTATATAATTGAAATATCACAGGTTGTGCGTTGTTCAATCAATTAGAATATCCGACCTTTTGGTTGTTGATTTAAATTGATTGACACTTGAATATTGGTCTTTGGTACCATCCAAGTTATCTCTTTAGTATTTGATAAAGACTCGCAGATTTCTATTTGCTTGAGTATATATCAGATCGAGAGATTGAGATATTAACTCTTTGATATACTTTTTATCTAGATTGAGTCTGACTGTTTAGTTGATTTTCTAGAAAGTATATTGGAGTTTTCCCATACAGATTGCTAAGCGAAATATTGGGTGTGGTTGTTGTACCCCCGCTTTTTCAAGATCATCTAAGGTAATCAAGTGCGTAGTATCCTGCTGGGATCAGAGACGTAAGGAGCGCAACTGTACCTTGGTTCAGTGTGAGATTGATTGGGGTTCAACTATAGTCCAGACCGAAGTTATTTTGTAGTAGGCTAGTGTCTGTAGCGGCTTAATATAGTGTGTGTTCAATCTGGACTAGGTCCCGGGGTTTTTCTGCATTTGCGGTTTCCTCGTTAACAAAACTTCTGGTGCCTGTGTTATTTCTTTTCTGCATTATATTTTGTTATATAATTGAAATATCACAGGTTGTGCGTTTGAATCGATCAATTGGGAAATCCAACCTTTGGTTGTTGATTGAAATTGATTGATCCTTGAACATTGATCTTTGGTACCGTTCAAGTGATTTCTCTTGTATTCAATTAGACTCGCAGATTTCTATTTGCTTGAGTAAGTATTGAATCGAGAAAGTGAGATATATCTTTTGATATACTTTTATTAAGATTGAGTCTGACTGTCTAGTTGATTCTCTTAAAAGTATATTGGAGTTAGTCCATACAGATTTCTAATCAAAATATTGGGTGTGGTTGTTGTACTCCCGCTTTTTCAGTATGTACATCATGGGAAAACCCATTTGTCTCGTGATTCGGATAGGTATGTATATTCGTAAATAGACCATTTTGGAACTATGGTAAGGGAATCAGGTTAAATAATCAAACTGGTATGCGAGCCAATACACTTCTATGTTCTAGAACCAGTTTAGTACCAAAACCGACATACAATCTGAAATGTTCCTTGAACTCCAGAACCGGCAAAGGTCTTAAGTTTGCAAACCGGTACGTGAACTAAAAGTTTTGTAGACTCCGGAACTTTGAGTTGGTTCAAAGTTTGCAAACCGATACGTGAACTGAAAAGTTTTGTAAACTCGGTAATTGCATAAGTTTGCAAGCCGGTTCGTGAACTGAAAATTTCTATAGACTCCAGAACTCGGTAATTGCATATAAGTTTGCAAACCGGTTCGCGTACTGTGACTCAGCTGATTCACGAACGATTCAAGTAATTGTACTTTGTATATTTACAAACTATGTCGATTATGATTCAAGTGTAATCAAATTATTTTTGTGAAATGATTTGCATTTGATCGATTTTTTAAGTCACATGATTGTGACTCAACATTAATGTCTTAGTAAACATGAAAATGAGTGTTAAGCTTTTAAGTTCAAATCGGCTAGTTTCGGCTAACTATGTTGAACATAGTTTTTATACACGGTTCGGTTACGGTTCAACTAACCAAAGTGTATATCTTGTATATGTGAATAAGATTCAAAGCTTTCATGTAACGGTGAATATTATTTGCTTGGTCCCAAATTTATCTTAGCTTAAACCTAAAGCAATCTAGGCTTTGAAGTCTATATAAGGAAAACTTTTGGTAACCGGGATCTTTGAATCCTTACACTACTTTTTGGTGTGTCCTAGTTGTATCTAGAGTCGTCCTCTATAGAAACCCTTTTCGGGTTTAGCGACTACAAATACTTCATTGGGATTCGTGAAGCCAGGTCCAGTTCTCTTTTAACTTGAGTATGCTGATATTGATTGTTTGTAGAACCTTGCTCCATCAATCAAAATAGATAGTAATCAACAAAGTCTCTTCGTCTTATACTTTGTTGATTCTGCAAGTTTTATACTTGTGAGGTGAATAATAATCTAGGCTGCACTTCGGGTTGTATAAGTCCGGATTTTGAAGATAGCAAGACTCTTGTCTAAGTTGCTATCGATTTCCATCACCTGTATCTTTCGTTTGATCTGATCATCCATTTAGATCGTAAATCAGGAAATCAACTATAGGCTTAATCTATGGGCGATAGATTTTATTTAAATTCTTCAATTGAGTTGAAGAAACTCTTAGTTGGTGTGATACCATCTAAGGGAATCAATTGCTCGGAGTCCTGCTGGGATTCAAGAGGCGTAAGGAGAGCGACTGCACCTGAATCATTGGGAGACTGAGTTCGGGCTCAACTACATTCCAGACCGAAGTTAATTGGTAGTAGGCTAGTGTCTGTAGCAGCTTAATACAGTTTGGTATTCAATCTGGACTAGGTCCTTGGGCATTTAAGGTTTCCTCGTTAACAAAATTTCTGGTGTCTTTGTTATATCTTTTTCCGCATTATATTTTTTATCTTTTTCCTCGTGATAATTGAAGTATCACGAGTTGTGCATTGATCAATTACAGTATATAGGTCCAACCTTGTTAGTTGGATAAGATTTAATTTTGGACATAGATATTTGGTACCGTCAAAGAACTCTCTTTGTAGTTAGGTTCACTGTAAACGTTCTAACAACGAGAGAGAGAGAGAGATAACTCTAGGCACTTTCCTTTATTGACTTTTTACTTTCGGAGTTGTGTTGAGTTTGTCCATACATATTTCCTAAGAAAAATTTGGTGGTGTATTTTGGTACCCTCAACGGTTCCAGATTCAAAAACGTTCTTTGGCTTCTACAAAAATGGAGGTTCCTGCTCATGAAGATGATGTTGGGTTAGGCTGTTTCGATTCAGATATTCATCCAACGGATGAGGAATTAGCTGTGGAATGACGTATTGAGGCTTTATCAGGTAACATGGATTGTGAATCAATTGAGGATTCAGGTTTCAATCCAATTTTGAATTCTAGGTTTTTTGAGCTTCCTAATGGATCATAAAATCTTTTCTTGGAACAATCGAGGGTTGGGTCAAGATGCTAAGATTAATGAAATTAGGAATGTTATTTGGAGAAATTAATAAACCCATTATTGTGTCAGTTCAAGAATCTAAAAAGGATCTGGTGGATGAAGCTCTAATTAGATCTCTTTGGGGGAACAATTCATGTAATTTCATTCACCTTCCATCCGAAGGTGCTTCTGGAGGTATAATCGTGATGTGGAAGGATGGAGTAGTGCAGATGGATGATTACTTGCTCTGTGATTTCACTCTCACTATCAAATTTCGGAATTGTTCTGAAAATTTTCTTTGGAATTTTACCCCAGCCTATGGTACCTCAAACAATGGAAATTGCAGACAGTATTCGCAAGAAATGTCGGATATTTTTTTGATGACCCATAGATTGTAGGTGGCGATTTTAATGCTATTATCTCGCAATCTGAAAGGAACTCTCCTGGTGGTTGTATTACTAGTAGAAGATTTTTCAAGAACTTTGTTAGTAAGCATGAACTGATTGACTTTCCAATGTATGGAGGTAAGTATACTTGGACTAATTCTCAACAACTTCCAATTCTGGTGCGATTAGACAGATTCTTAGTCTAAGAATATTTTTAGTCTCATTGTCCTGCTATTCTTCAATTGAGATTACGGAGACCTATATCTGATCATTCTCTAATTTTGTTTTGCTGCAATGATGGTATCAAGTTTAAAGCTTCTTTTAGACTAGATAATTATCGCTTATCTCATCCTTCTTTTCTTGATAATTTAAGGATCTCGTGGCATAATTTAACTTTTTATGAGAAGCCAAGTTTTGTGTTTGCAAAAAAGATTCAAGGCTTAAAGTTTTTTTATCAAGAGTTGGAAGAAGTCTTTGGGTGATCTGCAATACAAAATTGACCAGTTGGAAGCTTTTATTGATTCTTGTGATATTATGGAAGAGGATGCTCAGCTACTCTCAAGCGATATTGTAGCTAGAAAGGAGGCAAAAATAAAACATGCTCCTCTTTCATTGGACTTAGCAAGGAAATGGGGGCAAAGAGCTAAAGAGAACTGGGCTAGAGATGGTGAGAAGAACTCTAGATATCTTCACCAAATGGATTCATTCAAGTTTAAATGCAGTAATATGAATTGCCTTTTGATTGACGGGTCCTTGAGTTTTTATATGGATAAAATAGCTTTAGAGGCAACTGAATTATGTTCTACTATTTTTTCTGAATACCATCCTATGAGACCAAGATTTGATAATTTAGAGCTTCCTTTCATCTCTGTCACTTACAAAGTTGCTCTGGAGATTCCTTTTTTCTGAAGAAGAGGTGAGACAAGTCATTATGAACTTTGGTCTAAATAAGTCTCCAGGGCCAGATGGTCTAACTATGGAGTTCTTTAAAGTTTCAAGGGATATTCTTAAAGATGACTTGATGCTGGTTATCAAAAAAATTGAATCCACTGCTACTCTTGATTGGAGGTTGAACTGCACTAACTTGAAATTGATTCCAAAAATCAGTGGTGCTGCTTAGTCTTATTGGTGGAGTTTACAAGAAATCTCCTAACTGAAAGAATGAAGAAAGTAATGCCTACTATCATTTCTAACTTCGAAGGTGCTTTTGTCCAAGAAAGGCAGATAAATGATGGTATCCTTATTGCTGCATAGCTTATAGACTCCATAATGAAGCAAAATAAGACAGGATTACTGTGCAAAGTGGATTTCGAAAAAACATTTGACAACATTAATTGGAATTGTGTTGATTTGGTTTTTGAAAATCTTGGTTTTGGTAACTTGTGGAGGAGCTGGATTAAATGGCGTTTAACCTATACTAGATTCTCTATTCTCATAAATGGTGAAGCTTTCAAGTGTTTTAAGAGTCAAAAAGGCATAAGATAGGGAGATCCACTATCTTCCTTTCTCTTCATTATGGTTGCTGAAATTCTGTTTGCAATGATTCAGAAGGCTACGGCGATGAACCATATTTCTGGTTTCCAAGTAACTCAAAATGGTACAACAACCAATCATCCGCAATTTGCTGATGATTTAATTATTTTCTTGGATGATGGTGAGAAATAGGTAACTAATGTTCGAAACGTTTTATTTGCTTTTGAGATAGTTGCAGGTCTAAAGGTGAATTTTAGAAAAAGTGAAAATGCGTGGGTCTAACAACAACACCCAACAATTCGTTTGGAAATCTGAGAGGACTTACTCCAATACACTTTCTAGAGAATCAACTAGACGGTCAGACTCAATCTAGAATAAAGTATATCTAAGAGTTTAATATCTCTAACTCTTAATTCAATCCGCCATCAGCAAATAGAAATCTGCGAGCCCGATTGAATATAAGAGGAAGTACTTGAATGGTACCAAAGACCAATGTTCAAGTGTCAACCAATATAAATCAACAACCCAAGGTTGAATATTTTAATTGATTGATCTTAACGCACAACCTGTGATATTTCAATTATATAACAAAATATAATGCGGAAAAGAAATAACACAGACACCAGAATTTTGTTAACGAGGAAACCACAAATGCAGAAAAACCCCGGGACCTAGTCCAGAACACCACACTGTATTAAGCCGCTACAGACACTAGCCTACTACCAATTAACTTCGGACTGGACTGTAGTTGAACCATAATCAATCTCACACTGATCCCCTTACGTCTCTGATCCCAGCAGGATATTACGCACTTGATTCCCTTAGTTGATCTCACCCACAACCAAGAGTTGGTACGACCCAAAGTCGAAGACTTTATAGACAAATCTGTCTCACACAGAAAAGTCTATAGGATTGAATAAATCTGTCTCCCATAGAAGTACCCAAGATTTTTTGTTCCGTCTTTTGATAAATCAAGGTGAACAGAAACCAATTGATAAACCAGACTTATAAAGAACATTCTAGTATTATCAATCACCTCACAATAAACTTAATCGACTAGCGAAACAAGTTATTTTGGAATCACAAACGATGAGATGAAGGTGTTTGTGATTACTTTTCTATCTTGCCTATCGGAGATATAAAATCTCGAGCCAATTATTTCAATTGTACTCAACACGATAGAAACAACAAGATCAGATCACGCAACTGCAAAGATAATAGTTGGGTCTGGCTTCACAATCCCAATGCAGTCTTCAAGTCGTTAACCTACAGGGTCTCGAGAAGAAACCTAAGGTTAAAGGAGAATCGACTCTAGTTATGCAACTAATAGCACACATGAGGTGTGGGTATTAGGTTTCCCAGTTGCTAGAGTTCTCCTTTATATAGTTTTCAAATCAGGGTTTGCAATCCAAGTTACCTTGGCAACAAAGCATTCAATAATCACCGTTAGACGAAAAACATGATTCAACCAAGCTAATATCTTTCAACCGTTAGATCGAACTTAGCTTGTTACACACAAATGAAATGTACCCTCATTTAGGTTTATGTAACCGTGCCTAAACGTGTACACCATGTTGGTTTACAAACAATTAACCAATGAGCCATATGATTACTCTCATGTCAACCTTATTCATCTCAACTATAACTAGTTCAAATGACTCAAATGAAACTAGTTAAAGAATTGTTCAATTGTTATAGAAAACACAATTGAAACCAAATCGGTTTGATTCACTTGAATCAATCATGAACATTATAGTCACGGTTTGCAAAGATTGCATTCCTTATGATTTAAATGTTTAAGTCCATGAACTGACCGATTTGACAAAGTAACCAGCTTAAGTATGCGTACGGGTATGCGTACTTAAGCAACCAGATTTGAGTTTGTTAAGATTTCAAACTCAGCGGAATTTTTCGAACCTTAAGGTGACTAGTTTAGGAGTTTGTAATTCCCAAACTCAACAGATATTTTCGGTTCGAAAACTTCCGCCAGTAAGCGTACGGGTACGCATACTTATCTTGTCTCCTTCACCAATTTGGTATACACACATATGCATACACTTGGTTCCCGGTTTGTGGATTTATACATTAATGTGCGAACACACTATATATGCTTATATCCAAACATGGTTACGTTCTCAACTCTTTATTTTAATCATTGAAACATTCTTCTATAATGACAATAGTCGTTTTCACACACTATTAGCATCAAAGCAATTTTCAAGATATTGAGCCTACATCAAATGATTGTATCACACAAACCATGTAAGATGTTACTCGGCAATTTTCTCATGATATAAGATGAACTTGGTCGAAGCGAAAGCTTACCAACACATATTTCGAGAAATATGTAAGCGGGATATACTCAACTCGAAATCTCAAATGTGCATAGAGAAAACTATATCTTAACACGACTTATGTCTCAATATAATAGTAGAAATAGACTTTCCAAGTGATAGATGAGTTCAAGTCTCTACATACCTTTTGTCGAAGAAGTTCCACAAGATCCCCTTAGTAGTTCTTCGTCTTCAAATGATGAACTCTGTGAAATCTAAGCTCAACTACACTATCTATGTGCTAGTCCGAGAGATCTATAAATAGGCTAGAAATCAAGACTTATAGTTTTGATCACTAACATTGACAAACATGCTTGAGATATCAACGCATGCGAGTTCGACCGAGCAGTGCTCTAACAATCTCCCACATTGTCAATTTTAATGACAAAACTATCAATACATATGGATTACAAAATAGATACAAATTGTAGCTTCTCATCCAAATGCTTGATCTCCTTGGCATCTTCAACGTGACTCGAAATCTTCGTCACTTCCAAGTACTCCATGATCCTAAAGGTTGTAAGTTCAGCATCACAGTTGTTGAAGATCTGTAGCGATAACAATGAGAAAACAAAATGCTCCCAACCATTGTTATACGGTGTCATAGTATTATTGTTAGAGCATTGCTCGGTTGAACCCACTAGCGTTGGTATGTCAAGTTAGTTGTCAATTTTAGTTGCCAAAATGCATTCTTGATTTAGTATACTAAAGATACTTTCGGACTAGTTTAAGTCTAAGAAGAATCGAAGCTATCCTTCAAGGATGAAGATTGAAGACTACAAGAAGACATCAAAAAGTACTTCATCAACAAAGGTATGTGATTGATTTCATTTGGATTCTTGTTCAATTCTACCTTTCTAATATATCGAGATAAATGCTCACTCTATGGACAATTCCTATGACGGTAAACATAAATTTATGTGTATATACTTGAGGTTATTTGATTCATGACTTTGGCGACAATAAACTTTATCCCTATAGAGGATCTCATGTTATAGTGAATGAGCTTACGAATTCAACGAGTCAAGAATCACTCAATTCCGAGTTATAACGATGAAGTTATGAGTGATTTATTAAAGTAACAATTATAAGTGTTGTTGTAATTGTTACAGTTCATTAGTAGGAAACAATCCATGGACTGTTTGTAACGGTTCACGAACTTGGGCCCAATTACGTGACTAAAAGGCATTTTTCGTCAAGTTGGTGATGTTTCCTAATCTAGGCAAGATGGTTATTGATCCAAACATATTTGATTACCATATTAAAGTGTTTGTGATAACTTTTAATTCCTGCCTAAGTTAAAATGTGATTTATTCACATAAATACAGTATTTGATAATCAATTATTTTGGTAAGAATTGTAACTTAGGAAAGACTCCCCAAATTAGGAGAGTCTTTGTTTATGGGTGAAAACTATTTCTATTGTTTTTGGTAATTTTGGGTGTGTGTGGATGAGAAATGAATCTAAACCCTAAACAAATGCACTGCACGGGAGTGCTTTTGATTCGAGAGATCAATCTATACAATTCTGGCCTAAACCAAGAAATGGCCGTTTCAGACTTGCTTCGGTCACAAAGTGAAGGAGATGGGGTTGGTCTTAGGGAGGGAAGCGAAGAAGGTGTTGAGATTGTGAAGGTATTGGTTGTTTATGACTTGTATCAGAAAGCTGAACTGGCTTGTAAAATGTAAGCTATCAGTTCTGGTGTTTTCTGGATACGAATGACAACACTTGGTTTTCTATGCTTGTCTCTTTTTCGTGTTTTGGAAATAGGCGAAGGACCTATTTATACAAGTCATTGAGCGCAAAACCCTCATCTCATAGGAAGTGGAGGAAGTTGAGCAATGGACTAGTGGGGTCATGTAGATGATTGCACGATCACGTCTTTGCCCACTTTTCCCATCATCGTTAACCGTCCATGCCTCCTGACACAATCTTGTGATGGGCGTTGCACGCTGTAAACCTCCAGACCAATACCCAAGTAAGTATCCCCCAATTTGTGACATGCTTGATGTCTCGAATGAGTGGATCGTGGGACCCACAGAGAGTAGCATACAGTGCTAAGTTAAATAACTAAGTTATTTAAGAAATCGATATTCATGAAATATCGTGTATGTTTGATGCATGTTATGCATCGCAAACATTCAACATGTATGAAACATCGATGTTTTAAAGCTTGACCGAATAAGTCGCGGATCAAGTGTCTTAAAATAGCATCACGTCCAACCATCTTCGAGTGATTGTTTGGAGGATGCATAGGCAAGCCTTGCTTCGGCCGATCACTCCTTGTGGTAGAGTGACGGACGGTGATCACCAAGATGCCTCATTGGCCGTTTAACCTTTAATCTAGGCTGTCCGACCAAGCTGGAAAAGTTGGACGGACGAGATGATCTGCGACACGCGTTTGCGACCGTTGATGGATTTTAGGGTTTTAAAGAGGTGCGCAAGCATCACTTTTTGGCTTGACCGAAATCAAGCATGGAAACCTCTTTTGGTGGGACCGACCGGTTATGCGTGTAGACGGCTTGCTGGTGTACAAGTCCATGCCACTTCGTCTTGTGGAGGTGCGATCTAGGCCACTCAATTTGTCTGGCAAAGACGAGTGCCGTGAAGGATTTGGAAGCCGTGTCGACATGGCTCCTATGGGAGCGCGTTTCGAGGCGTTTACCATGGTTGGCCTAGGACGATATTGCATGCGCATAGGTGGGCCCACGGTGATCTCGTTGATACTCTCGGGACCTCTTAAGTCTATATCTACATCCTCCATACAGGCTTATGAAGAAGGATGGTCGTGATCAAACTACGGCAGTTATGCAATGCCGCAAACCCTAATTAGGGTTTTGGAACAGTCACGCGTGCGCAACTTTGGCGAAAAGGTTTGGCAGGCCATGCTCCTCCTTTGGGGAGAACGACCATGTGGGGCCCACGTTGGGCTGGCGGTGAACATATGTGCACCTCCCTGACGGTCCTAGGCGCGATCTAAGCCATCCAAGTATGCTTGCGAAGTTGGATGGTTGTGATCGATTTAAGACGCTAGTGGAATTTCCGCGACCCTTTAAGCATCACACAAGCCTCTCTTCGAGCAAACGTTTCTTGCTCAATGGCTAGGCTGTGAGAGAGTCGGTCAGGTAGGTGAGAAGTGGGCCCGCCAATTTGCATGCCAACACTTCAGCGATCGATCGCGGGACGATCCAAGCCGTCCAACTAGGCCGGCGAAGTTGGACTGTCGTGACCTCTTTTAAGATTGTGTCTGACAGACTGGCTCGTACGAGCTCTTCCGAGCCTCTACATACCAGCTCAACCATCCTACTTCAGGCTGGCGTTCGGTGGTTGTTTTGGGTCATAGCATGTGTTCGACCGGCCAGGGTATAAACAGGCCCGCTGGTGGTCATTGCGGTGATCGCCTGCTCCTGTTAGGGTTCGTCTAGGCTAGTTAAATTATGTGTCCAACTTGCATGGCCGTGATCGTTTCTGAGACTGACACAGACAGTCCAGATTTCCTTTATGGGATTAAACTTGCTCGATCAGGCTAATATAAGCATGTTTATACGAGATTCTCTTTGTCATAGAATGGTATGGCCTGTATGGGTATTTCGTGCATGCCTCATTATTGACACTTGGAGATTCGTGTTACTCTGTTGAGAGTAAATACTCAGTCGTCATACCGCGCCAATAATGAGAGTTCTGCTAAGAACAACATAGGAAATACAAGGCAACTCATGCATTAATTGATAATGCTATAAATTCACAGAATATTTGGGATGGTTGCTACATGCACCATTCTGGGTGAATTTTGTATATTTATCGTATTGCTTCGAATAAAGCGAAGAGGTACTCATCACTTATCAAATGGCTTTACCCTTTGCAGGATGTCAGCGCATTAGATTTGGTTTTACAATTTTAGCCCTGAACTAAAATCCACCATCAACAGTCTTGAAAAGGGAAAATAGTTATGCTTAGATTTCAAGCTACCTTCCACTATAAATAAAGGGTTCATGAGTGCTACACGTTTTTCATCCCCTTTGGAAAATTGGTGTAAGCTCACAAGGTTGTTTTCCATGTCTTTTGTTCTTCCTGAACAAGAGTGAGATAAAAGTCTTTGTATTGGGGATCACAAACCCGAGTTGGATTAATCTTCGTGATTGATTATACAACTTGTAATCTAGGTTTTTCATCTCTTGTCTATTCTAAGGTTTTCTCTTCTGATATAAAACCATTCAAGAGTTGTTGATCACAAATCCTGGGTTTTGATAGATTTCAGTTTCCGATCGTATACCAACACTTGTCAGTCGAAATCGGAAGCTAGAAAGAAAACTTCGATTAAGGTATCTCGTAAAAAGCCTTAAGAAGTTTTAAACAAGATATCTCTAGATTTATTCTAGTTGTTCTTGTTGTAGAATCATTAGGTTTCTCTTCCTTTATTGAAGAGTATAATAATCCCTAGTCTACAAGTTTGTTTTGATATAACTTTTACTAGTAATTGTTTTTATCAAAATAAACACAATATTTCCAAAACCTT
Organism: Papaver somniferum; assembly: GCF_003573695.1. Classification (NCBI taxonomy): domain Eukaryota; kingdom Viridiplantae; phylum Streptophyta; class Magnoliopsida; order Ranunculales; family Papaveraceae; genus Papaver; species Papaver somniferum. The sequence continues at coordinate 116,849,970 of NC_039362.1, forward strand.
GATTTACATCTAAAGGGAAATCAAATCGGTGTTTTGTGCAAACAAAAGATCGAATCCTATCAATCATGTTGTTGTAACTTCAACAACTATGATGCTGAACTTACAACCTTTGGAATCATCTTTACCCGTGACGAAAGTCATGATGACGTTTCAATCTTGAAAATATCTTTGATGACGATAGTCGATTCTTTATGTCTAACGACTGTTATAACATTATAGAAGAATGTATCAATGATTCAAATGTAGAGTTGAGAATATGTAACCACCTATGGATGTAAGCATTTAGTGTGTTCGCACATTTTTGTATAAATTCATGTGTCGGAAACCAAGTGCGTGCATATGTGTGCATGCGTTATTGGTTAAAGAGACAGGTTGGGTATGCGTACCCGTACGCATACTGGCGGAAGTTCACGTCCGTGAAATTCTGCTGGGTTTGAAGTTTACGAACTCAAAAACCAGTCACCTTAGGTACGTGCACCCGTACGCGTACTGGCGGAACTTTTTCACCCGAAAAAGTCTGCTGAGTTTGGAAACTAAAACCAACTCAAAATCCGGTATCTAAGGTACGCATACCCATACGCGTACCCAAGATGGTTATTTCTCAAATCGGTAGTTCATGGACTTAAAATAATAAATTATAAGGAATGCAATCTTTGCAAACCGTGGGTGTATTGTTCATGAATTGATTCAAATGAATCAAACCGATTTTGTTTCAATCGTGTCTATGTATAAAGACCTAAGCAATTGAACCACTCTTGAACTAGTTTTTATGAGTCATTTGAACTAGTTATGAGAAAGATGAATACGGTTGATATGAAAGCACTCATATGGCTAACCATTGGTCAACCATTTGTGAACCAACCAATGTACACGTTTATGTACGGTTACTCAAACCTAAATGAATACATTTCATTTGTATGTGACAAGCTAAGTTTCGATCTAACGGTTGAAAGATATTAGCTTGGATAAATCATGTTTTTCATCTAACGGTGAATATTGAATGCTTTGTTACCAAGGTAACTTGGATTGCAAACCCTGATTTGAAAACTATATAAGGAGACGTCTAGCAACTGTGCAAAACTAATCCCCACACCTCCTGTGTGATACTAGTTGGTTTGCTAGAGTCGATTCTCCTTTAATCGTAGGTTTCTTCTCGAGACCCTGTCGATTACGACTGAAAGACTTCATTGGGATTGTAAAGCTAGACGAAGCTACTTCTCTTGTAGTTGAGCGATCTGATCTTGCCATTTTCTACCGTACGAGTTCAATTGGAATAATTGACTTGAGATTATATCTCCGATAGGGCAAGATAAAAAGAAATTACAAACATCTTTGTCTCATCGTTTGTGATTCCACAATATCTAGTTTCACTACCATACGATTTAGATTATTGTGAGGTGATTGATAATACTAGGTTGTTATTCGGGAATATAAGTCCGGTTTATCAATTGGTTCTTGTTCACCTTGATTTTTATCAAAAGACAGAAAAAAACTTTTAGGTTTATCCGTGGGAGACAGATTTATCTATCTTTGTAGACTTTTCTGTGTGATACAGATTTGTTTATTAAAGTCTTCGACTTTGGGTCGTAGCAACTCTTAGTTGTGGGTGAGATCATCTAAGGGAATTAAGTGTGTAGTATCCTACAAGGATCAGAGACGTAAGGAGCGCAACTGTACCTTGAATCAGTGTGAGATTGATTAGGGTTCAACTACAGTCCAGACCGAAGTTAGTTCGTAGTAGGCTAGTGTCTGTAGCGTCTTAATACAGTGTGGTGTTCAATCTGGACTAGGTCCCGGGGTTTTTCTGCATTTGCGGTTTCCTCGTTAACAAAACTTCTGGTGTTTGTGTTATTTCTATTCCGCATTATATTTTGTTATATAATTGAAATATCACATGTTGTGTGTTGTATCGATCAATAGTGAAATCCAACCTTTGGTTGTCGATTGGAAATTAATTGATCCTTGGACATTAGTCTTTGGTGCCGTACAAGTTTATCATCCTTATATTTGATAAAGACTCGCAAATTCCTATTTGCTTGAATAAAGATCAAATCAAGTGATAGAGATATTAACTCATCAATATACTTTTCTCTAGATTGAGTCTGACTGTCTAGTTGATTCTCTAGAAAGTATATTGGAGTTAGTCCATACAGAGTGCTAATCGAAATATTGGGTGAATTTTTAGAACCCTGCATTTTCAATAGATTTTAGTTTCTGACTGTATACCAACACTTGTTAGTCGAAATCGGAAGCTGGGAAGAAAACTTCGATTAAGGTATCTCGTAAAAAATCTTAAGAAGTTTTAAACAAGATATCTCTAGATTTATTCTAGTTGTTCTTGTTGTAGAATCATTAGGTTTCTCTTCCTTTATTGAAGAGTATAATAATCCTTAATCTACAAGTTTGTTTTGATATTACTTTTACCTAGTAATTGTTTTTATCAAAATAAACATAAAATTTCCAAAACCTTGATTTACATCTAAAGGGAAATCAAATCGGTGTTTTGTGCAAACAAAAGATCGAATCGTATCAATCGTGTTGTTGTATCTTCTAAAGAGAGCCTTGGGTTTTGCTAGAAGATTTACGAGAAGAATTCCTAAAGACAATCGGTGTTGTGCTAGGAGTTTTATTAGTGCCGAAGCAGGTATTACATCTAGTCCGAATAGGTAGTAGGAAATTGGTGTAACAACTTATAATCAGTGTGGGTTTATTATGGACTAGGTCCCAGGGTTTTTCTGCATTTGCGGTTTCCTCGTTAACAAAATTTCTGGTGTCTTTGTTATTTCTTTTCTGCATTATATTTGTTTATATAATTTAAATATCACAGGTTGTGCATAAGTTCAGTCAATTGTGAATCCGACCTTTGGGTTGTTGATTAAATTGATTGACACTTGGATATTGGTTTTTGATACCGTCCAAGTTATTTCTTATATTCAATCGGGCTCGCAAATTCCTATTTGTTTGATTGCAGCTTGAATTGAGAAATTGAGATATAACTCTTTGATATACTTTTCTCAAGATTGAGTCTGACTGTCTAGTTGATTCTCTTGAAAGTATATTGGAGTCAGTCCATACAGATTTCCAAACGAATTATTGGGTGTGGTTGTTAGACCCCCGCTTTTTCAATTGGTATCAGAGCAGGCAAACACGCTAAGACCTCATAAGTCTGTGTTTGTAGCAATCTGATTCTATGGACAAAAGTGCCATCTCTATAAACGTACTGCCAACCTTCGATGGCACGAACTATTTATGGTGGAAATTTGTTATGCGTGTTTTTATTCAAGCGCGAGATTTTCAATCATGGGTTCACATTGTTAATTGCTATAATCTTCCATTAGTTACAGTAGACGGTGTAACTGTTGCAAAGGATATTGGTGATTCTGATGATCTTGAGATTCTTGCTGCAAAGAAAAATTCTGACGGATTAAATGCTATCATCCATGCCATTACCCCAGATCTTCAGCACCACGTTACTATGTGTAGTAAGTCTGAAGATGCTTGGGATATGTTAGAAACCGTATTCGAAGGGAATGCCGCAGAGAAAGAAGCAAGGCTTCAAAATCTAGCTTCTGACTGGGAAAACCTTCGCATGTCTGATGATGAAACCTTTGATGAGTTTAACCCAAGACTTTCTCAATTAGTTAACTCCTCATATTCGTTAGAAAGAACTATTCCGGAAAAAGTTATTGTGTGCAAAATTCTCAGGTCTCTACCATCAAGATACGTGTCTAAGAAACATGCCATTGAAGAAGCAAACGATCTTTCTACACTCTCCAGAAATACTCTTGTTGGAAAGTTAAAGATCTTTGATAATGAACACACATCTAGAAAACAGGTGATTTCTCTTAAAGCTGCAAACCATTCTGAATCCTCTAAGGATAAATCTGGTTCGCTAGATACTAAGGATGTTACTCCACGAGAATTTAGAAAAATCTTGAGAGACAGGAAAAAGAGTTTTTCTAAAGTTACAACATCTCCTAATAATGATGTACAATGTTATAACTGTCGTGGTTTTGGGAACTTGTCTTCAGTATGTCCTAGCTGGAGCCGCAGACAATCAGCATATGCAGTAGCTTTTCCTACTCTTGATGATGGACCTAATTATGATCACCAAGAGTATGCATGCGAGGTTGCATTAGCTTCTGGAAAAATTCTTTCGGATACTGATTCTGATTCTGACGAAGAAGTGTTCCATGTTGATCCAGTTGCTAATAATCTTCTTAAAGAATGTCATCAGAAACTCTCGGAAGCTGAAAGCACCATTTTCAGTGAGAAAGTTAGATATGACAGACTTCGTAGTCAGAATAAGGACTTGCAAGACCAACTTGGTTCTATTGGTGCAAGATATTATCTCAACGAAATACGAAAGCTTAAAGAAGAAATTTCCGAAGGTCGAGATCGGGAAATTGCTCTTCAAGCAAAGCTAGATAACTTGGAGAACATTGAGATGAACTTGTTAATTTATTCGGAACGAGAATATCTCAAAGTTCAATATGAATCATCCAAGAATGATCTAGTTATAGCGCTTGAAAAGTTCAAAAGATTGGAAGAAGAAAACTCGAGCTTAAAAGAGAGTTTGTCTAGAAATATCAGCTCAGATAAATTAACCTCAATATTGGGAGCATGTTGAATTCATCGTGATACACGAGGATTGGGCTATGAAGGAATAGACGCTCCTGGTATTTGCAAAGAGGTAAAATTTGTCAGAGCTAAAGTTTTTTCTCAACCAAAATCTTCCACGGTTGACAAAAGTGAAGTATCTCTACCAACTGCCGATGACGAAAAGAGGAAATTCTGTCAAGCTCCAAAGCAAGCACATACACATTCGGGTAACACTAAACATAACTTTTTTCACTCTACTAAACATTGGTTTTATTGTGGAAAACCAGGTCACTTGCAAAGGAATTGCATATTTCTCAAACGAGATAAATCCAGATCTGATTTTGTTAAGATGACAAGGTCTGATGTTCCAAACAGGAGAAAGACTGAGTCTCATAATATCAGTTCTTCTAGTATTACCCCCAAGAAGTTTCATAATTATATGGGGAAGAAAAAGAAATTAGTTGCTCCAAAAGCTGCTCAGAAATGGGTACCAAAGAAGATCAATAAAGCAACAAGTGTTATTAAGAAGGATCTCTCAGACAAGAGTTCGACAAGGTATAACATCTTAAAAAGGTATGGAATAATTATTGAAAGTTTCAAGGAAGTTTTTAAATTCCTAGAGTCCATGCATGATTTTGTTTCGAATACCTGTGGTGAGCAAGATTTTGTTCACCTCAACACAACCTGATTGTGTTGAAAGTGCATCCTGACCAAGAAGCCCTTCTAAATGCGATGAGGATTGCAAAAGAATTGGGTCGCACATATTATGTTGGGTAATTTTTGAATATGTGGAACAATTTGTTGTTTCGAGCTGAGTTTAACTCGCTTACATATTTCTCGAAATATGTGTTGGTAAGCTTTCGCTTTGGCCAAGTTCATCTTTACTAGTGACGAAAGTCATATTAGTTTCAATTACTTGAAAATGGTGTTTATGGGTGAAAATCGTTTCTGCCGATTTTGGTAATTTCGGTAGGTGAGTGAGAAACAAATCTAAACCCTAAACAAATGTACTGCACGTGAGTACTTTAGATTCGAGAAATCAATCTGTACAACTCCGGACTAAACCAAGAAATGGTCGTTCCGGATTTGCTTCGGTCACAAAGAGGCGGAGAAGGTCTAGTTTAGGGAGGGAAGCGAAGAGAGTGTTGAGACCAGAACAGTTCTGGAAGAGTAGTACTTGACTTGTATCAGAAGGTGAAAGCTTTTGGGACAGCTAGCAGAGTTGCCTTTCTGAGTATTATATTTCTCATGACCAAAAACTTGTTGTCTTGGTGGAAATAAGTAAGACCTATTTATACAAGTCTAAGTGAAACGTACTCTGGCCTCGTAAGAAAAAGAAACGTATGAGTTAAATGCGAAGAGGTGGTAACGCCTGGCATTGATGGAATTTGATGGAATTGATGTTCCATAATGAAAGAGCGTTTCACCATTACTTCCTGCATTTACTAACCGTTTTATTCTTAATACACTGTCTTGAAACGGGTATTTGTGTATGCCGCACGCTGTAAACCGCCAAACCAAAACCCTAAAGAGCATCCCCCTATTTGTGACATGTATTGATGTCTCGAGTGTTTTCGTGGAAAACGTGTAACATGTCGCTGGTGTTTGATAAGTTGAGCTTGAGAGATGTGCCGGCTCAGTGGCGACCTTCGACGGTCGAGATTTTTCATCTTGAGAGGAATCGTGGCCTTTGATGTAGACGCGGCATGCCAAAGTGCAAGGGTTGCATGGCTTGTGCGGAATGCCTTGGTTGTAGGTTGTGCATAGAGTGCAGGTGGTAATGCCAAAATGCAAGTGTTGCATGGCATGTGCCAATGGCGCGCGTAGCGGCTTTGGCATGCTAGGTTGCAAGGGTCGCTTGTCATGTGCCAATGGCGCGTGTGGCGGCTGGGCACTAGGTTTGCACGGCTTGGCATGCTAGGTTGCAAGCGTCGCTTGGCATGTGCCAATAGATCATGTGGCGTCTTGGCCCTAGGTTTGCACGGCTTGGCATGCTAGGTCGCAAGCGTCGCTTGGCATGTGCCAATGGCGCGTGTGGCGGCTTGGCCCTAGGTTTGCACGGCTTGGCATGCTAGGTCGCAAGCGTCACTTGGCATGTGCCAATGGCGCGTGTGGCGGCTTGGCCCTAGGTTTGCACGGGTTGGCATGCTAGGTCGCAAGCGTCGCTTGGCATGTGCCAATAGCGTGTGTGGCGGCTTGGACCTAGGTTTGCACGACTTGGCATGCTAGGTCTCAAGCGTCGCTTGGCATGTGCCAATGGCACGTGTGGCGGCTTGGCCCTAGGTTTGCACGGCTTGGCATGCTAGGTCGCAAGCGTCGCTTGGCATGTGCCAATGGCGCGTGTGGCGCAATGATTGTGCAGCTCGAATTTGGCACGGTTGACGTGAAGCGCAATGATTGTGCAGCTCGAATTTGGCACGCTTGCTGTGAAGCGCAATGATTGTGCGACTTGGTTTTGGCATGGTTGCCATGATGCGCAGCGATTGTGCGGCTTTGGTTTTGGCATAGTTGCCATGATGCGCAGTGATTGTGCGGCTTTGGTTTTGGCATAGTTGCCATGATGCGCAACGATTGTGCGGCTTAGGGTTTTGTGTGTCGAAACCCTAGTTTAGCATTTGAAAAAAAAAGATACCCTGGTAATTTTTTACATAAGTGCATTAAATGTTCTAATAAATGTGTTTAGCGTCACCGGTGATGTCATGCTATGCGTAAGGTTTTACGATTTTACCCCTTGTCTAAAAACCACCATCAACATTAAGTCCCATGTTAGCTTGGAACAGGGGCCTTGTTGCAAGGTAAGCATAAGATGGTGACAGACGAGGATAGAACTGAGACAGTAAGTCGTGAAAAAGGGCTAAGGAGACTTGTCTGACCTTTTTAGAGATGTAAGTAGAATTCGCAATCCTTGCATCTGGTAGCTTTGTATAAATCCCAGTCGTTTATATGTCTTTGTGGTCAGGCTTTGGAGCGCGAGGCAGAGCTGCTAGCATAGACTTGGTGTGAGAGGGACTTGTCAGCATCAAGGAGCTTGAAAGGTGTGGGCCATCTGGATGGCATGGCGTTGGCAAAGGAGAGCATGGCTGGTGTTTGGAAAGTAGGCGCTTGGTAGAGATGGTGTTAGCAAGGGAGATGTGTATGCTTTGGGAGTGGCGAGATTTTTCCTTGTGGGACCGATTGCCTTCCTTCACGCACGTCTTTAATCAAGACATTCTTTCATTATTCAAAATCCGGAAGCGTTACAACCGTCATTTCTTCTTTCCTTTCTTCTTTTTTAGGTTTTGTATAATACATATATACTGCTGGTGAAATTGCGTCGTCTTCCTCTTTTCAGTGATTGTAGGTAGGGTAAACCATGTTCTTCTCTTGATACCATGATGGCGTCTCCTAGTAATGGTGGCACCGCCAGGTCTTTGGAGAGATGTCGTGGGGTTGATGGAGGCCGGTCCTCCTATCATGAGGATTCGTTGGACAGGATTGGGTCACTGTTTTGCGAAATCAGAGCAATCATCCAGGATATTCCTTCCGTCTACCCATGCGAGATACAGGCGAAAGCCCAGACTTCTATGGATTCTGACATGGGTGAGTCAGGGGATCTTTCTCAAAAGGCTACTGAGAAAGTTTCTGAGACGTACGGCGGAAATTTTGATGGTGATGCTGGGGAAATCATGGTGGCGCATATCATATCAACTGCTGGAGCGGAAGCCAGGAAGGGATTGGACATCGCTGCTGCTGGGACGGTGTCTAGGTGGGACATGGAGGCAGTTGTTGTTGACACGCCTTTCTTGTGGAATCTTTGATGCCCGATGGATTGCTGGGGAAAGTGTATGAAGCAGCTTAAATAGGGGCGCCAAGGATTCAAGTCTTTGCTGGCGAATAGTTTTTCTCTTTTGCTGTGTTTTTTCTTGTTGCTTAGTTTTTTTGACGTTTTGCAATCCCCCTTTTTGTATTCATGCTGAACTTCTTGTGGCTTCATACTGAATAAAACTTATAAACCCGAGACTTCTATCAGAAAGGATTGTCTTGATTTCCGTGTTGTCTTTATTGGAGCATCCAGTTGACTAAAAGTGGTCTTCTTGGTATGTTTTTGATTTCGGATTAGTTTGGATGGGTAAAAAGGAATTTTTTTTTTATTCGGAGATTTTACTGGAGGGAAAAGATAAGATTGCTTAGTAAAAGAAAACTGGAACCCTGCTGGATAAATGCAAGTGGTGCATTTATCTCGGGGGAATACAATTGTAATGGTGAAAAGGGAAATTGCTGAAGGAAATATCAAAGAGTGGATGTCGGAAAGTGAGGTAGTGTGGCATTTCAGGTACTGAAGGGTTCGAGCCATCGTAAGTGGACCACCACACCTTCCAGTTTGTCCGTGTTGATCAATAACCGCCTAGAAGGATGTCGGCCACCAGATATGGTTCGTCCTCCTTTCCTTCAGGAGGGCTCTTTCGAACCGTCATATTCACTGTCATCTTTCCGACTTGAAACGAGGAAGCCCTGACCACCATATCTCCGATCTGGAACGGGTTTGGTTGTTGTGCAATCGCTCGGTTCCTGTTTTCGTCATCTTCGAGGTCAATTTTCAAGTCCTTGGTGAAACGCTTGAAGGGCCCGGCGTTCCATTCACACCTTTTGATGGCATCGCGCTCGGTAATCGTGCTGAGTCCCCATGACAGGTTATGACGAGAAATGACTGACTGTATAGAGGGTTGTTTAGTCAGACTTACTTGAGTTTGGAGCTCGTGAGATAGCGCCGACAGGCTTCTTCTAAGCAATTGAGTTTCGTCAGTAGGTTGTTGACACAACAACAAGTCGGACGGTTTGTTGGATACTCTTTAGGACGTCGATACGGGCAGAGGGGATGTCCCTAGTTTTGTCTTGTTGTCGAGTATCCACGGGCGTCCCAGGACCATGTCGTAACTCAATTTTTTGACAATGTGGAACCTCCCATATGTTGCTGTATTTCCCACGCTGGCTCCGAGATTGACGTAGCCGGGTGTGTTCAGGTTTCTTCCCTCAAGGTCCTTGATAACTGATGGGGAATGGACAGCCTCTTGCTTTGTTATTCCTGCTGCTTTCAGGGTCTTAAAAGAAGCAATGTTGAATCCTGAGTCCGCGTAGATTAGTGTGTTGTTGAACTCGGTGTTCTTCAAATGGACCGTAGTTAGAAGTCCCCAGTTGCGCTTCTCAGTAGCATCATTGGGGAAGACTTGCGCCTTTGGTGCGGCTTCTGTAGCGGGAAGAAGCCGTTTGCCAGATACTACGTGGTTGAGGGCCGCGAAAATGTCTTGGCGTTGTGCCCTGGAGAAATAGAGGATTTCACATACGTGCTGCATTATGGACTGCACGGTTTCATGTACGGAGTCCCCAGAGATTCCACAATTCCTTACGGGGAGCGGGTCCCTATGTACTCCTTCGTTTCCTAGACGAAGCTCTCTTGCTTCCACCTTTTCCTTGAAAATGTGCTTCAATTTGTTGCAGTCGCTGGTCGGGTGACTAACGAATCTATGGTAGTGGCAGTATTTGGGATTTTCCATTTCGGCCTCGGTTGGTGGGCGTCTGAGTGGTGGAAGTCTGATGACATCATCTTGAACCCACGCTTCTAAGAGTTCGATTACTTCCTCGACTGGAAACGGGAAGTCTAGATCGTCCTCTCTTGTTTCATGACGGCATCCTGGAGCCTTAGTCGTAGCTTTCCGTGGCGGAGCTGCCCGTCGTGCCGGGGTAGCGCGTTTAGGGTGTTGGTCCATCATCGGCTCCTTCCTCTTCCCTCTTTCGTCCACCACGCTTACAGAGGAGGGGCCGGTGTTGTACGGCTTGTTGAGGAGGCGCGCACTTCTCCGAACTTCACGCACCTCTTCCCTCTGGATGGTCTGGTTCTTTATAATAAAGCCGGTGCTGTCGTGGCTGATCGTTTGGCAGCTTCATGGAGTTCGGAGAACGTCTGGAATCGTAGGTTCTCCAGTAAGGCGCGGTAGATGGGAGTCATGCCATTGATGCATGAATTCACCAGTTGATGTTCAGTCACATTCGAATCGTGGCAGTCCAGTGCTTGGATCCTGAATTTCTTGACAAAATCATTTGGATGTTCGTCATTTTGTTGGAACATCCTCCCTAGATCCGAGAGAGTGACTTGTTCAGACACGAAGAAATATTTCCTGTAGAATGACGTAACCATTTCACCCCAATTGCGGATGCTTCCTGGTGTGATACTGTTGTACCACATGTATGCTCTTCTGGTAAGCGATTTTGAAAACTCTTTTAGGCGAAGAACGTGGTTGTACTCATGTTATCCCAAGGCCTCCAGAAATCGCGATATATGTTCCCGTGCATTGCCGGTTCCATCATATAAAGCGAATTGAGGGGACGAGTACCCTCTTGGGAGGGGAATTCTCTGGATCTCGATTGGGTAAGGAGGTTGGTGTTGATGCGTATCTGTCTCGTCGTTTTTGATCCGATTCTGGAGAATCCGTTCTAAATCTTCTCGTGTGATAAAGTTGGACGGATGATTTCTTGCTATTGAGGCTCCAACACGAATTTCTTCGCCTGTGTCAGTGCGCTCTTCTGAGGTGACGGCTCCAGGGTCATTGGGAGTATCTGTCCTTGACTCGGGTTGGCGTAGTCCCCACAGGGTTGAGGTGTTGACCTCGGGGTTGTTGGGAGTGTCTGTCCTTGACTCGGGTTGACGTAATTCCCGTGGCAGCCGTTCCGTCAAGGCTTTGAGAAAAACAAGCACCTCTTTCTGGGTTGAAACCATGTCTGTATGGGCCCTAGCAAGAACCTCTTGTCTCTCCATCAAATCGGCGATGGTGATGTAAGGTCTTCCTCCCCTGTTTTCTCGCCCTAGTGGTGGAGTAGACGTTGTTCGGGTGGCGGTCAAAGGTGTCGCGCTTGCTGAAGCGTTAGGGGTAATAGCGGCAGCTCGAGCTCTGGTGACTGGTGGTGTAACAGTTGAAGGAGTACCTTTTATACCACTCGGGTTAGCGGATTACGCAGGAGCATTCGGAATGGAGGAGGCTCTGGCTCTGGTGACGGGTGGTGTAGCGCTGAAAGGGGTGTTTTCCGTGTTGCTAAGGTCGGCAAGTGATGTAGCAGTGTCATTGGAAGAACCGTCAGTGCCAGGAGCGATCTCCATACTGATGTTTTCAGAGTTTGTCGCGGATCCAGACCTTAGTTCTACCATGATGAAAGAATAGAACCAGGAAGGCAATATCGGAACCGTGAATTAAATTTGCAATTGAGAGATTGATCTTCCACTGTGGTCGCCAATTGTTTATGGGTGAAAATCGTTTCTGACGATTTTGGTAATTTCGGTAGGTGAGTGAGAAACAAATCTAAACCCTAAACAAATGTACTGCACGGGAGTACTATAGATTCGAGAGATCAATCTGTACAACTCCTTCCTAAACCAAGAAATGGTCGTTCCGGATTTGCTTCGATCACAAAGAGGAGGAGAAGGGATGGTTTAGGGAGGGAAGCGAATAGAGTGTTGAGACCAGAACAGTTCTGGAAGAGTAGTACTTGACTTGTATCAGAAGGTGAAAGCTTTTGGTAAAGCTAGCAGAGTTGCCTTTCTGAGTATTATATTTCTCCTGACCAAAAACTTGTTGTCTTGGTGGAAATAGGTAAGACCTATTTATACAAGTCTAAGTGAAACGTACTCTGGCCTCGTAAGAAAAAGAAACGGATGAGTTAAATGGGAAGAGGTGGTAACGCCTGGTATTGATGGAATTTGATGGAATTGATGTTCCATAATGAAAGAGCGTTTCACCGTTACTTCCTGCATTTACTAACTGTTTTATTCTTAATACACTGTCTTGAAACGGGTATTTGTGTATGCCACATGTTGTAAACCGCCAAACCAAAACCCTAAAGAACATCCCCCAGTTTGTGACATGTATTGATGTCTCGAGTGTTTTCGTGGAAAACGTGTAGCATGTCTCTGGTGTTTGATAAGTTGAGCTTGAGAGATGTGCCGGCTCAGTGGCGACCTTCGACGGTCGAGATTTTTCATCTTGAGAGGAATCGTGGCCTTTGATGTAGGCGCGGCATGCCAAAGTGCAAGGGTTGCATGGCATGTGCCAATGGCTTGTGTGGAATGCCTTGGCTGTAGGTTTCGCATCGGGTGCATGTGGTAATGCCAAAATGCAAGTGTTGCATGGCATGTGCCAATGGCGCGCGTAGCGGCTTTGGCCATAGGTTTGCACTGCTTGGCATGCTAGGTTGCAAGGGTCGCTTGGCATGTGCCAATGGCGCGTGTGGAGGCTTGGCACTATGTTTGCACAGCTTGGCATGCTAGGTTGCAAGCGTCGCTTGGCATGTGCCAATAGCGCGTGTGGCGGCTTGGCCCTAGGTTTGCACGGCTTGTCATGCTAGGTCGCAAGCGTCGCTTGGAATGTGCCAATGGCGCGTGTGGCGGCTTGGCCCTAGGTTTTCACAGGTTGGCATGCTAGGTCGCAAGCGTCGCTTGGCATGTGCCAATGGCGCGTGTGGCGTCTTGGCCCTAGGTTTGCACGGCTTGACATGCTAGGTCGCAAGCGTCGCTTGGCATGTGCCAATGGCGCGTGTGGCGTCTTGGCCCTAGGTTTGCACGGCTTGACATGCTAGGTCGCAAGCGTCGCTTGGCATGTGCCAATAGCGCGTGTGGCGGCTTGGCAGTAGGTTTGCATGGCTTGGCATGCTAGGTTGCAAGCGTCGCTTGGCATGTTCCAATAGCGCGTGTGGCGGCTTGGCCCTAGGTTTGCAGGGCTTGGCATGCTAGGTCGCAAGCGTCGGTTGGCATGTTCCAATGGCGCGTGTGGCGGCTTGGCATGCTAGGTCGCAAGCATCGCTTGGAATGTGCCAATGGCGCGTGTGGCATCTTGGCCCTAGGTTTGCACGGCTTGGCATGCTAGGTCGCAAGCGTCGCTTGGCATGTGCCAATGGCACGTGTGGCGGCTTGGCCCTAGGTTTGCACGGCTTGGCATGATAGGTCGCAAGCGTCGCTTGGCATGTGCCAATGGCGCGTGTGGCGCAATGATTGTGCAGCTCGAATTTGGCACGGTTTCCGTGAAGCGCAATGATTGTGCAGCTCGAATTTTGCACGGTTGCCGTGAAGCGCAATGATTGTGCGGCTTGGTTTTGGCATGGTTGCCATGATGCGCAGCGATTGTGCGGCTTTGGTTTTGGCATAGTTGCCATGATGCGCAGAGATTGTGCGGCTTTGGTTTTGGCATAGTTTTCATGATGCGCAGCGATTGTGCGGCTTTGGTTTTGGCATAGTTGCCATGATGCGCAGCGATTGTGCGGCTTAGGGTTTTGTGTGTCGAAACCCTAGTTTAGCATTTGAAAAAAAAGATACCTTGGTAATTTTTTACATAAGTGCATTAAATGTTCTAATAAATGTGTTTAGCGTCACCGGTGACGTCATGCTATGCGTAAGGTTTTACGATTTTACCCCTTGTCTAAAAACCACCATCAACAAATGGCTTTGACGAAAAATGGTTTGTGAATAACAACTATATAACGTCCTCTAAGAATGTTTCAATGATTGAAATGAGAGTTCAGAATATATAACCTTGGAAGGATATAAACATTGTGTAGTAACACATGTGTAAGTCCTTATTCCTTGAACCAAAGTATGCGTACTTTGCTGCTCAGGAAAACCGGAACTAGAGTCCGCGTACCAAGTCCGCGTACTGTCGGAAGTTTTCATCCCGAGAAATTCTGCTGGAGTTTGTAAACTAAAAACAAACTTATTCCGGGTACTTAAGTCCGCGTACCAGTTCGCGTACTTAAGTTGGTTATTTTCTAAAAACGATTATTTGTGAACTTAAACTTATATAAACTAAGGAATGCATAATTGCAAACCGTGGCAATAAAGTTCATGAATCGTTTCGAGTGAAATCAAATCGTTTTTGTTTCAATTGTGTCTATTATAAAGATCTAAGCAATTGAACAACTCTCTAACTAGTTCATTTGAGTCATTTGAACTAGTTGTGTTAAAGAAGAATAAGGTTGATATGAAAGTGCTTATATGGCTAAATACCACGTGTATGATTCTTAATTACCTAACTTGATTTGTGATTGAAATTCTTAAATATAACAGGTTAGAAGCATTAACCAAAGCCATGGGATGTTGGTTTTTATCGTCGAAGAGATTTTTTCATACACTTATGGTAACCATTCTTGGTGTAAATCCTTGTGGAAAAGGTTATTCTTCCTTCTGAGTATATCTATTCGTGTTTATACAAGTTTGTATCTTACAAAAGATGATCACAATACTTGATCTTCATGATTACATATTATGTATTATTACCATGAGATAATTCTATCTTTTTAGTAACACGATCTCATGAGAGACTTTCAATGATTGGTCCTTAGCCCGTATTTCCTTGTGGGATTTCTAAAATCCAATATATAAATCCTTCTTCCTAGAGAAAGGTCACTCTTGTTGTTCTTTCGGGAATGACATTTTATGGGGGAGAGTTCTTAATTGGACTTGTGCTTAATTGCCAAATCTTTGTGGGGAGTGTGGCTGTGGAATGGTTATCTTGTATCTTTATAAACTCCTTGATGAATGCATTTAGCTTCTGCTATATGATGGCATCTAAAAAGTTGATATGTGCTATCTTTTGGTTATGAAATGTCTCTATGGAAATTTCATTAGGATCCCACTAGTTTTCGTACTTTTGCCAATTTTATTGACAAAAAGGGGGAGAATTAATGTGTAGTTCACACTACAAATACATATGGTTTTCGGATCATTATGTAAGGGGGAGTGGTTTCCATGTGAGATGGAGTATTGACTAAGAGGGAGCGATACATATCACCATAGTATTGTTGTCGAAGTTGTGATAAATTGAACTTTGATGCTGAATAATAATACTATGACACTGTATAACAATGATTGAGAATTCTTGTTTTCTCATTGTTATGACTATGGATCTTCAACAAGTACAGGATGAACACACGCATATTTGAAGAACCAAGGAAATCGACCATGTCGGATTTTGGAGCTGTAATGCTTTTAACAAGTACAATCCATATGTAAAATTGTTTTGTCACTAAAATTGACAAAGAGCGAGATTATTAGATCATTTCTCGGTTGAACCCACTAGCGTTGGTATGTCAAGTTAGTTGTCAATTTTAGTTTCCAAAATGCATTCTTGATTTAGTATACTAAAGATAGTTTCGGACTAGTTTAAGTCTAAGAAGAATCGAAGCTATCCTTAAAGGATGAAGATTCAAGACTACAAGAAGACATCAACAAGTACTTCATCAACAAAGGTATGTGATTGATTTCATTTGGATTCTTGTTCAATTCTACCTTTCTAATCTATCGAGATCAATGCTCACTCTATGGAACAATTCTTATGACGATAAACACACATTTATGTATATATACTTGAGGTTATTTGATTCATGACTTTGGTTACAATAACCTTTATCCCTATAGAGGATCTCATGTTATAGTGAATGAGCTTACGAATTCAACGAGTCAAGAATCACTCAATTCCGAGTTATAACGATGAAGTTATGAGTGATTTATTAAAGTAACAATTATAAGTGTTGTTGTAATTGTTACAGTTCATTAGTAGGAAACAATCCATGGACTGTTTGTAACGGTTTACGAACTTGGGCCCAATTACGTGACTAAAAGGCATTTTTCGTCAAGTTGGTGATGTTTCCTAATCTAGGCAAGATGGCTATTAATCCAAACATATTTGATTATCATATTAAAGTGTTTGTGATAATTCCTGCCTAAGTTAAAATGTGATTTATTCACATAAATACAGTATTTGCTAATTAATTATTTATTTAATTATTTTGGCAAGATTTGTAACTTAGGAAAGACTCCCAAAATTAGGAGAGTCTTGAAAAAGGAAAATAGCTATGCTTAGCTTTCAAGCTACCTTTCACTATAAATAAAGGGTTCATGAGTGCTACACGTTTTTCATCCCCTTTGGAAAATTGGTGTAAGCTCATAAGGTTGTTTTCCATGTCTTCTGTTCTTCGTGAACATGAGTGAGATAAAAGTTTTTGTATTGGGGATCACAAAGCCGAGTTGGATTAATCTTCGTGATTGATTATACAACTTGTAATCTAGGTTTTTCACCTGTTGTCTATTCTAAGGTTTTCTCTTCTGATATAAAACCATTCAAGAGTTGTTGATCATAAACCCTGGGTTTTGATAGATTTCAGTTTCCGATCGTATACCAACACTTGTTAGTCGAAATCGGAAGCTAGAAAGAAAACTTCGATTAAGGTATCTCGTAAAAAACCTTAAGAAGTTTTAAACAAGATATCTCTAGATTTATTCTAGTTGTTCTTGTTGTAGAATCATTAGGTTTCTCTTCCTTTATTGAAGAGTATAATAATCCCTAATCTACAAGTTTGTTTTGATATTACTTTTACTGGTAATTGTTTTTATCAAAATAAACACAAGATTTCCAAAACCTTGATTTACATCTAAAGGGAAATCAAATCGGTGTTTTGTGCAAACAAAATATCGAATCGTATCAATCGTGTTGTTGTATCTTCTAAAGAGAGCCTTGGGTTCTGCTAGAAGATTTACGAGAAGAATTCCTAAAGACAATTGGTGTTGTGCTAGGAGTTTTATTAGTGCTGAAGAAGGTATTACATCTAGTCCGAATAAGTAGTAGGAAATTGGTGTAACAGCTTATAATCAGTGTGGGCTTATTCTGGACTAGGTCACAGGGTTTTTCTGCATTTGCGGTTTCCTCGTTAACAAAATTTCTGGTGTCTGTGTTATTTCTTTTCCGCATTATATTTGTTTATATAATTGAAATATCACAGGTTGTGCGTAAGTTCAATCAATTGTGAATCCGACCTTTGGGTTGTTGATTAAATTGATTGACACTTGGATATTGGTTTTTGATACCGTCCAAATTATTTCTTATATTCAATCGGGCTCGCAAATTCCTATTTGTTTGATTACGGATTGAATTGAGAAATTGAGATATAACTCTTTGATATACTTTTCTCAAGATTGAGCCTGACTATCTAATTGATTCTCTTGAAAGTATATTGGAGTCAGTCCATACAGATTGCCAAACGAATTATTGGGTGTGGTTGTTAGACCCCCGCTTTTTCAATTGGTATCAGAGCAGGCAAACATGCTAAGACCTCATAAGTCTGTGCTTGTAGCAATCTGATTCTATGGACAGAAGTGCTATCTCTATAAACGTACCGCCAGCCTTCGATGGCAAGAACTATTTATGGTGGAAAATTGCTATGCGTGCTTTTATTCAAGCGCGAGATTTTTAATCATGGGTTCGCATTGTTAATGGCTATAATCCTCCATTAGTTACAGTAGACGGTGTAACTGTTGCAAAGGATATTGGTGATTATGATGATCTTGAGATTCTTACTGCAAAGCAAAATTCTGACGGATTAAATGCTATCATCCATGCCATTACCTCAGATCTTCAGCACCACGTTACTACGTGTAGTAAGTCTAAAGATGCTTGTAACTCTTATAACTTATCATTCATTCAATGAGAGTTATTTTTAATTGCATTTTCCCTTTGCTTTGTCGAAAAAAAGAATAAAGGATACTTTTGTATTTGAGATAATAAATTAGGCCCCCTCGTCCACATTTAGGATAGTTTTTTATTTTATTTTTTTAACAAAAGAAAAGCTTTATTAAACATTAAAGAAAAGCTACATCATTAGCTAGAGTTGCAGAGAGAAAGGGTGGAGGTCCATTCCACCATTCTCCTGTAATACAAGACCTGCAGACTGATTTGGCTAGGCAATCTTCCACTTTATTACACACCCTGGGAGCATAAGTGCACTTCCAATTACAGTTTAAGTTACATTGTGTGACACGCATTGAGAAGTTGCCCACTGCATGGCTTCTAGAAGATCCCAAGCCTCTCCCTGGTGAAGCAATGTATTTCCCTGCAGAGTTTCTTATTATTAAATCATACCAGCTAAATAGAAACCTTTACGAAATGATGCATCAACATTGATTTTTAAAGTATCAGATGGTGGTGGTATCCAATGGTGATGATGATTGTGCAATGCATGATGATATTGAGGTGATATAGTAGTAATATTAGCTAAATATTTAAATAAAAGATGCAAGACAGAATTTTGGGTTAATAGTAGTGAAAAAGCGGGGGTCTAACAACCACACCCAATATTTCGCTTAGCAATCTGTATGGATTAACTCCAATATACTTTCAAGAGAATCAACTAAACAGTCAGGCTCAATGTTAAGAAAAGTATATCAAAGAGTTATATCTCAATTTCTCAAATCAATCCGCAATCAAACAAATAGGAATTTGCGAGCCTAATTGAATATAAGAAATAACTTGGACGGTATCAAAAACCAATATCCAAGTGTCAATCAATTTATATCAACAACCAAAGGTTAGATTATCTAATTGATTGAACTTACGCACAACCTGTGATATTTCAATTATATAAACAAATATAATGCGGAAATGAAATAACACAAACACCAGAATTTTTGTTAATGAGGAAACCGCAAATGCAGAAAAACCCCGGGACCTAGTCCAGATTTGAACACCACACTGTATTAAGCCGTTACAGACACTAGCCTGCTACCAAGCTAATTTCGGTCTGGAATGTAGTTGAGCCCTAATAAATCTCACACTGATCAAGGTACAGTTGCATTCCTTACGCATCTTGAACCACGTAGGATCTACACACTTGATTCCCTTAGCTGATCTCACCCATAACTAAGAGTTGCTACGACCCAAAGTCGAAGACTTGATAAACAAATCTGTCTCACACAGAAAACTCTATTGAATAGATAAATCTGTCTCTCACAGATATACCTATGAGTTTTGTACCGTCTTTTGATAAATCAAGGTGAACAAGAATCAATTGATAAACCGGACTTATATTCCCGAAGAACAACCTAGTATTATCAGTCACCTCACAATAATCTTAATCGATTAACGAAACAAGATATTGTGGAATCACAAACGATGAGACGAAGATGTTTGTGACTACTTTTCAATCTTGCTTATCGGAGAATAAATCTCAAGCAAATCTTAAAGAAGATAGTACTCAACACGATAGAAAACAGTAAGATCAGAACACGCAACTGCAGAGAAAATAGTTGGGCAAGGCTTCACAATCCCAATGAAGTCTTCAAGTCATTAACCTACAAGATTTCATGAAAAACCTAAGGTTAAAGGAGAATCAACTCTAGTCGCAACTAATATCACACAGGAGGTGTGGGGATTAGGTTTCCCAGTTGCTAGAGTTCTCCTTTACATAGTCTTCAAATCAGGGTTTGCAATCAATATTACCTTGGTAACAAAGCATTCAATATTCACAGTTAGATGAAAACCTGATTAGATTCAAGCTAATATCTTTCAACCGTTAGATCGAACTTGGATTGTTATACACAAATGAAATTTACCATCATTTAGATAAAGGTAACTGTACCTAAACGTGTACACTTAGTTGGTGCAACAATAGTTAACCAATGGTTAGCCATATGATCACTTTCATATCAACCTTATTCATATTTATCATAACTAGTTCAAATATCTCAAATGAAACTAGCTAGAGAGTTGTTCAATTGTTTATATTCTCATAGAAGTATACAAGACACAATTGAAGAAAAATCGACTTTGATTCACTCGAATCATTTCATGAATATTATAGCCACGGTTTGCAAAAGATTGCATTCCTTATTATATAAATGTATTAGTTCATGAACAAATCGATTTTAGAACATAACCTACTTAAGTATGCAAACGAGTACGCATACCTAAGTAGCCAGACTGAGTTTGGTTACGCTAGTACGCGTACGGGTATGCATACCATTTTACTCTTCTAAACTCCAATAGAAATTCACGGAACTTGAACTTCCGCCAGTACGCGTACGGGTACGAATACTTAGTTCCCGGACTTCCAACAACCAACCAGTACGCGTACGGGTACGCATACCATGGTTCCCGGTTTTGGACTTCACACAAATGTGAATACACACTATGTTTATATCCAATCATGGTTACATGTTCTAAACCCTCATTTAAATCATTGAAACATTCTTGGAAGACGACAATAGATGTCTTACACAAACTATTAGCTTCAAAGCAATTTTCAAGTGATCGAATGATCAATACGAAACATTCCGAGTCTACATCAAATGACTGTCTCACACAAATCATGTAAGATATTACAAGGCGATTTTCACATGATCATCTTTTGACTTTCGTCAAGAATAAAAGATGAACTTGATTAAAGCGAAAGCTTACCAACAAATATTTCGAAAAATAGATAAGCGAGATAAACTCGGTTCGAAATACCAAATATGTATAATTGAAGTCTATATAGCAATACGACTTTTTGTCTCAAATAGGAGATAGAGTAGATAGACTTTTGAGTGATAGATGAGTTCAAGTCTCCACATACCTTCGTTGATGAAGTTCCACAAGTTCCCTTGAGTAGTTGTTCGTCTTCATTCGATGAACGCCGTAAAGTCTAAAGCTCAACTACACTTCCTATCCTAATCCAGACTTAGCTATAAGTAGACTAGAAATCAAGACTTATAGTTTTGGCAACTAAACTTGACAAACAAGATTGAGATAGCAACGCTTACGAGTTCGACCGAGCAGTGCTCTAACAATCTCCCCCTTTGTCAATTTTAGTGACAAAACTATCAATACATATGGATTACAAAATAAATAAACTTTGCAGCTTCTCATCCAAATGCTTGATCTCCTTGGTTCTTCAACCTTACTTGAAATCTTCGTCACTTCCAAGTACTCCAATGATTCTAAATGTGTTCAACTCAGTATCGTAGTTATTGAATATCCGTAGCTATAACAATGAGAAAACAACAAATCTCAATCATTGTTATACAGTGTCATAGTATTGTTACACAACATCAAAGTTCAATTGTATCACAACTTTGACAACAATAATATGGTGATATGTATCAATCCCCCTTAGTCAATACTTCACCTCCCATGAAAACCACTCCCCCTTACATAATGATCCGTAAACCATATGTATTTGTAGTGTGAACTACACATTAATTCTCCCTTTTTTTGTCAATATAAATTAGCAAATGTGTGAAAACTAGTGGGAACCTAATGAAATTTCCATAGAGACACTTCATGACCAAAAGAGAAACACATATCAACTTTGTTTGGATGCAATCATATAGCCGAAACTAAATGCATTCATCAAGGCGTTTATAAAGATACAAGATAACCCCACGAAGATTTGGCAATTAAGCACAAGTTTAAATAAGAACTCCCTGGCAGGCCCGGATTGGTGTATAAAATGAAGAGCAAAGATAAAGATGGCAGGGCCTGCGGTTATACCGCAAGTGCACGGTGTCGATTGTAGTATGTGTGTGCAAATACGGGTCATTCCATAGGTACTTGGGTGTATGTTTGAAGATTTCCTAAGCTAAAACAGTGGCAGTTGAGAACTTTGAGCTGTGTTGAGACACAACTCAGCTGAGGTCAGTGAGATGTCAAACTGTGTAAGAGTGAACAATGGTTGTAACTGAACTAGTGAAGGCAGTGAAGTAAATGTGACAGTGAAATAGAATAAAAACAATGAAGCAAAGGTAACAGTGGCAGTTAACAGGAAACAAAGCCAAATAAACCAAGGCTGTTAGCCAAGGGCAGGGAGGAGATTGCAGCTATGGCTAAGCTAAGGCTTAGAATCCACCTTGTGTCCTAGCTAAACAATGCAATTCTAGGTTTAAAATCTTAAGCATCCAACTAGAATGGGGAGAAAATCAGCTTGCTCACTGATTTGCCCCTAGCATTGACTGTCTTTTGAAAGCACAGTCAATCACAGGCATATCAGAGCACCAACCTCTTCCCATTACTCAAGCAAAACAGGCCTTCCTAGCAATTCATCATTCAATAGTACACTAAGGTTTCATCAAATCCCTAGCAAATGGAATTAAAACATCATGAACATTACACAAAACCAAACATAGAACATATGCAGAACATCAAAGTTCTGGACACTGGCTATTCCAGCATAAGCTTTTACATTACACCCACAGTCATATTTATACCCAATTACAAGTTAGGGTTCTTCCCAAAAAAAAATCCAAAATTCACTCACCTAACACACTGATAACAACCCAATCAACCAACCCATGCTTCAATTAGACGTACAATTGATTTCCCCCCAAAAGTTCCCAAATCAGAAAAATTAGGGTTTTAGAAATTAAAATTAGAAATTTACCTAATCTCTGACTCCAATCAAACTTCGACCCATGCTTAGAATTAGTCTTCTCTTGCTTCCCATACCGTCAATTTGCCTCTAGATCGACCTAATTTACCTATTTCACACTTTAGGGTTTCGGTTGAAAATGTGTGAAATAAGTAAAGTAGAGGGACTAGGGAGAGGGGAACAATGATGGGTTATCATTGTTTGACGCTGTGGTGATTATGGTGGTGATGGCGGAGCAGTTGGGAGAGCAGGTGGAGGAGATGGTGGTGGTATGGCGTCTGTAGAGGAATGGAGAAGATGGAGTCGATGGTTTTGGGAAGAAAGGTGCGTTTGGTTGGGTATAGGGTGTTCGATACTTGGGTGTTAGGCGGGTTCAGCGAGGTTTGATGATCTGCGACATGGAGCGATGGATGGGAAGATGGTAGGTGGATCCAACGGCGATACGGAGGTAAGCGTGGAGCGACCGTCGGATGAAGGGATGTAGCAAAACGGACGACCCAAGATGGAGATGGGTGTTGCGATGTAAAGCGGGGGCTTCGGAGTTTGATGTGCGATGATGGAGCGACCGTAGGATGCTGAAATGCTTCGATCTGACGGCTGAAATCCGAGACGGGCTTGGATATAGAAAATGGGTTTGGGTAAGGGTTTTGGGCCTTGGGTATGCCAAGCCCATATCTTCTTTAAGAACAATTCTTCCTCTTCAAGCCCACTTCTAGCCTTTTGGTGTTGTGCACGACATTCTTCGCGGCTTCCTTGTGTAACTCCTCCCACTTTTCATTACTTTTCTTCTCTTTTCGCTCCGCAATTCATCCAAACTTTATTTACAACCTAAAAATGCAAATTAATTAATAAAAATATTTATTC
The DNA here is from genome assembly GCF_003573695.1 of Papaver somniferum. Classification (NCBI taxonomy): domain Eukaryota; kingdom Viridiplantae; phylum Streptophyta; class Magnoliopsida; order Ranunculales; family Papaveraceae; genus Papaver; species Papaver somniferum. The sequence continues at coordinate 116,873,625 of NC_039362.1, forward strand.
TTGAAAACAAAGAAAATACAGAATATGGGATAAAATATAGAATTAATGCACAAAAGATGAGTTAAATGCCAAGAAAATATATAGAAATATGCACTTTTTAGCACTCATCAAATACCCCCAAACCTGAATTTTACTTGTCCTCAAGTAAAACAAAACTAAGGAAATCCTAACTATACCACTGTCGCTGGTCTCTCGAATGCATTTAGCGTATGCACTAAGCCTTTTAAACCACTAAGTGTCCCTAGTGGACGAGTTGAAGTCTCGTGAAGTTTGCTTAGAACGTACCTACAAAGTTCTAGGTCAAAATATGAGCTCAGATTCCATGAAACGTGACATGTGCAAGACAGTTTAAGCTCACAGCAAAGGAATATGTCAATCTAGTTGTCAAAGGCACAATCCTAGCACTGATAACAACTAAAGACATGTGATAAGAGTGTAAAGTGTATCTACACATGTGTAAAGAAAGATCGGATGTTATGACTACTAATCACCAAGAGATAGTTTCTCAGGCTAAGAACCGAGGTCGAAATCTAGCTAGTGGACTTTACGAGAATTGTGAATGAGTAGGAGGTATTTCACAATCACTCGCGTTGTACATCAATGGCATGCACCCTTCCTTGCTTAATAAAACAAAAAAATGACTCTTTACATGACTCTTATTTACATTGACTACTCTCTTTTATTTTTGGAACAAGAGAGAATGGAATTGATAAATACTTGATTTTTTTTTTTTTTTTTTTTTTTTTTTTTTTTTTTTTTTTTTGAAAAAAGAAACACTTTTGATACATATACAAAAGGAAACAAAAGATTACATGACACTTTGCAAGAGGTAGCCCTTTTTGATGCACCCAGTTAAATTCGATGGTTGTCTTTCTTAATGTAACCTCCACCTTCTATCCCAACCAACCAAAGAACAAGCTAGTCAAGTTTCGTTCAGTATTCTAAAGTGATTGGCAATCGTGACTTCCTATCAAACACCTTGAAGATCGAGGCCATACAGTATTGGTAGATCGTGCGCGTGCAGTTTCTTATCACTATGTGAAATGTGCTAGAATAAGTGCCCAATCGTTCTAGACTAAGACTCCTAATAAACATATATGCACAAGAGTCAACATTTCAAGGTAAATGAGCTCCATTTTTTTATGATTTTTCATTTTTCATTTTTTTTTTTTGAATTTTTCGATTTTTTCAAAAAAGAAGGAGTTGTTTTCAATTATGGCATATTATCGTGGTATCTTCTTACCCCCAAACCTAAACTAAACATTGTCCTCAATGTTTAAAATATGAAGGAATTAAAATGCAACATATGAAAGGGATGCTGAGTAGAGTAAAAGAAGAGAGAATACCCGATTTCGGCGAAAGCAGAATTAAAACTCCGTTATTCAAGGAAAAAAAATCCAACATATTTCAGCCGAGATCATATTGGATTAGCAAAATATATACAAAAGGAACAAAAGGGTTTTAAGAAATTTTATCTACTGGATTATATACAAAAATTCACCATACACTAACAATCTAAAGAGTTGAGGATCAACCCAAAAGACAAAGTGTAGAGGTTTCAACAGCTTCACACAATAATAATATGATAGGCATGCAAGTGAAGCTGTGAAACAAAATGAGCTACCCCCAAACCTGGATTTTTCAACGGATAAAATTTTGGAAACAAAATCTCGCAGTTTTGGGGGTTCATCATGCACAAGGTCTAGCTCAAAATGGACTGTGTTTGGGATGGTCAGAGAAATTAATTCCAACTGTGTTTCTTTAAAGATGTTATATTTAGATGCAAAATGGTCCAAAAGGACTTCGGAGGCACACAGTTCCAATCCTAGATTAGGGACTCTCAGAATAGTTGGTTTAAAATTTTTGTGACAAACCAAATCTAGCTTGGGTGGAAAAATCTCAATCTGTGATTTAGGCGAAAAGTAGGTGCATCTAAGTTATTTTCATTTGTACGATCAATAGTACTAGCACATACTTTCCCTAAATCAGAAACAGGTAAATCATGCACACATTCATGGAACAAAACATCAAGACCTAAATCGGGATCATGATTGTCCAAAGTACTCACATCAACATCAGAAGGGACAGCATCTTGTGACTTAGGCATGGAATCAGACACAACTAATTCATTTTCAATTATAGGAACATTAGTGTCTACAGAAGATTCAATTTTTCCTATATCATGCTCATCTTCAATGAACAATTGTACAAGCCCCAAATCAATCTCAAAATCATATGAGTTGCAATGATTATTAGAATTAGAAGAAACAACATTCATGAAGGTCGAGGGCGAGAAGCCATATGTTATTGAACCAAAAGGTTCCATAATGTTTTCATGTTCTTCTAACATAACATCATCATAATCATCATCATGGTAACATGCATATTGGTCCCTATTAGCAATTGTGGTATCCTTAGTCGACTCATGTTCCTCTAGGTTAGGATCATATTCAACATCATTTACATGAATGGGACTAGACACTTCATTAGGAACAACACACATTTCATCATGAATTTTTTCATTTTGTTTAATAAGCAACATCCGATCTAAACATGCCTGCATTCGCAATTCCAATCTAGCATTATTTTGATCAATGAGTCTGAGATTTTCCATGATAGATTCGTACTTCATAGGGGAACAAAATTCTTCATGTTCGAATTGTGGTGATGGGTACATGTGTGCATGGTCATTTGGGTTTATAAAAGATTGATCGCAACCCTCAAAGGATTGATTATGGTCCCAATGACTACCAGCCTCACAATTTGTGGGCATTTCATAATTTGGATTTTCATGGGACTCTCTAAATTGTCTAAAATCATGCAACATATAACAGTTCTCAACAGGATGGTCTAAACCACCACATAAGGTACATGCATAGATTTCAGGTTGTGTTGGTTGATACATGTGTGAATAGTTATCAGGGTATATGTATTGAGGCTCCACTATGAAAATGTCCATAACAATCCCTATAACTATTGACATCATGGTCTATGGAGGGCTCATAATGTGGCACATGCCCATAAGCAAGTTCTCTAAGAGTTTTATTTCCATCCCCAGGAGCAGACCAAAATCCAGACATGTTATGTTTATCAAGCAATTACACAATTAAAAAGAGAATAAGGCCCACAATTTTCAGTAATGGGTTTCAAAATTTTGGTTTTAGACTTTAAGGATAAAGCCTATTTGGGAATTTGGTTTAAATGGGAGCAATTTTTGGTTTTTTTAAAATTTGGGAGCAAGTTTGGTTTTAATGGGATAAAGAAGAAAAAATTTGGTTGTTAAAATGGGAGCAAGTAAAATTTGGTTTTTGAATGGGAGAAAAGTAAAAAAATTTTGGTTTTTTTTTTTTTTTTAAAAAAAAAATAAAATTTGGTTTTTGAATGGGAGCAAGCCCACTGTTGGTTTTGTGTTTGCTTTGGCTCAGCTGGTTTGAAAACGTTTGGTGAAACTGAGTCCAAAATCTCGGCCTAGAATTTGGGTACTCGGCCACTAACGAGTTAACCTAGCGTGATCGGTTACAAGCTCAGCTGGGTTTAAAAACCCAGAATACAAGTCCAAATTAAACAAGCTCACAAAAATTAAATACAAGCCCACAAATTAAACAAACAAGCCCACAAAAATTAATTACAAACCCAATAAAAATAAAAAGCCCAAAAATTGGCTTTAATATTACAAGCCCACAATTAAAAATGGAAGCCCACAGGTTGGGTTCTCTTAATGGGTTTAGGCTTACTTGCTTAAGCACAGCCCAGCTGCTCAGTTAGGTTGCAAAAGCCCAGTTGGGCTTTAGATCTTCCTAAGCTTTGGCTTTTCTGAGGCCCAGTTGGGTATTTCAGTTGCAAAGCCCAGTTGGGCTTTGTTCTTTTTCAGCTGCTTGGAATCAGCCCAGTTGGGCTTTGGATCATAGCAACAGCAGGACCAGCAGGGGGTAGCAGCAGCTTGCCTTTGCACAGCAGCAACAGCTGAGGCACAGCAGCAGGACCAGGAACAACAGCAGGATCAGGAGCAGCAGCAGGAGAAGCAGCTCAGCTCTATTTGGGCTTCACAGCAGCACATCAACACCAGAGGTTTGTTCTCAGCCTCACAGCAAGGTCACAGCAACAACAGCAGGGGCAACAGCTTCAGCAACAGGAGCAATTCAGCATCAACAGGCTGCAACAGCAGTACCACAAGCACCTGGCAACTCAGAGAAGAGGTTCAGTTCCCAGAATGATGCAGTTGAAGCAAAGGAGAAGAGATTATGCAAATGATGCAGATGCACTAGAGGTGGTACTAAGTTACAGCTACAGATGCAATATGCAAGATGAGTACACTAAGATGCTTATCAGAACTACACAGCAGGTATGAGCATGCAAAGAACAGCAAGAAAAACTTCAAAAACACGGCAGCCAAGTCCCCGGCAGCGGCGCCAAAAACTGGGCAGGCCCGGATTGGTGTATAAAATGAAGAGCAAAGATAAAGATGGCAGGGCCTGCGGTTATACCGCAAGTGCACGGTGTCGATTGTAGTATGTGTGTGCAAATACGGGTCATTCCACAGGGACTTGGGTGTATGTTTGAAGATTTCCTAAGCTAAAACAGTGGCAGTTGAGAACTTTGAGCTGTTGAGACACAACTCAGCTGAGGTCAGTGAGATGTCAAACTGTGTAAGAGTGAACAATGGTTGTAACTGAACTAGTGAAGGCAGTGAAGTAAATGTGACAGTGAAATAGAATAAAAACAATGAAGCAAAGGTAACAGTGGCAGTTAACAGGAAACAAAGCCAAATAAACCAAGGCTGTTAGCCAAGGGCAGGGAGGAGATTGCAGCTGTGGCTAAGCTAAGGCTTAGAATCCACCTTGTGTCCTAGCTAAACAATGCAATTCTAGGTTTAAAATCTTAAGCATCCAACTAGAATGGGAGAAAATCAGCTTGCTCACTGATTTGCCCCTAGCATTGACTGTCTTTTGAAAGCACAGTCAATCACAGGCATATCAGAGCACCAACCTCTTCCCATTACTCAAGCAAAACAGGCCTTCCTAGCAATTCATCATTCAATAGTACACTAAGGTTTCATCAAATCCCTAGCAAATGGAATTAAAACATCATGAACATTACACAAAACCAAACATAGAACATATGCAGAACATCAAAGTTCTGGACACTGGCTATTCCAGCAGATTTTACATTTACACCCACAGTCATATTTATACCAATTACACAGTTAGGGTTCTTCCCAAAAAAAATCCAAAATTCACTCACCTAACACACTGATAACAACCCAATCAACCAACCCATGCTTCAATTAGACGTTACAATTGATTTCCCAAAAGTTCCCAAATCAGAAAAATTAGGGTTTTAGAAATTAAAATTAGAAATTTACCTAATCTCTGACTCCAATCAAACTTCGACCCATGCTTAGAATTAGTCTTCTCTTGCTTCCCATACCGTCAATTTGCCTCTAGATCGACCTAATTTACCTATTTCACACTTTAGGGTTTCGGTTGAAAATGTGTGAAATAAGTAAAGTAGAGGGACTAGGGAGAGGGGAACAATGATGGGTTATCATTGTTTGACGCTGTGGTGATTATGGTGGTGATGGCGGAGCAGTTGGGAGAGCAGGTGGAGGAGCAGGTGGTGGAGATGGTGGTGGTATGGCGTCTGTAGAGGAATGGAGAAGATGGAGTCGATGGTTTTGGGAAGAAAGGTGCGTTTGGTTGGGTATAGGGTGTTCGATACTTGGGTGTTAGGCGGGTTCAGCGAGGTTTGATGATCTGCGACAAGGAGCGATGGATGGGAAGATGGTAGGTGGATCCAACGGCGATACGGAGGTAAGCGTGGATCGACCGTCGGATGAAGGGATGTAGCAAAACGGACGACCCAAGATGGAGATGGGCGTTGCGATGTAAAGCGGGGGATTCGGAGTTTGATGTGCGATGATGGAGCGACCGTAGGATGCTGAAATGCTTCGATCTGACGGCTGAAATCCGAGACGGGCTTGGATATAGAAAATGGGTTTGGGTAAGGGTTTTGGGCCTTGGGTATGCCAAGCCCATATCTTCTTTAAGAACAATTCTTCCTCTTCAAGCCCACTTCTAGCCTTTTGGTGTTGTGCACGACATTCTTCGCGGCTTCCTTGTGTAACTCCTCCCGACTTTTCATTACTTTTCTTCTCTTTTCGCTCCGCAATTCATCCAAACTTTATTTACAACCTAAAAATGCAAAATTAATTAATAAAAATATTTATTCTTGAAAACAAAGAAAATACAGAATATGGGATAAAATGTAGAATTAATGCACAAAAGATGAGTTAAATGCCAAGAAAAATATATAGAAATATGCACTTTTTAGCACTCATCACTCCCCCCCATTAAATGTCATCCCCAAAGGAACAACAAGAGCGACCTTACTTTCACAAGAAAAGAAGGATTTCTTTGGACATTAATAAATCACATGAAACATGAATTTGCATCCAAAATACTCAATTAAATTAACCACAAGAGAACCCATGATTAATTTAATCGTAAATGCTCAACATAAGTAAACTTACGGAGCCGCACAGTATTTACACAAAGATGTGGATCATGACAACCAATACTGCGGAATATTCAAAGATTCATTATATTTTTCATCAATATTTGCATATAGACATATAATAGACTTAATCTTTGTAAACAAAAGTTCATCATATCTTCCATCAATATTTGCATAATGACATAATATGCTTAACTTTTTTTTTTTCAAAAGTTCATTCAATCTTTTATCAATATTTGCGTAATGACATATGAAAGACTAAACTTTTGACCACGTATAGGACAATAATATTTCACGGACGCAAACACACATATCCCATAACAAGTTGCAATATATAAAACCATAAAGATTAATACTGCAAAATCATCTTTCAAATAAACTTTAGAATTTAAATAAATAAATCTAAAAACATTGCAAGATGAATGTCGTTGGAAATAGCTACTGTGCACTCATAATAATGGCTATTCCAAACCCTAGTTATCCTTCTTAAAACACAAGAATAAATTCTCATAAGAAGTTTCCTAGACATTAAGAAAAACTCGTAATGCACATACAAGATGATTTGTCCTTATAGGGTAGAATCAATCTTTTTCGCACGGATTTACACCAAGAATAACTACCAAAGGCGTATAAAAATATTTTCTTAACGAAGAAGAACATACAAAGTCATTATCGACCATGCATTATAGTTCACATAAGATGGTTGTGAACATTCAAGAATCCCATAACAATGTGTGTTATTTCCCACTCTTGAACTTCCTTCTTTGTGATTCACCAACAACATTCTTGTAAATTTACAAATGATCTTAGAATAGAGATACTCCAAGAATCTAAGTGCCCAAGTCCAAGAGAAATGGAACAAGTGCGACGAAACGGAGCAAAACACTCAAAAACAAGAGACAAGACAAGGACCAATCTTAAATAATTCAAATTCAGGAATTCTCATCTTCATTTTGAAGAGAATTCAAAGAGGAAGATTATGCAAAAAGAATGAGGTCATTCCGAGTTCTTACGAAGAAGATACGTCCAAAACAAGTTTACCGAAAATCGACATCTACAGGCCAGTATGCATACTGGTTTGCAAACGAAATTTCGTGACCTGGAGCAGTATGCAAACGGGTTTGCGTACTAAAATCCCTGAATTTTGATTTTAAATGATGTTATGCATACCTGGTATTGTACCATGAAGTCCAAACATCCCGAACTACTATTTTCAAACCTAAACATTTAAGAACCTTAAACAAAGATCAAGTTAGGTAGAAATGAACGATAAGAAAGGTACATGGATCATTATAAAAACACAAATATTTATCAAGTTTATAGACATACATTTTTATAAGAATCCAGTCGAATTCTACAGCCTTACCGAACATAATATGTGTGCCCTAATTCTCGTGCTTCCCTCACCATATACATAGCAGGGCATTCCTTGGTGAGGCTGCACTTACAACACAATCAAGTTGTGTTGAGGTGAACAATATCTTGCTCACCGCAAGTGACTTTTGAATTATCATGAAAGAGATCGCTTTTAGAACCTTTCACATCCAAATCCATCTTTCCAAAAAACTTTTTAAGTTCCAACATCATGAATACTGCCTCTCCATAGTCATGGAATTTTCTGGGAGATCATTCCTTTTCACGCTCAAAACATCATTGACTTTCTTTGGTATCCACTTCTGAGTGCGTTCAGGAACAAACAGAACCTTCTTCCCATTACTCTCTTCTAGAATTCTCTGAAGAGAATTGGATTGGCTATTATTTTGCAAGTTAGTCTTTCTCCAATTGGGAGCATCGGATCTTGTCTTCGTCTTTGCGAAGTTATCCTTTTGATTACCATTACGATTGCGAAAAGGATTCGTATGACGTTTATAGGCAAATCTAGGTTTATCACAATACTAATTTCTTTGCCTAGAGGTTGGACAGTTACAACCTGTAACGTTAAGGGGATTAGTCTTAACATATGATCTTGGTTTCACAACTTCTTATGATTCCCAAACAAGAACATCATGAAGTTTGTCATTCCTTATACGGAAACGAGATCTCCTTTCCAGGTGACCTTTATTTCCGCAATAGTGACAAACATAAAGAATGTTCTTACCTCGATCCGTGTGCTGACTTTGGAGGTTGATATACTTTGCTCTTTTGAACCTCCACTTTTTCCATCAGTGGAAACCTTTTGTTGAGAAGAATCACTAGCCTTGAAAAATTTTACATCTTTGCTAATACTTGGAGCATATATTCCCTTATAGCCCAATCCTCGTGTATCACGATGATTTTTACTTGCTCTTAGCATAGTGGTTAATTTGTTTTAACTAGTATTGAATTTTTTCAAGTCATCTTCCAACATCTTGATTTTATCAAGAGCAGCAGCTAAATCAGCCTCAAGAGGTTTTACTCGAGCGAGAAAAGTGTTTTCTCTGTTATCAAAACTTGCTTGCTGAGAGTTAATCCTTGCTTCAGTTTCTGCAAGTTTCTCTTCCAACAAGATGTATTTTTGATAAATATTATCACATTCAAGTGACTTTCTGTTAGAGCATTGCTCGGTCGAACTCGCATGCGTTTCTATCTCAAGCATGTTTGTCAAGTTTAGTTGTCAAAACTATATGTCTTGATTTCTAGACTACTTATAGCTAAATCTTGGTTTAGGACAGTTTAGTGTAGTTGAGCTCCAGATTCCATGGCGATCATCTTACGAAGACGAAGAACTTCTCAAGGAACCAGTAGAACTTCATCCGACTAAAAAGTATGTGGAGACTTGAACTTATCTATCAATCAAAAGTCTATCTACTCTATCTCCTACTCTTGAGACAAAAGTCGTATAAGTATGATAGTTTTCATACATACACATTTGTTATTTCGAGTCGAGTTTACTCGCCTATCTTTTTCTCGAAATATGTGTTGGTAAGCTTTCGCTTTAACCACTTTTCATCTTTACCCGTGACGAAAGTCATGATGACGTTTCAATCTTGAAAATAGCTTTGATGACGATAGTTGTAAATAATGATTGTTATAACATTATACAAGAATGTTTCAATGAATGAAATGTAGAGTTGAGATTGCGTAACCAACTATGGATATAAGTATATATAGTATGTCCGCACATTAGTGTATAAATCCATGTGCCGGAAACCAAGTGTGTGCATATGTCTGCATATGGTATTGGTGAAGGAGATAGGTTGAGTACGCGTACCCGTAAGCGTACCAGCAAAAGTTTTCGAACCGAAAATTTCTGCTGAGTTTGTAAGTTTGCAAACTGTTAAACCAGTCACCTTAGGTACGCATACCCGTACGCATACCCACAGAAGTTTTCGAACCGAAAATTTCTGCTGAGTTTGTAAACTCAAATCCGGTAGCTTTGGTACACGTACCCGTACGCGTACCCAAGATGGTTATATTTCTCAAATCGGAAGTTCATGAACTTAAAACAATAAATTATAAGGAATGCAATCTTTGCAAACCGTGGCTATATTGTTCATGAATTGATTCCAGTGAATCAAGCCGATTTTGTTTCAATTGTGTCTATTCATAAATACCTAAGCAATTGAACAACTCTTAAACTAGTTCTTATGAGTCATTTGAACTAGTGATGATAAAGATGAATACGGTTAATATGAAAGTGCTCATATGTCTAACCATTTGTTAACTATTTTTGAACCAAATAAGTATACACGTTTAAGTATGGTTACTCAAACCTAAATGAAATACATTTCATTTGTGTGTGACAAGCTAAGTTTCGATATAACGGTTGAAAGATATTATCCTGGTTAAATCAGGTTTTTCATCTAACGGTGAATATTGAATGCTTTGTTACCAAGGTAACTTGGATTGCAAACCCTGATTTGAAAACTATATAAAGGAGACATCTAGCAACTGGAAAAACTAATCCCCACACCTCGTGTGTGATACTAGTTGGTTTTGCTAGAGTTGATTCTCCTTTAACCTTAGGTTTGTTCTCGAGACCCTGTAGGTTAACGACTGAAATACTTCATTGGGATTGTGAAGCCAGACGAAACTACTTCTCTTGTAGCTGAGCGTTCTGAACTTGCCATTTTCTATCGTACGAGTTCAATTGAATAATTGACTTGAGATTATATCTCCGATAGGGCAAGATAAAAAGAAATCACAAACATCTTCGTCTCATCGTTTGTGATTCCAGTATATCCAGTTTCGCTACCCTACGATTTAGATTATTGTGAGGTGATTGATAATTCTAGGTTGTTCTTCGGGAATATAAGTCCGGGTTATCAATTAGTTCTTGTTCACCTTGATTTTATCATAATACGGAACAAAACTCATAGGTTTATCTATGGGAGACATATTTATCTATTATCGTAGACTTTTCTATGTGATACAAATTTGTTTATTAAAGTCTCCGACTTTGGGTCGTAGCAACTCTTGGTTGTGGGTGAGATCAGCTAAGGGAATCAAGTGCGTAGTATCCTGCTGGGTTCAGAGACGTAAGGAGTGCAACTGTAACTTGAATCAGTGTGAGATTGATTAGGGTTCAACTACAGTCCAGACCGAAGTTAGTTTTTAGTAGACTAGTGTATGTAGCGGCTTAATACAGTGTGGTGTTCAATCTGGACTAGGTCCCGTGGTTTTTCAGCATTTGCGGTTTCCTCGTTAACAAAATTTCTGGTGTCTGTGTTATTTATATTCCGCATTATATTTTGTTATATAATTGAAATATCACAGGTTGTGCGTTAAGATCAATCAATTAGAATATTCAACCTTTGGTTGTTGATTTAAATTGATTGACACTTGGATATTGGTCTTTTGTACCATCCAAGTTATCTCTCTAGTATTTGATAAAGACTCACAGATTTCCATTTGCTTGAGTATAGATCAAATCGAGAGATTGAGATATTAACTCTTTGATATATTTTTATCTAGATTGAGTTTGACTGTCTAGTTGATTCTCTATAAAGTATATTGGAGTTAGTCCATACATATTGTTAATCGAAATATTGGGTGAGGCTGTTAGACCCCCGCTTTTTCAATTGGTATCAGAGCAGGCAAACACGTTCAAGACCTCAAAAGTCTGTGTGTTGTAGCGATCTGACTCTATGGACAGAAGTGTTATCTCTATTAACGTACCACCAGTCTTCGATGGCTTAAACTACTTATGGTGGAAAATTGTTATGCGAGCTTTTCTTCAAGTGCGTGGTTTTCAATCATGGGTATATGTTGTTAATGGCTATGATGCTCCCATTGTGGCAATAGGTAACGCTACTGTTCCAAAGAATATTGGCGAATATAATGCTGCTGAGATACTTGCTGCAAAGCAAAACTCTGACGGTTTGAATGCTATCATTCATGCCATTACCCCAAATCTTCAGCACTATGGGTCAAATTGCACTAGGTGTAAAGATGCGTGGGATATATTAGAAACCGTATTTGAAGGAAATACCAGTGAAAAGAAAGCCAGGCTTCAAAACCTAAATTCCGATTGGGAAAACCTTCGTATGACAGATGAAGATTCATTTGATGAGTTTAATCACAAAGTGTCTGAAATTGTTAATGCATCTTTTGCATTGGGTAAGACTATTCCTGAAAAGGACATTGTGATGAAAATTCTCAGATCGCTGCCATCTAGATACGATTCTAAGAAGCATGCCATCGTTGAGGGAAATAACCTTGATACCCTCTCCAGAAATACATTGGTTGGGAAACTAAAGATCTTTGATCACGAACATTCGTACAAATCCAAGGATGTTGTGTTCAAAGCACTGAAAGACACAAAGTTACTTGATAAAAGTAAAAATGTGTATATCTCTGGAGATGATCACTCTGAGACGGATTCATCAGACGAAGATCTTGACAAATCAGTCTCGATGATCACAAGACAGTTTAGGGATCTTCTGTTGAAGAGAAGTAAACAGTTCTCTGGAGATAAGCCAAAGGCATCAGTCAAACCTCATAATCGTATTCCTCCTAAAAACAGGGACACATATGAAACTGATGACGAGGATATGCATCAGTTCTTTAAGTGTAAGGGTTTTGGTCATTTTTCAAACGAGTGCCCAAATCGTAGAAAATACACTGGGAACAAAGGTCTTGCTGGGACACTTGATGAGATGTCTGAAAATTATGATTCTGATGAAGACAAGAAATCAAGTATTGCTCTTCTATGTTAAAATATGATTTTGATAATTGTATCAATACATACATCAATCTTGATAACCTTTTAGAAGAGAACCCAATCAAGATGGAAGAATCTATTGACCCTTCTTTTGGAAACTCTATATTTAATGTTTCAGGATCTACTTTGTGCCTAGCAGCTTGCACTTCACAGGCACCTGAATCATCTTATGCGTTGACATGCTCCTATTGTTCTCTTACGGGTCATGAACTTTCAAAGTGTTCCAAGTACAAACACAAGATGAGATATGTCAACAAGCTTCAACGGAGAGCAGATCGTCTAGCTACCAAGCTTAAATTAGCGGAGAAAACAACTGGGGTATGTAACATCTTATCTTCATCGAAGAAATTAGTTTCCAAAGATAGATTTAGACCATTAGAGAAGAAAACATGGTCTAAACATAAGGAAAGGCAGAGTTCCATGAATTCCAACCAAAAGGGTCATGGTGGACAGATTATTGTTCACCACAACACAACTTGATTGTGTTGTCTTGTGCATCTTGTCTCATGTGCCTGTTCAAAATACACAAGATCGTGCACACCTCAGGCTTTAAAAATAAAAATTTTTAGTTTTGTTTTTTTAACTTAGTCTTGTTTGGCTTTTGGAATTCCTCCATATCATTGTTGATATTGGAAAAGACCGTTTTTCCAAAAGAAGAGGGTCATTATCGATAATTATACTCTTTATAGGGTTGTGAGTTGGACGTGTACGAACCTGTTTAAAGGTTTCGAAACCCTACATTCCTTTTTCCTTCTCTGATATTCTTTATATCTTAAGACTGCTTGTTGAGATTGTGAGTTCCTCTCACAAAACCGGTTGCATAAGGGTACTCCAAGCATCATGTCTTCTGATGGAAAAGATATCAATATGATTGTTAAGCCATCAATCACTAAGGAAAAAGAGAAATCTCCTTTGTCTCCAACTTTGAAAAGAAAAAGAAGCAATGTGAGGAAGCCAAGAGCAGTTCCTTCTAATTCTCAGAAGTTTTCTGATGTTCTTGAAGAGTTGAAGCTGGCAAGAAAAGAGATTCAACAAATAAAGGATTATGTTTTAAGATCATTAGAAATTCAGAAGGCCCTGGTTCGACATCATCAGCCAAGACGGTTTGTTGGTATTGACTCCTTCCTCCATGAACCATATGTTCCAATGGTTGTTGACGACAAGGAGTTCGGGGACGATAAGGAATTTTTCTAAGATCTTAATGTATAGTAAATCTTCTTAAGAGAATTTTATTCTTGTTTTGTTTAGGAAGAATAACTAGAAATTTGAATAGCCATTATTGTGAGTACACATAGCAATGTCCAATGTTTTTAGATTTATTTATTTAAATTCTAAAGTGATTTGGAAGATGATTTTTGCAGTATTAATCTTATGGTTTCATATATTGCAATATGTTATGGGATATGTGTGTTTGTGTCCGTGAACTATTATTGTCCCATACGATGTCAAAAGTTATCTCCTTCATATGTCGATATGCAAGTATTGATACAAGATCGATGAACTTTTGACAAACAAAAGTTAAGCCTATTATGTCAATTCTTTGATGGAACATAGATTATAATCTTTTGTTCACAAAGATTATGTCTATTATACGTCGTTATGCAAATAGTGATGAAGATAGAATGAATCTTTGTATATTCCGCAGTATTGATCTTCATTGATCCATATTTTATGTATATACTGTGCGGCTCCATAAGTGTTCTTATGTGAGCATTTACGACTAGACTAATCATAGATTCGTTTGTGATTAATTTGGTTGTGTATTCTGATTAAATTAATCATGGGGTTCTCTTGTGATTAGTTTGATTGAGATTTTTTGGATACAAAATCATTTCTTATGGTTTTTGGTGTCCAAAGAAATCTTTCTTTTCTTATAAAAGTAAGGTCGCTCTTGTTGTTCTTCCGGGAATGACATCAAATGGGGGAGAGTTATTTTGAACTTGCGCTTAATTTCCATATCTTTGTGGGGAGTGCGGCTGTGGAATATCTTAGGGGTTATCTTGTATCTTTATAAACTCCTTGATGAATGCATTTAGCTTCGGATATATGATTGCATCTAAACAAGTTGATATGTACTTTTCTTTGGTCTTGAAGCATCTCCGTGGAAATTTCATTAGGATCTCGTTTTCGTAACTTTGCCAATTTTGTTGACAAAAAGGGGGAGAATTAATATGTAGTTCACACTACAAATACATATGGTTTACGTGTTTTACGAATCATTATGTAAGGGGGAGTGGTTTTCATGTTGAGATGAAAGTATTGATTAAGGGGGAGTGATACATATCACCATAGTATTGTTGTCGAAGTTGTGATATAAGAACTTTGATACTGTGTAATAATACTATGACACTGTATAACAATGATCGAGAGCTTTTGTTTCTCATTGTTATATCTACGGATCTTCAACAACTATGATGCTGAATTGAACATCTACGGAATCATGGGAGTACTTGGAAAAGACGAAGTTTTCGAGTAATATTGAAGCACCAATGAGATCAAGCATGTGGACGAGAAGCTACAAAGTTTTATTTATTTTGTAATCCATATGTATTGATAGTTTTGCCACTAAAATTGACAAAGGGGGAGATTATTAGAGCATTGCTCAGTCGAACTCGCATGCGTTGCTATCTCAAGCATGTTTGTCAAGTTTAGTTGTCAAAACTATATGTCTTGATTTCTAGACTACTTATAGCTAAGTCTCGGTTTAGGACAGTTTAGTGTAGTTGAGATCTAGACTCCATGGCGATCATATTACGAAGACGAAGAACTACTCAAGGAACCAGTGGAACTTCATACTAAAAGGTATGTGGAGGCTTGAACTTATCAATCACTCAAAAGTTTATCTACTTTATCTCCTACTCTTGAGACAAAGTCGTATAAGTATGATAGTTTTCATACATACACATTTGCTATTTCGAGCCGAGTTTACTTGCGTATCTTTTTCTCGAATTATGTGTTGGTAAGCTTTCTCTTTAACCACTTTTCATCTTTACCTGTGACGAAAGTCATGATGACGTTTCAATCTTGAAAATAGCTTTGATGACGATAGTTGTGAATAACGACTGTTATAACATTATAAAAGAATGTTTCAATGATTGAAATGTAGAGTTGAGATTATGTAACAAACTATGGATATAAGCATATATAGTGTGTTCGCACATTAGTGTATAAATCCATGTGCCGGAAACCAAGTGTGTGCATATGTGTGCATACGGTATTGGTGAAGGAGACAGGTTGAGTACGCGTACCCGTACGCGTACCAGCGGAAGTTTTCGAACCGAAAATTTCTACTGAGTTTGTATGTTTGAAAACTATTAAACCAGTCACCTTAGGTACGCATACCCGTACGCGTACCCACGGAAGTTTTCAGACCTAAAATTTCTGCTGAGTTTGTAAACTCAAATCAGGTAGCTATGGCACACGTACCCGTACGCGTACCCAAGCTGGTTATATTTCTCAAATCGGAAGTTCATGAACTTAAAACAATAAATTATAAGGAATGCAATCTTTGCAAACCGTGGCTATATTGTTCATGAATTGATTCAAGTGAATCAAACCGATTTTGTTTGAATTGTATCTATTCATAAAGACCTAAGCAATTGAACAACTCTTAAACTAGTTCTTATGAGTCATTTGAACTAGTTATGAGAAAGATGAATACGGTTAATATGAAAGTGCTCATATGGCTAACCATTGGTTAACTATGGCTTCTCTTAAATGTAGCCCATGCTTTTATTAACCATAGCCCAAAAAGTTTAAGTTAAAATCAAAAATCAATTTTACCAAACAAGTCTTAATTTTGTCCTGACAATCCAACTTCTTCCCCAAAATCAAATTATAAACCCTAACTTCTCCTCTCTTTTTTTTTAATCCAAACAAAGTTATATTCCACTATTCTTACAAACCTTAATTTTACTTTCCCCCTATAACAAACTAAACCCAAATCACCTTTTCTCTAAAATGATTTTATTTTTCCTAAATCATGATTTCGGTAATACCGATCGAGGTTATATGCTCTAATTATTTCTTTTAAAATTCTCCACAATCGAAAATCAGAATGAAATCAACTAAGATTTTGATTCTTTTCCTAAAATCAATTTTCTAAGACTCCATAAGCATTATTATTCTATAAAAAATTATATGATGATCTTCTTTTTTCTTAATCACGATTATATTAAATTGAATACTCTTAAAAATCATAAATTATGTCATAAATCATACATAAATTTAATTATGAAAGTTATATAATTAACTTTATTTATTTTTATGATTTAGGGATTTGATAATTTATTCAATTATTTTGGTCTATATGTAAAAATTGTGTTGAATTTTATGGGTTATGTTCAATAATATAGGAATCTGTTTGGTTAGATTAATGACTTATTTTATAAGGGCTATGGTTAATAAAAGAATGGGCTATATTCAAGAGAAGCCTTGTGAACCAACTAAGTGTACACGTTTAGGTACGGTTACTCAAACCTAAATGAAATACATTTCATTTGTGTGTGACAAGATAAGTTTCGATCTAATGGTTGAAAGATATTAGCTTGGTTAAATTAGGTTTTTCATCTAACAGTGAGCATTGAATGCTTTGTTACCAAGGTAACTTGGATTGTAAACCCTGATTTGAAAACTATATAAATGAGACATCTAGCAACTGGAAAAACTAATCCCCACACCTCCTGTGTGATACTAGTTGGTTTTGTTAGAGTCGATTCTCCTTTAACCTTAGGTTTCTTCTCGAGACCCTGTAGGTTAACGACTGAAAGACTTCATTGGGATTGTGAAGCCAGACGAAACTACTTCTCTTGTAGTTGAGCGTTCTGATCTTTCCATTTTCTATCGTACGAGTTCAATTGAATAATTGACTTGAGATTATATCTCCGATAGGGCAAGATAAAAAGAAAACACAAACATCTTCGTCTCATCGTTTGTGATTCAACAATGTCTAGTTTCGCTACCATACGATTTAGATTATTGTGAGGTGATTGATAATTCTAGGTTGTTCTTCGGGAATATAAGTTCGGGTTGTCAATTAGTTCCTGTTCACCTTGATTTTATCATAAGACTGAACAAAACTCATAGGTTTATCTGTGGGAGACAAATTTATCTATTATCGTAGACTTTTCTGTGTGATACAGATTTGTTTATTAAAGTCTTCGACTTTGGGTCGTAGAAACTCTTGGTTGTGGGTGAGATCAACTAAGGGAATCAAGTGCGTAGTATCCTGCTGGGATCAGAGACGTAAGGAGTGCAACTGTACCTTGAATCAGTGTGAGATTGATTAAAGTTCAATTACAGTCCAGACCGAAGTTAGTTTGTAGTAGGCTAATGTCTGTAGCGGCTTAATACAGTATGGTGTTCAATCTGGACTAGGTACCGAGGTTTTTCTGCATTTGCGGTTTCCTCGTTAACAAAATTCGGGTGTCTGTGTTATTTCTTTTCCGTATTACATTTGTTTATATAATTGAAATATCACAGGTTGTGCGTTGTTCAATCAATTAGAATATCCGACCTTTTGGTTGTTGATTTAAATTGATTGACACTTGGATATTGGTCTTTGGTACCATCCAAGTTATCTCTCTTTGATAAAGACTCGCAAATTTCCATTTGCTTGAGTATATATCAAATCGAGAGATTGAGATATTAACTCTTTGATATATTTTTATCTAGATTGAGTCTGACTGTCTAGTTGATTCTCTATAAAGTATATTGGAGTTAGTCCATATAGATTGTTAATCGAAATATTGGGTGAGGTTGTTAGACCCCCGCTTTTTCACTTTCTACTCAGGTTTTCCTCGGAATCTTTGAGGAGCGATTCGCAAGAGCGATTCCAACCATAAAAACCTCCGTAAATCCTTTTCAATTTCTTGTTTTCTCGACAGAGAGGAGTCAGAAGAGGTGTGACATGAGAAGTTGTAATCTTCTTAATTTTCAACGAATCCAAAAACTTAACATACTCTGAGACTTCCTCATCGAGATCTCTATCAATATCTGAATACCTTCATCAGAATGTTCATCCAATTGTTCTTCTAGGCGTGTTTCCCAATCAAAATTTTTTACATTCAGAGTATGTTTCGATATTGACTTCGATGTGACAGTTCTCTCAGGTGAATTCAAGATTTGAAAATCATCTGGTAATTTCTGACCTGGTACGTTGTTAGAGATAGACTTGTCCATAATAATCAGATTGCTACAAACACAGACTTATGAGGTCTTTAACGTGTTTGCCTGCTCTGATACCAATTTAAAAAGCGGGGGTCTAACAACCACACCCAATATTTCGCTTAGCAATCTGTATGAACTAACTCCAATATACTTTCAAGAGAATCAACTAGACAGTCAGAAGGTTTTAAAAAAAGTCTTATTTATACCTCCACAATGGTTTTTTAAGTCTCAACAAATCCAACTTCTCTCTTCTTTCACCCCTTCTCAAAAGCCTAGAGAAAACTCATCATCTTATTTCTCCTTTGCTCAGATCTAGTCCTTTTGGGGATAGATCCGAGCAAAGATTGTTTATTTTTAAGAGTTATTTAGTTATTTTGAATAAATTTCTTCGCTATTAGGGCGATTATTCTCTTCTCTATTAGGGCGATTTGCGGTTTCCTCGTTAACAAAATTCGGACTAGGTACCGAGGTTTTTCTGCATTTGCGGTTTCCTCGTTAACAAAATTCGGGTGTCTGTGTTATTTCTTTTCCGTATTACATTTGTTTATATAATTGAAATATCACAGGTTGTGCGTTGTTCAATCAATTAGAATATCCGACCTTTTGGTTGTTGATTTAAATTGATTGACACTTGGATATTGGTCTTTGGTACCATCCAAGTTATCTCTCTTTGATAAAGACTCGCAAATTTCCATTTGCTTGAGTATATATCAAATCGAGAGATTGAGATATTAACTCTTTGATATATTTTTATCTAGATTGAGTCTGACTGTCTAGTTGATTCTCTATAAAGTATATTGGAGTTAGTCCATATAGATTGTTAATCGAAATATTGGGTGAGGTTGTTAGACCCCCGCTTTTTCACTTTCTACTCAGGTTTTCCTCGGAATCTTTGAGGAGCGATTCGCAAGAGCGATTCCAACCATAAAAACCTCCGTAAATCCTTTTCAATTTCTTGTTTTCTCGACAGAGAGGAGTCTGAAGAGGTGTGACATGAGAAGTTGTAATCTTCTTAATTTTCAACGAATCCAAAAACTTAACATACTCTGAGACTTCCTCATCGAGATCTCTATAAATATCTGAATACCTTCATCAGAATGTCCATCCAATTGTTCTTCTAGGCGTGTTTCCCAATCAAAAATTTTTACATTCAGAGTATGTTTCGATATTGACTTAGATGTGACAGTTCTCTCAGGTGAATTCAAGATTTGAAAATCATCTGGTAATTTCTGACCTGGTACGTTTTTAGAGATAGACTTGTCCATAATAATCAGATTGCTACAAACACAGACTTATGAGGTCTTTAACGTGTTTGCCTGCTCTGATACCAATTGAAAAAGCGGGGGTCTAACAACCACACCCAATATTTCGCTTAGCAATCTGTATGAACTAACTCCAATATACTTTCAAGAGAATCAACTAGACAGTCAGAAGGTTTTAAAAAAAGTCTTATTTATACCTCCACAATGGTTTTTTAAGTCTCAACAAATCCAACTTCTCTCTTCTTTCACCCCTTATCAAAAGCCTAGAGAAAACTCATCATCTTATTTCTCCTTTGCTCAGATCTAGTCCTTTTGGGGATAGATCCGAGCAAAGATTGTTTATTTTTAAGAGTTATTTAGTTATTTTGAATAAATTTCTTCGCTATTAGGGCGATTATTCTCTTCGCTATTAGGGCGATTTTATCTGCACTTTTGATAGTGTTTCATTTTATAGATTTGTTCGGGATTTGGTTTGTTGGATACAAGTACATCGGCGATTTGACGGAGGCAAGATCAAATAATTCTTCAATAGAATAATAAATCTAAGGTTTCTGGGCTTCTCGCTACGCAAGGGTTTTTGGGCAAATCACTTCTCTCTCATAGGAGTATCTCTTTTCAAGAAGAAAATCAATCAAAATGGTCGAACTATGATTTCGAATACCATTCCTTCTCCAATCTCTACATACAATATTTGGGTGTTGTTAGAGTATTGCTCGGTCGAACTCGCATGCATTGCTATCTCAAGCATGTTTGTCAATGTTAGTGATCAAAACTATAAGTCTTGATTTCTAGTCTACTATAGCTAAGTCTCGGACTAGGATAGAAAGTGTAGTTGAGCTCAAGGACTTCATGGCGATTCATCATACAAGAAGAAGAACTACTCAAGGAACCGGTGGAACTTCTCGACAAAAAGGTATGTGAAGACTTGAACTTATCTATCACTCAAAAGTCTATCTATTCTATCTCCTACTTCTTGAGACAAAAAGTCGTATGTTATATATAGACTTTGATTATACACAGTTGGTATTTCGAGTCGAGTATACCTCGCCTATCTATATCTCGAAATATGCGTTGGTAAGCTTTTCGCTTCGACCAAGTTTATCTTTACCTAGTGACGAAAGTCATGATATGTTTCAATCACTTTGAAAATTGCTTTGACGAAGAATGTTTCAATGATTGGAATGATAGTTTATATTACATAACCAATGATGGACATAAGCATTGTTGTGGAAACACATTTATGTATAAGTCTTATTCCTTGAACCAAAGTTTGCGAACTTTGTTGATCAAGAGAACCGGATGAATGGTGTGAGCCAAGTCCGCGAACTCAGTCTGCGAACTGCCGAAGTTCTCAAACCCGAGACTTTCTGCTGGAGTTGACAAACTAGTGCGTGAAGCTAAGTCCGCGAACTCAGTCCGCGAACCGGCGAAGTTCTCGTCCCGAGAATTTCTGCTGGAGTTTGTAAACTCTTCCCGGTAACTTAAGTCCGCGAACCAAGTCTGCGAACTTAAGAAGGTTATATATCTGAAGATGATTTCTGAACTTAAACTTAAAAAGACTAAGGAATGCATTTTTCAAACCGTGGCTATAAAAGTTCATGAACCGATTCGAGTGAATCAAATCATCTTTGTTTCAATTGTGTCTTGTGTAGTTACATAAGAATTCGTTACAATTGAACAACTCTCTAACTAGTTCATTTGAGTCATGTGAACTAGTTATGGTGAAGAAGAATGTGGTTGATATGAAATGATCATATGGCTAACCTTTTGGTTAACTATTATTGAACCAACAAACCTAGAAGCGTGCATTTCAATTGTGTGTAACAAGCTAAGTTTTCGATCTAACGATTGAGAAATATTAGCTTGAATCTAAATCAGGTTTTCATCTAACGGTGGATATTGATTGCTTTGTTACCAAGGTAACTTAATGGCAAACCCTGATTTGAAAGACTATATAAGGGGACATCTAGCATCAATGCAAAACTAAGACCCACACCGTACGTGTGATACTAGTTTGCGTGCTAGAGTCGTTTCTCTTTTAACCTTTGGTTTTCTTCTTCTAAAACCAGGTTAACGACTTAAAGACTTCATTGGGATTGTGAAGCCAGACCGATACTACTTTATCGTAGTTGTGTGATCTGATCTTGCATCTTCTATCGTACAAGTACAATCATATTGATTGGCTTGAGATTGATATCTCCGATAGGCAAGATATAAAAAGTAATCACAAACATCTTCGTCTCATCATTTGTGATTCTGCAACATCTTGTTTCGCTACCATACGATTAAGATTGTTGTGAGGTGATTGATAACTCTAGGCTGTTCTTCGGGAATATAAGACCGGATTATCAATTGGTTCCCGTTCACCTTGATTACTATCAAAAAGATGGAACAAAACCTTTTAGGGTTTATCTGTGGGAGACAGATTAATCCTTCGATAGACTTGTCTGTGTGAGACAGATTTGTTTGTCATCAAGTCTTCGACTTTGGGTCGTAACATGTGACAACTTGGATTTTTGGACTTCCAGCGGACACGGCTTCAACCTTGTGGGTCGGGTCCGATCCAGCTAGAAAGTCCAAATTCCCGGACCGCTACTCGTGTAGGATCAGATTTTTCATTCCAAAAGATCTTAATAAAATACAAAACTCAACTCAAACGAAATTTATTAAATGAAATATAATATTACTTTTAAAATTACAAAACTGTAAAAATACTAATTATAAAATAGAAAGTACACAATCAAAATAGACCAACACCTCGATTGAATTTAAAACGCAATGCCCAATCCCCGTGATACATAATAATTTCTTTTGCGGCTAATCTTTCTTCATTCTCTGTGGAAAGGGAGGAAAAAGGGGTGAGCAAACCACAGCCCAGTAGGAAGTTTCAAAAAATAATAGAGTGCACGGAAAAACAAACAAATGCAGTAGATACAAATAATAAAATTCATGCACAAAAATCCACAACAATACTTACGCCAATCTCAACCACGAGTACTTAACATTTCTTACTCAAAATCCTCAACCTCAAATTCTAGATCATTAATCTAGTTGCCATAGTTATTCCGGTAAACAAACCACAATTATCCCCCAACAGTTTTTTTTTTTCTTCAAACGATTCTTAATCTAATTGTCAAAGTTATTCCGGTAAACAAACCATTACTGTTCCCCGAACAGTCTTCCCAGGGTAGCCACCAGTGGTGGGATGCCATAAAGGCCTGACATTTCAGCAGCACACATATATATTAATTCTTAATATATTTGTCAGAGTTATTCCGGTAAACAAACCATTATTGTTCCTCGAACAGTCTTCCCAGGGTTGCCACCAGTAGTGGGATGCCATAAAGGCCTGACATTTCAGCAGCAGATGTATACATATTTTTCTAGAACTCATTTCAAATCAGTGCATTTAATCCTACGTGTACCAAACCGAATCCCAAAGAACTAACCGAAACCCCATTCACTGATGTAATACATCAAAGTGACTTTCACAAACCAAAACTCAATTTCATTCACTAGTAGTATAATGCATCAAATCAATTTTCACAACCCGAAAACTCAATAAATATGCATTAATATATTTCCTATTTTGAGAAAAAACATTACTACACACATTAAATGTTAAAATAAAAATCTAGAGTAATTTAACAATAGTGGTTAATAATCAATATATAGAACTCACAAATAAATCAATTTATAAAAAAAAATAACATAATAAATTTAAAACAAACATCATGATTATTAGCTTCAAAATCAAAAAGAAACCAATATAATTTTAATGCTAAAATAAGTTTTGATTTTGATATTAGGTAGAAACCCCCTACCTCAAATAGCCTTCCAAAAAACTTTATGCAAGTAGAACACCTTTTTCCAAAGATAGTAAATCCTATATCTTTATTTTGATTGTACTGAAAGTGATGGGAAAAAAAGGTTTTGATTTTCTTTTTGTTATTTGAAAAGAAAAATGAGAGAGAGAAAGAAAAAGAAAAAGGTAGAAAGATGAAAATGATTGATAACTTTTGTTTTATATAAGAGATAATAAAGAGAAAAAGTAGAAGGAGAGAGATGAAAGTGATGGCTAAAAAGGTTTTAGGTTTCTGTGCTAGGAGACAAAAGAGAAGATGACAAAAAATTGAGAAGAAGAAAGGACTCCACTTTTGTTTTCTTTTTCTTTGTTTCACATTTTTGCAAACAAAACCCTAATCAATTATTATCAACCACTCAAGTTTTGATAAGGGGTCACAATATTTTAAACGCACCCCACTATTAAAAACACACCCCGTTATTAAAGTACATGCACATCAAACACATAATATAATAGTGACACAAAATTTAACAAAGATATATATATACACCCCACAATGCACACATTTACCACAATTAAAAATCATCTTTATCATTTTATTTTATTTTATGTTGGAAACCATAAATATACTCAAAGCTAAATATTTATATACAAAAATTAAGTTTTAGATTAAAAATTCGAATCGAACAATATGGATGAGTTTTAGCGGCGAAAATCATATTAATAAAATTACAGGGTTTTACACTATTAACTCCTTAAAAAGAATTTCGTCCCGATATTCAAAAATAAAAAATACAGGGTGTTACACTATTAACCTCTTAAAAAGAATTTCGTCCCAAAATTCACAACTATCAAGGATAAAATATTTTTATAGCTTAGTTTGTTAAATATTTTACTTTAACATTCATAAACGCAAACAATTTTTATTTTACTTTTATGTTACATGTTTTATTTTTTTACCTTACCCCATTACCAAAATAAATCAAACACGACCGACATAGAAATCATGTTATACAAAGAAAAACCCGACAAGAAAATACGCCAGTTGAAACCTAGAAAACTGTTTCGATTACTGAAAACACCAAAATGAAATCACAAAAAGCTTTCAAAAACTGGTAAGTCCACACGCACAGTCCAAGTAAATCGGAACCGTGCTCTGATACCAACTGTGACAGCTCGGATTTTCGGACTTCCACCGGACACGGATTCGACTTTGTGGGTCGGGTCCGATCCAGCTAGAAAGTCCAAATTCCCGGACCGCTACTCGTGTAGGATCAGATTTTTCATTCCAAAAGATCTTAATGAAATACAAAACTCAACTCAAACGAAATTTATTAAATGAAATATAATATTACTTTTAAAATTACAAAACTGTAAAATACTAATTATAAAATAGAAAGTACACAATCGAAATAGACCAACACCTCGATTTAATTTAAAACGCAATGCCCAATCCCCGTGATACATAATAATTTCTTTTACGGCTAATCTTTCTTCATTCTCTGTGGAAAGGGAGGAAAAATGGGTGAGCAAACCACAACCCAGTAGGAAGTTTCAAAAAATAATAGAGTGCACGGAAAAACAAAGAAATGCAGTAGATACAATAAAAAAATTTATGCACAAAAATCCACAACAATACTTACGCCAATCTCAACCACGAATACTTAACATTTCTTACTCAAAATCCTCAACCTCAAATTCTAAATCATTAATCTAGTTTCCATAGTTATTCCGGTAAACAAACCGCAATTATCCCCCAACAGTCTTTTTTTTTTGTTTTTTCTTCAAACGATTCTTAATCTAATTGTCAGAGTTATTCCGGTAAACAAACCATTACTGTTCCCCGAACAGTCTTCCCAGGGTAGCCACCAGTGGTGGGATGCCATAAAGGCCTGAAATTTCAGCAGCACACATATATATTAATTCTTAATCTATTTGTCAGAGTTATTCCGGTAAGCAAACCATTATTGTTCCCCGAACAGTCTTCCTAGGGTTGCCACCAGTGGTGGGATGCCATAAAGGCCTGACATTTCAGCAACAGGTATATACATATTTTTCTAGAACTCATTTCAAATCAGTGCATTTAATCCTACGTGTACCAAACCGAATCCCAAAGAACTAACCGAAGCAAACCCCATTCACTAAAGTAATACATCAAAGTGACTTTCACAAACCAAAACTCAGTTTCATTCACTAGTAGTATAATGCATCAAATCAATTTTCACAACCCAAAAACTCAATAAATATGCATTAATATATTTCCTATTTTGAGAAAAAACATTACTACCCACTTTAAATGTTAAAATAAAAATCTAGAGTAATTTAACAATAATGGTTAATAACCAATATATAGAACTCACAAATAAATCAATTTATAAAAAAAAATAACATAATAAATTTAAAACAAACATCATGATTATTAGCTTGAAAATCAAAAAGAAACCAATATAATTTTAATGCTAAAATAAGTTTTGATTTTGATATTAGGTAGAAACCCCCTACCTCACATAGCCTTCCAAAAGTCTTTATGCAAGTAGAACACCTTTTTCCAAAGATAGTAAATCCTATATCTTTATTTTGATGGTATTGAAAGTGATGGGAAAAAAAGGTTTTGATTTTCTTTTTGTTATTTGAAAAGAAAAATCAGAGAGAGAAAGAAAAAGAAAAAGGTAGAAAGATGAAAATGATTGATAACTTTTGTTTTATATAAGAGATAATAAAGAGAAAAAGTAGAAGGAGGGAGATGAAAGTGATGGCTAAAAGGGTTTTGGGTTTCGGAAACAAAAGAGAAGATGACAAAAATTGAGAAGAAGAAAGGACGCCACTTTTGTTTTCTTTTTCTTTGTTTCACGTTTTTGTAAACAAAACTCTAATCAATTATTATGAACCACTCAAGTTTTGATAAGGGTCACACTATTTTAAACGCACCCCACTATTAAAAACACACCCCATTATTAAAGTACATGCACATCAAACACATAATATAATAGTGACACAAAATTTAACAAAGATATATATATATACACACCCCACAATGCACACATTCACCACAATTAAAAATCATCTTTATCATTTTATTTTATTTTATTTTATTTTATGTTGGCAACCATAAATACTCAAAACTAAATATTTATATACAAAAATTAAGTTTTAGATTAAAAACTCGAATCGAACAATATGGATGGGTTTTAGCCGCGAAAATCATATTAATAAAATTACAGGGTTTTACATAGCAACTCTTAGTTGTGGGTGAGATCAGCTAAGGGAATCAAGTGCGCAGTATCCTGCTGGGATCAGAGGCGTAGGGAGTACAACTGTACCTTGGATCAGTGGGAGACTGATTGAGGTTCAAATACAGTCCAGTCTGAAGTTAGCTTGGAGTAGGCTAGTGTCTGTAGCGGCTTAATACAGTGTGTGTTCAATTTGGACTAGGTCCCGGGGGTTTTCTGCATTTGCGGTTTCCTCGTTAACAAAATTTCTGGTGTCTGTGTTATTTCAGTTTCCGCATTATATTGTTTTATCTTTATAATTGAAATAATACAGGTTGTGCGTTACATCATCAATTAGAATAATCCAACCTTTGGTTGTTGATTGTCATTGATTGATCCTCGGATATTGGTCTTTGGTACCATCCGAGTTATTCCTTGTATTTGATTAGAACTCGCAGTTCCTGCTTGAGTAAATCAAATCAAGAGAGGGATATAAACTCGTTGATATACTTTTAATTGATTGAGTATTATTGATTCTCTTAAAAGTATATTCGAGTTTGTCCATACAGATTGCTAAGCGAAATATTGGGTGGTGTTGTTAGACCCCCGCCTTTTCAATTGGTATCAGAGCAGGCAAACACGTTTAAGACCTTACAAGTCTGTGTTTATAGCGATCTGACTCTATGGACAAGAGTACTACCTCTGATAAACGCGACACCAGAAATAAAAGTTCTATCACGTCAAACTCTATAAAAGAGAAAGGTTCTACAAACTCGAATATAGATAAACCTTCTGTACGGACGAGACAGACTAACACTGACGTGTGTACTACCGATTACCCTTTAAATGTGAGCCTCTCCATTAATGAACGTGATTTAGCCGAAGAGAGTGAATTATATCTAAATCTTGTTAAAATCCAAGATGATAGATTCAATCGGTTGAAGCACCATGTCAATGTTCTACTTGGTGTAATAAGAGATTGCAAACCCAAAGATAACTCTGAAGTTCATTCTTCATATACGTCTCTCGAAGCTAGCCTCATAAGAGATGCTTTGGAAATTGAACATCGCTTGAGTAAGCTCTCTATTCAAGGATGCTCAAAGCAATCTAATATGCCAAGTACTTTTGACACAATTAAAGATGGTTCATGCTCAGAAGTAAAAACAGAAGCCCCTTTTAGTAAAACGGATGTGCCTGAAGTCACCATCACTCAAGAATGTTGCACATCAAATCAATGGAAGAATTCTTCTAACGATGATATTAACACTGTACTATCTAATCATTCTGATGATCAGAAAGTATGTCTTGTCTGTGAGACAAAGAGTTATGTTAAACGAAAGGAATCCTCTAGGTTGAAGAAAAACTCCTTGGTTAAACTTCAACACACCTTAAATTTAATTCTTAAAGGTGTAACTGACATTCGTATGACTAAACCCATTGGTTTTCATACCTACCCGGTGTATGTGACCAGGAAAGTCAGTTCAATGAGTTCCTCGAATACTCAAGAACAAAGCAGACTTCTTAATAAACATAGTCTAAAGGAAGATCGTGTCATGATCTCTGGAAATAACGTTGCTCCTGTGAAGAAAGAATGTTCAGAGAAAAGAAGAAAAATTGATGAGATGAGAGATAATCTGAAAAAGATAATTGAAGGATATAAAGAATTCGTCAACAAGTTGTCTTCCTCCTCAAACCAAAATTCTTCTGGTAAGAACTCAAACTATGTCTCGTATTTTGACGACAGTAAGTTTTATGATAATTTATCACATAAAAAGGGATCGTTCTCTAGATTCAGGAGGAAAAAGAGACTTGACCATAAACACAAATATCTTGATGAGCTCGTGGCTCATACTTGTGCTAATTAATCATAAGGTTGGAAGGGCTTACTCATAAAAACCCTGTTGAGTAAGATGTGTTAATATTCAGGTATACTTTTGGCATGTGCATCTGTTAAGTTGAGTTATCTTCTTATCGTCCATATCTAAACTATTGCAGACTTGCTGTGCTTAGAGTATTGTCTTGGTCTAAAGTTGCTTCTCATTTTCTTTAGGAATTCCTCCGTTGAATCTTGTTTCTTGCTACATCTAGGTTCAAAAGTGCTTTTCTGAGTTTATAAAGCCGTGTTTTTATGTAGCAAAAAAATAAAATAAATTGGGCTCTCTATTTATAGGTCATGTTGTACTCGAACAGATGCCTGTGTTCTGGCCCGAGTCAACTGTTAAAAACCCTAGAATCTCTTCTCTAAGAGGCCTTTTTATACCGACTTGTTGAGTTTCAAAAGTCATGTACACATACTCTAGGTTGGTTTCTGGGTTGTCAAGAATGTCTTCTTCTTCATCTTGCTATGGTGATTTTGCAAGAGGATTCCTCGATAAAGGTCTTGATGTCGAGTCCAAGGAAAGAAAGAAAAGAACCCTTGTAGATGAAGATCATCCTAACGCTTCCTGTTACCATGCTATGCTTATGAGGATGCTGAGAAGGATGATATGATTTCGGCAGAAGTGGTTCATGACTTTCTGAAATATTTTGGGGAAGCAAAACAAGAGCTCATTGTTACTCTAAAAAATCTTGATGCTGTGAAAACTGAGTTGGAAAAGGTTACTGCTGACCTTGGTCTCATAAAGTCTTACATCAATGATCTTCACAAAGAGAATCTTCTCTCTAGAGATCCAATGGATGCTATCAAGCTCAAAAACCCCATGACTCGTGAAGTTCCTGAATCGTCCATATGATCTTAGTTCGTGTTCAAAAATTGTACTGGAGTCTGTTTTCTTTTAGCTTGTTTTGCCTAGTATGTCTTCTTTTTGGTTTAGTTGGAAGAATAAATAGTGCTTTAATAGCAATGATTGTGACTACACATAGCTATTATTTTTTCATCTTCCTATTCTTTTTTAGGTTTTTGGTTTAAAAAATTCTAAAAATATTTGGAGGATGATGTTTTTGCAGTATTTAATCTTTATGATTTGTTATATTGCAACTTGTTATGGGATATTGGTGTTTACGTCCGTAAACTATGTTTGTCCATACTTTGTCAAAAGTAAAGTCGTTTATGATCGATATTCATGTATTGGTTAAAGAATGAATGGACTTTTGACAATTATAAAAGTTAAGCCTATATTGTCAATCTTTGACGGAAGATAGGTTAAAATCTTTTGTTTGCAAGGATTATGTCTGTTGAATGTCGTTATGCGAATAGTGATGGAAGATAGAATGAATCCTTGTGTATTCCACAGTATTGATCTTTACTGATCCATATTTTATGTAATACTGTGAGGCTCCGCAATGTGTCTTATGTTGAGCACTAAACAACCAAGTTGATTATTTTTGATTGGTTTTGTTGTTGCTCCGTAAGGTACTATATGCCGAGCATTATAAACTAAATTAATCATCTTGTTTGGTAATTTAGTTATTACTCTATAAGTTTTTCTTGTGTTGAGACGGTTAAGATAATCATTCCTTATGGTTAAACTTAGTCTTTAGCTCAGTAAGTTTACTTATGTTGAGCATAATCAATTAAATTGATCACTTTTTGTGTTTAATTTGGTTGCGTGCTCCGATTAAATTAATCATGGGTTTACTTGTGATTAATTTGATTGAGTTTTTGGATATAAAAATCATTCTTATGGTGTTGGTGTCCAATAGAAATCCTTCTTTTCTTTTGAAATTAAGGTCGCTCGTTGTTGTTCTCTCGGGAATGACATCAAATGGGGGAGGGTTCTTTTGAACTTGTGCTTAATTGTCATATCTTGAGGGGTGTGCGTCTGTGGAATTTTAGAGGGGTTATCTTGTATCTTTAAACTCCTTGATGAATGCATTTAGCTTCGGCATTATGATTGCATCTAAATTAGTTGGTATGTATTTTTTCTTTTAGTCATGAAATGTCTCTTACGGAAATTTCATTATGATCCCGTTCTTGTACCTTTGCCAATTTTATTGATAAAAAGGGGGAGAATTAATATGTAGTTCACACTACAAATACATATGGTTTTCGTATCATTGTGTAAGGGGGAGTGGTTTCCATGTGAGATGGAGTATTGACTAAGGGGGAGTGATACATATCACCATAGTATTATTGTTGAAGTTGTGATACAATTGAACTTTGACACTGTGTAATAATACTATGACATTGTATAACAATGATCGAGAATTATGTTTTCTCATTGTTATAGCTACGGATCTTCAACAACGGTGATGATAAACTTACAACCTTTGGGATTATTGGAGTACTTGGAAATGACGAAGATTTCGAGGAACGTTGAAGATTAGACATGTGGAATATGAGCTACTAAAGTTTCATTATATTTTTTGTATTCCATATGTATTGATAGTTTTGTCACTTAAATTGACAAAGGGGGAGATTGTTAGAGCATTGCTCGGTCGAACTCGCATGCGTTGCTATCTCAAGCATGTTTGTCAATGTTAGTGATCAAAACTATAAGTCTTGATTTCTAGTATACTATAGCTAAGTCTCGGACTAGGATAGAAAGTGTAGTTGAGCTCAAGGACTTCATGGCGATTCATCATACAAAAAGAAAAACTACTCAAGGAACCGGTGGAACTTCTCGACAAAAAGGTATGTGCAGACTTGAACTTATCAATCACTTAAAAGTCTATCTATTCTATCTCCTACTTCTTGAGACGAAAAGTCGTATGCTATATATATACTTTGATTATACACAATTGGTATTTCGAGCCGAGTATACCTCGCCTATCTATATCTCGAAATATGTGTTGGTAAGCTTTTCGCTTCGACCAAGTTTATCTTTACCTAGTGATGAAAGTCATGATATGTTTCAACTAGTGCGCGCATTTCAATTGTGTGTAACAAGCTAAGTTTTCGACTTCGACCAAGCTATCAATACATATGGAATGCACGCTTCTCATGATATCTTTACCCACAAATGAGAAGCGTGCATTTCAATTGTGTGTAACAAGCTAAGTTTTCGATCTAACGGTTGAGAAATATTAGCTTGAATCTAAATCAGGTTTTCATCTAACGGTGGATATTGATTGCCTTGTTACCAAGGTAACTTAATGGCAAACCCTGATTTGAAAGACTATATAAGGGGACATCTAGCATCAATGCAAAACTCATCCCCACACCTTACTGTGATACTAGTTTGCGTGCTAGAGTCGTTTCTCCTATAACCTTTGGTTTTCTTCTTCTAAAACCAGGTTAACGAATTAAAGACTTCATTGGGATTGTGAAGCCAGACCGATACTACTTTATAGTAGTTGTGTGATCTGATCTTGCATCTTCTATCGTACGAGTACAATCATATTGATTGTATTGAGATTGATATCTCCAATAGGCAAGATATAAAAAGTAATCACAAACATCTTCGTCTCATCGTTTGTGATTCCGTAACATCGTGTTTCGCTACCATACGATTAAGATTGTTGTGAGGTGATTATTAACTCTAGGTTGTTCTTCGGGAATATAAGACCGGATTATCAATTGGTTCTCGTTCACCTTGATTACTATCAAAAGACGGAACAAAACCTTTTAGGGTTTATCTGTAATCCTTCGATAGACTTGTCTGTGTGAGACAGATTTGTTTGCCATCAAGTCTTCGACTTTGGGCCGTAGCAACTCTTAGTTGTGGGTGAGATCATCTAAGAGAATCAAGTGCGCAGTATCATGCTGGGATCAGAGGCGTAGGGAGTACAACTGTACCTTGGATCAGTGGGTGACTGATTGGGGTTCAACTACAGTCCAGTCCGAAGTTAGCTTGGAGTAGGCTAGTGTCTGTAGCGGCTTAATACAGTGTGTATTCAATCTGGACTAGGTCCCGGGGGTTTTCTGCATTTGCGGTTTCCTCGTTAACAAAATTTCTGGTGTCTGTGTTATTTCAGTTTCCGCATTATATTGTTTTATCTTTATAATTTAAATAGTACAGGTTGTGCGTTAGATCATCAATTAGAGTAATCCAACCTTTGGTTGTTGATTGTCATTGATTGATCCTCGGATATTGGTCTTTGGTACCATCCGAGTTATTCCTTGTTGTAGATGGTGGATTTTCGACAAAGACTAAAATCGTAAACCCATAATTATACGAACTTCTGATCCAACAATCAGACGCAAGTATTGAGACACGAGTCTCTCATCGAATCTCTGATTGAGAATACTTCCTCTCAGAGTACATGCGGATATGTAGTCTCTCGGCTGGACAACAGCATATCTCAATGAATACTGAACACTTCAGTAATTATTTCGACATAGAATCACGAGATTGACGGCTCCTAGACAGCTTGCTTTGCTAGTATAGAGCGATAACTTCTTCAGGATACAAACAACAAGTTTTCCCTGACTATATAAAGGATATGAAGCTCCATCAAGCTCATGTCAGAATAATTAATGCTCCTAGACAACTTGCTATGCTAGTATAGAGCCATAAGTTAATTATTCCTAAATTCTTGGATTCATCCACTGAATTTCCAAAAATATTCAAATATTTTCGCAGTATTTCGTTACTTCAATCTATAGTTCTTCCCAGCAGAATTCCATGGGTTAGTAATAAATATTCAACGCACGGGCATCTGAGCTACCTCTGAGTAAGCCCCGACTTGAAAGGTGCAAGTGTACTCAACGATGATACACTAACAATCACCACACGAACGAGTATTTCAAAATACGACGAAACGATGAACCTATGCAAAATAGGAAAGAAAACAATAAATAATTAAAATATTGACCAAGGCGCCAGGAGATTAGGCTCATCGATCGGCCGGCCGTGCCGTGGCCAATCCCATGCCAGTTTTATATTTTATTATATTTTTTGTTATTTTCCTTGATCTTATGAAAATCCTTTCATTTGAACAAATATCCTTCGTTTTGAGGAAACTCCTCAGTTTCATGGTGCTTCCTTCGCATGAAGGAAATAATATAAAATTGGGAAAAATATTGTGGGGCCGTGATTGTCGTCCAACCGGCCATGCCTTGATCCCGGCCATCCCCACACCTCATGGTTCCTCATTATTTTATTATTATTTCCCTAATCTCATGAAAACTCCTTCATCTCATGGTATTTTCACAAATCCATGAAAAATAATATAAAATTAGGAAAACTCGTGGGACCG
The DNA here is from genome assembly GCF_003573695.1 of Papaver somniferum. NCBI lineage: Eukaryota > Viridiplantae > Streptophyta > Magnoliopsida > Ranunculales > Papaveraceae > Papaver > Papaver somniferum. Next base: position 116,907,804 of record NC_039362.1, read on the forward strand.
AGACCCAGCCGGTCCCACACGCCCTTTTATTTTATTAATATTATTTTAAAGTTTCCTTCATTCCATGAAACTCCTTGATTTCATGGTATTTCTCTAAAATTAGGAAAATTCCTTCAAATCATGGAAAAATAAACAGAAAATACATAAAAATTAGGGAAACTCGTGGGACCGGGCCCAAGCCGGCCGGCCATTCCCTAGCCGGTCCCACACGCCCTTGATCCCATGGAAACTCCTTAATTTCAAAAAATTCCTTTATTTCATGATATTTTCATAAATTCATTAAAAATAATATAAAATTAGGAAAAGCACCACAGGACCGTGGTCACTGGCCGGACGGCCATGCCTTGGCCTCAGCAGTCCCACGCTTCATCATTCCTTCATTTTATAATTATTTTCCTTCATCTCACGAAGTTTCCTCAGTTTCAGCAAAACCCTGATTTTGTCATATTTTCTCAAATGGTTGCTCAAACGCACGCCAGAAAATATCAAAATTTTCAGGACTGAGACACGGACATGTTGACGAAGCGAGCATGTTACCTTGACCGACCAAGGTTGGCTCTTTGGCTCGCAATGAGCCAGTCCCGCATATTTTCATGATTTGACCTAATTTGCGCAATCGCACATATTAGGTCCAAAACTCTTCCAAATATTTTTTGGAATTTCATGGAGTGATCGTCATTCGATCCCACGACTATCCAGGGATGGTTTCATGACCCCTTGGTCGGTCCTTCACCTCTTCATAATTAATTAGGTTTTATCACCTAAGGCTCAGACGAGCATTTTTCGAATAAATGATTAAACCAGCATTTAATCATTCTTTTATCGACAAATCACCAACTCTTCAAGAGACCTTGGTATTTGCTCACACGAGCATATGGGCACTACATGGTAGATCCATGATCCCATGTAGCCGATCCATCCTTCGTCCCATGGTTTATTTTGAAATAAACCATCAATTGGTCATCAATTGATCAAATTAGAGTTTATGAGTCCAAGGATCATAATTCCAGATTCGAACACTAATAACTTTACGACGATCTCATGATCAGTATTCTTATTAATTATGCTCGGTTCAACTACCTACCAGTATTCTAATTAATGTTTTATTTTGGTCACGCTACCAATAATTCATCATACGAGCAACACTTGCTCAGATGAGCAATATTTGCTCAAACCAAGGAATATTGATTCAACCCTCAATATTCAACAATTCATCGAATGAGCAATACTTTCTCACCTCAACTATCAACGTGACAATTATACCTCTGTCTCAACAGACATGTTCAATTCATGAGCTTCAGAACATTTTGCAAAATCATGTTCAACTCAGCAAATACATGGACTCATCGTCCCATAAAGTCATGAAGTCAACAACTGACTAATTAACCACGAGACGTCAATCGTGTCACATGGGGGATATCAACTAGGATTTTGGTCTGGCGGTCTACGACATGTGTGTTCATACACACGATGGGAATGTGAGAAAGTCGTGCAATCAGTTGAAGGAGTTAACAAAGTAGTGGATGGAAAATCGACCAAGTCTCCGCATGATGAGAAACTGGTTTCAAACATGATTTCCATTCTCCCACTCTTTGATTCCATCAACTGTCACACTTCATGGGATCATGGTATCTACAATTCCAGCAATATAAATAAGTTTCTGAATCATGATTGGAGAACAAAGAAGAATCTCACATCTCACAGACAACACGAGATCAACACCTCATCAACTGAGCAATTATTCTCAACTGAGCAACTTCAATCATTCAGAACTTATCTTATTTAGAGTTCACAACACACCTACAATCTTTGATTACCATTGATTCCACACATTTCTCAGCTTCCCTCCTACAGATCGACCCATCCTCTCTTGTAATCGACTTTACTCTGGAACGGCCATTGTCTTGGTTTAGGATGGAGTACTACAGATTGATCTCTCGAATTCAAAGCATTCTCTTCTTGCAGTGCATCTGTGTGAGGTTGAACATTTCGCTCGGTTCAAGGAGTCTCCTACGTACGGTCGTCTCCTCAATTCCGTAAAAACCAGCAAATCGTTTTGCCCTATCCACAGATTGGCGACCACCAGTGGGAGATTAATCTCTCGGTTGCAATCTCAAGTTTTCACAAGATGGTTGATCTTAGGTCACGTACGATCGCAGATCCTAAAACGAACGATGGTAGCACCAGCAACAACAACAATGAGGATATCCTGGAAACAATTCCGGCATCTAACACCAGCGATGATGATATTACTCCTCCTCATGCTAACACGGAAGGTCATCCTCTGTTCGGCCGACACCCTGAGGAAGTCAGAGGAAACCCACCACCTACCATTACTGATCTCATCAAAGTGCAAGAGACCCTTGCACAGAATCAAACCGATATGGCTACTACACAGAAAGAGTTGTTTGATTATCTGAAGACTCTCACTGACAAGATGTCAGAGAAAACTCAAGAAAAAGGAAAAGATAAGGAAAAATCCTCAGACGCTGATCCTGAGGTAATTCCGACTCATATAGTGGACGATGATGAAGTATGCAAAGCTGCAGACGATCCATCAGCAAAGGAATCATCGAACTTCATTACTCGGGAAGATTTGGAACGCCTTCTGGAGAATCGTGGAAAGGACAAGACCCCACATGTCCATCGTCACCATCCTACATACCCTATTGCTACGTAGAGGATTCCTCTTCCAAAAGGTTATATCTCTCCAACCTTTAATTTGTACGACGGAACCGGCAATGCTCGGGAACATGTTTCTCGGTTCCTAGAAGCTTTGGGTGAACATGAGCACAACCATGTTGTTCGCCTCAAAGAATTTTCAAAGTCCTTGAAAGGCATGGCGTACACCTGGTACAACAACATCGCACCAGGAACTATCAACAGTTGGGGAGAAATGGTTAATGCTTTCTATAAGAAGTATTTCTTCGTTTCAAAACAAGTTACCCTCTTTGATCTCGTAAGGATGTTTCAAAAGAACAACGAACATCCTAACGATTATGTGAAAAAGTTTAGAGTTCAAGCGCTGGATTGCCATGATCCGAATGTCACAGAGCAGCAACTTGTGGACTTATGCATCAACGGAATGATTACAGTCTACATAGCCTTATTGGAGAATCTCAGGTTCCAGACCTTCTCAGAACTCCATGAAGCATCCAAGAGGTCGGCAACTACTGCACCTGCTCTGCTAGAAAGGACTAAGACTGCAAAAGCTGAAGAACCACGAGAGACCAGAGGCGGCAGCAGACGTTTGATCAACAAACAATACAACCTTCAAACTTCCACAAATGTTGTTGCGGAAGGGAGCAAACGGAAAGCTGAACCACAACATAAGCATACTTCCTCAGCCCCTTCAAAGGCGCAAAAGAAGGATAATGTGCAAGCTCCTCCTCAACATATGGAAGATCCAAAAGCACCTGATTTCCCCTGCTCTATTGAAGAAGTTATCGAATTACTGGATGCCTGGATTCAAGATGGTGCAATCAAGTTGTCATATGTCAAGAAGGAACCAACTGAAGAGGCCATGGAAAATCCTCGCTATTGTCGCTTTCATAGATTTGTCAGCCATCCCACAAGTGATTGCAAAACTTTGAAGCGTATATTTAAGGAAAAGGTCGAATCGGGAGAACTCAATTTGGGGACTGAAGGAGTACACAGAGATCCCCTTCCCGTCAGAACCTTCACTCTTTCTGAACCTCCCGTCAAAGAGGCAGTTCAATTCTTAATTGAGCACATCTGCGAATTGCTATACTTATCAAAAGCTCAAAGTAAAGACATGTTTGCTGCATTAAACCACATCGTGTCAGGAAAGCGTCTACTGATTCAAGAGACATTTACTGAGCCTCCAGCGACGGACAAAGAAATGTATGACTGGCGACTGCTCACCACAGTGCACATCAAAGGAAACGAGTTCAAGAGAGCATTTGTTGATGTCGGCACTGCCGTCAACATCAACCCTCTGAAAACTCTCAGAGCCGCTTGCATTACTCGACAGGAAACTACTCATGCCCCCATGGCAATCAGAGATCACGAAGGATTTTCCAGAGACGCGTACGGCTACGTCATGCTCAAAGTCAAAGAAAATTTGGTCTGCACTGAGACCAAGTTTTACATAATCCGAGAAGATCCAGGATATGACATGATTCTTGGACGCACATGGATTCATGATGGGAAGGTGGCACTGATACCTTCAATTACACATCTCTCCGCTGAAGAAACCTCTGACTCAGAGGAAGAAAAGAAGATATCTCACCATTCGAGTATCCGTAGGAGGTCAAATCCTTGACAGAACTTACACAAAGGCCAGAGGAACATCCAAACGCTTTCGTCAAGAGATTTCGCACTCAGGCAAGTCTTATTCCTTCTCATGTGCCCATATCGTCAGTTTTCAAATATGCTTATTTGGTTCAAGGGCTTCACTCCGCAAACAATTTAACAATTGCAAGATGCTATGAGTGGATAATTTCTCCTCAGCAATATTACACCCAATGTTTAGATTCATAACTTCTTCAAGTTGATCATCCAATCAAGAGATTCATTGCGGAGGATGTGGCTAAGCATAACAGACATTATGAAGGATACTCCTTTCTGCACGAATGTCCATATGTGCCACAGCCACGGAATTTCGTCACACGAGGAGTTCCGAATCAACAGAAGATATTCAAAGCGTGGTCGACCAAACCTAACAAATTTCATGAAGGGGACCTGGTTCTCAAAGCAGCTCAGCGTGGTCTTCATTCTACAAGGAACTCCAATTGGGAAGGACCATTTATGGTTGCTAAGTCCATAACCGGAGGATACTACAAACTGATCAACACAGATGGCAGAACCTTACCAGTAATTCACGAGAATTGGCTTAAGGCGTTTTTCTGAAATTATCAAACATTTGAGGTACTGGGCTTTTGAAGCATTCATGACGTCTGGATTTGGCATTTAGGATTTTCTTTCATTGTATTTCAATTTCTTCCAAAACGTTTGCAATACTTGCAATCAGTATTTGAATTCAGCAATTTATCAAAATTCAGTTCATATTTCTCAAAAGAAAATCTCTATCAAATCCAAAAGAAAATCCTTAACCATCTATCAATCCAAAACCAGCTAATATCAAAACCCAAACAAAAACCTCACATCTCTCAGAAGTTCAGAAGTTCAAGAGATCATGAAAAGGGAAATCAAATAAAATCAATAAAAAAGGATTTTCGCTCATCTGCATCCTTCAAGGCCTGCAAAGCCGCCTTCTCCTTATTCAACTCTTCGGTCATCCTGGAAATATTGTCTTCTTTCTCCATCACAACATCATTGGGAAAGGGTATGTTGTTCTCACATGAGTCCTTGATAGCGTTCATTTGCTTACGAAGCCATTTCACATTGAAGCCAAGTCTTTCTGAATTCTCCAAATTAAACTCCCAATCAAAGAGTATATCTGGAGTCACAGTATTTCTGGCCCTAGTGCATATATCACTCACGACACGTAAGATAATACCTACTTGCATTGTTAAGGCATAAGCACGTCCAGGGTTCTTATCAACGATCATGTGACCAAACTTCTTCCATATTTTCTCATACAAGCCTGCATATCCAATGGGAACGCTGAATCCACCAACTAGTTCATGATACGGGAGTGAAGCATCAAATGGAGGATCAAAAGCAACTCCTGCACTTGGATATTCATGCACCACTATATGGTTCTCAATTACTGGGGCAACTTCTACAATCAGGGCAACAATATTCTCTACCGGTGTTTCAGTTTCTTCTGTCACTGAAGCAGCAACAATCTGGGTTTCCACAACTTCAGTGACAAACTTTTCATGGACTTGAAGTGCAGCGATGGTTGTTTCTTCATCAATAACTCCAGGGCATTCGAGTTATCCTCATTGGATTCAATATCCTCAACTTCGGTATTTGACACCTAATACGAAGATTACATGAGGTTAGAGTCACTTAAGCATGAAACCAAGTGAGATTATAAAATACAGTATACAAGCAATGCAAAATCATCAAATTTCATCATTATGCACCCAAGACGCGAGCAAATAGCATGAAAGTCATGAAGATACGTTTTACGGTAACCTCGTCTGAAGAAATTGTACTCTACCCTGTACTAGAAGACAAACTGGGAGCAATCTACAATGAATCTGAAGATGGGTCATATACCATTCTCTTCGTATGGATATCCTCTACAATGTGTAAAAATTTCATGAAACTCCGATGAACAAGCTAGGAGATGTGGTCAAAACATTGAGCAACATACCATCTGAAAAAGTTCTGAAAGTCTCATGGAAGTTTACTGTTTCGACTTTTTCAGGCACTGAACGTGCTCAAAACTTAAAAAGCTTCTGTGGTAAAGCTTGGAAATTGTCCGGGCTTAAATATGCATACGCAGATCATGAAAATCCGGCTCCAGATGAAGGTTTTATGGCATTTTTGCTAAAAGACTGAGTTCTGAATTTTCTGACGACGAATTTCGACTAAGTTTTTCATGTATACACATGGATTCTCATTCATTCATTCACAAATCAGCACTTTCATATTTCTATGAAGAGGATACAGGACATGTACTTACTTGGGGGATCTCCGAAGTGTTCGAGGAATTGGGATTGTCCGTGTTAACGACAAATGGCTCATTACTTCTATTCGGCTCCGATTCTTTGGAAGTGCCTTCGTATCTATTCTCAGAGAATGGTCGAGTATCAGCACTCTCCGTCTCCATGATGACATCCTTCTGGACACATCCTCAAAAATCAACATTTTATCTAAAAAGCATCATAATTGAATATGCGAAGGGATACTTACGGCTTCTTCTTCATCGCTCAAATCAGGAATTGTTGCAGGAAACCGAAGACCATCGATACTTGATGGAGTAAAATTCTGCAACGGAATAACAACATTGGTTTCATGATCCTAATAATGTGGGCGAGAAAAAGTCACAACAAGGGGAATACCGAGAACTCACCAAAGAACCAACTGGGACTTTATGGTATTAGGTAACAACTTATAACTTTTGTTCCTTCCTTCTCCACCGTGAAAAATCGCTTCAGTTTCTGAGAAATCTACACAGATTCGAGGTCTTACATTACGACCGTCCTGTGGTAAAATTCAGTAACGTAATTAGAATACAGTTCTCATAATTTCATGAAAATTATACGAAGAAACATAGCTGAGAAGACCCTGGAGACGATTTTCGTTTATCACCAGAGAGATACTTCAATCTTGGTCGACCAAAAATCATCTCAGTAGAAGGAGGATCCTTCACTGGAGGCTGACCAACCATCACGTAATCACGCAATCGCTGAAGTTGTTGATCCCAAAAGTCTACATAACCTGGAGTTACATATGCAAATCTCTCGGAGCAAGGGAACCAGTAATTACTTCCTTCCACATGAGTATGGTCTAAATGGGTTCTAAGTTGTTCAACTGACGGCTTCCTCCTTCAAAAAGTTGGAATACACTGATCCATACCCATTTGTCGAGCTGCTCTGTCAATATTATATTCCTCCACTGAGAGTCCTCCATATATAGCCGATATCAAATGACCAGGGGTGCAACTCAACATGAAAGATCTTTCGCCATCACTCAGATTTGCACTAGACATCAGCATCACACTCGCTCCAGTATTGAAAGTTTTTGGCTGGGAAACATAAGCAGGAAATGACACCCACGGGCGGAAGTTGAACTCAGATTCATCATCCAACACATCAATGAGGCGTGCTTTAGACCGAGGCTGCTTTGTAGACCAACGCATGATCCTGGCATTATCTTTTTCAGAGAAAATGTGACGAGCATCAACATTCGGTCCTTGAAAAATATTACGTGGAATAGGCGCATAATTCTTGAAGTTCTCCCACATCAAAGCTTGAAGAAACATCGTATTGGCATAGCACTCAATCTTTATAAAGCCATTCGATACACTGGAGTCTATAACCAAGGAGTCTAAGCTAGAATACAAAGAACCCAGGAACATGCTACCTATTAGGAGTTGCTCACCTTGATCCATCTTGATAGCAAAGGGGATCACGAAGGGCTTCAACAAGTTTCCACTGTCTTCAAATATGTCTCTCGACAGCCATAAACATAAGAAAGAAGCAACATGTAACATACCGTCGATGGGTTTATCAGAAATCTCGTCCTTTGGCCACCAGCGTGTCAACCAATGAGCATGGCACCCTTTACTACCAGATGCCTTATTCACTTCCTCCATTGCAGCTGCCAAAATGTTAGAAACCGCAGTCTCCTCATCTGAAAGATCCCCAGGGAGATTGCCCGTGATTGGGAGATGCATCAAAGCATCCACGTCCTCTAAGGTAACGTTAAACTCTCCCCATCTGCATATAAAGGTGTGAGTGGGAATACACCAACGAGCAAGTAGAGCCACAATACCTCTCGCATCATGGAAAATGAATAAGTCTCCAGAAGCCTGAATAACTCTCGTCACTTGCGCCTGATCGAGCATAGCCCTGACATGAGGGAAACCCAGCATATGTCTCGCCCATCTAGAGAATTTTTCCAAAGGTCGTCGAGAAAGCTTAAACTCTATGATTGATGCAAGGAAGATACCTCGTTCAAGACAAAACCGAATCACTTTCTTAGGAGTCACCAATTTCTTCTGAGTAACATTTCTGGGATTTATCAGAAGACGATACGCTGGAGATTTGAGATGTTTTTCAGCTTCCTCCTGAACCTCAAAAAATGCATCATCCACATTCGAAACATTCTTAATTCCAGAGGCTTCATCCTCTTTTTCGCCAACGGAAGTCTCATCCATACATTCTCATCTCTAGAGATATCATCATCAATACACATTTCATCTCTCGAAGTGTCATTAGCCTGGGAGTTGGACATCTTTGCGAAGTAGCTGTAAAATTCACACTGCATTCTACTTCAGTATATCATCCGCGTTTGATTCAATAAGATGATGAAGTCATGCAAATGGAAATTCTAGCATGTACAAAAATGGTAACTCTTAACTCTTACCTTTTACGCTTCCACTAACGATAGTGATAGTAATGCTAGAGTTAACACCTCAAAACTCGTTCGTTTCTTCGAAACCTACAAAAAACTAACGAAGCTCAGATTTTCGTGAAATCATGAACATTTCTATTGTGTAAACATTCACCATGGAATTGTGAAAACTAAAACATTATTTCATAATGAATAATTGTTTACTTTGAATATTACTCGAAATTAAACTTGGTTTTTGAAAATACATATTTACGAAAATGGGAACAATAACTCACGTTTTCGTTTTGTGAGTTACAACTCACGTAAAAAAAAATTTCTTTTCCGTGGAGCATGTCATGGTTTTGTTTACAAAAATATTTTTCTTGGACAGGCCATGATCTTACATAAAAAAAAAACTTTTTCCTTCGTATTATCGTCATTCTTTAAAACGAGGGTTTATTTCGGTTTTGTGAATTCACTTCTTTTACGATAAAACCTTGGTTCTCATGAAAGCTCATAAACTAAGTTTTATTACTGGACCTAAGTCTATACAAAAAAAATCTCTCCTAAATCAGGGATTATTATTAGTTTCTCAAACTAACGATCAAACGAACATACGTTTTTAAAAAACGAGGGTTTTCAACGAAACTCACACTCATATATGCACATGTATATAATTTTATTATGATCAAGGCATGAAAAACTCATGAAAATCATAAACATCAGCAAAAAAAAAAAAAAAAAAGGGCTTACCTGGTCAGTGGCCGGAATTAGCCGGACGGACGATCGGCGGCGGTGAAGCTCCAGCAATTTTTTTTTTACTTTCTTCGCTCGGGCGTGAAGGAGTTGGAGGGATTAAGGTGCTGGTCGTGTGAAGGAGAAATAAAAAAAAGAGGGGATTAATTCCTTTTATATCAATTTTTATTTCCAAAACCTAATTTTGCAAGGATTTCCTTATTTGGGCCCGACCCGCGAATCCTGAACGACCAAGGTTCCATCGTCCAAACCAGCGGTTCAACGCCACTTTGTGCTCATCAAACGATTCTCTATCATGCCACTGAGATCTTCATTCAAGTCATGGTATGCTCGCACTATCTAAATCCGACAACGTCTTAACTTACGACTAAGTTCAATTACTTATATTGTTTATGACCGGAAAATCACCATTCAATGCTGACTGAGGAACACAGATTTCCTCACTAAGCAGGGACTTAATGTAGATGGTGGATTTTCGACAAAGGCTAAAATCGTAAATCCATAATTATACGAACTTCTGATCCAGCAATCATACGCAAGTATTGAGACACGAGTCTCTCATCGAATATCTGGCTGAGAATACTTTCTCTCAGAGTACATGCGGATATGTAGTCTCTCGGCTGGACAACGTCATATCTCAATGAATACTGAACACTTCAGTAATTATTTCTATATAGAATCACGAGATTGACGGCTCCTAGACAGCCTGCTCTGCTAGTATAGAGCGATAACGTCTTCAGGATACAAATAACAAGTTTTCCCTGACTATATAAAGGATATGAAGCTCCAGCAAGCTCATGTCAGAATAATTAATGCTCCTAGACAGCTTGCTCTTCTAGTATAGAGCCATAAGTTAATTATTCCTAAATTCTTGGATTCGTCCACTGAATTTCCGAAAATATTCAAATATTTTCGCAGTATTTCGTTACTTCAATCTATGGTTCTTCCCAGCAGAATTCCATGGGTTAGTAATAAATATTCGACGCACGGGCATCTGAGCTACCTCTGAGTAAGCCACGGCTCGAAAGTTGCAAGTGTACTCAACGATGATACACTAACAATCACCGCACGAACGAGTATTTCAAAATACGACGAAACGATGAACCTATGCAAAATAGGAAAGAAAATAAAAAATAATTAAAATATTGACCAAGGCGCCAGGGGATTGGGCTCATCGACCGGCCGGCCGTGCCGTGGCCAATCCTTCGCCAGTTTTATATTTTATCATATTTTTTGTTATTTTCCTTGATCTTATGAAAATCCTTTCATTTGAACAAATATCCTTCGTTTTGAGGAAACTCCTCAGTTTCATGGTGCTTCCTTCGCATGAAGGAAATAATATAAAATTGGGAAAAATATTGTGGGGCCGTGATTGTCGGCCAACCGGCCATGCCTTGATCCCGGCCGTCCCCACACCTCATGGTTCCTCATTATTTTATTATTATTTCCCTAATCTCATGAAAACTCCTTCATCTCATGGTATTTTCACAAATCCATGAAAAATAATATAAAATTAGGAAAACTCGTGGGACCGGGCCCCAGCCGGCCGGCCATGCCATAGACGGTCCCACATGCCCCTTTATTTTATTATTATTATTTTAAAGTTCATTCATTCCATGAAACTCCTTGATTTCATGGTATTTCTCTAAAATTAGGAAAATTCCTTCAAATCATGGAAAAATACACAGAAAATACATAAAAATTAGGGAAACTCGTGGGACCGGGCACAAGACGGTCGGCCATGCCCTAGACGGTCCCACACACCCTTATTTTTATTATTTTAATATTATTTGCTTCCTTGATCCCATGGAAACTCCTTAATTTCAACAAATTCCTTTATTTCATGATATTTTCATAAACTCATGAAAAATAATATAAAATTAGGAAAAGCACCACGGGACCGTGGTCACTGGCCGGCCGACCATGCCTTGGCCTCAGCAGTCCCACGCTTCATCATTCCTTCATTTTATAATTATTTTCCTTCATCTCATGAAGTTTCCTCAGTTTCAGCAAAACCCTGATTTTGTCATATTTTCTCAAATGGTTGCTCAAACGCACGCCAGAAAATATCAAAATTCTCAGGACTGAGACACGGATGTGTTGACGACGCGATCATGTTACCTTGACCGACCAAGGTTGGCTCTTTGGCTCGCAATGAGCCAGTCCCGCATATTTTCATGATTTGAGCTAATTTGCGCAATCGCACATATTAGGTCCAAAACTCTTCCAAATATTTTTTGGAATTTCATGGAGTGATCGTCATTCGATCCCACGACCATCCAGGGCTGGTTTCATGACCCCTTGGTCGGTCCCTCACCTCTTCATAATTAATTAGGTTTTATCACCTAAGGCTCAGACGAGCATTTTTCAAATAAATGATTAAACCAACATTTAATCATTCTTTCATCGACAAATCACCAACTCTTCAAGAGACCTTGGTATTTTCTCACACGAGCATATGGGCACTACATGGTCGATCCATGATCCCATGTAGCCGATCCCTCCTTCGTCCCATGGTTGATTTTGAAATAAATCATCAATTGGTCATCAATTGATCAAATTGGGGTTTTTGAGTCCAAGGATCATAATTCCAGATTCGAACACTAATAACTTTACGACGATCTCATGATCAGTATTCTTATTAATTTGCTCGGTTCAACTACCTACCAGTATTCTAATTAATGTTTTATTTTGGTCACGCTACCAATAATTCATCAGACGAGCAACACTTGCTCAGATGAGCAATATTTTCTCAAACCAAGGAATATTGATTCAACCCTCAATATTCAACAATTCATCGAATGAGCAATACTTGCTCGCCTCAACTATCAACGTGAGAATTATACCTCTGTCTCAACAGACACGTTCAATTCATGAGCTTCAGAACATTTTGCAAAATCATGTTCAACTCAGCAAATACATGGACTCATCGTCCCATAAAGTCATGAAGTCAACAACTGACTAATTAACCACGAGACGTCAATCGTATCACATGGGGGATATCAACTAGGGATTTGGTATGGCGGTCTACGGCACGTGTGTTCATACACACGATGGGAATGTGAGCAAGTCGTGCAATCAGTTGAAGGAGTTAACAAAGTAGTGGATGGAAAATCGACCAAGTCTCCGCACGATGAGCAACTGGTTTCAAACATGATTTCCATTCTCCCATTCTTTGATTCCATCAACTGTCACACTTCATGGGATCATGGTGTCTACAATTCCAGCAATATAAATAAGTTTCTGAATCATGATTGGAGAACAACGAAGAATCTCACGTCTCACAGACAACACGAGATCAACACCTCATCAATTGAGCAATTATTCTCAACTGGGCAACTTCAATCATTCAGAACATATCTTATTTAGAATTCACAACACACCTACAATCTTTGATTATCATTGATTCCACACATTTCTAAGCTTCCCTCCTACAGATCGACCAATCCTCTCTTGTGACCGAATTTACTCTGGAACGGCCATTGTCTTGGTTTAGGCCGGAGTACTACAGATTGATCTCTCGAATTCAAAGCACTCCCTTCTTGCAGTGCATCTGTGTGAGGTTGAACATTTCACTCGGTTCAAGGAGTCTCCTCCGTACGGTCGTCTCCTCAATTCCGTAAAAACCAGCAAATCGTTTTGCCCCATCCACACTTGTATTTGATTAGAACTCGCAATTCCTGCTTGAGTAAATCAAATCAAGAGAGAGATATAAACTCGTTGATATACTTTTAATTAATTGAGTCTTGCTGATTCTCTTAAAAGTATATTCGAGTTTGTCCATACAGATTGCTAAGAGAAATATTGGGTGGTGTTGTTAGACCCTCGCTTTTTCAGGTATTATCGTTGTTGATCGCTCTTTCTCTTCGCGATTTATTTTCGTTTTGCATCTATCATTGTTTTTGTTTCATGCTTATGTTGTACTTGTTTTTTCTTAAAAACCATCATGTAAACGTTTCTTATTTGGAATGAAATACTAATGGTTTGATTATCAAAAAAAAAAAAACTAGACAGTCATACTCAATCTTAAGAAAAGTATATCAAAGAGTTATATCTAAATTTCTCAATTCAATCCATGACGAGGTGTCAACTCGCAAATAATATATTCCTTACTCTTCTTACACTAACTAGTAGTATACGGATAAGCAGGTTCGTCCCAAAGGAAAGTTGAGATAAAGTTGTCAGTTCAATTTCTGAATAAAAATAATGCAAGACAATGGACAAATGCAAATATGAGAATGAGAATGATCAAGGACTCTTTCTAAGCCACAAAACGTGAATCTTATTGATATAGCCAGTGTCTGCAAAGTATCTCGTTACTAACAACCCTAGAATAATTAGTACGCTCAACTACTCCGTTATTATCTCCTAAGTTCACCGGACACGGAACCGCTCGACTACCGGATTCTACTTGTCAAGTTTCCCAGAAGTACGCTCTCTAGGTGTAACTTAAACAAATGCTTTAAGTTTTATGAGATAAGGTCGCTCCTAGTGATAAAATCAAAAGCATGAATTACCTACTAGTGTCAATTTCTACATATGGATACTTAAGAAAGCCCCATCATCAATACCCATATATCGCTACTTGTACTCGGAGCATCTAGACAATTACGGGTCGAAGAAGTCTCGAATTAGCAATAGAATCATCAAACAACCATTCAATTTGCAACTTAAACGATTGAGAAATAAATTCCTAAGCATTATTGGCATGGTAGAGAATGAGCAATAACAATATAATTGCAAGAAAACAGGCAGTTTAAATATCACTTCGAGTTCATGTTTCAAACATCAAAATCGTCCATAATCAGGATGCAATTAGCTATTGGAGTTCATGGCAAAGAGATAAAATCCATAAATACAAAACCAAAACAGCAAACCAAAGTAACCCAGCTTGTGAAGCGATGTTGGTGGAGTGGTGATAGATGGAACAACAGTTGGTGGTGTGAACTGTGGTCTGGTGGTAGAATGCTGCTGTCGCGATGGATATGGACTGAACTGGTATTGTTGTGCTGCTGCTGTAGCTGCAAACTGGTCTCAATGCAAAGGGTCGATGTTGTTCGGTAGACTGCAGGTGATGGATGTATGCAGTGGCTTGAGATGCAGGTGGTACGTGAGATGCAAACTGCGAAGGTGATGTGCTGATGGTGTGGATGGTATGCAACTGATGGAAAAGACACTGCTGGTGGAGATGGATATGCAGGTGGTGTGCGGATGATGGTAGTTCAGCGAGCAAAAGCTCGCTGAAACTAGGGTTATGGCAGTAGAAGGGGGTATGAGATGATTTTCGTTCTGTAGTTTTAGGTTTTCTTTTTATATCTAAATCTTCCTGCAAAAGCGTATAACTTCACATCTTGGCTGCTGACTTCTCGCTCAACTAATACCTTCCTTGTCGGTGTCGTAACAGCTCCTAACCAATACCAAATGTCCCTTGTACAATCCACCTAACCCATGGCTAACGACTGCTCTTTTCCTGGCTGCTTTATCGCTGTTATGTTGATTCCAAATACAACCCAAACTCTGCTTAATGTCTCAACTTCTAAATATGAGTCCTAGCCACTGCAACCAAAACCACAGGATCTTGTACTCCCTTTAACCTCAATGCAAAGTCTACAGCTCCTCTTGCTGGTTGTTTCTCGGCAGAAATATGCACAAACTCTAAACTCTTCTCATACACAAGCCAAACTCGAGCAGAACCAAGGTTCCCATTCTGCCGTGTTGCTTCTGTAACTCCTCTTGGCCCAAACTCATGGCTCGAACGACGGCATGAATCTTGGTATAGGCACTGGTTCAGCGACAGCAGCAGACTGGTTCAAGCATTTACTCGAACAGCTGGTGTGCGTGTCTCGAACTGATGAGGCTTGGTACTGGCTGTTTTGTTCTCCTGCCAATTAATTCTCCTTCCCTGCAATGGA
The DNA here is from genome assembly GCF_003573695.1 of Papaver somniferum. Taxonomy (NCBI): domain Eukaryota; kingdom Viridiplantae; phylum Streptophyta; class Magnoliopsida; order Ranunculales; family Papaveraceae; genus Papaver; species Papaver somniferum. The sequence continues at coordinate 116,923,409 of NC_039362.1, forward strand.
CTCATTCTCATGCACAAACCAAACAATTATTATCATTCATAATCTCAAAACATTAACTTGAATTCCCGACAGAACCCATCTTTCCTTGCTGATTTCTGGTTGTAAATGTTGTCCATATGCTAATCCAACGCAAACCCATACTCCTAAATCATTCAGAGACTCTAAAACATTCATTTGAAAGGCATCAGTTCACTGTTCTTCATCCCTGCCTTGTCTCGGCTAATAATCCATGTCACAGCCTCTTCCATTCACTGCCAAGACCAATGGCAGAACTCATTGTTTTTCCGTGCCTTTCTGTCCCGATACTTGCCTCGAGCCAACTCCCTGTAAGCTTCTAATCTCGAGTAACTTCTTTGTAAACAACCATCGAACCATCGAACTATGGCTGGCAGCGGGGATAGAGCTTGACAGTGAACTTAAGGACTTGACCTGATGATGCAAAGAAGTGGTCGTAACCAACTTCTATGTCTAGGTTAATAGGAAGTCGGTGGTGGCCCTGATCCGAGAAGCTTGGGTGCTCCAGTAATTCATGTATTTGAAACTTCAAAACCATGATGCTCCTGTACTTCAACTCCATGAACTCCCAAGGTCGTCGAACAACCAATTCAGTTCTTTCTTCTCTTCTTTTCGGTCACATGACTCCAGAATACCTACAAATGCAAAAGAAGCGTGATATAGAAAAATATAAGAGAAAATAGTAAAGAAAAGTATAAGAAATTGATATTCAAATGATGTATTTTAAGCTCCTATCAATCCACAATCAAACAAATAGGAATTTGCGAGCCTGATTGAATATAAGAAATAACTTGGACGGTATCAAAACCAATATCCAAGTGTCAATCAATTTATATCAACAACCAAAGGTTGGATTATCTAATTGATTGAACTTATGCACAACCTGTGATATTTCAATTATATAAAACAAATATAATGCGGAAAAGAAATAACACAGACACCAGAAATTTTATTAACGAGGAAACCGCAAATGCAGAAAAAATCCGGGACCTAGTCGAGATTTGAACACCACACAGTATTAAGCCGCTATAGACACTAGCCTACTACCAAGCTAACTTCGGTCTGGAATGTAGTTGAGCCCTAATCAATTTCACACTGATCAAGGTACAATTGCGTTCCTTACGCCTCTTGACCCACGCCGGATTCTGCGCACTTGATTCCCTTAGATGATCTCACCCACAACTAAGAGTTGCTACGACCCAAAGTCGAAGACTTGATAAACAAATCTGTCTCACACAGAAAAGTCTATTGAATAGATAAATCTGTCTCCCACAGATATACCTATGAGTTTTGTTCCGTCTTTTGATAAATCAAGGTGAACAGGAACCAATTGATAAACCAGACTTATATTCCCGAAGAACAGCCTAGTATTATCAATCACCTCACAATAATTTTAAACGATTAACGAAACAAGATATTGTGGAATCACAAACGATGAGACGAAGATGCTTGTGACTACTTTTTAATCTTGCCTATCGGAGAATAAATCTCGAGCAAATCTTAAAGAAGATAGTACTCAACACGATAGAAAACAGCAAGATCAGAACATACAACTACAAAGAAAATAGTTGGGTCTGGCTTCACAATACAATGAAGTATTCAAGTCGTTAACCTACAGGGTGTCATGAAAAACCTAAGGTTAAAGGAGAATCGACTCTAGTCGCAACTAATATCACACATGAGGTGTGGGGATTAGGTTCCCAGTTGCTAGAGTTCTCCTTTATATAGTCTTCAAATCATGGTTTGCAATCAATGTTACCTTGGTAACAAAGCATTCAATATTCACCGTTAGATGAAAACCTGATTAGATTCAAGTTAATATCTTTCAACCGTTAAATCGAACTTAGCTTGTTATACACAAATGAAATGTACCATCATTTAGATAAAGGTAACCGTACTTAAACGTGTACACTTAGTTGGTTCAACAATAGTTAACAATGGTTAGCCATATGAGCACTTTCATATCAACCTTATTCATCTTTATCATAACTAGTTCAAATGACTCAAATGAAACTAGTTTGAGAGTTGTTCAATTGTTTTTATTCTCATAGAAGAATATAAGACACAATTGAAGCAAAATCGATTTTGATTCACTCGAATCATTTCATGAATATTGTAGCCACGGTTTGCAAAAGATTGCATTCCTTATTATATAAATGTATTAGTTCATGAACAAACCGATTTTAGAACATAACCTACTTAAGTATGCAAACGGGTACGCATACCTAAGTAGCCGGACTGAGTTTGATTACGCCAGTACTCGTACGGGTACGCATACCATTTTACTCTTCCAAACTCCAGTAGAAATTCACGGAACTTGAACTTCCGCCAGTACGCGTACGGGTACACATACTTAGTTCCCGGATGTAGTTGCAGGAAATCCTACACTACACCCCTCATATGATTTCAACATTAATCAACTCATTTTTTAGATTTACACTCTTAATTTTATTGATCAATCTTTGAATATTCTTACAAGAAAAGATAAAGGAATCAAGAATGACCTCTGCTCTAGGCTTTCTCTCTCCTATTTACTTGTTTCTTACTCAAAAAAGATCTCTCCTCTCTCTTTACAACTGAACAACTATTTATAGGGAAATACATAGTGGATGACAGCTAATTTGTCCTTTATTTTCGGAAATGACTTGCGATATTCTCGCAACCTTAAAAATCTTAATCTCGCAAACTCTCTAATTTTCGCAGGACCATCACATCTTTCTCATGATTTTAGCTGACGTCGTTTATTATATCATTTCTGAAATTGTTCTGCGACGCTGTTGTGTTGTGTTGTTGATAATTTCGCTAAGATATTATTGTTGCGAGATTCTGATCCTACATCTTGCCTCTTCTCATATCTTTTCTGCGAAGTAGAGAATGATGTGAGAAATGCTGCAGTTGTTCATTTCTTCATATTCTGCATTTATCACACGTACTCTTTCTTCCATCTGTTTCTTGACACGTCTTTTGTAACCGTTGTTTTTTAACCATTTATATTTTTCCGTATTAATCGTGTTTATCTTCTCGAGGAAAAATTCCCTCTATATATATTCTTTCTCATTCTCTTTTTCTTTCTTTTTATTTTCTCTGCAACTTCATCGTTCTTCTACAAATCCGTTATTGCAATTTTTCTTCTTTCTTCTTCAATCTTTTTAAGTTCTTCTTCATCTTCATACTATTTCTTCTACATATCTTCATCATTCGTAATTTTCTTCGAAATAATCTTCCTTCTACTGTTTTCCATGGATTCATCAAGGTTAGTTTTCTTTTTTCTTCTTTATGGGTTTTGCTGAAATTGATCTTGTTTATTGCCTTATTTGATGTTGTTTATGTGATTCCCATACTCTCCTTATTTCAGCAAAAGCGCCTCCAACACTAAATTTACAGTTCAGAACCCTAATATTCCCAAACCGCAGCATAAGGTTGTTGCGCATAAAAGAAATTGTGTGAATGAGAAGGCAGTAAGAAACACTATCCTTTTCTAATAACAATATTGTTTCCTCTGTTTCTTATCTGGATTGTAATTCTCAGGGTGATAAGGATGTCAATAAACCTCTCAAGAAATCTCGCCACCTTAAAACTGTTCAAACTTCCGTTCCATTCCACTTATTCATCTCTTCTAAATCTCCTGCGACATCTTCGCAAGATAAACCTTTATCTCCAATTCGCGAAAAAGCTGCCTCATACTTCATTTTTTCAGCTGACCTTTCAATGATTGAAAGCCCCCTTGTTGATCCTTCTATGAATGAAACTTTTTCTCTTCCTATTAAGAATGTTTCTCAACCTTCTATCACTGCCAGTTCTCTACCTGAGTCTTTTCTTCTTTCGAAAGAAACCGTGGAAAGAATAGATATTGCTTTCAAAGTTTTATTTGAAGTCCTGGATGATGGCAAGAAGTCTTCTATTGATCCTATCAAGTCTAATGTTTGCGAAATTCTGAGTAAGCATTTAGGTTCTGATAGAGCTGCTTCGCAAACAGCTTTGGAAAAAGAGTGTAATGCTCTTCGTCTCGAAAATCAAAAGCTTCAGAATGTTTTGTTGGATCGTGAAAATCTTCGCAAGAAGAATGATGAATTGAGAGGTATGATTTTCTTATCCATGTCTTCAATTTTCCTTTTTAATGGTTTTATCCTTCCCATATTTAATTATCCTTGAAATCCCTCTTTCGCATGTTAAGCCTTAAACCAGAAACGAATAATGGAGAGATATCAATTTGAATCTGTTGTTGAAGAAGCCCGTGTTGATAAAGAAATTTTGATGGATCAATATAACCAATTAGATAACCTCTATTCATATTCTCTTGATCATATAAATAATCTTACCAATGAAAATACCCAATTAGTTCAGAGACAAGATTTATTAAGTAATGAAGTATCTCGCCTTTCTTATTCTTTAACTAAAGCTAATTTAGGGATGGAAACTTTATCAGATGAGAATAAAACCTTATCTCAAGAGAAGCGAACTTTTTTAAACAAGATGACGATATCTTCGCAACAACTTAGCATTCTTCAGAAAGTATGTGATGACCAAGAGCAATCTCTTCGCTCTTTGAGAAATGAACTTAAAGAAGTAACAGAGTCATCTATCGCTGAAAGAGATACACTATTCAAGGTAGAATAGCTTTAAGTGTAAAGGCGAATCAACTTAAAGAACAATATCCAAATTAGAAGAATCTTATTCTTCTCTTGCGAAGAAAAATGCCTTTCTTATTTCTAAAGAGAAAAACCTTCAGTCTCGACTTAAAGGTTTAGTTGGAGATAAATTTGATGACGCAATGGACCGTTGGGAGAATAGTTGTCTGTCCTTGATTCAACACCTTATTTCGCAAAAGGAAGGTAGTCATAATAGTTTGACTGCCTTAACTATCTTTTCTTTGTCATATTTTTCTGAGTTCTTCATCTTATTGAAATTTTGTATTCTACCTTTCGCAGAGTCTGAGAAGAATCTTCATTCCTCCATTTCTGTTTTGGAGGCTAAATATGCCAAAATTCGCAAAGAAAATGCATTGCTCGTCTCTGCCCTTACTGGTTCTCGCGACCGAGCAGAAAGAAGACTTGATTATCTTGCTTATTTTAAGGATATTCAAGATAGGAATCATCAGAGAGCACTTCTTCGTCAAGTTCATCTCCGGGCTGAAGTCCTTGTAAATGATATTTATTGTCCAAATCTCTTCCTCCTACATCAATTGAACCTTTGGAAGTAGATGATGATGAAGTTCCTCGTCCTGCTGATAGTGATTATGATTATGAAAGTGGGCAGAGGATGATCTCTTGGAAGGTGAAGAAGAAATTCCTTCTAAGGAAGCATCTGCTGGTGTTAATCAAAATGAGAAAGAAATCTCTCCTGAAGAAGTAATTGCTGGCGATAATCAAGGTGCTAGTCAAGGCGAAGATCAGAACCGAAATGAAGGAGAGGCTTGCGATATTGAGAACATTGCGAATTATCTTCTTGAATTGTCTTACTTTTATCACTTTTGCGAATAATATTCTTCAACCAACTTTGGAATCAATTTTTCCTTTTAGTATTTTGTGATGAGAAAGATAATGCTTCTTGTTTATTGATTCCCATACTTGCCTCTCATTATCTTTCTTGCAAAAAATAATCTGTTACGAATACTTATAAATTTTGTTTTATCATGTGGTCTTATTTTGCCTTCCTAATTAAAGGTCTTATTATGCCACCTCTTGTCATTGCGACAAAATCGCAGGACGTCCTTGCACTTTCATGCAAAAACCCATTGATCTTGCCTTAACTTTTTCTTTTGTATTATGGCCTCTTCAGGAATGTTGCGACAATATGACAGGCCTAAATATTCTTGCGAAAATAAAGCCCCATGACATTGCCGTCTTGCGACGAAATCGCAGGACGTCTTCGCACTTTCATGCGAAAACCCATTGACCTCGTCTTATCTTTTTCTTTTGTATTATTGCCTCTTCAGGATTGTTGCACAAATATGACAAGCCTTAATACTCTTGCGAATAGAAAGCCTCATGACATTTGCGTCTTAAGACACTTATCAGCTCCCTAATGGAGGGTGCCGCCCTTATCTTCCCCCTGGTTGCCCCTTCAAGGAGGCGTACTTCTACCATACAAGGTTAGCTCCTCCCATCCAGTCTTAACACAACCAGTTTTTTCGCAGCCTCTTATCCCTTTTACCTATAGGGCTTATGGTTACGAGACTGCACCCTAAGTGGGGTTTTCTTCGGGCCGAGTGCAGTATAAGCCAAGACTTGTCAAGAATGGCAAGGTACGCTTCAAACGTCCCTGGCACTCTTGACTCAACCGTGTACCTCGGCGCCTTGATCAGATCTGCACTCCTTGGGAGAGTCCTTATTACCTTAGTCGCCCAACCCAAGTCATATGCTTAAGCTGAGAATCCAAGGTGCCTCTCCCGGATGGGCTTTATTGACCCCAAATCTCCATGACTCAGGTTCCGGTGGCGGTGTAGCCTTTCCCTGAGCCATGCAACAGGTACCCCCTAATATGACGTACTTTAGGTCTTACATTTGCCTCTTGCGAAATTTTATTCGCGAACTAGGGTGTACGCCATAAAGGTTCGCCCCTTTCTTTTATGTCATTGTTCTGTGATTATCTCTGCGAAAATTTCGCACATCATGATCTTGTTTTGATATGAATAATCTTGCAATTATTTTTCAGAATCCATAACTTCTCAAAGCTTCTTACGGATAATATCTTTTTAAATACAACCTGTTCCATGGTCTGTCAAGTCTATGACCAACATCTCTGCCTTCTGGATCCATTAATCTATAAGCTCCTGTTCCAACTATCTCCTTAATGATGTAAGGTCCATCCCATTTTTTCGCTAATTTTCCACCATTTTCTCGCTGATATATTGGTGTCTCTCGCAGAACTAAATCTCCTGGTTGGAATTCGCGTACTTTGACACGTTTATTATATTCTCGGGCTAATCTTCGCTGATAATTCTCCATATGTTGTAAAGCTTTTTCTCTTCTTTCTTCTAATTCATCAAGTTTATTTAAGATCAAACCCGCACTAAGATTTTTCTCCCAAGCTTCTCTTTTGTTGTGGAATAACAACTTCTGTTGGTAACACCGCTTCAACTCCGTATGTTAAACAAAAAGGTGACATTCCAGTAGCTTCTCTTCTAGTTGTATTATAAGCCCATACTGCATTATGTACTTGTTCGCACCATGCTCTGTGATGTCCTTCCAATTTCTTCTTTAATATATCTGCAATTGTTTTGTTTGTTGCTTCTACCTGCCCATTAGCTTGTGGATACAAAGGAGTAGACTTTCCACATTTTATCTTGAATGCATTAAGTAGCATTTCTATATTCTGTCCTTCAAACTGTTTCCCATTATCAGATACCAACTGCGCAGGAATTCCGAATCTGCAAATGATATTTTCGAATATGAATGTAAAGATATCTTTGTCGCGAATATGTTGTACCTTCACTTCTGTCCATTTTGTGAAATAATCTGTTGCGACTATTAAATATCTTCTTTGTCCAGAACCTGGTAAAAATGGTCCCACAATATCTAAACCCCACTTTCCAAAAGGCCACACACTGGTTGAAGATGATAGTGGTGCTCCAGGTGCATGTATTTTCTTTCCATGCCGCTGACAATCTTCGCAACGTCTTGATATTTGTTTGCATCTTCGTGCATGTATGGCCAGTAATAGCCTTGCATTTTTGCTCTATGTGCCAAAGATCTTCCCCCGCTATGATTGCCAGCATCCCCACTATGTAACATTTTTAGCACTTTTTCTCCTTCCTCTCGTGTCAAACATCTGAGTGATGGTCCATTAAAGGATTTTCGGTATAGCAACCCATCTCTTAATTCATAATTCGTTGCGGTTTTTAATTTGTGTGTTTCCAATCTATTTCTTGGTGTTTCTCCTTTCGCCAAATATGCATGAAGTTCCATTCTCCAGTCTGCGATAGTTCGTTTGTTCTTCTTCTTCATTGTCTATTATCATCACGTCCACTTCTTCTTCTTCTTTATTGATTGATGGTGACAGAAGTGTTTGTATTTTTATGCATCTCGCAGTTGGATCTGTCATCATGCTTGAGATGAAAGCAAAGCGTCTGCGAGTCTGTTATCTTTCTTGAAATGTGCCTCCATTTTATTTTTGGGATTTTCGCTGACAATTCTTCAACGAGCTTCTTGTATTTCTTCAAGGATAGTTCATTTGTAGTATACTCCCTTTATTTGGCGAATAACTAGCTGCGAATCACTAGTGATCCTGGCATTTTCTAGTTTCATTTCTATTGCGAATTTTAAGGCATGTATCACAGCTTCATATTCCGTTTCATTATTAGTGGATGCGAATTCCAATCTGAATGAAAAAGCCATCTTTATTCCTTCTGGCGAAATTAAAACAATTCCAACTCCATTTCCTTCTCCATTTGATGATCCATCTACCAATATCTCCCATCTATTTGGTTCTGTTATAAATCTTTTGGATCTTTTCTTCTATATCCATCATTTCTTCTACTGCTTCATCTTCTTCTAAAGGAAATTCTGCCAAGAAATCTGCAACAACTTGTGACTTTGGTGAAGACAAAATTTCATATTTAATATCAAAGTGGCCTACTTGTGCATTCCATCTCTCCACTCTTCCTGATCTTTTAGAATTCTTCATCACTGATTCAATTGGTACTTTTGTTAATACCTTTATCTTATGCGCCTGAAAATATATGCGGAGCTTAAACGATGCATAAACTAATGCTAAGATTAACTTCTCAATCTTTGAGTAATTCTTCTCGGCAGTATTAAAAGTTTTGCTAATGTAATAAATGGGTTTCTCCACTCCTGCGTCTACTCGCAATAACACAACACTTAATGCATGCGACGTCGTCGCAAGATAGATCAATAATTCTTCTCCTGATTCTGCTTTTTGTAAAATAGTTGTATTCATAAGATGTTCTTTGATCCCTTGAAAAGCTTTTTCACATTCATCAGTCCATTTAAATTTCGCACCCTTCTTGAGTATATCGAAAAAATATTTGCATTTGTCTGATGATCGCGAAATGAATCTCCCCAGCGAAGCTAGAAGACCATTCAACTTCTGTACATCTTTTATTGTTGCCGGTGTTGGCATGTCACGAATTGCTTGCACTTTTTCTGGATCAACCTGTATTCCTTCCTTTGATACAATGTAGCCTGAAAATTTTCCCGATGCAACTCCAATAGTACACTTCTCAGGATTCAATTTAATGTTATACTGCCGCATTTGTTCAAAAATCTCCCTCAGGTCTTGTACATGGTCTTTAGCTTCTTTAATCTTTACTAACATGTCATCCACGTATACTTCTAATGTTTTGTGTATCCATTTTGCGAACACCTTCTCTACCATTCTTTGGTATGTCGCTCCCGCATTTCGCAAACCAAATGGCATTTTCGTGTAACAATATAAACATCTAGGGGAGAAGAAAGCAGTATGTTCTTGATCTTCTTCAGCGAGAGGGATTTGGTTATACCCTTTGTACCCATCTAAAGACGATACTCTATCGTTTCCCGCTGCGGATTCCACCATTTGAGGAATATCTGGTAACGAAAAACTATCTTTGGGGAAAGCTTTGTTTAAAACAGTGAAATCTATGCAAATCCTGATTCCTTTGTTTTTCTTTGGGACAATGACCATATTCGCTATCCATTCTGGGTATTTAGCTTCTCTTATGATTCCCGCATCAAGCATTTTCTGTAATTCTTCTTCTATTTGGGAATGGTAAGTTGTTGCAATTTTTCTTATTCTCTGTTTAAATGGTCTCACATTTTTGTTAATATCCAACTTGTGGCATGCAATTGATGGATCTATTCCCGGTATCTCATCCATGCTTCCTGCGAAAACATCTTTATATTCTCGCAAAAGGTTAACAGTTCTTTCTTCTTCTTCCACATCCATTTTTGGTTCCAATTCTCAATATTAGAGGTTCTTCTATAGTCCCAACGTTTATTTCTTTTGTTGGTTCTGCGGCAGTGTAATTGGGTTTAGGTTCTTCCATCGGTGTTGGTTCTTTTATTGTTTTCACAGGTCCTTCTCCTTCCTCCGAAATTTCGCTGGGTATTCCGTTGCCTTCTTTTGCACTTATCATATATACTCTAAATTCTTATTCTTTCTTTGCTTCCTTTTCCAACTTTCTGCGAAATTGTTTCTTTTTTGCTTTTCCTTCATAATGCTTTACTTCAATTTGATGACATAATTTCGCATTGTCAACATCTCCTCTGATTTCACCTATTCCATTTGGTGTGGGGAATTTAATACATTGATGTAACATTGATACTACAGCTTTTATCGCATGTATCTATGGTCTTCCTAATAACATATTATATGGCGATTCCATATCCACCACGCACAGTGTTACGTGTGTTTCGATCTCTCCAAGTGGAATTCGTACCATTATTTCTCCTTTAGGTTTTGTTGTGGATCTTCCAAAGTCGTGAACAAAATATGTTGAACTGGACTTATTCATCTTTAAATCCCATTCCCCGGAATGCATGATAAAATATTAATCCACTGAACTTCCTGTATCGATTAAAGTTCTGTTCAATATCCATTCTCCCGTGGATTTTGTTGTTGTCTCCTTCTCTTTTCGCGTAATAGGCACTGTAATAACCAACGGAGATGTGTGGTTCAAATTTTCTTTTGGTATTTCTGCCGCCATGAATGTAATTTTTTGCTTTTCCCAATCTTTCAAGGGTGATGTATTTTCTACCGCCATAACCTTCCTTCGTTCAAAATTTCGTTTATGTATTCTTCCTTTGATGTTTTCATGGAATTCATTAACCACCGTTTTTGTTATCATATTACACTCCAATCTTTTGTCATCTTCATTAATTCTAATCATCTTTCTTTTAACTGGTTCACTGATTTATTTAATCACTTTCTTGATTTGAACATTCTCAACAACAATCTTCAAATTTCGATCTTGAATTCCCTGTTTCTAGCGCCATTATGTAGTTGCAGGAAATCCTACACTGCACCCCTCATATGATTTCAACATTAATCAACTCATTTTTTAGATTTACACTCTTAATTTTATTGATCAATCTTTGAATATTCTTAAAGAAAAGATAAAGGAATCAAGAATGACCTCTGCTCTAGGCTTTCTCTCTCCTATTTACTTGTTTCTTACTCAAAAAAGATCATTCCTCTCTCTTTACAATTGAACGACTATTTATAGGGAAATACATAGTGGATGACAGCTAATCTGTCCTTTATTTTCGGAAATGACTTACGATATTCTCGCAACGTTACAAATCTTAATCTCGCAAACTCTCTAATTTTCGCAGGACCATCACATCTTTCTCATGATTTTAGCTGACGTCGTTTATTATATCATTTCTGAAATTGTTCTGTGACGCTGTTGTGTTGTGCTGTTGATAATTTCGCTAAGATATTATTGTTGCGAGATTCTGATCCTACACCGGACTTCCAACAACCAACCAGTACGTGTACGGGTACGCATACCATGGTTCCCGGTTTTGGACTTTACACAAATGTGAATACACACTATGTTTATATCCAATAATGGTTACATGTTCTAAACCCTCATTTCAATCATTGAAACATTCTTGGAAGACGATAATAGTTGTCTCACACAAACTATTAGCTTCAAAGCAATTTTCAAGTGATCGAATGATCAATACGAAATATTCTGAGTCTACATCAAATGACTGTCTCAGACAAATCATGTAAGATGTTACAAGGCGATTTTCACATGATCATCTTTTGACTTTCGTCAAGAATAAAAGATGAACTTGGTTAAAGCGAAAGCTTACCAATACATATTTCGAAAAATAGACAAGCGAGATAAACTCCGCTCGAAATACCAAATGTGTATAATTGAAGTCTATATGGCAATACAACTTTTTGTCTCAAATAGGAGATAGAGTAGATAGAATTTTGAGTGATAGATGAGTTCAAGTCTCCACATACCTTTGTTGATGAACTTCCACAAGTTCCCTTGAGTAGTTCTTCGTCTTCATTCGATGAACGCCATGAAGTCTAATGCTCAACTACACTTCTTATCCTAATCCGAGACTTAGCTATAAGTAGAATAGAAATCAAGACTTATAGCTCTGGAAAATAAACTTGGCAAACAAGCTTGAGATAGCAGCGCTTGCGAGTTCGACCGAGCAGTGCTCTAACAAGCAGTATGCTGAAAATGCACTTGACATCTATACTTCCAGAGGTGCCACATTGTTGCAATAATTCCATGGATAGAAGGAGAAGTTGTGTCAAAGTTGATATTAGAATTTGGAGAACACCAAGAACTAATCCAATTATGAATTTGATGATATTGCTGTAGAAGAAGAAAATGTTGAGGAATACAAGCTTTCCAGATGGTTGTTGCAAAAGGGCATGTGAATAGCAGATGATCTATATCTTCTGTATGATTGGAGGTGCATAGCTCACAAGTAACATCGTTGACAGATGGAACATGTATCAGATTTGCTTTTAGTGGCAGTGCATTATGAATTAGTTTCCACATAAAGATCTGCATCTTATAAGGAATTTTAAGCTTCCAGTATTTTAACCAGAAGGTGTTGGAATATGAAGACAAGAGCGGGGTTTGAGTATTAATTCTACAGAGTGATACATGTAGCAGTAAGAGGCCATATCAACTTATCTTGGCTTTTCAGATCAAGTGAAATGGTTAAGATTGAATCCACCTGAAGAGGCGTAAAGAGTTGTCGCATGAGAGGAATATTCCACTGAGCAGATTCAGTAATAATTAGTTGTGAAACCCATTGAAACTCATTTGTATTCAAATCATCCCACTGATACAAAGCTAGAGATTCACTTGGTATCCAGTTGTGAGTCCAAATATTAATATTGTCACTTGATCCAACTTGCCATTTACCAATTTTTTGAACAGTTTCTAATCCATGTAGTATGCTCTGACATATCCAGCTGGTATTATGAGAACTAGGAGGTCGTTCATATTTTAAATCATGATAAGGAAAATGAATACTCTTAAGAACCTTAACCCATAGTTCTGTAGGGTTATGAATCATATTCCATGCAAGCTTAGCTAACATTGCAGTATTGTAATGGTTTAACTGCTTTAGACCCAAACCTCCCTGTCTTTTAGGCATTTTAAACTTGCTCCAAGAAATAAAATGTTTGTTGTTATGGTCAGAAGAACTATTCCACCAATAGTTTCGTTGAAGTTGATCCATGTGCTGAATAGCAAAATCTGGCAATTTAAGGAGTTGCATATGATACATACTCATAGTACTTACGACTGAGTTGAGTTGAGTGGTTTTACCAGCCTGGTTAACAAGTTTACTTTGCCATCCTTGAAGTCTGAGAATCATGTTGTCCAGAATGGGTTAGCAATTTTGAACTCTAGATCTCTTCATCAATAAGGGAATGCCCAAGTACTTCTCTCCCAGACCCATAATCTGCATATTCAGAATATTTGAAATTTTATCTCTTAGTGAAGGAGAGACATTGCTGCTGAAAGACATTGTTGATTTCTGAAGATTGATAACTTGACCAGAAGCTGAACTGAATTTGCTGAATAATATGTTGTAGATGTCGTACATGTGTTGGGGTAGCTTCTAGGAACAGTAAACAATTATCAGCGAAGAACAAGTGGCTTATTTATGGACTTGTTTTTGTAACTTTGATTCCTTTTATATGACCTTGCAGGATATGTGACTGAACTATTCTAGAAAAGGGTACAATAACTATGAGAAAAATATACGGTGATAATGGATCACCTTGTCGAATTCCTCTAGATGGAGAGAAGGAAGAAGATGGACTACCATTAATCAGAAGAGAAATATTTGTTGTAGTAATACACTGCTGAACTAAGCGAACCCAATCATGATGAAAGCCAAATTTAAGAAGAATATCAAACAAGAAGTTCCACTCTAATCTGTCGAAAGCCTTCGATATGAGATCTGACCTTTTCTTTTTTTCTTCATAAATCTTATCATCTCATGGGCAATAATAACGTTGTTTTGAATGTTTCTTCCAGGAACATAAGCACATTGAGTTGGAGCTATCAATTTGTCTAACAAAGGTTTCGATCTATTGGCAATGATTTTCGAAATAATTTTGTAACTAACATTACATAAGCTTATAGGACGATAATCACTAGGTGTTTGAGGGTGAAGGGTTTTAGGTATCAACACTTGGTAAGTATGATTAAGAGATTTAAGCATATATTTATGAGTGAAAAAATATTGAACCATACAAGTTACCTCAACTCCCACAGTTGACCAACAATGTTGATAGAAGGCTGCCTGAAACCTATCATTGTCTGGAGAAGCCCACGGTTTGATTTGAAATACAACTTCTTTAATTTCTTGCTCAGTCGGAATCTGAAGAAGCATATCATTCTCTTTTGCAGATATACAACTCTGAAATTCTGATAAGATATTAGTAACAGGTTTCATAGTTGTTGAAATTGTAGAGAAATGATGAAGAAAAGTATCTTCAATTTCAGCTCTTGAATCATGCCAGATACCAAGAGAGTCTTAAATTGCAGAAATATGATTTCTTAGTTTGTTGAAGTTTGCCTTAGAGTGTAAATAAGAGGTATTTCTATCAATCTCAAGAGAATGATCTCCAGCTTTCTGCATATAATAATCTTTTTGCAGAACCAACCAATGTTGTAAGGATTTTGATAAGTCAGAAACTACTGGGTCGGTAATAGGCAGATTCAAGTCATTACAGTGCTGAAGTTCTTTCTGAATAGAAGATATTTGAGACTCAATATTTCCTACAGTTTTTTTCTTCCAAAGTTTAAGTTCATGCTTTGTAAACTTAAGTTTCGATGAAAGCTGAAATGAAGGAGAACCCACAAAATCTTGAGACGACCAACACTTGTTGATAACTTCAGAACAAGAGGCTATAGAGAACCAATATCTTTGAAGTCTAAAAGGGGTTTGTTTAGCTTCTAAATTAGAACTGGTAGAAATAAGAATTGGAGAATGATCTAATGCTACAGGTAACAAATGTTGAAGATGAGCTGACGAATATGAATTTAACCGATAAGTATTCACAAGTGCTCTATACAATATGACTGATGTATACTCATTACCATGGAGATGATTAGACCAAGTTGTAGAAGATTCTGAATACACCAAATGAATGAGACCTAATTGCTGAATAATTGTCCTAATCCATTTAGAATGTTGGTGAGAATAATTCTTAGAACTGTGATATTTAGAATATGACATGGTGAAATTCAAGTCTCCAAGAAGTACCCAAGGAAGATATACATATGAAAGCATGTCCAAAAGGTATTGCCACTGATTTTGATTCTCTTGAAGATTGTTGGATCCATACATACAAGTTAAAAGAAAATCTGTCTGATGGGTATGAGTATGAATGATGGCATGCACATCATGTCTAGTAGTATGCATTAATTCTAAATCTATGCCTTTTTTCCAAACAATAGAGATACCACCAGATAAACCAATCGAAAGTGCACACAAGAAATTAGGATAATTATATTGACGAAGAAAAAAATGCATTTTAGGATTTTGGGTTTTGGTTTCGGATAAAAATAAAATATCATGGTCATATTTACTAATGCCAAAATGAAGATAATCTCTAGTAGAGGGATTACCAAAGCCTTGGAAATTCCAAGATAATATTTTCATTTTGAAAAGAAAATGAAAGAAAACAGCAGACAAAGAATAAAACAGTAAAAAAATGAAAAGAAGATACATAAAGTTTTTGAAAGTAAAAATATGAATTACCTGTTGTTCAGCATTAGGATGGTTCTGATGATAGAACATGGTTCTAGCAGCAATGTCCCCAGTTGTAGAAGGCATAGCAGCAATCACTTGATGTTGACTTGTATCAGTATGAACCGAGTTATCTCGATCCTCGGTTATGACAACAATGTTTATCTGAGATCTCTTTCGACGAACAAAAGTTTTACTTCCTGAACTGGTACTAGCAACAGATTCTTGACGATGAGCATGAAGAATAACTCTATCAGCAGGGGCTATTGAAGAGTTAGATTGAGAATCTGTAGCTGAAAAGTATGAGATATGCATACCATCTAGAGGTCCAGGAAGATGCGAAGTGGATGTCTCTCTTAAGTTAGACCTTCGTTGATGACCATGCTGCAAGAATAAAGTAGCCATTTCTTCTGGATTTCTTTTAGGTGGAATAACTTGTTCAACTTCATCTGGACCAAAATGTCTCAAAGTATTTTCTATGTTCAGTCTTCGAGTCTTTCTATTATCTTACAAGTAAGTATCATGAGCTGGAACTTTGCAGTGAGGACAAAGTTTATAAGGTTGTTTTTCAAAGAAGAAGCCAACATATCTCGAAACTCCAGCAACATTAGCAACATAAATACTTGAAATCATAGGAGTCGTGACATTCATCATGATCAAGGCTCGAAATTTAGTAGACTTAGAAGGATGGATACCATCTGGTTTAACAACTAAAGTTTCTCCAACAATACTACCAAACAGCTTGAGTATATCTGGATAGGTAAATTCAGGAAGTAAATATTTATATTCAATCCATATAGGATAGGTATTGAAATTCAGTTTTTGTTACGGAAAAGTTGGATGCCAATCCCGCAGGACTATAAGATGACCATCAAAGTTCCATGATCCACCAAACAAAATAGCTTTTTTATCCTCAGTATTAGTAAATCTGATAGGAAATATATTTGGTTCCAAGGATCTTACCATGAGCTGCCACTGGATGTGACCAAATAAATTTAGCAGAACTCTCAGCTTCTTGCCATAACATGATACCAAGAGCATACAGTTTACCAGCAAGACATATTTTCCAGTCCTTAATAGCTTGAGAAAGAGCAGTAACATAATGAGTTAGAACTCTAGCTCTAGCAAGATAATCCTCTAAATTGATATCCTCTATTTGTGTAGAAATATTTTGAATATGATCAGACATGAAGGCAAAATTGAAGTGAAACAAAGAAGAGGATGTTCTAAGGTGAAGAAAATTTGTAAAAAAGATGCAGGTACTTAAAGAAGGATGCAAGTAGGTGTGTGTCATAGTAAAAGAAGATATTCTGATAAGAATTGGGTGTTGAAAACTGAAACTATGTAGAATAGCAACAGCTGTGAAAATAACAGGAGGTAATGTATAATGATGAAAGTTAAAGAACTTAAAACCAATCTAAGAGATCCAAACAGTAACTAAGAGAAATACCCTGATAATATCATAATAGTGATAGACCACTGCATACAAGAGAAGCCAACATAGATGTAACCAATGAAATATGAGCCAACTGAGGAGGGGGGACATTGCCGCAACCTCTGATGCTGACAACAAGTCTTCAAGTCTGTATAATACAAAAGAAAAAATAAATTTGCAACAGAAACAAAGTATATTAAATTCGAACGTGATGAATAGGTTAATATAACATTAAACAGAAGCAGGAAAACTGATAGATGCGAAATCATAAAAAGAAGGGAAAATTTTAAACAGATGCAGAAAAAGTTATGATCTAAAGGATAAGGATGAAAATTAGGGTTGAAAAAATAAAAAAATTGAGAAAAATTAAAGAGAAAACTACAAATCTAAGCAGCGGATAAAGATGGGGATGAAGTTTAAACTGGGAGATTTGAAAGAAAAACAAAGAAATCGATGGTGGGAAAAGGGTTGACTTTGGTTAACTTTTCTCTTGACTTATCGCTTGACTTTTTCACTTTCTTCGTCGTGTGTGATTTTACTATTTTAGGATAGTTGAATCCATAGGAGTTTTCAAAACCAAATCCTTGGAGCCCATAATATGATTTTATTTTTATGTTTTAAAAAATCAAAAATTTAATGAACGGTGAACAAAACCATCTCCACGTGGAATGCTTAATCCTATGCGGTCCAGCGGTACAACGTCACACTTTTTTTTTGAAGGAATGAGGGGCATCAAAGAGCTCCTAAGATTAATTTATTAGACTACCTCATTCAAATTAAGGTTTGAAGGATTACATCTAAGAGGTGGTAGATAGACACACCCTCTTGTTTCATCATTATACATTTGATACCAACAGAACAATTGTATAATGTAATTTGCGTTTTTTGAAATTACATAATACCAAATAACATGGAAGTGAGAAAAATGATGCTACAAGTGAGAAAAATTACATAGGTTTTAATCCTATAAGTGAGAAAAATGATGCTCCAAAGAATATCTTGATCATTCCCCATACCGGCTTGTGGATCCCCCTGAATTATCACATCAATAAGATTAAGATTTTTCTTCAATTGAAATTCCAAAACACATACCTTTGTCTCATCCTCCAGAGAAGAAGTTGTATCAAAATCAGTATGGTATCCCATTTGTTTTACCAAAAAATCCTCAATATTCTTCTTGAGAAACCAAAAAAGATTTCGTCAAACATGACACATATTCTCTATTCTTCCTTTCAATGATTTGGATAGATGAGGTTCTTGAGACAAGTTTTGAAGAAAAAATCTATTGTAACAATTCCATATGTTGTTTATATCACCAAATCCCATTAAAAAGCCCCAGGACTTATGATAAACCATTGCAAAAGCGTAATAGAAGAACATAAGGCATATAATAGCCATTGAAATTAAACAAAAACAAAAACAAAAACATAAACCTAATATTGCGTAGATGCAATATTTTTATTTGAAAAGAAAAGCAAACTAATTACTACTTCATAAATTTTTTTAGTAGATCTGAAATCTCATACCAAAACTGAGTAAATCTCGATTAAGGAGGAAAACCGGGGGAGAAAATTTAGGAGTTTTCTAGGAAAAACGGTTATGCTGGGCGGAAGAGAGAGGGGTTGTTGGTATTCAGCTACTTGTTTTAGGAACACAGTTAGAGAAAGAGAGAAACACACGCCAAGTACAGCGTCACACTGATGACGTAGCATCCCATTCCTGGTACTTAAAATGTTGACACGGCGGAGTAACCAAAGTTCCATTTTTTCGCTTGTTTCAAAACGAAATATCTTCTTCTGCCCTTTGTTAAACCCTAGAAAATAACCAGAATAATCCAATATGGCTGATCCGACTCCATCACTACCAGATCTCAACAAACCTTCTTCATCTTCTGATCCGTACGTATACTCTTTCAAACCATTTCTGTGTTTGTTTGTTTCTTTGTTGAATTTTCTCAAGTGATTTTAGATGTTTTCGTTAAAATTTGTCAGAAAGGAATGAGTTTTATGTATTTAGATGATGGCTAGTAAATTGTAGATTTAGAGTAATGGGTTTCGATTATTAAGTTGAAAAACCTAAGGTTTACACTAAAAGTTACTAGTAAGTTGTCTTTTTCTTCCTTGTTCATACATAGCATTAGGTTA
This sequence comes from Papaver somniferum, assembly GCF_003573695.1. Taxonomy (NCBI): domain Eukaryota; kingdom Viridiplantae; phylum Streptophyta; class Magnoliopsida; order Ranunculales; family Papaveraceae; genus Papaver; species Papaver somniferum. Next base: position 116,942,698 of record NC_039362.1, read on the forward strand.
TACTAGTCTTATGTGATTGATCCTGAATAAAGTCCCGAACTCGAGTATAGGACTATTGGGGTTAATCGTGTTTTTTGTTTTGTATAACAGGGTAAGCCATAAGAAAGATTTTTCAACTGCTATTTTAGAACGTAAGAAATCTCCAAATCGACTTGTTGTTGATGAGGCAATAAATGATGATAACTCTGTGGTGGCGATGAACCCTGCAACAATGGAAAAACTTCAGCTTTTTCGTGGAGACACAGTTTTGATTAAGGTGAGTTTGTTTGTGTAGTAGAACAGTGGGGTTGCTTTTTTGAGGAAAATAACAATGTTTCTTGTGATACAGGGAAAAAAACGTAGAGATACAGTATGCATTGTTCTTGTTGATGAGCAGTGTGAGGAACCAAAAATCAGAATGAATAAGGTTGTGCGTGCTAATCTTAGGGTGCGGCTTGGGGATGTTGTGTCTGTTCATCAGTGTCCAGATGTTAAGTATGGAAAGCGTGTTCACATCCTTCCCATTGATGATACAATCGAGGGTGTGACTGGCAACTTATTTGATGCATACCTCAAGCGTAAGTTTTGGCAGGTTTTCATTTGTTTTTTCTTATATACCACCTTGATCTCCTTGTGATCCATCATGGCCATTTCCAACTATTTTAATTATTGTTTCGACAGCTTACTTCTTAGAATCTTATCGACCTGTACGAAAGGGTGACTTTTTCTTAGTTAGAGGGGGCATGCGAAGTGTGGAATTTAAAGTAATTGAGACAGAACCTGGTGAGTACTGCATTGTTGCACCAGATACAGAAATTTTCTGTGAAGGCGAACCTATTAAACGAGAAGATGAGGAGAAATTAAACGAAGTTGGCTATGACGATGTTGGGGGTGTCCGAAAGCAAATGGCTCAAATTCGGGAGCTTGTTGAACTACCTTTAAGGCACCCACAACTTTTCAAGTCCATCGGTGTGAAACCTCCAAAAGGTATACTGTTGTATGGTCCACCGGGGTCTGGGAAAACCTTGATTGCTAGGGCTGTGGCAAATGAAACTGGTGCGTTTTTCTTTTTGATAAATGGACCTGAAATCATGTCAAAGTTGGCTGGGGAGAGTGAATCAAATCTGAGGAAGGCTTTCGAGGAAGCTGAAAAGAATGCCCCCTCGATCATCTTCATTGATGAAATTGATAGCATTGCTCCAAAGAGAGAAAAGACACATGGTGAAGTGGAGAGGCGTATTGTGTCTCAGCTACTGACTTTGATGGATGGTCTTAAATCTCGAGCTCATGTGATCGTGATGGGAGCTACCAATAGGCCAAATAGCATTGACCCAGCTCTGAGGCGATTTGGCAGGTTTGATCGGGAGATTGACGTTGGTGTTCCAGATGAAGTTGGAAGATTGGAAGTTCTCCGGATACATACAAAGAATATGAAGCTTGCAGAAGATGTGAGTTTTGTCCATCTTGTGTTGGTCTATCTTATTTACTAATTAGATTAGAAGTTATGACATCTTTCTTCTGCCTGATTTGCAGGTTGATCTTGAAAAAGTTTCAAAGGACACCCATGGGTATGTCGGTGCTGATCTTGCTGCGCTTTGCACTGAAGCTGCTCTACAGTGCATCAGAGAGAAGATGGATGTCATTGATTTGGAAGATGAGACCATTGATGCTGAGATCCTTAATTCCATGTCTGTTACGAATGAACACTTCCAAACTGCGCTGGGCACGTCGAATCCGTCGGCCCTACGTGAAACGGTATGTCCTTCGTTATATAAACTTTCTTGATTTCTTTCTTCCTTCCTGTGTTGCAGTATATGTTGTTTGTTGCTTGGAGATAGTAGAAGTACTGATTGTGAGAGACTTTATACATGTATTTTTCAGGTTGTGGAAGTGCCTAACGTTTCATGGGAGGATATCGGTGGGTTGGAAAATGTTAAAAGAGAACTTCAGGAGGTATTTTGTCCGCTGTAGCTTTCCCTCCCTTTTATAGATAACCTCTTATTGACTTATCATGTCATTTTGACGATACTGATATTCACGAAGTACATAAGATTCTTTCTTCTTGTTGCCTCCGCATAAGTTTTTGTTTGTGACATTATGTTAAAAATGATCCATAATGCTATTCAACAAAATTTTTGACTTTGCAGACTGTCCAATACCCAGTGGAGCATCCTGAGAAGTTTGAGAAATTTGGAATGTCTCCATCTAAAGGTGTCCTATTCTATGGCCCTCCTGGATGTGGTAAAACACTTCTGGCCAAGGCAATCGCAAATGAGTGCCAAGCTAACTTCATAAGTATTAAAGGACCTGAGCTGCTTACAATGTGGTTTGGAGAGAGTGAGGCAAATGTGCGAGAGATATTTGATAAAGCACGGGGGTCTGCTCCATGTGTACTTTTCTTTGACGAACTCGATTCCATAGCAACTCAGGTATTATTAATTGAGTTCTTCCCTAGTTTTTATTCTTACACATTTTCCCCCCTTCTCCCCCATTGTCCTTAAATTAATGATTTACATGCTTATAACTTATGTTCACCATCTGTTTGGTAACAATTAGTTCTCTTTTGATTGTGATTTTAGCGTGGGAGTTCACAAGGAGATGCTGGTGGTGCTGGAGATAGGGTTTTGAACCAACTTTTGACAGAAATGGATGGCATGACGGCAAAGAAAACAGTTTTCATCATTGGGGCTACAAACAGACCAGATATTATTGACCCAGCGCTGCTCAGGCCTGGTCGACTAGACCAGTTGATTTACATTCCTCTTCCAGATGAAGCTTCCCGGCTTCAGATCTTCAAAGCTTGCTTGCGAAAATCACCCGTCGCTAGGGATGTTGATATTTCAGCTTTAGCACGTTATACCCAAGGTTTTAGTGGTGCTGATATCACTGAAATCTGTCAACGGGCCTGCAAATATGCAATCAGAGAAAATATTGAAAAGGTAACGTGCATACACAGCACAGCAAAAAGATATTATGGACATATGTTGTACTTCATGTAAATCTCCATGTTTGCTTATTAGGCAGCTAATTCTTACACTACATTTTTCATGTGTGCTTAATTACACTGGGACAGGACATTGAGAGGGAGAGGAAGAGAAGTGAAAATCCAGAAGCAATGGAAGAAGATGAGATTGATGAAGTTCCGGAGATCAAACCAGCACACTTTGAAGAATCCATGAAGTTTGCGCGCCGTAGTGTGAGTGACGCCGACATTCGGAAGTATCAGATGTTTGCACAAACACTTCAACAATCACGTGGTTTTGGGTCTGAATTCCGATTCTCTGATCGCCCTGATAATACCTCAGCAGCAGGCACTGGACCGTCTGATCCTTTTGCTATAGCTGCAGCCACCAATGTGGATGATGATGACCTTTATAGTTAGAATCTGAGTTTCCTCATTCTGATGCCATAATCTTAATACTAGTGAGTGTAGTTGGAACTTAGAACTTATTTATCTTGCTTTCTTGTTTAAATTCTGTAAGTTCCTATACAGAGATCCACTTGTGCAGTCTGTTCTGCTACTGAACGTTTAGGTATGGAAGAGACCTAAGACCACTCAACTATCAACTTAACTTTAACTTGTATAGCAGTTGCCAAAAATGAACGTCTTATTTCTCAATATTTTAGTAGGTGCATCTTGCATGTCGTCTTTTCGATATTATTTGATAGTTATCCTTGGGTTTAGTTGCGCTGCTTATTGAACTTATAGAGGAGTCAGATCCTCGATTCGTAATTGCGAATCCCTTATGCTCCATACTAATGGTGATTGTGCCTCTAGAGGAGTCTCTGGGAATGATTTTTTTATTTGTTTTGGAATCTGCACTTGATCCTACAATCAACAACCCCTCGAAATGAATTATGCATTAAATAGCTCAACCTGGTAATTTGCTTTGTTACCATTTCCGGAGAAGCTGGCTTTATGCTCATGCTTGTCTGCCTTTTTCTTCCCTAATAGCTTTTATATCGGGTCGAAAGTGGCTCAAATTAGAGCTGGCAAACGGGCATGCCGGGGCTGGCTTGTTACGGGTTACACGGATTCGGGTTAACACGGGCCAAAACCTGCGGGTTGATATTCTTTACGGGTGGTCATTTCTTCAACCCGCGCCCGTAGCGGGTAAAGCTTGCGGGTTCACGGGTTAGCTGGTTTCTGCTTAGTCAACGGACGAATTGACAGAGTTTCCTCTGATTTCTGGATTATTTCCGACCACATTCAGGCCATCAAAAACTCCTTCTCTGCAACCTAACATTCATCTAATTCATTTGACATTTCCATTCAATTCAATCAACAGATTACAGATTCAACAGTCAGTGACTCGGTGTCGCACCGAAATTTAAAAACTTAATGGAAGGATCAAGAAAATTGCAAAACTTAACAATAATTTGACACTAGTTTTGCATCATGAGAGGAACACAGACTCACAGAGTCACAGATACACAGTATACTAATCATTGTAGTTTAGTACTCATGATCAGTTCATGATATCTTCAAAAATGAAAAAAAAAACCTTCGAAACCGTAGTAATACCATTGTTTGTAGTTTTGTACTTTGTATCACCAAGTGCAACAATAAAGATATTAATAACCACATCCTGCACAAAATGTATATTATGGTTAATCAAAAAAAAGTGATAATTGTCCAAAAAACATCTCCAATCTCTTTTTTATACAAAATTTGGAGACACTGCGATAACTGTTTGTCCAAAAAAATTCTCATTTTCCATGTCTATCTTTGAGTAGCTCCAACTATTCAATATAAATCTGTAATTTCAAGCAAAAATAAATCAAACAAAAGAAAATATTCAAGTAAAAAACATGGAATTTGCATAATTACCCCGCTTTATATTGAAGAAGTACGCATACTAATTAGACGCATAAGAACTTACTTCCCCATCCTCCTCTGCCCTATCCTCCACTGCACCAAGTTCAAATCCTAATACATCTTCTCCAATAATCCCATTGTCTTCATCCATATCTTCTTTTCCTACATGGATAAAAACAATCAAAGTTATATATGAAATTTACACATTCAACTAAATGAAGTATTACTGAATTACGCGGCACCACTTAGGCACACTTACCAACTCCATGTTTCCAATCACGAGTTGTTATCAACGCCTCAACATTTTCAGGTAATAAAGAACTGCGAAACCGATCAATTACCCTTCCACCAATGCTGAATGCAGATTCCGAAGCGACGGTTGAAATAGGAATTGACAAAATATCCCCTGCCATTCTTGAAAGTACTGGAAATCGTTGTTCCTGGGCTTTCCAATACATTAGGATATCGAGCGGTTGATTAAAAAATCCATATTTCTCGTTAAGATATTGATCCAACTCTGACAAGTCAGATTGCAGATCACCACCACTTTCCTGTGCTGCAGCATATTCCTGCATGAAACAAGCAATAAGTGAGTGCAAGGACCAGTTATCTTCTATGAGGACATATAATATAACTTCATAAACGCACTTTGTTTGGTTAAAACACAAAATAATACAAGACCACATGCACTGAAATAAGTAAGCTTTAAAATTACCTGGATCCATTCACTTCCTTGATGGGCAGAATTCGCACCAATTTGAATACCAAAATTCTGAGTTTCACTACCAGAAGCTCTTGACAAGGTGTAATACTCATTATAAATTTTTTTCATATCTTCACGCACATCAACAACTTTACTTTCTAATTGTCTTACATCAGGATACAACTTGGAGTAAGCAAAGTTTAGATACTTCAGTTTCAATCTAGGATCTAACACAAGTGTCATAGCCAATATAGGACTTAAGTTCTCCCAATAACTGTTAAACTTTTGTTGAATCTCTTTCACCATGTCCCTAATGAATTCAATTTCATTTGTGCTTTCTTTTTTTAATAACACCTGAACTTGATAAACTCCTTCAAAATATAGATTGGAGGTAGGATACTTACTACCAGAAAAAAAAGTTGTGAGATCATAAAACGTCTTGAGAAACTTTGTGACCACTTCAATTTGATCCCATTCTTCGTCAGTTGGGAAGTATTTATAGTCTGAATCCACCTCCTTCAAGTGAGTGAAAACACTTCTATACACAAGACAACTGTCTAACATAAGATAAGTTGAATTCCATCTGTATAAAAAAAAAGTAACAAACATTCAATAAGTATATTATAAACAATAATAACTGTATAACAAAATAAAAGTGGAAACCCACCTTGTCTTAACATCTTGACGAATACCCCTTCTTACTGCAGACATTCCTAAAGTATCAACAATGTCCAAGAATTTTTGTTTCCTTACTTGGGACTTTTTAAGCGACTTCACTGACTTTCTTAACTTAAGCACAACTGGATCAATCTTCACAAGTCCATCTTTTACAATAAGAGCTAAGATGTGAGCACAACAACGCACATGAAAGTATCTTCCCTTGTTAAACAGGATCTTCTTTGCAACAAGTCTACTCTGCATAATTCTAGCACAAGCTCCGTTATTTGCAGCATTATCCAAGGTGATGTTGGATACTTTTTCTTCAATTCCCCAATCTTCTATCATTGAAAATAGCTTGGCAGAAAGGTTTTCACCTGTATGAGGTAGTGGAACGCAAAAGTTAAACTCCCAATTAAGTACTTCAGTTCACATGCATGAGGTGGTGGAAGATCTCAAAACTCAAGTAAAATATCACATGCACATAAAATAAAAGATCTGAACACTCAAGTAAGTGCTTCACCTGTATGAGGTGGTGGAAGTTCACAAAAATTCAGTAGATACTTCTTTAATTCTCAATTTTGATCAAGAAAGTGGACAGTTAAGCTTATATACCCTGTAGTCGTAACAGAGGTCCACATGTCTGATGTTAGACACATCCTACCTGTAAGGATTACACATACATATCAACACATCTTATCATAATCAATTACACATACATAAAAGTATAAAACAAAACATATGGTGTGGGTCAGTAGGATTTGAAATTTTGAATCGTACCTGGAGCAAGTTTCAATATGTTTCGAATTACTTCTTTTCGTGCATTATGTTTTTTGAAAATATCGGCTTTCCCAGTATTCCTTGCTATTGGTTTAACATCCTCATTTAGATAAGCACATATGTCCCTAAATTCTTTCCACTCCACCAAAGCCAATGGGACATTTCTTGCAATGAGTAATTCTGAAATAAGATCCCGAAACTTCATCTGATCAATTTTGCGTACGCGGGAAGACAACTGGCCATTCTTTGCAGATAAAATCATTTGCCCTATGTCCTGAGAATGACGCTCACGGCACTTATGCCTTTTCATAGATGAGGTTTCACCTTTCTGGCTATCATATTTATATCCCACTTTACAAGCCTTGCACACTCCCTTCTTTGATCCATCTTTATATTTAATGAGATCAAAATATTCCCAAACATCAGATCTAAGTTTATGTTCCTTTTCACCTGAAACTGGTGCAGGTGCACAATCAACAGTTGTAGAGCCATTCAAAGGATCTACCATCTCAACATCATCATCCTCACCGTCACTACTCATAACATCGTTATAATGAGTTTGTTCTTGTACACTTGACATCCTGGAATCTGGATGGAGCCACAAAGAATAGGTCAAAGACACAAAAATCAGTACATTACTTACTAGTTACTATCATGGTTCAATAACAAAACACTCAAAGAATTCAAACCAATAAGGGAAAATAACTTGGACAAGAAAAGAAAACAAAATCCATCAGATTGTTACTACTGTCTACTATCATGGTTCATGGACTAACATCAGCAATTGACTTGCAAAATGACTCAATCATCAACTTTGGTCATTGAGCAGTGAAAGTTTGAAACATAACCAATCTAGAGAAATTATCAGACATGACATGAATTACATAAACACAGTACACATAAGAACTAAAGAAGATAGGATTAGAAGATTACCTGTCCTCAACTCTGAATCTTCCACAACAAGATGAAGAATTAGCAGAGATTATTAACAAAACCCCAATTCCAGAATCTGAAAAAACTCAAACTAATCGAATCACTATCTGCAGAAGTTAAGATGGAGAAGAAGACTCGTTTTTTTGAAGATTAAAATCAATTTGAAATCACACTTACCCAGGAGTTCGGTGATTGTGAAGATTCAAGTCAAGTCTTTCAAGATCGATTTCGACATTCAACTAATCAGTGAATTGCGGATCTGCAGCTGCCGCTGCGGACGGAGAAGAAGAAAGAAGTAGAAAGCAGAGAAGATAACTAAGCTAGGGTTTTTTATGTTTTATACCCAGACACTTATACAAATTGAGAGGAACACGCGGCATAAATGGAACTGCGGGTATACGGGTTATATCCGCGGATTTACGGGACGGGCCGGGTTTATCCGTTCTCACACAAACCGGCATTTCTCCAACCCTAACCCGGTTTGTTAAGACAACCAGCCAATCCGGGTACGAATTTTCACGGACCCGGTCGGATTTATCCGCGAGTTTTGGCTGGTTTGCCACCTCTAGCTCAAATGATGGAACTTTATCACAACTTTTATACTTTACATAGTGGGGGTTGAACCAAGTAACAATATAATCTGCAAAGAAGAGCAATGAAAAACAGTGATGTTGGAACTTGGGAAATAAATCTTTGTCAATTTTTCTTCTTAGCTTTTAGCCTGCAAAGGTAGGAAACCACTCGAACACTGATGTGTAATGGACCCTAAGGGTCCTAACTTCTCGATCATATCCTGAATCTTGTCTGTTCTAGCGAGCCTATATCTTGAATATGTGGGGGATGGATAGGCTTGGTATGGCGATACATTGTTGCTGTGTACATCTACACGTCCCTGATCCATACGAAAAAAGAACCAATAAGATATTATTTGAATGGATAAAATGAACGGTAATTGGCCTAAAAAAAGACGACTTACATTCATTGTGTATTTTTATGGTAAAAATTTGCGGAATTTATACAGGAGGTTATCCAATTCCATGCAGGTTATCATGTAAAACAATATTTTTCCCACCATTAGATCCACTAAATTGGTAAGCCTTTGCAGCAATCTTGGATTCTAACACCTCTATTTGCGAAATGCGAACGTAGAAAGTCATGCAGATGAAAAAGGAAAACGTCCCCGTACCGGGGACATTTTCATATTTGTCTCACTTACATCACCTGAAATCTAGAAATGCTTCAATACAGGGCGTCTGTCTACTTGGGCACCGGTGGCTTGTACTCATCGGATTACCCCATCACCCAAATTTAAGAAAATTTGAATCAGATCATGTGACAGTGAACCCAGAGCTTAATTACATCCTAGAAAAAGATGTGCATTAATTTACTTTTAGTTATTGATAATTAATGTGTGCAACCGCGACATGTTGAATCGTGGGGCTTGATTTAATTTCTCATGGTGTAAACAGCCAACACCTTACCTGAATTTCAAATTTAAAACTAGAATATAATCCCTTCACCTTAATTTATGAAGACATTATTAGGTTTTGTTATGATCCCCAAAGACTATGAGAAAATCACGCCTACGCTAATCATTATTATTAAGGACTTATATCACCAGTTTTTATAAAATTAGTGTATGAGCTTGTTTTACCAACTGCAGTATGATTTTATATCCATTTAATCAATATTCTTGATTTTAAATCTTAAGAAAAAACATCAATTATTTTACATTGCGTGTCAAACAATCAATCTTTATACTACAGTAGTGTCCGGTGTGTCACCCAGTGGCCAGGATACATTCGGATTTCCAACTATTGGCTGTGATCTGCCCTCCCTTCCTCGAATAACGTACTGAATTTAGTAAATCCAATGGCTCTCCATTCCTCACGTCCCACGCTAGGTTTCATAAACTGGGTTTTCCATATAACGGCACGCCATTCTTTTTTCAACGTCAAATTGATATTTCAATCGACATGGCCTTTCGATTTTCTCTTAATGTTCCGATGAATGGCAAACTCATGTATTCCAAGTAAATCCAAGTAAATTATTTCTTTTGCCTTCCCTTTTCAGTAACGGGTCAGAAACCTAAGATGCCTCTCCATTTTCTCCGTTCTCTCATGTTGGAAATATTGACAACAATCGAAAAAATACTGTGAAAAATACTTAGCTCGAACCAATGGTTGATTTCTGATGCAGCAGCAAATTGTCGTAGAATAGTAGAGGCACGTATGATATACGCTATCCTAAAGACAATATTCGCCGGCTACTCCTCTTGTAGAGAGATGTTATAGCCCTATCGACGAGATACCTCCAGGATACAACTATCGTTAGCGTTCCTCACTGTAGCATACAAGAGAACACCCTTAGAACTTGGCAGCAATGATTAACAAAACTTAAAACAGAGAAAACTGGGTAGTAACTGTTTACAGAAAACAAAGGAGCAGAAGAAGAGATGTTTCTCTGTTGTATGTAATTGAGCTGAAAACTCCTCTCTTATATAGTGTTCAAGAAAAATTTGGACGTTACAAATAATGGAATAAGATTCCCATGCGTATGACAAAAGAGGGACAAAGATTCTCACTTTGTAAAGTGAAAGTTTTTGTCTGACTAGAAGACTGTGTAAAGTGAAAGCTGCTGACTAGAAGACTGTGTAAAGTGAAAGTTTTTGTCTGTCCAAGAGAAGCATGCGAACAGAAAACAGTGTATGCTTTTGTCAGTCAACAAAGAAACACACGTGGCGGACAAATCAGTCAACAAAGAAGCACGCGTGTCAGACACATAATACAAGAGAAGATTCTTTTACATGTATGGGAAAAAAAACCCGTTGTAGATGGGGAAAAAAGATTTGCTGGTTTTTAAGGAATTGAGAAGACCGTACGGAGGAGACTCCTCGAACCGAGCGAAATGTTAAACCTCACACAGATGCACCGCTGCAAAGGGGGTGCTTTAGATTCGAGAAATCAATCTGTAGTACTCTGGCCTAAATCAAGACAATGACCGTTTCAGAGTAAATTCGGTCATAAGAGAGGATGAGTTGATATGTAGGAGGGAAGCTGACAAATGTGTGGAATCAATGGTAATCAAAGATTGTGGGTGTGTGAATTCCGAATACGATAAGCTCTGAGTGATTGAAATTGCTCAATTGAGAGTAGTTGCTCAATTGATGAGTTGATGATCTCGTGTTGTCGATGAGACGTGAGATTGATGATACTGATGATGCTGATGATTCAATCATGATTCAGAGACTTATTTATATTGCTGGAATTTTAGACACCATGACCCCATGAAGTGTGACAGTTGATGGAATCAAGGAGTGGGGAAGTGGAGATCGTGTTTGAAACCAGTTGCTCAACGTGTGGAGACTTGGTCGATTTTCCACCCACTACCTCGTGAATTCCTTCAACTGATTGCACGACTTGCTCACATTCCATCGTGTGTTTGAACACACGTGTCGTAGACCGCCAGACCAAAACCGTAAGTGATATCCCCCCAAGTGACACGATTGACGTCTCGTGGTTTGTTAGTCAATTGATGACTTCGTGGTTTGATGGGACGATGAGTCCATGTAGTCGTTGAGTTGAACATGATGTTCTGAAACTCATGAATTGAACATGTCATGAGACAGAGGTATAGTTTTTACGATGAAGTGAGCAAGTATTGCTCATTCGATGGATCGTTGAATATTAATTGTTGAACCAATATTGAGCAAATATTCCTCATCTGAGCAAGTGCTGCTCATGTGATGAATTGTTGAATATTTGATCGTCTGAGCATGTGCTGCTCATCTGATGGATTATTGGCAGCGTACCAAAAATATTAATTAGAATACTGGTCGTTGAACTGAGCGTAATTAATAAAATTAATGACCATGAGGCCGTCGTAAAATTATTAAGGTTGGAATCTGGAATGATGATCTTGGATTCAGAAACCCTAATTTGATCAATTGATGATCAATTCATAGTTCGTCAGAATTTCAACCATGGGACGAAGGAGGGAGCGACTACAAGGGACTGTGGATCAACCATGTAGTGTCCATATGCTCACGTGAGCAAATACAAAGAAATCCTGAAGAGTTGACGATAATTTTTTAATATTTTTTAGGTATTTTTGATGATTTGGGGGAATTTTTCCTAATTTGAGAGAAATACCATGAAATCAAGGAATTTGATGAATTCAAGGAAAACTAATAATAAAATAATAAAACAAAGGGGCGTGTGGGACCGGCTAGGGCATAGCCGGCCGGCCAAGGCCCGGTCCCACAAGTTTTCATAATTTATTTTATTTTATTATTATTTGATGATTTGTGCAAAAATACCATGAAATCAAGGAGTTTTTTCATGAAATTAGAGAAATAATAATAATAATAATAATAATAATAATAATAATAATAACGGGCCCCTAGCTCAGCTGGTCATCCCCGTTCCCCAAAGTTTAATGCGCTCCAGGAGGTCACAGGTTCGAGTCCCCAATGGCGTAATATTGCAGGAATTAACATGAAAGGTAGTGTTAGTTTTCCCCCCTTGTGACACAATCTCAGCCCCCCCTCCCGCCGTTTCGGCTCCCTTGGCTAGGTTACCCATGAGGTTCGCTGGTAGATTAGCATAACAACCTGTTCAATTAATGTAATAGTATGTCGTTGGATCTTAGCTTGTTAGGCTTCCAAGTAGTTTCATGTAATAATATCCATCCAATAATATAATAAAATTTAAAAAATAATAATAATAATAATAATAATAAAATAATAAGGAACCGTGGGGTGTGGGGCCGGTTAGGACCAAGGCATGACCGGTTGGCCAATGGTCACGCCCCACACTCCTTTCCTTAATTTTATATAATTTTTTATGGTTTTATGGAAGTACCATGAAACTGAGGAGTTTCCTCGAGACGAAGGAGATTTGATAAAATGAGAGAATTTTCATCAAATCATGGAAAATAATAAAAATGCATTAAAAATATAAAACTGGCGTGGAATTGACCACGACACGGTCGGTCTCGTGTGTCCGTGCTCCCAGCACCCTGGTCAATATTTTTAATTATTTATTATTTTCTTCTCTATTTTGCATAGGTTCATCGTTTCGTTGTATTTTTGAAATACTCGTTCGTGCGGTGACTGTTAGTGTATCATCGTTGAATACACCTTCACCATTTGAATCGGGGCTTACTTAGAGGTAGCTCAGACGCCCGGTTGTTGATTATTTATTACTAATTGTGGAATTTAGTGGAGAATAATTCACAAAACTGAGTAATAAAATGTTTATTATTAATTCATAGGATCAGCTGAGGATTCGACTACGAATTCAGAATAATAGAGTGAGCATTACCATTCCATGGGATCGGAGATTCGACCATAGAATCAGAGTAATTAAGGTTTATGTATTACCATTTATGAGACCAGTTGTGGATTCGATCATGAAATCAGAGTAATAAGATAATATAGTTATTGCTATTCTATGAGATCAAGCTGTGGATTCGATCATAGAATCAAAACAATTGTTATTGTCATTCCATGGAACCAGTCGTGGATTCGACCATGGAATATGAGCGATTGTAATTAGGAATAATTAACTTTGTGGCTCTATACTAGCAGAGCAAGCTGTCTAGGAGCATTAATTATCCTGATACGAGCTTGCCGGTAAGTCATATCCTTTATATAGTCAGGGTAAACTTGTTGTTTGTTCCTGAAGACGTTATCGCTCTATACTAGCAGAGCAAGCTGTCTAGGAGCCTTCCATCTCGTGATGTTATATAGAAATAATCACTTAAAGTATTCAGTATTCATGAGATATGTCGTTGTCCAGTCGTGAGACTACATATCTACATGTACTCTGAGAGAAAGTACTCTCCGTTGAGAATTCGATGAGAGACCCGTGTCTCGATACTCACGTCTGATTGTTGAATCAGAACTTCGTATAATTATGAGTTTACGAATTTAGACTTTGTCGAAAATCCACCATCTACATTAAGTCCCCTGCTTACTGAGGAAAGCTGTGTTCCTCAGTCAGCATTAAATTGTGATTTTCCGGCCATAAATAATAATACCAGTAATTGAACTTAGTCGTAAGTTGAGACGTTACCGGATTTAAAGAGCATGAGCAAACCATGACTTGATGAAGGCTTCAATGTCATGATTTGAGCATCTTTTGATGAACATAAATTGGTGTTGAACCGCTGGTTTGGACGACGAGTCCGTGGTCGGTTAGGATTCGCGGGTCGGGCCCAATAAGGAAATCCTTAGAAAATTAGGTTTTGGAAATAAAATTGATATAAAAGGGATTAATCCTTTTTTTTTCTCATGACCAGCTCTCCATCATCTCTGCACCTTCACCCCAGCAGGAGAAGATTCTCGCCGCCGCCGGACCACCACCTGCCGCCGCCGTCGGCCAATTTCCGGTCGGCGCTCCCATGTACGTTTTTTTTTTGTTTGCTGATGTTTATGATCCTCATGAGTTGTTCATGCTTTGATCATGATGAAGTTATATACATGTGTGTATATTAGTGTGATTTTTATGAAAAAACCTTCGTTTTTAAAAACGTATTTTCGTTCAATCGTTAGTTTTGAAAATTGACTATAATCCCTGATTTAAGAGAGGATTTTTTTTATATATGAACCTAGGTCCATTGATAAAACTTAGTTTATGAGTTTTCATGTGTACCAAGGTTTTATCATAAAAGAAGTGAATTTTCATGAAATCGGAATAATCCTTCGTTTTAAAGACAAATAACGATGATACGAAGGAAAATATGTATGATGAACTTGTGTCCAGTGATAAAATTTTGCTTATGAGATTTCATGTAAATACAAAACTTTATCATATGTATGAGATGTGAGCTTTCACAATATTTTTTGAAATAAACCTTCGTTTTAAAGACAAATAACGACGATACGAAGGAAAATTAATTTTTTTATATATATATGTAGCCGTGACATATATTGTGTAAAATATGATGGTATATTTTATTTGCATGAATTTGTTTTCATTAGATAAAATTCTTGAGAATTTATGTAAGCAATGTTGCATTAATTGCTGTTTTTTCGAAAAATCAGAAACGTGGGTTTTGAGGAACCTTCGAAGATAGACAATATATTTATGATGAAATATTTTATTGTTATGAACTTCATAGGTCAGTTGTGTGAATGTTCACATTATGAAAATTGTGTTCGTGATTTTATGAAAAATCAGTTTCGAAATTAATAAAGCTTCGTTCGTTTTTTGCAGTTTTCGAAGAGACGAACGATTTTGAGGTGTTAACTCTAGCATTACTATCACTATTGTTAGTGGAAGTATAAAATGTAAGAGTTAAGAGTTACCATTTTTTGCTGATGTTGGTTTGTTTACACGGTAGTAATCTTTGATCTTCCGGTTCCAGAAAATGTCGACCAACAATAACAGCAATTACGATTACTGGTATTCCTCTTCTTCCTCTGGCTCTTCTGATGAGGATTCCGACGCTCCTGTAGCGAAATCAAAGGCTAGGGTTACCCAGGAAGGGGCGAAGCCTAATGTTCCTTTGGGTGAGCGAAGAGTCTCTTTTGCTGAACTCGAAAAGAAAAGAGAGCTGAAGACAAAAATGAGGATGCCCGTCAACGTGAAAAAGATCGCACCCGACGTAAGACAGAGGGTTGAGGAGAAGCGTCAATTCTTGGATGGGGTGCCTTATGATTCTGATGCTGATGCTTCTGAAGGAGAGATCACATGGGAACCATCCGAGGGTTACATTAAGCCTGATCGATATGAAAGAGAACATCAGAGGACGATGAAGAAAATTGAAGCTGAAGCTGCAGCAGAAGATAGCTCGGATTCAGATGATGATGTTATCTTCCGTCCACCGGACTTCAGCAATGATTCTGACAGTGACTCTGAAGAAGATGATTCCGAGAAGGACAGTGATGATGAAGCTGACAATTCGGATGAGTGTGACGAGTAGTTTTACTTCCATTTTCTTTAGACGTTAGAGCATTCCCTTTTAGTCTTCATAGTGGATATCTTTCTTTTAACTGTTTAAACGACTTTACTTCAATTAGACTTTTCTTCTGAATGATGAACATTTTGTTAACGTCGATTTCTTCGAATCCATGACATGGACCAATGTCCATATATCCAAATTCATCATGACTTGTCGATTTTCATGAGAAGTAACACACAGCCGAGAATTCATGACGTGTACAAGGCCGCGTGGCCTATCCTTTGACCCGTGATGTTCAGTCCCCAGTGTGTTATTTTCCTCCGCGTCTTCGGTATCGATCTTTTAAGCCTAGGGTTCCAGTGAAACTTGTAACTGAGTTGACCATATGACTATCGCCTGATATATATATATATATCTTCAAGACTCCAAATCTATGATCCACGCAGATATTTCTTACATTCCTGAGTCAGTTTCATCGTGCAGAGAAGTTTTGATCCTACCCTCTTGTCGTCATGTCGAGCAATAGCATTTCTTCTCAAGATGATGTTCAGTCGAAGCGTGAAATAGCAACGTCTATCTCAGTAAGTTGTACACTTCTTCTTCTTCCCCTTTTTTGTCTTTGTTCAATCGAGATTGTTGATCACAAGAGAATGATTTGTCGTAGGACTGTAAGAAGAATGCTACTCCTCATAATGCAAGGCCTAAGCGGACTGTTAGAGCTCCTGCCCGGGATGGATCGGCTCGTGCTGAAGCTGGATCATCCGTAAGTAAACCTATGACTCTTGAGATTGTACTGAGTCCCGGGATTAACACTCCTTCGTTTCATCGTAGGCGGATGTCCGTGCCGTCGTCGATGCTAGACGACGAAAGAGTGGAAAGTCCGTGACCGTGGTTGAGGTTGAGGAAAGCAGTAACCAGGCATGTGAAGATTCTGTAGGATCCGTGGAGACCGGAGACGGTGTCCATGCTCGTGAATACCCAACCGCTGGACTTTTATTCGAAGCCCCATTGATTAATACCTTCCCAGATAATGAAATGGTCGGCAGATTCGTGGTTCCCAAATGTCATGCGTCTCTGTACACCAAGATCTGGAAGAAGTATGGTCACATTGCTACCACAGAAGTGTGGAAAGGTTTTCTTCCAACCCTTTTAACCACGGTAGCGGGGCTATTGTCGATCATCGAGGAAATGAATTAGATGCACTTGCGAGACGTCAAAAACCATGAACTGCACCAATGGGATGAAATGATCTCGAATTGTGAGGTATTGCGATTCAATGTAAGCTGTCTCCGTCGTCGTCTTGAGATAATCAAGGTTCATAAGGCGGCAGAGGCTGCTGATGCAATTTCCATGAATGCAGCTTTACTGGATGAGGAGAGGATACTGGCTCTGGAGTCGGCAAGGGTTGAGAAAGCGGTCGAAGACTTGAAGGCAAAGACCAAGATTTTTCAGAAGAAGCTTGACGAGGCTTCTTACAGGGATTATCCGTTGCTGGATGGTTTGCTTTGAGTGAGCATTTGTGGTTGTTGTTTTTTGAGTAAATCTGAGTTTCTAGTTAGGTGAAATAGTTGATCATGGTATGAATGAATTTTGCTCATTTTTGAAATGTTTAATGAACAAAGGAGCATTCGCATGCTCTTTGGAGGAATGAAATTACATTTTTGAAAATGCTTGAAATGATAAAGAGGTAGTTTGTTTCATGGATCAGGCATAATAAGCTTTGAGCCATTTGCCATTGATGATGTTTCCTTCCTTTCCTCCATTGATTGCTAAAATTTTGTAGTATCCGCTAGACACTGCTTTGATAACAACATATGGCCCTTCCCATTTAGGAGAGAACTTAGGAGCGGACATGTCTTGTTGAATGTGCTTTGCCGTCTTTAATACCAAATCTCCTACTTGAAATGTTCGAGGTCTTACCATTTTGTTGTAGGCTCTGGAGATCCTATGTTTGTAGGCTTCCACATATTTTTCCACCTTGGTTCTCCTTGATTCCAGCATATCTAGCTCAGCGATTCTTGATCTGGAGATTTCGCTCATCCCATTGTACACCACTGGATGCTGCAGTCCTGGCTGAGGGAACTTTGATTTCTGCTGGAAGTATGGCGTCGGCTCCATAGACAAGGGAATATGAAGAAGTACCGATCGAGATCCTTGGTGCAGTTCTGTAAGCCCATAGAGCCATGGGTAATTTCTCATGCCATGATCCAGGATTGTCATGAATCGTCCGACTGATAATCCTGACCAAAGTCTTGTTGGTACTTTCTGCTTGATGATAGGCACATTTTTGTGTCTTGTAATCTAAATTGTACATATTATTAGTGCTCGATTTTATATTTATTATGGCTTTTTATGTCCCTGTAGGTATTTTTGGAGAAATAAGCTTTTGCGGCGAAATTGGCTAAAAAAGTGATGTTTGCGCTCGTGGGAGAAAATTACTATTCGGACTCTCAGTTTGGATAAGGGGCACTTTAATTACTAAGGGGCACTCTACTGATAAGGGGTACCCTCTTTACTATTTGTTGCCGCATGCTATTTACACCCCATCACAGGATAAGGGGCACTCCATCTTCACGGTTTAAAAACAGAAAAAATGGCGGGAAAGTCACGTTTAAAAGCTGCTCACCTGCGAACTTCTGGATTGGATTTTGGACGTGATTTTGATAGATTCAATTACTAAATTTGATTGGTCTAGACTTGTATGAGATGAGCAGAGTGAGCATGGGTTTTGAAGAAACAAAATTGGGCTGGATCATCTATATGAAGTTACACAGGGAGAAGAATAATTGTCACCTGCGAACTTTTCTGCTTTGATTCTGCACGAGATTTTCTTGTAGTTTTTCACGGGTATGGATTGGGTTTGGCCTGTTAACATACAACAAGATTTGTGGTTGCTTCGAAATCGAGAAAAGGAAGGTTCCCACATGGTTATCTTAAAACAGGGAACTAAGTTATTACCGGGTTTGTTTGGGATTGTCTATGGAAAGTACGTGTGTAGAAAGGAAATATATCTGTTCGGGATTTGGTTTTATCAAGTTAGGGAAGTTTTGGAAGTTTGAAACAACTCAGTCGACGCGTGAATAAGGTAGCAGTGAGATTTTCCCGTGACTTGGCTTGGAAGGAAAGAAGAGATTTCGAAGAGATTTTGGAGAGATTAAACCGGCCTGTGGCATATAAATAGATTGCTGGGAGGTCGAACAAGGGTTATGCAAGTTTAGAGGGAGTTTGGGGAAGTTTTTGTGTCGCTGCAGAGCCGAAACTCAAGCTGCAGGAGGAGTTGCAGCAGCAGCAGGAAGAAAACGAAGCTGAAGAACATACAGCTGTGCAGGACAGTCGTTCATAGGGTCTTAAATTTCAAATCCTGTAACAGTCCATTAGTAACAATTATGTTCAGTTTGCAACAATTCCTTGTAACACTCGATCTGTAACAATTATAACTGTTACGATTAAGCTACTTTCATTCTTTTCTCACATACCTTCAATAAAAACACCTTTTGAGCCATGAGATATTATTTTGAGCGTGTTTTCACCATCAAGAGCTAAACCCCTTAGACGAGGCGACGGAGGAAGCCATTGTTCCATGAAAAGTGGTATATTTCTATTTTAATTAATTCTTGCAATTTCTTTTATGATTATTTGCATGGAACCAATATTGGAAAATTGATTTTTATTGAATGATTGTGATCCGTTTTGATGGAGCATGCTTAGTTTAAGACTTTTTATGTTTCATGCTTGATGTATACAATTGTTACTTCAAAAATCTACTAAAGGCAATATATTAGAATCACTTTAAACGCAAAGAATTGCATGAATATTGATTAGATTAAATCACTTAATTGGTCAATGGTGGAATCCTGAGTCTCGGTACTTTTTATAATCTTGATAACAACTTTATCTTGAGTTTTTATTTAAGTCTAAAACAAATCTCCACAAGTAGTGAACGACAACTTTACTACCACTTTCTACAACAACATAAAAACCACATCAATTTTTGGCGCCGCCGACGCGGACTTGTATTTAGATTTGTTTTAGGTTTTTTTTTATTTTTATTATTTTTTGTTCTTTTTTACGCGTTTTAGTATTTTTCGATTCTTTTCAGATTTGGAGCGAAGCTACAAGGGAAGAAAAAGTGTTATAAAAGGAAAGCATCGCCAAAGAAGGAAATAAAAGAGGAATCCAAAAGGAGTGAAGAGGAAGATTTTGTATATAGTTATTTTGTTTTATTTTTAGAAACTGTAAATAGGGTGTTATTTTTGTAATTTTTCTTTTCCTTTTTGGACATTTTTATTTTTTGACTTTTAGGACATTCTTGGACATTATTTTTAAACTCTAGGGAAGGGCCAAAATTAAATATCAATTGTTTGCAGGGAAGGACGACAGTTACGATACTTTCTCGGCCCCTCGGGTTCGTACACTGACATCGGAGTCGGTGGCCTGAGTCGACTTCAACGGTTCATCGCCCATCTGGTACGGGAGGTAAGATTCTATCCACCCACGAATCCCCTGTCAGTGGGTTTTATTTCGTGTGACAACTCACACCCCTGCAATAGAATGTCGAATTGGTATTACAATAGCCAATACAACGAATATCAGACTGAGTTTCAAAATGGACGTTACTACTTTGACCATAGTGTGAATATGGTTGGGAACGTCAGCCTTTTGAAGGTTATGGTCCATACCATGGTGAGCCCAATTACTATCCACACGCCAACCGGTCATACGAGCAAAATTCCTGTCTACTAGAGTCAACACGTAAGTTAGCTGAGTCGACACATAAGTTAGCAGAAATGAATAACTTAGTTATGGACGAAAGCAATGCAACGAGTGAACTTTTTTTCCTAGATTCAATCAGGAAGTCATGTGAGTCGACTCAAAATATTTTGTTAGAGGCCCAGAACATAACTGCTCTTAATTTCCAATATAGTGTTTCCAATAGTACCTTTGAAAATGAAGATAGTTATTCATATAATCAAGATGACGAGGATAAAATTGGTAACACTACTTGTTTAGATGAGGTTCAACCATTTTCATTTTATTATAATGATGATTATGATGAGGATAGTATTGATGAAGAATTTGAAATAAGTAGGCATAATGATCAGGAATTTGTTACTCCAATTGAGCTTAATAATGATAATGTTTCTAGTTCAAATCCAAATAATTTTAATAATTATTCACCTATTCAAAAGGACGAGGATTTGACTAGAGATACCCCCGTTTTAGACGATGTAGTATTTCCTTTTGATTACGAAGCTAATAATGGTTTAGAGGAACGAGTTTTTCCTGAGAATATTGTTTTAGAGTCTAGCGATTTAGAAACATTAGTCTTAGACAAAGAAAGTGAACTCGTAGAGATGAGTGAGGATGAACCTGACTTAGAAGAATCAATTGACCATTTTCAGGATTCATATGACCTTGAAATTAGGAAAGTTGTGACTAGTCTTTCTAGAGACACTGAAAACTCTAAGTTTGGGGGTGATTATCACTCTCCATGTTCTTTAACTATTAGAAAGGTCCCTCACTTGGGACTTGACATATGTGCCTCAAGCTTTTTACAAGATTATCTTCATACACGTTTTCCTGAACCTAGTGATGTCCATAAGGAAGTTCAGTTGTTAGAAACCCATCCTCTGGTTGATGTGGTTTACCCAGGCTATGATATCCAGATTGACTTTGTTTTCCCACCAAATATTTTTCAACCAATTGTGGGAACGTATAAGTTTCATATGTGTCAATTATTAAGTTTTGAGACTAAACCTAATTACTTTAGGAGATTAGGGTCGACACATTTGTTTAAGGAAGACCACCACTCTCATTGTGGTCAGCTGTGTGAGTCAAAACTGATTGACTTTAAGGATCCACAATTATTCAGGTTATTATTATGTGCTTCTAAGTTTTTACTTGAGTTTTTCCAGACTCTAATACCTGAACCAGACCTTAGCTTTGAGGAATTCCAGCGCATGAAAATATTTTATCTAGACCCTTTCATAGAGCCTGAACCTGAACCACAGCTAGATGTAGTTGTCTTAAACAGGAAACTAGACAAGGGTGCGCTTTATTTGTTAATTTTCTTGGCATGTTGCAGATTCCTTTTACTTGTGATAGCTCTATTTGGTTTTGACGACCCACAGATATTTCGGCTATTACTTTATGATACGAGGTGATTAATCCTTTCTTATGTCTGGCTGAAGACGTTAAACTTAGCACTTCTTGGGAGGTAACCAATCTCATGCAACACGGTAATATCTTTCCTTAACTCTTTTGCTTCAATGGTAACAGTTTCTCCTTGTTCATGCTTTTAATTTCATCTTTAGAACATTGAGGACAATGTTAGATTTAAGTTTGGGGGTATGGGAGAAACTTTTTAGTTGCATTAATAAACTCCAGAGTCTAGAAATTTATGCATATTAAGGATCGCACTAACTAATCTAAGTGGATGGAAGCATTTTGGTTGTAGGAGTTGAGGAACCAATCTGATTAGATGGCAACATCTAAAGAGTCTATTCATAAGAGCACAGAGCTCAGGTGTTAGGAGTAACATGGTAGTTTCGCCATATCTCGTTGAGTCCTTTTCACTTCTGTTTTTATTCTTCTTTTTAAATATGTTTCTAAGTGATTTGGTGGGGCTCACGATTCAAGGTGTTACCAATGCTAGGGTGAATTAGAGTGATTGAGATACTATTGAAAGAAAAAAAGGTTGAAAAAAAAAAGAGACCAGACCATTTGACCAAAAGGAATAAATTCAATAAAGTCGACCACTGGTACCCTTGTATATGCCAGTTGTGTTGACCTAGAGTTAGGATTATCAATCACTGGTTCCCTTGTATATGCCAGTTGTGTTGATATTAGTCAGACTAGTACCTCAATCCATTAGGATAGGTTCATTTTGGCGGAGGCCTTCAGACAGATATGGGAAACGCCGTTCACTTAGTAAACATCAAAACCATCTATGTTTTTCTCTATATCCATCTTCTTGATCTATCCATGTGATTAGTTTTGACTCCGGATATTGATGTCCATAGTGCGACTATCTGAGTAGAGCTCTGTCACTTTATATGAATTTTAGTATGATTGAGTGCAAACTCGTGTACAACAATTGGAATTTCGCATCAGGGTACTTCCTCTTATAGTCAATAAGTATGCCAACCAAGAAGATTCTTTAGTGCCTTCCAAGGTTCTGCGTAGATAGTTAGGGTCTGGAGTAAAGGTTTTGTGGGTATATCTCTTGTAAGCCCTCCCGAGACTATAACTCGGCCACTAGGTCCACTTAGGAGTTTAAAGGCTTATTGCATACGCTAAATGCAATTGACGATACCTGCGACAGTGAGTTAGGATTTTATTTTCCATTTGATTTGCTCGAGGACTAGGTATTTGATAGGCACATTTTTGTGTCTTATAATCTCAATTGTATATATTATTAGTGCTCGATTTTATATTTATTATGGCTTTTTATGTCCTTGTAGGCATTTTTGGAGAAATAAGATTTTGCGGCGAAATTGGCTAAAAGTGGTTTTTGCGCTCGTGGGAGAAAATTACTATTCGGACTCTCAGTTTGGATAAGGGGCACTTCAATTACTAAGGGGCACTCTACTGATAAAGGGTACCCTCTTTACTATTTTTTGACATGCTATTTACACCCCATCACAGGATAAGGGGCACTCCATCTTCACGGTTTAAAAATGAAAAAAATGGCGGGAAAGTCACGTTTAAAAGCTGCTCACCTGCGAACTTTTGGATTGGATTTTGGACGTGATTTTGATAGATTCAATTACTAAATTTGATTGGTCTAGACTTGTATGAGATGAACAGAGTGAGTTTTGAAGCAACGAAATTGGGCTGGATCATCTATATGAAGTTACACAGGGAGAAGAATAATTGTCACCTGCGAACTTTTCTGCTTTGATTCTGCACGAGATTTTCTTGTAGTTTTTCACGGGTATGGATTGGGTTTGGCCTGTTAACATACAACAGGATTTATGTTTGCTTCGAAATCGAGAAAAGGAAGGTTCCCACATGGTTATCTTAAAACAGGGAACTAAGTTATTACCGGGTTTGTTTGGGATTGTCTATGGAAAGTACGTGTGTAGAAAGAAAATATATCTGTTCGGGATTTGGTTTTATCAAGTTAGGGAAGTTTTGGAAGTTTGAAACAACTCAGTCGACGCGTGAATAAGGTAGCAGTGAGATTTTCCCGTGACTTGGCTTGGAAAGAAAGAAGAGATTTCGAAGAGAATTTGTGAGAGATTAAATCGGCCTGTGGCGTATAAATAGATTGCTGGGAGGTCGAACAAGGGTTATGCAAGTTTAGAGGGAGTTTAGGGAAGTTTTTGTGTCGCTGCAGATCCGAAACTCAAGCTGCAGGAGGAGTTGCAGCAGCAGCAGGAAGAAAACGAAGCTGAAGAACATATAGCTGTGCAGGACAGTCGTTCATAGGGTCTTAAATTTCAAATCCTGTAACAGTCCATTAGTAACAATTATGTTCAGTTTGCAAAAATTCCTTGTAACACTCGATCTGTAACAATTATAATTGTTACGATTAAGCTACTTTCATTCTTTTCTCACATACCTTCAATAAAAACACCTTTTGAGCCATGAGATATTATTTTGAGCGTGTTTTCACCATCAAGAGCTAAACCCCTTAGACGAGGCGACGGAGAAAGCCATTGTTCCATGAAAAGTGGTATAGTTCTATTTTAATTATTTCTTGCAATTTCTTTTATGATTATTTGCATGGAACCAATATTGGAAAATTGATTTTTATTGAATGATTGTGATCCGTTTTGATGGAGCATGCTTAGTTTAAGACTTTTGATGTTTCATGCTTGATGTATACAATTGTTACTTCAAAAATATACTAAAGGCAATATATTAGAATCACTTTAAACGCAAAGAATTGCATGAATATTGATTAGATTAAATCACTTAATTGGTCAATGGTGAAATCCTGAGTCTCGGTGCTTTTTATAATCTTGATAACAACTTTATCTTGAGTTTCTATTTAAGTCTAAAACAAATCTCCACAAGTCTGAGTGAACGACAACTTTACTACCACTTTCTACAACAACATAAAAACCACATTACTTGACCATTTCCTTGTGGATTGTAAGGTGTGGAGAAGATTTGTTTGATCCCATATTTATTGAGCAGCTTCTCAACATCTTGATTGGCAAAAGGAGTTCCGTTATCTGTGATGATATGCTTAGGAACTCTGAATCTGCATATTATGTGCTCTTTGATGAAGGCGGCAATCGTAACTCCAGTGGTGCTTCGAAGAGGAATAGCTTCGACCCATTTGGTGAAGTACTCTGTCGCAGTGATGATGTATTCATGTTGTTTTGAAGTTGCTGGATTGATCTTCCCAATGATGTCTAGTCCCCCGCTGTAGAAAGGCCACAGACTATTCACAGAATTCAACGGGAGACAAGGAGTGTGGATGAGATTACCATGGGTTTGGCATTGGTGACACCTCTGAACGTGTGCGGCTGCATCATCTTCCATGGTTGGCCAATAATATTTCTCATGAATTTTTAAAGAAATAGTTTCCTCTTTCCTTGATGTTATCCATCATGTACTTCCTTCAGGTTTGTAGGGATTTCATGTTCGGCTAAGCACCTCAGTAAATTTCCACCAAAGCTTTTGCGGTATAAGATCCCATCGAGATAGACGAATCTCTTAGCTTTCTGAATAAGTTTGACTGCTTGCTTCTTTTCCAGCGGTAGTTCGTTGTCCCGGAGATATTTGATGTAAGGCTCCCTCCAGTCCCCAGTGTGGTGGACGGTCAAAACCTCCAAGTGATGAGGAGGTGTTTGGCAAACAGGACAAGATCCTTGTAAAGCTCTTGACTGAGTCTCCATGGATGTCCAGTAGTACCCCATTCTTTGAAGCTTTCTGTAAAGTGGTACCACTAACGTTTGCCCACAGACTTCCTCATGTATGCGCTTGAGCTGTTCCTCCGCTTCGTCGCTCCCAAAACATCGTGATAGAGATCCATCAGGGTTTCGATAGTATAGCCCTCCATGAAAGAAGAAGTAGTTCTTCAATTCCTTGAGGCTGACTTGGCCTTCTGAGATAGAGCTGCTCAATTCATGAATGATGGGTGCTCGCCAATCGTTCGCTGGAATGTCTTCGATCTGAGTGAGCCAAGTCGAAGATACTGTACGTCTCTGTACAGTGATCGTTTTATGTGCTCCTTCGAATTGCAGCTTGGAGGCGAGAGTTGTTAGGCAATCAGCATACCTATTGTTAGTCTGTCCAGTATGGACGATCGTTGCGTCAGAAAAATAGGTCAACAGTCACTGAGCTTCGGTTCTGAATGGAGCAAGTGTAATTTCTTTGAGAGAATACGTTCCATTCATATGGTTGACCAATAATTTTGAATCTTCTCTTATCTCGAGGTGTGTTGCTCCTGCTTGCTTGGCCAAGGATAATCCTAATAGGAAGGCTTCATATTCCGCTGAGTTGTTGGTGCAGTGGAAATCCAACTTGAACGAATGTGAGAAAACTTCACCAGATGGAGACACCAACGCTATGCCCACTCCTTCGGTGTCACTAATAGGGGTGGCAGATCCATCAAAGTATAGAAGCCATGTTTCTTCCTTGATGACCAAGATGTCTGGGAATTCTCCGGGCACTTCTTCATATAGTGTTGTTGTGTCTTCCCCTAGAAAAGCGGCGAGCAAGTCTTCGACCGCTTGACCTTTGATGGCTTTAGGTGGCGCGCAAGCTATGTCAAATTCTGACATCTAGAGTATCCACTTCGCTGGTCTTCCTATCAAGGCTGGCTTTGATGGCAAAAACTTTATGGGATCGGCTTTGGAGATGAGTACGACCCTGTTAGATAGTAAGTAATGTCTGAACTTCTGGATTGCATGTACCAATGCCAGGCATGCCCTTTCAGCCTTTGGGTATCAGAGTTGAGCATCTCTCATTGTGCGGCTGAAATAGTAAATCGGTCGTTCGACGCCTTCGTCGTCTTCCTGAGCGAGGAGTGCGCCGATGGCGACGTCACTGGAGGCTGTGTAAAGAATCAGAGGTCGTCCCTGCACTGGAAACCTCATGACGGTCGGTAACAATAATATCTGTTGTATTTTATGGAAAGCTTCTTGTTGAACAGCTGTCCAGGTGAAGCTTGCTCCTTTCTTCAGCAGAGGTGTGAACGAAGCAATGAGTTGAGCTATACCAGGAATGAAGCGTCGAATGTAATTTACCTTGCCCATAAAGCTTTGTAGTTCCTTCACGGTACGTGGAGGAGGCATGGTGGTAATAGCTTTTGCCTTGTCTGGGTCGACTTTGATCCCTTCAGCTGTGACCAGGAATCCTAAGAATTTTCCGGAAGAAACTCTGAATGCGCACTTTAGAGGATTCATTTTTAATTTGTATTCTCTGCACCTTTCAAACACCTGCCTTAGAACTTCGAGATGAGATGCTCGAGTCTTCGATTTTACCACCACATCATCAACATAGTCTTCTACTTGCTTGTGCATCATGCCGTGGAATATGGCAGTCATGGCTCGTTGATAGGTGGCACCAGCATTCTTTAATCCAAAGGGAATCACAGTGTAGTGAAAATTCCCAATGGGAGTACGGAACGCAGTCTTGTTGGTGTCATGTTCATACATCTTGATCTGGTTGTACCCACTATAGCCGTCCATGAATGAGAACATACCGTGACCACTGGTTGCATCGACGAGCATGTTAATGTTGGGTAGAGGAAAATCATCCTTTCGAAAACATTTATTCAAGTTCCTGAAGTCTACACAACATCTGATTTGACCATTTTTCTTCTTAACAGGTACCACATTTGCTAGCCACGCTGGATGAAGAATAGTCTTGATGAACCCTGCTGCCAACAGTTTCTGGATTTCGACCTTGATTTGATCCTCGACTTCGTGTCTAAATTGCCTGGGCAGTTGTTTGACAGCTTTGGAACCAGGGACGATGTGTAGGTGATGGGTGACGAGTTTGTCATCTAGACCCGGCATTTTTTCGTACGTCTAGGCGAAGACATCTTAATATTCTTTCAATAATTTTACCAGCTCGGTCCGCTGATAGGCACATTTTTGTGTCTTATATAATCTTAATTGTATATATTATTAGTGTTCGATTTTATATTTATTATGGCTTTTTATGTCCCTGTAGGTATTCTTGGAGAAATAAGCTTTTGCGGCGAAATTGGCTAAAAAAATGGTTTTTGCGTCAGTGGGAGAAAACTACTATACGGACTCTCACTTTGGATAAGGGGTAACCTAATTACTAAGGGGTGACCCATTTCCAGGCATCTGCTAAAGGGAGACTGGAACTGGATAAGGGGAGGTCATCTTCATAATTCAAATACAAGTTTTGGCGGGAAAATGCATGCATCGAGGAGCAGATTTGGAGATCGAATTTCTACGTGATTTTAGGAGATTCAATGGTTGTATTTGGTACGTATGGACTCTACAAGACTCAACAGGTCTGTTACAATCGATTGGACCCAACCAATTGGGCTGGAATGGCAGGGAGAAGTGATCAAAGTCCAAACAGGACACGTACGCTTCTGTTGAGTTTGAAGATTTTGTGAGGAATATTTGGGAGAGTTTCACGCTAGTGATTGTTGTGCTTGGTCCTGTTCAAGTCTTGATAAGAGTTTGGTGGCAAGTTTATAGCTAACAAACGCGTACATGGAGATCACAAGAGAGATATTCTCTCAACAACGCAGAGAAGAAAAAAAAAAAAAAAAAGTCGCGGATTTAGTAGAGATTTTTCGGGATTAGAGGACTATATAAGAGTTGGTTCAAGTCATAAAGAGGGTGAGAAAGTTTTAGAAACCCTTAGGAGAGAGTTGGGAGTTCACGAGAGACGAGAAGAAGAAGTTACATGAGGTATTGTTGCTGCTGCTGTTGCTGCTGCTCGAGGAGGAAGAAGAAGACGAAGAACAGACTCGCAGAGTCCGTCGTTCTTCGACAGTCTTAAAAGCAGAACAAGTATCGTTCTTATACAGCAGTAAAGGCTTATCGTTTACAGCAGTCTCAAAAACACTTATCCCTTTGTAACAGTGACGCTGTAACACTTCTACAGCGTTGCTAATTCCTGTTTCATCTTATATACATCAATAAAAACACCTATTTTAGCCATGAATACATCTTGTGAGTGTGTTTTTGGGATGAGGAGCTAAACCCAATCCCAGGGGTGATGGAGGAAGCCATTCTTCCAAAAGTTATGTGGTAAAATTCATTTAAATTTATTTATGCAATCCTTTTATGATTAATTGCACCGAATGAAAATTGAATAAATGATTTTTATTAATTAATTGTGTTTTCTCTTGATGAAATATGCTTGGTTTATTGCTTTTGATATTTCATGCTTGCGATTAACAATGGATGTTTTGAAAATCTGATTTAGGCAATGATTAGAATCACAATTGTTTTTGATTTGAATTATAACGTCTAGAATTGCATGATAATAATTATTATTGAATCACATGAATTTTGGTGAATGGTGAAATCCTAACCCCTGGTGTTTCCATAATATTTACATCACCTTTGAATTTAATTTGTTTTATCTTTAATTTTTTATTAAGTCTAAAAATTATTTCCTTCACAAGTCTGAAAAGAACCCAGTTTTTACCACAACTACAACATCATTTGAAAAACCATCAAATTTTTGGCGCCGCCGACGCGGATTTGTGTTTAGGTAGCATTTTTTTTTTAGATTTTTTTTTTTTATTATTTTTATTTGTTCCTCTTTACGTTTCTTTGGGTGTGTCTTTGATTTGCAGGTTTGAAGTTGGATACTAAGGACTTGGAACAAAGCTTAAAGCTAAAAGAGAAGAAAAAGAAGACAATTTTTGTTTTAGGATTTAGTTTTATTTTATTTTTATTTTTTTTTCTTAGAATTGTATTAGGAAATATTTTGTAATTTACTTTTTCTTTTGCACTTTATTTTTGTGGACTGTGGACTTTAAACTTTGGACATTTTTATTTTTATTTTTATACCCTATGGAAGGGATCCTTAAATACGAACTGTTTGTAGGGAAGGACGACGATTACAATATCGTCTCGGCCCCTCGGGTTCGTACATGACATAGGAGTCGTGGCCCGAGTCGACTACAACGGTTCATCCCCCGTATGGTACGGGAGGTAAGTCCAATCGAAACACTCGCGAATCTCCTGTAAGCGAGTTACTGTATTCCTTAAGGTGATAATTGTTTGAGGACGAACCAGACTGTTTTTAAATTCCTAGTAAAGGGCAAGGCCTGGCCAATACAAGATAAGGGTTCGGATTTAATCACCGCTCCCTTCTTGCCCGCCTTAGGAAAACGAAACCTAACGCGAACCCAAGCTTTAAAATCTGATTAGAAAGAGACCTATAGGGTATCGAGCTTGTTAGAAAAATTTTCGAAGGATATTGGTTACCTTTTAAGCAATCTCGAAGTTCATAATGGTTTCTGTGAGTTGAATGCGTGACTGCGCCGCCTTGTGATAGCGGTGAGGCCTTGGGTATCAAAGCTCCACTGAGCTTCCCTCGCCTCAATTCAACTTACTTTGATTCGGATTGATTCCAGAGGGGTTTGCTTAAACTGTAACGAATTCCCCTTCGAGAGATAGAAGCTAGTCTAGAAACAATCTAAGTGGAGCCATCATGCTTTTTGTTTGCTAGATTCTATAGGTTTGATTTGGTCGAGTCAGCCTTGTTTGTGATTGTGTAGAATTCCCTTGCAATTAAGAATGTCGAACTGGTATGATAGAAGCCAATACAATGAATATCGACCTGAATTTGAATATGGACATCATCAGTATTATGACCATAGTGAGAATAGTGGCTGGGGACGCCAACCTTTTCAAGGTTATGGTTCATACCATGGTGAGCCCAATTACTATCCACACGTGCATCAGTCATACGAGCAAGAAGATTATAGTACTAGTTCTTCGTCTCTAGAGGATACAATCAAACTATTGAAAAGTAGTCCTTATTATGATCCTTCAGTTCCTATTCCTTCTCTAGAAGAGACTCTCAGGAATTTAGCTGAGTCATCACGTCAGTTAGCTGAATCGACGTATAAATTAGATGAGGTGAATAATGTAGTTATGGACGAAAGAACTGCAACAACAACTGAATCTGTAGAAGATATCCTCAATAGATTAACTCAAAACTTAGATCCTACACTAAGGGAACTTTCTTTGGAAGAGACCCTTGAGAGGATAGCTGAGTCGACACGTAGACTTGAGTTAGAGACGAACGAAAGTATTGCTCGAAATAACTTGAATTGCCAATATAGTGTATCCAATAATACCCTTGAGAATGAAGATAGTTTTTCACATAATCAAGATAACGAGGTTATAATTGGTAAAACTACTTATTTAGATAAGGTTCAATCATCTTCGTACTATTATGATGATGAGGATAGTAGTGATGAAGAATCTGAAATATGTAGGCATAGTGATCAGGAATCTAGTAATCCAATTGAGCTTTATAGTGATTATATTATTTCTACTTCAAATCCAAATAATTTTTATGATTATTCACCTATTCAAGAGGACGAGGATTTGATTAGGAATACCACCGTTTTAGACGATGTAGTATTTCCTTTTGATTACGAAGCCGATAGTGGTTTAGAGGAACGGGTTTATTCTGAAAATGTTTTTTAGAGTCTAGCGACTTAGAAACAATAGTCTTGGAAGAAGAAGATAGACCCGTAGAGATGAGTAAAGATGCACTACCTGATAATAACTTAGAAGAATCTCTTGAATATTTTAAGGACTCTGAAGATACGGAAATTCAAGAAATAATTAGAGGTCTATCTAGAGACACTGAAAACTCTAAGTTTGGGGGTGATTATCACTTTCCTAGTGCTTTACCTTTAACTCTCAGAAAGTCCCCTCACATAGGACTTGATATCCATGCCTCAACCATCTTACAAGATTATCTTCATACTAGGTTTCCCGAACCTAATGATGTCCTGAAAAAAGTTCAGTCGTTAGAAACCCATCCTCTGGTTGATGTGGTTTGCCCAGGCTATGATACCCAGATTGACTTTGTTTTCCCACCAAATAGTTTTCTTCCAATTGTGGGAACGTATAGATTTCCAATGTGTCACTTATTACGTTCTGAGACTAAGCCTAAGTACTTTAGGAAATTAGAATCGACACATTTGCTTCAGAATGACCACTACTCTGACTGTGGTCAACTATGTAAGTCATACCTAATTGACTTAGAGGATCCTAAATTATTTAGGTTATTTTGTGATTCCAGGTTCTTATCTGAGTTTTTCCAGACTCTAGGACCTAATAATTTGGATCCTACCTATGAGGAAATGCATCCGAGGAAAATAGTCTATTTAGACCCCTTCATAGAACCTGAACCTGAACCGCAATTAGCGATAGTTATCCAGAAACTAGGTAAGGGCATGCTAGTCTTGTACATTTTCTTGGTTCACTGCAGTTTCCTTTTGTCAGCTCTTTTTGGTTTTAAAGACCCACAGTTATTCCGGCTACTGTTATACGGTTCGAGTTGACTAATCCTTGCTTAGTCTGGCTGAAGACTTTAAACTTAGCACTTCTTGGGAGGTAACCCAATATTCATGCGACACGGTAATATCTTTCCTTATCTCTTTTGCTTCAAATGGTAACAGTTTCTCCTTGTTCATGCTTTTTTTTCTTTAGAACATTGAGGACAATGTTAGATTTAAGTTTGGGGGTATGGGAGAAACTTTTTAGTTGCACTTTTGAAACTTCTAGCGTCACATGGTATCCGGTTAGCTAAGTTTACATATTGTTTCTCACCGAAAAGATAGAAATTGGAATGCTACAGATAACAACTTATTGAGACATTAGAGAAAAAGACATTGAGATCCTTGAAATTCAGGAGAGAACTTGTTCTTTTTAGAGGGTAACCGTGATGGACCTAACCATACATGATGGAAAGGCAAGTAGGTCAGGAAATGCCAGAAAGACAAAGCAACCTCACAATGTAGTCTTAGTTATTGGATTGCGACTCGCTCTCAGTAGAAACTTATCATCATCAACAAGCGGAGCGACATCAAAATCTATGAAGAAAGTGAAGAAGTTTTAGGTTTAGAAGCAACAATAGAAGAGAATAATTCAAAAATCAAAGTTGAAGTTATAAGAGCAAATGATATAAGTTGTTAGAATCCATGATACCAAGACATCACAAGTTGCGAAGATCCAAGTTTTGAAAGTCCTTCTCTCATGGCCATGTAAATTTTTGTCTTGTAATTTTTTTTTATTTTAGCCAAAAAAAAAGAATGAAAAAAAAAATGAAAAAAAAAATGAAAAAAAAATAATAATGAAACATCATTACGTTCTTTTTGTTCAATAAGGCCATAGGGAAGAAGAAATTTATAAGTCAAGCAAGAAATCGAAGAGAAGAGTTAATTGTCAAGGTTCTATGAGGTTCGAGAGTTTATCATCAACAATTGAAGACCGAAGAAGGCGTTCTTTCTACTGGGCACTGTGAGAGAGTCGAAGAAAGATGCATTTTGGTTGCTTTGTTAGTCTGCTTTCAATCTGGCACAAGATCTTTCTAGCACTGGTTTAACTCATCACACGTAATTAGTCCAGCTGTATAGCAGATGTCCCTCTCATTTTTATCTCTCTCCTAATCTTATCCAGCTGTAAAGCAGCGGACGCATCTTACAATGTTTATCTAGCTGTATAGCAGATATCTCTTTATCTAGCAGTCGTGTGGATGTGTCTCCCCTTTTCTTCAGTTAGCTTTAGAGCTGACACCTTTAATTTCTCTGGCATTCTAGTTACTTGGAGATAGGTTGAGAATATGTATGTTCTCATAGCTCTTTGGATACTTGTGACCAATTAGGAGTAAAGGTTTTGTGGGTATATCTCTGGTAAGCCCTCCCGAGACTTTAACTCGGCCACTAGGGCCACCTAGGGGTTTAAAGGCTTATTGCATAAGCTAAATGCAATCGACGATGCCTGCGACAGTGAGTTAGGATTTTATTTTCTATTTGGTTTGCTCGAGGACTAGCAAATAATAAGTTTGGGGGTATTTGATAGGCACATTTTTGTGTCTTATATAATCTCAATTGTATATATTATTAGTGCTCGATTTTATATTTATTATGGCTTTTTATGTCCCTGTACGTATTCTTGGAGAAATAAGCTTTTGCGGCGAAATTGGCTAAAAAAATGGTTTTTGCGTCCGTGGGAGAAAACTACTATACGGACTCTCACTTTGGATAAGGGGTAACCTAATTACTAAGGGGTGACCCATTTCCAGGCATCTGCTAAAGGGAGACCGGAACTGGATAAGGGGAGGTCATCTTCATAATTCAAATACAAGTTTTGGCGGGAAAATGCATGCAGCGAGGAGCAGATTTGGAGATCGAATTTCTACGTGATTTTAGGAGATTCAATGGTTGTATTTGGTACGTATGGACTCTACAAGACTCAACAGGTCTGTTACAATCGATTGGATCCAACCAATTGGGCTGGAATGGCTGGGAGAAGTGATCAAAGTCCAAACAGGACACGTACGCTTCTGTTGAGTTTGAAGATTTTGTGCGGAATATTTGGGAGAGTTTCACGCTAGTGATTGTTGTGCTTGGTCCTGTTCAAGTCTTGATAAGAGTTTGGTGGCAAGTTTATAGCTAACAAACGCGTACATGGAGATCACAAGAGAGATATTCTCTCAACAACGCAGAGAAGAAAAAAAAAAAAGTCGCGGATTCAGTAGAGATTTTTCGGGATTAGAGGACTATATAAGAGTTGGTTCAAGTCATAAAGAGGGTGAGAAATTTTTAGAAACCCTTAGGAGAGAGTTGTGAATTCACGAGAGACGAGAAGAAGAAGTTACAGGAGGTATTGTTGCTGCTGCTGCTGCTGCTGCTCGAGGAGGAAGAAGAAGACGAAGAACAGACTCACAGAGTCCGTCGTTCTTCGACAGTCTTAAAAGCAGATCAAGTATCGTTCTTATACAGCAGTAAAGGCTTATCGTTTACAGCAGTCTCAAAAACACTCATCCCTTTGTAACAGTGACGCTGTAACACTTCTACAGCGTTGCTAATTCCTGTTTCATCTTATATACATCAATAAAAACACCTATTTTAGCCATGAATACATCTTGTGAGTGTGTTTTTGGGATGAGGAGCTAAACCCAATCCCAGGGGTGATGGAGGAAGCCATTCTTCCAAAACTTATGTGGTAAAATTCATTTAAATTTATTTATGCAATCCTTTTATGATTAATTGCACCGAATGAAAATTGAATAAATGATTTTTATTAATTAATTGTGTTTTCTCTTGATGAAATATGCTTGATTTATTGCTTTTGATATTTCATGCTTGCGATTAACAATGGATGTTTTGAAAATCTGATTTAGGCAATGATTAGAATCACAAATGTTTTTGATTTGAATAATAACGTCTAGAGTTGCATGATAATAATTATTATTGAATCACATGAATTTTGGTGAATGGTGAAATCCTAACCCCTGGTCTTTCCATAATATTTACATCACCTTTGAATTTAGTTTGTTTTATCTTTAATTTTTTATTAAGTCTAAAAATTATTTCCTTCACAAGTCTGAAAAGAACCCAGTTTTTACCACAACTACAACATCATTTGAAAAACCATCATCCGCTCTTCTGGTGATAGCGCTGAACTGATCAAGATTGGCCTTGGATCATTTTCAGTCCCAATGTTGATTGTTTCGAGATCGTCAGTGGTAGAGTCAGTTCTGTCCTGTAGTTGTCGTGGAGCATCTTGGACTTCTTCTTCAAGTGATAGCTCACTCTGACACGATTCTTCATGGTGGGGAGACTTTTCATCGTTCTCCCCGATTAATTGCTAATCTTTCCGTCGGCGATAAATGACTCTCTCTTCTACGTCTCGATCGGTCATGAAGTTTGTCCCTGGAGTTGAGACTTGATCATTATGGCGTTTAGTCGGTGTAGTAGGTGACTTGATTATTTTAGCAGCTGAGGACGACGTATCGTTATCAGCCTTCTCGATAGTGTTCCATCTTGGAAGTGGAGTACTGCGAATTCTGCTTGGAGGTTCCGGGACGCCTTTTTGAGATTCAAGGAACTCAGTATCATAGACGGGAGCATAAGGAGATGATGAAGCCGGAATGCGAACGATCTTGTTGTCGAGCAGGGCCTTCATGCATTGATGGTATGTTGAAGGAACCACCTTGTTATCATGGAGCCATGGGCGTCCCAGTATAATGTGGTAGTCAAGTTCTTGTTTGATCACATGAAACTTTGATTTCGATCGAATCGGCCCCACCCTCAAATCTATGTATGCATATCCATATGTATAGCTTTGACTTCCTTCAAATCCTGTCATTAGGATGGGATAGAGAACGATTTTACCTTGTGGGAATCTGGCCATCCTGAGAGTCTTCATAGTGACAATGTTGGTGGAAGCACCGGTGTCAACAAGAGCTTTTCTAAATTCGGTGCCTTTGATGAAACCAGTGACATACAATGCTCGGTTGTGTCCTTCATCCGTCATGAGATCTTCTTCTCCAAAAGAGATGTTTTCGATCGAAGGTCCAGGCACTAGGGAGACTTCTTCAACTGATGGTGTTGGTGACGTTATTTGTACGCTGGATGATATCTGGTTAAATGCTGAAAATGTGTCTGTGCGCTGATCCCTGGAGAAGTGCAGGAGTTCGCATAGATTTTTAATCAAATGTGTGACCTCTTGTTCCACCGTCTTCTCGTATGTGGTGAAGCTGTTGATTTGAGGGTCAGATGACGTCTTAGTCCCCGGTGTTGAGGCTTCTGGAGCGTAGATACTGCCTAACTCGGATGTCAATCTGATGAGAAAGTCGTGGATGTGGTTTATCGTCTCCTTCATCAGGTCCATGTTCCTGGTATGGACCTCTAGTATTTGAGCCAACTCTGCCAAAGTCGGGATCCCTCTGCCCTCCATGCCGCCAGGTATAACATGAGGAATGTTGTCGTTTGAAATTTTCTGATCTGAATTAGTTGAATTAGTCCTAAGACCAACCATCTTGTGAGATTGTGAGATTGCAACCAAGAGAATGATCTCCCACTGTGGTCGCCAATCTGTAGATGGGGAAAAACGATTTGCTGGTTTTTAAGGAATTGAGGAGACGACCGTACGGAGAAGACTCCTAGAACCGAGCGAAATGTTAAACCTCACACAGATGCACCGCTGCAAATGGGGTGCTTTAGATTCGATAGATCAATCTGTAGTACTCTGGCCTAAATCAAGACAATGACCGTTCCAGAGTAAATTCGGTCACAAGAGAGGATGGGTTGATCTGTAGGAGGGAAGCTGAGAAATATGTGGAATAAATGGTAATCAAATATTGTGGGTGTGTGAATTCCGAATACGATAAGCTCTGAGTGATTGAAATTGCTCAATTGAGAGTAGTTGCGCAATTGATGAGTTGATGATCTCGTGTTGTCGATGAGACGTGAGATTGATGATACTGATGATGCTGATGATTCAATCATGATTCAGAGACTTATTTATATTGCTGGAATTTTAGACACCATGACCCCATGAAGTGTGACAGTTGATGGAATCAAGGAGTGGGGAAGTGGAGATCGTGTTTGAAACCAGTTGCTCAACGTGTGGAGACTTGGTCGATTTTCCACCCACTACCTCGTGAATTCATTCAACTGATTGCACGACTTGCTCACATTCCATCGTGTGTTTGAACACACGTGTCGTAGACCGCCAGACCAAAACCCTAAGTGATATCCCCCCAAGTGACACGATTGACGTCTCGTGGTTTGTTAGTCAATTGATGACTTCGTGGTTTGATGGGACGATGAGTCCATGTAGTCGTTGAGTTGAACATGATGTTCTGAAACTCATGAATTGAGCATGTCATGAGACAGAGGTATAGTTTTTACGATGAAGTGAGCAAGTATTGCTCATTCGATGGATCGTTGAATATTGATTGTTGAACCAATATTGAGCAAATATTACTCATCTGAGCAAGTGCTGCTCATGTGATGAATTGTTGAATATTTGATCGTCTGAGCATGTGCTGCTCATCTGATGGATTATTGGCAGCGTACCAAAAATATTAATTAGAATACTGGTCGTTGAACCGAGCGTAATTAATAAAATTAATGACCATGAGGCCGTCGTAAAATTATTAAGGTTGGAATCTGGAATGATGTTCCTTGGATTTAGAAACCCTAATTTGATCAATTGATGATCAATTCATGGTTCGTCAGAATTTCAACCATGGGACGAAGGAGGGAGCGACTACATGGGACCGTGGATAAACCATGTAGTGTCCATATGCTCACGTGAGCAAATACGAAGAACTCCTGAAGAGTTGACGATTTGTTGGTGGAAGAATGATTAAATGCTGGTTTAATCATTTATTTAAAAATGCTCGTCTAAGCCTTAGGTGAGAAAACCTAATTAATTATGACGAGGCGAGGGACCGACCATGGAGTCATGAAACTGGCCCTGGGTTGTCCCGTGACCGTCTGTCGATCACTTCATGAAAAATCCAAAGTGTTTGGGAGAGTTTTGGACCTAATACGAGCAATTGTGCAAATTAGGTCAAAACTGTGAAAATTGATGGGACCGACTTCCGTGAGCCAAAGAGACAATATTGGTCGGTCAAGATAGCATGCTCGTGTCCCCAAGGCGTCCGCGTCTCAGTCCTGAGAATTTTGATATTTTCTGACGTGCGATTGAGCATCCATCGAGAAAATATGCCAAAATTAGGGTTTCGACGAAACTGAGGAAAACACCATGAGATGATGAAAAATAATTATAAAATAAGGGATGAGGAGGCGTGGGACCGCCGTGGTCAAGGCATGGTCGGCCGGCCGTGACCACGGTCCCGTGATGCCTTTTCCTTAATTTTATAATATTTTGATGATTTTATGAAAAACTCATGAATTTTGATAAATTTGATGAATTTAGGGAGTTTCCATGAATTGAAGGAGTTTTCATGAGTTCAGGAAAGCAAAAAATATTAAAATAATAAAAATAAGGGCGTGTGGGACCGTGGAGGTATGACCGGCCGGCTTGGGCCCGGTCCCATGAGTTTTCATAATTTTTTAATATTTTTTAGGTATATTTGATGATTTGAGGGAATTTTTCCTAATTTGAGAGAAATACTATGAAATCAAGGAATTTGGTGAATTCAAGGAAAACTAATAATAAAATAATAAAACAAAGGGGCGTGTGGGACCGACTAGGGCATGGAGGGCCGACCAAGGCCCGGTCCCACAAGTTTTCATAATTTATTTTATTATTATTTGATGATTTGTGCAAAAATACCATGAAATCAAGGAGTTTTTTCATGAAATTAGAGAAATAATAATAATAATAATAAAATAATAAGGAACCATGGGGTGTGGGGCCGGTTGGCCAATGGTCACGCCCCACATTCCTTTCCTTAATTTTATATTATTTTTTATGGATTTATGGAAGTACCATGAAACCGAGGAGTTTCCTCGAGACGAAGGAGATTTGATAAAATGAGAGAATTTTCATCAAATCATGGAAAATAATAAAGATGCATTAAAAATATAAAACTGGCGTGGGATTGACCACGACACGGTCGGTCGGTCGTGTGTCCGTGCTCCCAGCACCCTGGTCAATATTTTTAATTATTTATTATTTTCTTCTCTATTTTGCATAGGTTCATCGTTTCGTTGTATTTTTGAAATACTCGTTCGTGCGGTGACTGTTAGTGTATCATCGTTGAATACACCTTCACCATTTGAATCGGGGCTTACTTAGAGGTAGCTCAGACGCCCGGTTGTTGATTATTTATTACTAATTGTGGAATTCAGTGGAGAATAATTCACAAAACTGAGTAATAAAATGTTTATTATTAATTCATAGGATCAGCTGAGGATTCGACTACGAATTCAGAATAATAGAGTGAGCATTACCATTCCATGGGATCGGAGATTCGACCATAGAATCAGAGTAATTAAGGTTTATCTATTACCATTTATGAGACCAGTTGTGGATTCGATCATGAAATCGGAGTAATAAGATAATATAGTTATTGTTATTCTATGAGATCAAGCTGTGGATTCGATCATAGAATCAGAACAATTGTTATTGTCATTCCATGGGACCAGTCATGGATTCGACCATGGAATAGGAGCGGTTGTAATTAGGAATAATTAACTTTGTGGCTCTATACTAGCAGAGCAAGCTGTCTAGGAGCATTAATTATCCTGATACGAGCTTGCCGGTAAGTCATATCCTTTATATAGTCAGGGTAAACTTGTTGTTTGTTCCTGAAGACGTTATCGCTCTATACTAGCAGAGCAAGCTGTCTAGGAGCCGTCCATCTCGTGATGCTATATAGAAATAATCACTGAAAGTATTCAGTATTCATGAGATATGTTGTTGTCCAGTCGTGAGACTACATATCTACATGTACTCTGAGAGAAAGTACTCTCCGTTGAGAATTCGATGAGAGACTCGTGTCTCGATACTCACGTCTGATTGCTGAATCAGAGCTTCGTATAATTATGAGTTTACGAATTTAGCCTTTGTCGAAAATCCACCATCTACACCCGTAAGAAAACTTTCAGCAAAAAGATAGGATCTAGTGAACCCACACCCACACCCACACCCGACGAACGGCGGCGTGCGCGTACAGAAAAGGCAACCTTGCCCTAGTCTAGGTCTTCTCCCTCACACAAAAGTGTGTTGACCCAAAGGGCCATGTCCTTTAGCCAGTTCTATGGTATTTAAGTCTAAAACTCTTTAGATTTTAGTCTATGTGGGACTATTGTTTTATCAATTCAAAAGAAAAAACAACTAGTGGCCAATAATTCTAGGGATCAAAACATAGTCCATGCATAGTTGCCTAGTTGGTTTTAAAACAAAAAACCCGTTTTTTCTAACATCTCATCCTTGAATTAATTGGATTCACTCTATAAAATGTCCGATCCAAGTCGAGAACAATATCAGTTTCACTTGAACATGTAAGTTTTTTTTTTCCATTGCTGCCAGTTACGTTTTTCGTCCACTTCCAATCTGCCGATTGTTTTCCTTTTCATTCATGCAAAGTTTCTTGAATGTTCGTTTTCGATTCCTATCATAACGTTGTGTTGTGGTTTTTGATTTGCACTATGTTGTTTTACCCATTATTTTTTAATAATCGCTTAATGGTATGTTTGAATTAGGGATCTGATGATTATTTTTTATCAATTTTCAGTGGCTGCCTAGAGAACGGACGAAACGGCATTGCAGATTAATATCAAACCCTAGCAGGTAATCCTCGGTTGAAAAGGTTGCAATCACTTGACGAAGAAAAATCAAGCGTTTATGTTATCAGGGAATCAATCCCTTGACGAGCAGGTATTGAGCCCCATGTTTCCATAAATTTGCAATATACAGCTTCAATTATGTTTGACTAACATCTTCCATGATACAGGGAGATGAGTTACATGCCATCATACCCAAAAATATTATCTGGAAATTTGATAAGCAGATTCGAGAGGGTGGGTTGTACACTATTGAGAAAATTACACTTGGCTGCTGCTAAACCCAAATTCAGGCCAACAAACAGTGATAAGGTTTGTTTCGATTCCTCCTCTTTAATCCTAATTTTTACGAATTTATGGTATTTTTGAATGGGATTATGAATTTGGTAAACATCCTGACAAATTTAATTTGGTGGCTGATTGCAAGACAAATATATATATATATATATATATGAGAAAGCTAATGAATTATATCTGGAGAAAGTTAAAAGTTTCGTGGTTAATGGTTTGCATACAACTGAATATGCTGGGTAAGCCATCCGAGACTCTTACAGTTATTATGTAGATTTAGGCATCTCATGGGGTTTCATTTTGTAGGGGAGCACGACTCTAACCCGTAACTTTTGCTGCATCATCCTCATTGTGGAGCTGAAATCTATCTTAAACCGTACAAGTTAGCCATCTGGACTCTATCTTTTGGCTTATAATTTAAAAGGACTACATGAGCTGCTTGAGTTCATGAGCAACTTATTATTGAGGCCATATTCAAGGGAACTCAACAGGTAAATGTGCATCCTATTACATGTTAGTTAATTTCTGCAATTTACTTTTGTGAGAATAATTTCAACCCATTTGTCCTAGGAATTTATGCGGGAATAAGAACAAAAGAAGAAGAGTAGACCTGAAGTACATGCTTCTAAACAAGCAAGCACCTGAAGATAAGAACAATTCATGACACTTATGCTTCCCAAATATTATTCAATCAGTAGGTTTACGAATGGTAACTCTCGAAAGATAGCTCTCATAGACCATCAAATGATGAGCAAAATGGGTTCTTTAGGTGAACACGGCCATCACCATTTCGAATGCTTTCTCTGTGTAAACGAGTTCTCGGAAGATAATACAAAAATAGATGTAAAACAATTGAAAGATCTTCAAAGTCCATCGTGAAGTTGAATAATAAAGTAGTAGTACTCAAGAACCTGCTAAGACTGATTGGTTTCTGTACGACCCAATCCGAAAGTCTTTTAATTTATCCTTCTGTGCAAAACCTAATTGTCGCCTACCGTCTCAGAGTATTGCAGTATGATTCCGATTTTTTATACTAGCCGGCGTAACTCTTTTCAATTTAGTTACACGTATTATTGTTTTCAAATTTTTGCTTGCAGATAGTTTTGGTGTTTGGGTTTCTCTTCGATCATCACATTGGTATTTTGAGTACAGTATAGTCATCGATTTGAAACTTGGAATGGACATGAGATATTTGAATTACAGTAATGTAGTCTTTCTCTATAATGTGCCAGAGTCATTTTTGTTAGCTGAAGATCTGAATTACAATAAATCAGGCACCAGACAGCTATCACACTTCCAAACATGCTTGAGTTATGATGTTACCAGCAAGGTAATGGTGACACAGCTACTTAGGGACGATCTGTGAACAAAAATACAACATAAATGTTCAATGGAAAATATTTTAAATTTTTTATTTGACGAATGGAAAATGATATTGTCTTAGCAAGCGGGAGCTACGCCACAACATCAGGTATAGCGACTCATTTCTATCTTTGGTTGTTGTGAATAATATGTATTTGCAACCACCGCAAAATTATTTGAAAGGTCTTGCAGCATTTAATTTCACTCGGGTATCATTTGGCATTCATTTTTTAATTCCATAAATAGGACTTGGTGGTCGTTTTGATTTTACTGCATCGACAATAATATTAATCTTGACTGCACAAGCTAGTATTTTAAACTCAGAGCCTGTTGGGGTGAGATTTATCGATTCAAACTTTGCCAGAACTTGCCTTAGCTCGGAATGTCTGATGCACCAACGATTCAAATTATAAAAGAACAAGTCACCATACATATGTTTTATTGGATTATCTATTCCCACAGCCCAGTTAGTTTATCAAGAGACAACTTTGTAATTAGTTAGTTAGTTAGTTATTGTTATGAATAAGGAGGATAGAGGTTACAAACAACTTAACAAAGAAGTGGTTAAGGGAACCAGTTAGTTATTCCCAACTACCGAATGTCTTACACCAATGCAATAGGGACAGACAAGCGCTTTAAGTTAATGGGCAGCTGTTTGCTAAACGTCTTGATAAACATGAAACAGGTCTCCCAAATCAGTTCCGTTTTGATTCCATGGGGATGAATATGTTAATGGAGATTCTTTGTTTAAGTAATGTGTGTTACTCACTTCATAAATTGCATGATGCTGTTAAGGTTCGTAGTTTCAAAACAACTTAGAGTAAATACTAGCAATGCATAGTAAATATCTTATAATATTGTTTATTTTCTGAAAATTTCATTTGATATTTCCGTTTGCATTCGAATAGATTTTACACGGTCATTTTATTGTGTTATTTTTCGATTCTAATATCATTTGATGCTTGCAGGTGTTTGCAAAACTTCGGTATAAACATGGTACATGATTTACAGCTTACTTATCTTTTTATTTTGAGAACTGGACTATTTAATGGAGATTATTCAATGAATTCCACTGGAATTACATACATATATAGTAACAACCAACTTGAGTAAGGCATAACATCGTGTTTTCTTTTTCCCTTTAATTCTTTGGTGCACCACTGCCCTCATTAACCGTTTTGTTGGCGCGGTAAAAGTTCAAAGAAACTTGATTGTACGATATGCCAATGAACTATTTGATTTTTACAATGTAACCTGTGCAAATTTCAGGAGATGAAGAGTTTGGAAGTGCGAGGAATAAGTTTTCTACTAAAGCACAACAAGTGGATGTTGGACAAGTACTACCTGGTGTTGCTAGAGCCGTCCGGGAGGTTTAGGAACTAGGTAATTTGTTATTTTATGGATTAAAAATTATGTCCATTAAGAAACTTGGCTTGCTATAGTGTTCATGGTTGGCATAAATTTGTTACGAGTTCCATAATAAATTTAATAAGTTCATTAAGAAACT
Organism: Papaver somniferum; assembly: GCF_003573695.1. NCBI lineage: Eukaryota > Viridiplantae > Streptophyta > Magnoliopsida > Ranunculales > Papaveraceae > Papaver > Papaver somniferum. The sequence continues at coordinate 116,986,838 of NC_039362.1, forward strand.
TGGCTCGCCAAAGTGGTCATGGTTGGCGTATATGTCACGACTCACGAGTTCCATTTAAATTTAATAGGAATTCATTTTCTCAACTTTGTTGTAGACCATTTTTTACCTAGCTTAATTGGGGGCCATCGGAATTAATTGGGGGCCATGCACTAGAGGACAAAAAAGGTCACCAGAACCTAATTTGGGTCACCCCTTATAAAAATATTTTTTAAATGGCTAAAATGCCCCTAAATGATTAGTATTAAAATTTAATTAATTAGTGATAATCTTAATTAATTAGTGATAATCTTCCTTAATTAGAGTTTAATTTTTTTTTCCAGATATTTTGTCTGCAATTTTTAGTCTAACTTTTTTTTTTTTTTTTTGCCCAGATAGTATGAAAAATCGGCAAGGTATTAAAAATTTTCATTGACGACCCTCAACAGTCGTTAGTGTTTAGACTGTTTAAGTGACGACTTTAAACTGTCGAAGATTCATTAATGGCGGAAATGTACGACAGTTTTGGGTCGTCATAAAAATGATCAATTCCCTGACGACCCTTTGGAAGAGTCGTTACTATTTTGGTTACGCATTTGACGACTTAAACAGTCGTTAATGTTTTAGAAATATCGTTATAGACTCTCGTTAATTTCTAAAAAAAGTGGTTAGTGTATGACAGTTTAGAGTCGTTATTGTTTTGATCATGATGTATATGACGATCCTAAACTGTCGTTAATGTCAGTGAAGGATCGTTAATGAGGATCGTTACTTGAAAAAAAAATATATTAACCAAGTATAAAATAGTATATTCATCTTCCGATTTTTACACCCCTGAAAAATTTGGGGGCAAACAAAATTCCAAGGCCCCCAATTAAACTAGGATTTTTTACCTTCTTTTTGCACAAAGATCGACCCACCCCCTTTCTTCGGTTCCTCATAATCAGTCATGTTACATGAGTCGTGGCAAATCCCCCTGTTTCAAAAAGTGTGCCATGGAATTAATGGTTTCAGTTAATCGGTAGTAGGGGTGAAAATAAACCAAATTAAACATAGTGTGAGTCACCCTAATCTGACAATGTCACTGTCAAAATCTTCAAGTCAACTGGAGCATTTGTTGGATGTTCAATTTTCTGTTCAGTTAGAGTGCTTAATCGTGAATTGTAATTTAACGTTAACGTACATGAGTCATTTTACATTATTTTTTCTTGAACTTTCTTACCGAAAGAAAAGGGGAGATACAGGCAAGGACAGGTCAACAAACATTGATGAGAAAGAGAGCAGTAAGGTTAGGGTGCGTGTCGGTTAGTCCGTTTCATGGTACTATCTCCATAGTCGAGTATAATGACACAGACTGGGAAGAGAGGGGTAAAGACTGGGACAAAGATAGAATCTAACACCATGTTTATTTACTCCTGACTCATCTGAGTCGTCTGAATCTGAATCATCTGGATCTGAGTGAAATCACCCGACTCATCTGGATCTGAGTCGATATGTTTGTTTTGAGTCAGATCTGACTCATCTGACTCGGAAATAAGTGAATCAGTGGTTTGGTCCCATGAGTCAGGGGTATTTTGTTACCTGACTCAAATGAGTCCGAGTCAGGGGTTGACTCAGATTCAGACGCCGAGTCAGCTGCAAACAAACAAGTTCTAAGATTATTATTATGATCATGATCAGAGCAGAGAGACATGAGCGTGTCAGAGACGGGTAAGGACAAGTACACTACTCCCTTTCAATGATTTTGTAGCCTGATTCTCATGCCAAAAGATAAGACAGTGACAATATCAACTCTATGATATTTTGCTCCCCGTCTTTCTACCGCTGGGTTACAAATGTAAGCATGGTTCTCTGATTGAGTAGAAACTCTGAACATGTTCGCGATTTCAAATTATGTAGTCTGATCGATGATAGCTTTACTTGGTAAAATAAAATTAACTTCAGACTTATACTTTGTCTTTGGAGTTTATATATAAACCAACTAATCTGACTTGAAATACATATATGGATGTTTGTTGCTGTCAATTTTGAATCACTAAGAAAAATTCTATATGCATATCGAGTTTGGGTCAGTGTGAATTTAAGGTCACAATGGCACGATTTTAAGTACTTAAGTTCATTGTAGAGTTTAAAGGGCAGTACACAGTTTTTGTCTTACAGTTTCTTTTTATAAGTTGCAATGTGAATTCAGGGTTTCAATACACAGATTCTGGTGGGGCATAAAACTAATAAAGGTATTAACTTCTTAGCCTGGGATTCTTTCACTTCAGACAAACAGGAGGGAGGTCTTGCTTTTAGAAATCTAGAGCAGTTTAACATGGCTTTAAGGGTTAAATTAGCTTGAATGCTATGTACGGAACCAGACCAACTACGGGTTAGGATACTGTTAAGGATCGAGCAAGAGAGAGGAGAGTATAAACGCGGAAGCATTAAAAGACTACATTGATAATAATTCGGTATCAACTTTCATGGCTCAACAGCCTATTTATATTGTTCACAAACTTGACGACCACTCAAGGTACTTTCCTAACTAAGATCAAACTCTAAACATAGACACTTTCCTAATATAACTCTCACAACTTAATGTGTATATCTCCTAAATATAGACTCTCATATATTATTTCCTAATACCCTCCCTCAAGATGGAGCATGTAGATCACGAATGCCCATCTTGGACAAAAGAAATTTAACTTCGGTTTTCTTCTTTCGTTTTTCAACGCTTTTGCGGGAAAAAAAAATCTTCAAATCGTAGTTTAAGGACGTTTCGGTCCTCTTTGTAGTTTAAGGACGTTTCGGTCCCCTTCATAGTTTAAGGACATTACGCTTTCGGTCCCATTTTCGTAGTTTAAGGACATCTTTCGGTCCTCTTCGTAGTTTAAGGACGTTTCGGTCCCCTATTCGTAGTTTAAGGACATTTCGGTCCTCTTCGTAGTTTAAGGACATTACGGTCCCATCTTCGTAGTTTTAGAACATTTCGGTTCCCTTCGTAGAATACTTCTTGTACTCTTGGTTTCTTGGTTTCTTCGATAGAATACTTTTTGTACTCTCTCGACAACTCATAGGGTTTCAACCTATTATTGTTGTTCTTTTTCTCATCACCTCTTGGTGATTGTTTTCTTCTCTCTTTTTTTTTCTTTCTTCACAACATGAATGTTGTTTCTTCTTCTCTTGTTCCAGTCACGCTATTTTTGCGAAACCTTCACACTTCTTTGTTCTTCAAGATTCTCTCACAATCTTGTCGTCTTTACAAAGTATACCACACTTTGTAGGATCTCCAAGTTTCTGCCACAAACTCTTCAACCACACTTCACTTCTTCCGACATGTTTAACAGCTTTCTGCAATACCTCTGACAGAACTGTCACACTTGCTTCCGTTACGCTTCTGTAACGATTCTTCTTTGTAACACCCAAACTGTTACAAATTTTCAATAACACTTTCTTTCCTTTTTTTTTTTTTTTTTTTTTTTTTTTTTTTTTTTTTTTTTTTTGTAAACGGACCTTGTGACCATCTAGGGAAGTAATGGTACGTCCCTGGTCTTGACCACAGACTCCTTCTCTGTTTTAAACTCTAGCAGCTACGAACTTAGTTCGTGTTTCTTCCATTGTTGGTCTTCTCTTTCTTCCATCAAACCTCAACCCTTGATCATGGCAGCAACATCTCTGAGCTGTTTAACTTGATTTTAATCACGACCCAAGTCTTATAGCACCTCCATCATCCCGTCTTCACCAGCAAGAACTAATGGCAAAACCTCATTGCAGACTCGAGCTTCTCTCACTTCACAAACAGCAACGACCACTTCTCACTACGTCATCCCTTCATCGCCATCTCTGTTTCTTAACCCGAGCTCCATCACAGCAAACATCGAGCTCTTCCTTCTTCACTCCGTGAACAACATCTGATTCGGCTTCATCTTCTCTGCCAGTATCACACAGCAGTGATCGATCACCATTATTCATCTTTGAACAACCACTTCAATCCATCTTAATTCTCTCGGCACACAAATAATCTTCGTATATTGGCATTGGAAGCAAACACCGTCATGCAACTCCAAAAATCTCGGTGAAATAATTATCTCCAACTCGTGACTCGGAGTCATCTTATGTTCTCGACTTTGAATTCACTTTGTAATCCTTCGACAGATGTCTTGGATATAGGATTAGGGCTATGGCAGCAACACCCTACGCGGCTAAGTCTTCTTCTCAGCTAACTAGCTTCAAGTCCTTTTTTTTTTCTTCAATAAAAATTTCACGAACAAACCCTAAAACAGCTGGACAAACTCCTCAGCAGCAGCACAAGACTACTACTCAGCTTTCATCATTCATCTTCAATATCATCGGTAACAATTATTCCATCACCGATGATCAATTACCAGCCAACCATGTTTGCTTTCCAATATCCAGTTTTCATTCTTTCTATGACTCCATCTTAACAGCATCAACAGAAAACAGTTTCCATATTCTCCATCGAACTAACAACAGCCAAACATCATCGCACTGGAAATCAAATCTAGGGCGGTAACATCTTTCCGTTCTTTATATAATTCTCCATCTTGCTCCTAGTCCTTCTTTTCGTCAACAAGCACATGAACATGACTTCACATGCAACAAGTCACGGAGCAGCAAGATAGCAATGATTTTTTTTTTTTTTTTTCTTTTTTAACCCTAAAACGAAAACTCTCTAACTTTCTCTCCTCTCTCTACCTCTCACCTTGCTCTGATACCATGTTAAGGATCGAGCAAGAGAGAGGAGAGTATAAACGCGGAAGCATTAAAAGACTACATTGATAATAATTCGGTATCAACTTTCATGGCTCAACAGCCTATTTATATTGTTCACAAACTTGACGACCACTCAAGGTACTTTCCTAACTAAGATCAAACTCTAAACATAGACACTTTCCTAATATAACTCTCACAACTTAATGTGCATATCTCCTAAATATAGACTCTCATATATTATTTCCTAATAGATACTAAAGCCAAAGTATGATGCATACTGTGATTTCTTACATCTACAGAGGATAATACAAACTCTTCTTGGATTTGGAAAGGGATAGAGCAGGGGCTTAAAATAGTACAACAACATTATAGATGGGTTATCAAATGTGGTACTAAAGCTCTAGTTTGGTATGATAGGTGGGTAAATGGCCTCACTGAACCATCAACCCCAAAGCACAACTTTGTTGAGCCGGCAAGAATAGTATATGTCTCAGATTTGATGCTTAATAACCCTAGAAGGTGGAATGTGCCTCTTATTACAGAGCTTTTTGATTCTCAAATAGTGCAACTAATTCTTAACATGTATATCCCTCAACATGGTGAAGATGCACTTATTTGGGAACCAAATCGAACATGAGTCTTCTCTGTTAAATCTACATATAGAATTCTTGCACCACCAGCTAATTATATAACCCATAATCATCGGCAAGTGCCTACTTTAGTCTGGAAAAGATTATGGAAGGTTAATGTGTCTCATAAAGTGAAGCTATTTATATGGAAATGCTTAAAAGGGATTGTCCCTACCTTGTTCAAAATCATCCATTACAAGACTGGAATTGATACTCTCTGCCCTCATTGTGGATCACACACTGAAACTCTAGAACATCTTCTTTATGACTGCACTTATGCTTCATCTGTCTGGATGGATATGAATGTTAATGTTTCTAATTTACAGACTCAGCACATCCCAGTATCCACATGGATAATAAGATGGTTTACTTCCTTTCAAGCTGCCCATAATGAAGAATACAATAACTGGTTGCTTATCTTAATGAACACTGCCTGGCAGATTTGGAAAAGTCGTTGTGATAAGCTCGGAACAAAATTCCTAACAAGTAGATCACACTCAGTAATATTAGATGGGTGATAAGGCAATGTGAGAATGAGCAAGGCCAGAATAAGCAAGTTAGGCCAAAAAATAACAACTGGAAACCGCCGGCGAACAGCCAACTTAAGATCAACATTGATGCATCATTTGATAATGTAACAAAAAAAATTGGGATTGGGCTAATTGCTCGTGATTCTGCAGGCAAATCCAGGGGCAAGAGCTGCAATGGAGGACTAGACCCTGAACAGGCTGAATGCTTGGCCATAAAGGAAGCACTGCTTTGGGCCAAGAATTTTTACTCAGTGCACATACAGCTAGAATCGGATTGTCTAAATGAAGTGACAACTATCAATGATGCTGGCCCTAATGTACATTGGGTGAATCAGGGCATTGTAAATGAAATAAAGCATATGTTATCTACTATTGTAGGAGTTTCTTTAAATTATGTAACTAGGTCAGGTAACAATGTAGCGCATAAAATAGCAAACAGAGCTAGAAAGCTAAGAGCTTCTTTTGATATTTTGTATAATATCCCTGATGAAATTGAAGATGCCATAAGGGATGATGTGTTTAACCTGAAGTTATGTACTTAATGTTTATTAATAGAAGTTCAGTTTCAAAAAAGAAAGGGGTAATTTGCGATACCTCCCCTGGCGAAGATCATAATTTGAGTTACCTCCCCTACAGAACAAATATTAGTGAAACCTCCTCTCGTCACTTTTTCCATCCAAACCCAGTTAGCTGAGTCAGATGCTTCGTACAGCTGGACAATTTCTTACACGTGGATTTTATACTTTCCCATAATACCCTCATGTATGATCATCCAATGGCTATACACGTGTTATGGTCGGATTTTCTGAGATTCGACCGTTCAACGGTCGAATTTGTGCGGTCACCTTCAACAGTCACCTGCAGCCGTCATCTTCACCATCCAGTTCTATATAAAGCATATATGAAGAGAAAATATTTTGCACCTCTCCTTAAATCCATTATCACAGACCTGCTCTTTTCAAACAAAACCAATCACACCATCTGAAGTGCTGCCAGAACTATGGGTGATTCATCTTCAAACTCCACCGATGTAAGTAAAACCACCATTAGAGGAGGTAACACTAATTTTTATATTTACAGTTAGGAGGTAAAACTAAAGAATTTTTCATATTTTTGCAGTGTCTTGAACATCTGTGTAGCTGTCAAATTTGCAGGGGAACTACCCATTTAGCCATGAAATGCCCTTACCTCTATTCCAAATGTAGAAAATGTGATGGCTTGCGTAGAGTTTGGGAATCAAACACTCAAGCCAACAAAGGAAGGAGATTCTTGAGATGCCAAAACCAACCAAAGTGTAATGAATTTGAGTGGTTGGATAAAGCTGCTGTAACAGAAATACCAAAAACAGAAAAACAACAGTTAGGGGATGGGTGCTTCAAGTGTGGTAGTGATTCTCATTGGGTTTCACAATGCCCAGAAGCTTCACCTGCATCCAACAAAAAACTCACACCAATAGCTGGCCTTGATGGGTGTTTTATCAAAGGGAAATATTCAATTGAAACACATGACATGAAAATGGTCATTGATTCAGATGTTAGTGACAGTATGTTTGCAGAAATATGTGACAGGTTTAAAGGTGCAGTGACTGTGGAAAAGAGAGAACAAAAATAAAACTAAGAGCATTCACAAAAGTCTTATGTAGCATTCACAAAAAAGGCAGTTTCATCATCTGCTTCATCATTAGCTATTGTTATGTAATAGCATTCACAAAAAAAGGCAGTTCATCATCTGTTTCATTAGCTACTGTTCAATTGCTATGTAGTATTATGTAATAGCATAATTAGTAATTAAGTAAAAGTCTTAAGTTCCAAAAAAAGATGCTCATACTGTTAGTTAAATCCTGCATCTTGGTGGCTTGAATGTCTGAGAAGCTGGTCTATTTGGTTCCCTCATTCCATCTGGCATAGTCCCATATAGATTCTGATAATTTCCAATAGTGGTTGATCTTGATGCTGACACTGGGGAAGACCTTCCTCTGCCTTGTGTTGGTGTAGACCTTCCTCTGCCTGGTGATGGTTCAGTTGTTGTCCCAAAAAGCAGGTATTCAAAGCCTCTTCCCCTTCCTTGTGTTCTGCCCCTTCCTTGTGTTGGTGGTGTAGAAGCAGCTCCCTCCCTGCCCATATTCAATCAGTCTAGGTAAGATAATTGAGTTAAGATATTATTATGTAAACATTGAAAAAAGGCATAATAGAGAAAGAAAACAGTACTGACCTTCCCACAGCATGTGATACATTAGGTATAGATGAGGATGTTGTGCCTCTACCTCTGCCCCTTCCTTTGCCACTGCCATTTGGGGGTGTAACCCTTGCATTTCTGGTTGGGAAAGTCCTAATGTTATGTTTAGTAGACTGGCAATTGGTACAAGATCTCTTTGCCTTCTTGTGTGGTTGTTATCCTTCTACATCAGACCTAATTCTCTTAGTTCTTGGTCTACCTGTCTTTATCTTGAACTCATAAACATCAATATACTCATAAACATTGTGCAACAGATCCAGCATGTTCAGAGTGTCTCCATCATACTTAGGCCAATACACCTCCTTTCCATTCATATAATCAAGGAAACTGAATCCACAAACAGGTTGTTGCCTAGGCCATTCTCCATCATAGTGTAAATAGACATTCTTAGTATCATAAACAACACTTTCACTACAACATAACCAAAAACCTAAATTAATCACCACAATCAACACCTTTAATAGACTGTACAATATACAAAAAACCCAAATCACATGAACAAAAAAAAAACAGAGCGTCAAATACAGAAATTATAAAAAATGAAATTAGGGTTACTTTGAAAAACCCAATTCCTACACTATATCACATCAGATACCCTTTTCTCAACTATCACCAACTCACACACAGGTAATTTCTACAATCGATTAAGCATATAACATCCATCCTAAATCAGAGGATAATGATAAAGACCCAAGAACATCATGCATAACATCAAACCCATAATCACGTATCGAATCATTAAACGAAAACAGAATGGAAGAACATAAACCCTAGAAAAAAAAACTCACAATCTTCGTCTCCGGTTATGATTCATCACGATTAAACCCTAGAAAACATATGAAACAGAAAGAAATAGGAAGCCAGTTCTTCTCTTCGATCAATTTCTTCTTCTCTTCGATCAATTTCTTCTTCTCTCTGCAACTGATAAATTTTTCTCTCTCTCTCTCTCTAATGTGTGTTCCCGCTCTATAGAGGGGTAGTTATACAGACGAAGAGGTACGTGTTCAATTCTAATCGGCTACCCAAACGGTGCCAAATCGAAACCATCCATTGTCTGACATGATGCACAGCCGTTAGATGATCATACATGAGGGTATTATGGGAAAGTATAAAATCCACGTGTAAGAAATTGTCCAGCTGTACGAAGCAGCTGACTCAGCTAACTGGGTTTGGATGGAAAAAGTGACGAGAGGAGGTTTCACTAATATTTGTTCTGTAGGGGAGGTAACTCAAATTATGATTTTCACCAGGAGAGGTATCGCAAATTACCCAAAAAAAAACACTGTTTATGGAATATTGCAATTTAAAGAACTTTAAGGAGAGATTTTTTCCACATAAAATGCAATATCCGTCCGTTACTATTTTTCTAGATTTTAAGGAGAGGTTTATTCCGCATAAAATGCCTTTGATTTTGCCTTGCGAAAGACAAACAAGAACATATACACTATATAAATTATGTATTGGTGCAGCGCGACAATTACAGAAGCAGAGAAAATAACCAAATGTGAAACCTGTAGAGTCCAGTTCCAGTGCACGGATACTCATGTAAGTTGCACAATTATTATTTGATTTTTTTGGTTAGAATCCAAATATATGCGACGTTTTCATATTCTTATTGTGTGGTTCTCATAGGCGAACAACACGATTGAGAGCAGAGGAAGTTCGGAGACACAACATAGCTAACACGGAACTGTATGGCTTGGGAGACAACAAAGCACCCCAGAATGGGACGATGTGAAATAGCCCGTGCCGCAAAGCACGGGTAATTCCCTAGTGTTATATATTCGTATTTGTATATATCACATGAAAACCTCTGTAAATGAAATTCTGATTAACACCTCCATTCTAGACACAGCAGATTCAGAATCTGGTACTCACTAAGCCAATTCAATTCAAAATCTAATATCCACAAAAGAAAAGAAAAAAAATAGTCAGATTACGAATACAATATTTCGTTGCAGGGTGGGTTTCATATAAAAGTTGCAAGGAATCTCATCAGATTTTTTCAGTCCTTTTAAGTAGTACCCATTTTTCTTCTTTAATACGAATTTTTGTAAATAAAGAATTGCAGTTTAGATCTGAGATTGGATCGAAATACGTAGTAACTAGGGCTAACATGTGATCACGTGATTACCAAACCCATTAACTCTACTGTAACATTCACTCACTACCTTATTAAAATAAAATGAAAGTGGTTGATTTTTGTTTACTAAAGTAGATTATTACCCATTTTTCAGTTCTTGTTCTTATTAAAATGAGTGTACTCTTAATCACATGGTGGGTCTAATCAATCATCCACAACATTTTTGAAACAAGTTCTCAATTCATTCAATCTTCTCTTGGAACAGAGCAAGCAACAATTTGAGTTAGTGAAAAGAGAAAAGGATGTTCTTTCATCAAAAAAAAAAAAAGAGAAAAGGATGTATTTTGGTAAAAGACCCAATCATTCCCCAACAATATATCTCTATTATAGTCCTATACATCCCCCAGTGTTCTTTGTCTCCAAATCATTCTAGAAAACAATACTACACGACTAGTTATATTCTTCCTTTCTTTCTTATTTTCCTTATGTGTTTGTTTGAATAAATGCTACTGATTTTCTCTATTATCCGTAATAATACATTAATTTGAAGCCAAAAATTGAATCATTTGGTTACCGCAAGTTGACAGTTTTTATGCATAGTTCAAACAATAAATATCGAAATTTGATGTACATAAAGAATTTTGCATCCCTTCATTCATTATGATGTTGAGGTCCAAGAACAAAAAAAGACGTAGACCATCTTCCATTATGATAATTCTTTACAATGACCAAATTATAACTTAATGGTTTTTTTTTTTTGTTTCTAAAAACTAACTAAACTAGAGCTACTAATTGCCTACATTTCCTACTTTCTCTCATGAGGTTGTAGGTGATGAGAAGACATAACACCAACAACCCCTGAGGAAGCAGAAGAGTAACCAATTGAAGAATTTTGAGAAGACCCTTGAAGTAATAATAGTGATGCTGGGGTTACTGCTGTCGAAGAATAAGAACTTTCCTCTTCTTTTGATGATGTTGATTGTTTTTTCCAACATGAACCGGGTTTAGAATTTTCGGTTCCCGCTGGTTGTTCTTGTCTAATTTCTCTTAACAATGCTGCCACATCTTTCATTGTGGGTCTATCTTCAGCTCTGTTGCTGGCACATAGTAATGAGATTCCTAATGCCTGAAGCATTTCTTGTATTTGTGGGTCTGGTCTACCTTGGAGTTTTGGGTCCAAAATCTTTGCCGGATCCTTCTTGTTCTTCAAATGTTCTCGCACCCATTGTACTATGTGTTGCTCTTCTGGAAATGCTGGATCAACTGGTTTCTTACCTGTTATGATCTCTAATAGTACAACACCATAACTATACACGTCACTCTTTTCAGTAATCTTTAGCATATTTCCATACTCTGTTGCAAAAAAGAAAAACAAAGATATTAAGTAAACAAAAATAGTATGTCTGTCACACAAACTAATAATACTACAAGAAGAGAAATTGAAACTTACCAGGGGCAAAATATCCATAAGACCCAGCAAATTGAGGATTAGCAGAAAAGGAGCCATTATCATCTTCGACTAACCGGGCGAGTCCAAAATCAGCCAAAACAGCCTCATACCGGTCGCCTAGTAATATATTATGAGCTTTGACATCACGGTGTAATATAGGAGGCACACAATCATGATGCAAATAAGAAAGACCTTCAGCAACACCAAGTGCAATCTTGAACCTAGTTTCCCATTCAACTAAACTTGTTGTGGACTCGTGATCATGCAGTAGTTGCCCCAGTGTCCCATTAGGCAAGTAATCGTAAAACAACAATTTCGATTTCCGGTTTGCACCCCAGCCTAATAATCTTACAATATTCCTGTGCCTTATTCTTGCCAAAGTGGCAATTTCTGAAGAAAATGCTGCGGTGGAAACTTTATCAGAATTCCGAAATTTCTTAACAGCAATCGTTAACCCAGACGGAATATGCGCTTTGTATACAATTCCTGAAGTTCCTTTACCAATAATGTTAGCGGCTACTAAACTTCTTGCCACGTCAGAGATTGATAAATCGAGTTTCTGGTACAATGTGACTTCCCAGGGTGGGCACATTTCCACATCATCATCACCATCAACATCATAGTGGGAACCATCCGTATCATCATCTCGACTCCGCAGCCTTTTCTCTCTTACGATGATGTAGAATGCCGCCATAAGTAACCCCGCTGCCGCACATAATAACACAATCATTGCGATTCTAGCTGCTGCACTGTGTCTTGAAGAGGCACCACCTGCATCTGAAGAACAATGACTACCAGAGAAACATAGGGAAGGATTTCCTGCTAGATTGCTTAACGGAAGCTTTGTGAAAAATGGCGTGTAAGGGACACGACCAGAGAAATTGTTGAATGAGATATTGAGTACCACGAGGTTTTGAAGGCCCGATAGAAATTGTAAATCTCCTGTCAACTGATTATAAGAAATATCAAGAATTCCAAGCTTCTCTAAACTTGAAAATTCTTGAGGTATCTTACCTGATAATCTGTTTGAGCTTAGATTCAATGCAATTTCCAACGAAGGAATCTTACCCAGTGTGGCTGGAATTTCACCAGATAGCTCATTTCCACTCAAATCAAGTAACTGAAGCTTTGAACAAGACCCAACTTCAGAAGGAATCGGACCAGAAAACTTGTTTTGACTCAAAACGAGTTTAGTGAGTGAACTCAGCGATCCAACATTTGAACTCAATGTTCCTTCGACTAAGTTATTAGAAACATCAACCAACTGAAGTGACTCAAGCTGATGTAACTTCTCCGGTAGGATACCGGTAAATGAATTTGAATGTAAATCAAGAAATGTAAGATTCCGACAACCTGAGATTTCTTCCGGTATGTTACCAACCAAACGATTCGATCCAAGATCTAAGAAATTAAGATTCTTCAAGTTCCCGATCCCTGAAGGAATTGGCCCAGTAATTTTGTTATCATTAGCTCTGAATCGAATAAGAGAAGTACATTCGCCGATTTCTGCTGGAATTTCACCTGATAAATTATTTGATAACAGAAGTAGCTTATTCAAATACTTCAACTGAAAAATTCCTTTGGGAATCGAACCTATTAATGAATTCTGAGAGAAATCAATCGCTTCAAGATTCTTGCACAGACCGAGTGAGACCGGAATGCTTCCTTCCATTTTATTTTGCCATAGAAACAGTATAGTAAGATTCTGAAGTAGCCCAATTTCCGTCGGAATATTTCCCGTTAACTGATTATTATCAAGCTCAATATGAGTCAGAGATTGACAATTCGAAAGCTGTGGCGGTAATCGTCCCGATACTTGGTTAACACTCAACTGAAGTTCCAACAAATTACTCAAATTCCCGAAACTGGGAGGAATACTCCCAGTAAGTGAATTCATAGAAGCGTCAATTACCATCAGTTGATTACAATTCCCAAGCTCCGGTGGAATCACTCCAACTAAGTTGTTCTGCCATAGAAGTAAGTTTTGAAGATTCTGCAAATTTCCTAACCGGGAAGGAATCGAACCGGTAAGTGAATTCTCGTATAAGTATATGCTTACCAATTCAGTACAATCACCGATTTCCGAAGGAATCTGGCCGGATAAAAGAGAAGTATAAATAGCTAAGGTTTGAAGTTGCTTGAGTTGGCCGAGACTAGACGGTAAGAAACCGGAAATACTAGTTTCTGCCAATCCTAACATAACCAATTCACTACAATTACCAATCTCTTTAGGCAGTGGACCTTCCAGATTTTTATTACCACCACCTCTAAGAATCTCTAATTTCTTCATATCACCAATAGAAGTAGGAATTCCACCACTAAGTTGATTATCATAAAACACTAACCATTTCAAGCTCGAAAGCTTTCCGATACTCTTCGGTATCGAACCTTCGAGTCTATTGGAATTAAGAAGAAGTTTTTCTAGTTTAAACAAATTACATAACTCATTAGGGATTTCACTAGTAAGTGCATTATCACTTAAATCTAACAAATTCAATTCACTTAACAAACCAATTTCTTTAGGAATTGAACCAGTTAGATTAGTACCTGTTAATACAAGCTTATTCAATGAAGTACTTAATGAAGTTAAGTTACTTGGAACATTACTATATAAATTAACGTAACTGATGTTAAATTCACTCACTTGTTGATTAATGTTGCATGTAACACCAAACCAAGAACATGGATTCTCATCATTTTGGTTCCAATCTTTGAACACTTCTACCGTTCCGTTTAAACTCATCTTCCATGATAATAATGCTTCCCCTTGATCATTTACAGAAAACACCCGGGTGAATAACGACGCGGATGTTAACAAGACGAGAATCAACAAATGAAATGAATTTACAGGCATTAGTACTATTGGTAGTACATAGAGACAGAGAAAGGGAAGGAGGGAGGAGAAGAAGAAGTATAAGTGTTTTATGGGATTTAGAACTTCTAGAGAGAAATGCAATAACAAGACATGTTTTAGGGTTATAAGTAAGTAAGTAAATGTGGGTGGATGATGAGTTCAAAGACCCAGAATCTCCGGATCCAAGAACAGCTAGGCCATGTTATGTGTGCAGAGTAGAGAGAATTAAGAATGGTGTTTTTTCTTTTTTTTGGGGATTTTTTTATGATGAATTAGGAGAAGTAGACAGAAAGAGAGAGAGAGAGATAAGAGTTTCTTATTTTTAAGATTGAAAGAGAGATATAGAGCGAAATGGGGCATAGAGTCATATATTTTGTCTACACTCACCCTCCGCAGCTAGCTACTTTATGTGTTTGAAACTTTATCTCCTTATCAATATAATGTCGTCTCAATCTTTAGTTTTTATCGTAGCAGCAATAGAAAAACGCATCGTTTTCCTTTGTCGGCATACATGGTGTTTGTTTTTCTCTATGGATTCCGAACCAAGCATTATTAATTTAAGAGTTTGTAAGCTAGTTTCCTTCTTCTTGCAATATGCCCGACCCTAACAAGATAAAATGTCTTGATATTGGTATTCATGTATGCATGTACAAACTACACGTCGTCCTTCATGATGTAAGAAGTATATGGAGTAGCCACATATTTAATGCATGCGGATGCTAAGAACTCAAGTCTCAACAATATAGAAAAGAGACACAAATCTTTGTACCAATAATCACTATATATCATATCACGTGAGATCCAAGCATACCCACGACGACACATCTAGATTTAGATAGTGCGATGTATGTGAAGCGTAGTGTGAAGCGAGATATGTCAAAAACCTCATAGCTATCATCGTGAAGCGTGGTGTGAAGTGAACTTAGGTTATTATTGTTCTTCTTCTATATGTCTTTGTTTCGCAGTAGTTTAAAATATTTTAAACTTTTATGAGGAAGTGTGGAGCCTAGTTAGTAAGATCTCGAATGATTCGCAAATCATTCGCGAATTTTTCCGTATCACGAATTTTACCGTCTTATTTGCGTACGTTTGCAACTCCGAACCCAAGTCGCGTATTATGTGGCATTTCCGGATTATTCGCGAACCGTTCACGAATTTTACGTATTCCGAATGATACGTCCGCTTAATTCGCCATAAATTCTTTAGCTTTTACTTTTCAAAGACTCCACTTTTTGGGTTTTACTGCCTTCCGAGCATACACGACCGAATATTGACGTGTTGTAATTTTTATGAAACAAAAACGACTGAAGAGATTTGAAGGTGAAGGTGAGAGAGATCTCAAACTCACTAACCAAGCATCTAAACCACCATACGACGTCCTCTTGAATAACTAATGTTGTATATATTATTAATATCATCATATTAAGTTTATTTTTCTTTAAATAACTCAGACATATGCATAAAAATTGGTCTATGACCTTATAAATACAAATTATTTGTTATATATAGATACTGAATTTTCAGAGCCGAACACATTTATAAATCGAATTATACACGTACGTATGCCGTTCCGAATTACTGACGAATCACGTCCCGTTGACCGAATCTGGATTTTACAAAACCGTATAATACTCGTACGTTTGCCGTTCCGTATGTTTGCCGAATCCCGAATTGGTAACTAGGGTGTGGAGAGAGATCATATTGAATATCAAAGATTTGAAAGAGGTACTAAGAATCTAGGCACGTGAGGTGTGTGCCATTGCTCTTTGCACATGCAACTTTGAGTGTGTGAGAGAGATTGGATTGGAGAGTCATGAATGGATAGAGAGGAGCCATACATATTACATATTGTAAGTAGTAGCAAAAGAAAAGAGAGGCCAAGTGACACTAGCCAATCTTATGTACTCCTACCAAATAGTCCAAATGTGGTTTGGTTTTGAGACACCTTTTATTTTATTTATGGATGTAAATTTCGGTCTAAGCTAAACCAAGAAGAGACAGACAAAAGAAGAAAAGGCAACATCAAAAGTAGAGAGATAACCTATAAGTCCCCCCACATTCCATGCCCATTACACGCTCTCCAAATCCAATAATAATACACATATACCATAACGTTACAAATTCTTGACTTCCAAATGAAGCTTCCTTATTCTTCTGATTTGCCATAGTTAAAATTCTCTTCATCTCAACAAAAACATCAAGCGCACATAGCTTCTCATGCTATTAGTCCATACCTAGAGTCGTAGACCGTAGGCGACCTGGTTTGTATTCTATCAGGCAAAGTAAAGCCCGTTTGGGATTGTTTTTTGTTCAACCAAAAACAATTTGTAACGAACTTATAACAAATTTTTATCAAAAATTGTGTTTGGTAAATTTTTTTTAAAGTGCTTTTACAGAGAAACATTTTCATTTTAGGCCTGCTTTTAAAAACTACTCAGCACTAGCTTTTAAAAGCCGGAAAAGCATAAGCTGTGGACCCACATAATTCGATTTAATTGATTCTCTATTATAACCTTGTTAATTTATTATAAAGACAAGTTTTACCCTCAAACATTGTACATTTAACATTATATTTCTAACTTTTATTTTATTTTACTATTTTTTTCATTTTTTATATAAAAAAATAGATATAATCATAATTGAAAATTGTTATTTAAAATAATAAAATATTTAATCAATATTAAAATAAATAATATTTTCTAAGCGAACTCTAATAATAAATTTTTTATTAAATAATAAAAATAATTAAATAAAATAATAAGATAAATATTACTTACACTTTATTAAATATATTAAATATATTAAAATTAGAAATATAACTTATTATAATAAAATTCTATTTAAAATTAATTTTTGAAATATATCTATTTTTGTCATTAACTACGTCACCAGCACTTTCAAATGCCAGTTTACCAAACCGAATTTACAATTTGTTAATTACACAGTGCTTTTAAATTATAGTTTACCAAACGTCATGCCAATTTATTTCCACAGCACAGCACAACAACACACATCACAGCATAACATAAAAGCGCTTTTCTAAAATTCACAGCAATACCAAACTAGCCTTTAAGATGGTCAGTATTTTTCTTGGTTATAACTTAATTGCGGCAAAATCTAATTATTCTTTTTTCTTGGCTTCAATGTGGCCATTTTGTTTCCCTTGGCTAAAAGGTGAATCACATTTGATCCACTTTAAGCTAAGCGATGAGCCACGGAATTCCTTGTGTTTTCGTATGGCTTTTGACAAAAATTTAGCTCCGTCGTGCATTTTTTTAATTTGCCATATCTAAATTTTAGAAATTTTCCAAATTTTCCTATATATCGGAAACAAAATACAACACTGACTCTCTTGACTCAATGAGCTAAGCAATGTCCATTTCCCATAATGAGGGGCAATGTCTCTCTCATTTCGCTTGACTATATTTAATCGACAGCCAAACGAAACACCCAACCATAGATGCATGGTCGTAGTTTTGTCACTAACTACATTGTACTAGTATGTTGCATAAGGTGTATCATAAACTTTCATCGCTTGTGGAATATATATATACCTGCTACTTACACGTAACAGAGAGTTTCGTCCTGATGGATTTGTAAAGTATGTAAATCACGTTTGATATTGTAACTCGTATGATAGTTACTCCGTGAGTATTGGACGCTCCGAACTTTTGTGAATCTTCCATGTTTTCATTGGCACCCTGCTACATCGTTGGTAATCCAAAAAATCGTCTAGGGTGGTTAATTAGTACCATGGTCGTCTTTGACATTTAAACGACATTGGGCGAAAATAATTTGAACTCCCTTTGATGCAATATTTTTTTACGCGCATAAAAGTTATATCTTTTCTTAATTGAGACTATGATATTGTGTTACTTTTCCCCTTCTTTTTTGAGTACGCATATTAATACAATATACAATTAAATGGCAAAAACTATATTAATTATGCGTTAATTTAGTACCAAACATTCCGAAACATCAACAAAATATTAGATATTTAGCTTGATTCAAAGTATAGAGAATAAAATTCGGTTCCAAGCGTTTGCTTATTGTTTTGGATAGTACTTATGCACACCTCCATATACAATAACCATTAGTTCTCTACTCACAACTATCTCCACGCCTCTGCAAGAAGATATATGATTACCATTATTTTTTTACTTTTCCTGGACCACTCTCACCAAGGATTATTGACTCTACAAGTTATCAATCTTAATTAAAACTAACCAGGATTCAAAGAAAATATCAAATAACGATACAATAATAAACTATGAGACTCAAATCGTCAAACTACACAAACCTAAGAAATAAAAAATCAAAGTAGCTTGCTAATTCATACTACACGAACCAATCAAAATAAAACAGATAAGTCATCACAATTGTACTTACCAAGTAAAGTCGTGGATCAGATCATTATTGGTCGTATTTGTACCATTATAAGAGCTTGGATCTTGGTTGTTCTTAAGAATTGCCTAATTAATTAAGAAAACTTGGTCCCCTGATTTAATAATTCACAAGAGAGAAAAAAAAAATCCGCTTTTTCCTGGAGCACATCTTGCAACCCTCCAAAATTGTGCCCCGTTGATATTTGACTACCACTGGCATTGGGATTGGTCATCCCACAATTAGTTTGGAAAAAAAAGTGTATTGTCAGGGTCGCTGGCATCTATTTGTACCTAAATTTAGTTCTAGGATAAACAATGTACTGTTGAAGTACTTTCTTTAGGTTCGAGGATCAAAATCGTACAAAACGAGCCTAAACCAAGAAGTTGTTCGTTCACGTTTTGTTTCGGTTACAAAGAGAGAAGATGGGTTGACTTTAGGGAAAGGAAAGCAGAGAAAGTTGAGGAAATCAGTGATGATTGTATTTCTGTGTGAGGTTGTCGAACTATAAAAGATCATAGCTTGAGAATGGTAAGCTTGTTCTGTCCTTGAATAATAGAGAATGGGTCTATTTATTGTTGTTATGGATACACATTGCTTTCCTCGTAAGTAGTGGAGGTCGTGAAGAGATGGACATAGTGGAGGTAATGGTAAAGCTACGCCCGTTATGTTATGGGAGTTATGGAAACTTGTAGACCATTACTCAATCATCCCACAACTGCTCTTAACCGTCAACACTACTCGTCACTTTCTCATCATAGGGTGTTTCCACGCCGCATGTTGTTATAAACCACCAGACCAATACCCCATGAAAATCCCCTCATGTGACATGTTTTAATTTCTCGTAGGAATATAGTGGAGTCATGGACTACTTCTTGTTTTGGCCAAGTCATGATGTATCTGCTATGATTATGACTCGACTGAGATTAAAAGAGTATTACCACAGTGCATAACCCAAGATAGCTTGGACATGGCTTGGACATGACCGAATTGATAGCTGGCCATCATGTTGTGGCCTAAGATAGCTCGGCCAAGCTTGGACAAGACCGAATTGACAAGGGTGGGCATGTGGCCATGGCTTGTTAGCTTAGCCAATCTTGGTCAAGGACGAGAAGTAAAGATGGTCAAGCTAGCAAGCTTGGTGAGAGGTGGGAGATGTTGTTGCGACAACGTGAGATGTTTAGTGTTGCATAAGATATGTGTTGGCATTATGCTGACCAACGTAACATGTCCGAGAAATTCAACCGTGGAAGTTCTGCAACTCGAGACGATGTTCAATATTACTTAATGAGAGTCTAAATATATGAAACGAGTTCAAGGAATTCATTTGTGGAATTATTGCTACTTAGACCAGGTTCGATATTGGTATCTTCTTAGGAACAAGAGTATGTTCTAAACATATATTATGTATAGTCAGAGAATATCTTGATAGGAATTGCAACTAGCGCTAGTGCATTCTGGAGATAATATTGCTCTATACAAGTGGACAATCCAATATAGAGACAAATACAATATAAGTAATGGAATACTTCATAAATATGTATATAATACTGAGAGTTCAGTTGTGTGAAGCCCTAGCACATATAAATCTATAGAAATGTCTCTGATACAGGTTCAAAGGCGCATTTACAAGTTTTTCCCTTTGTTAGAGCATTGCTCGGTCGAACTCGCAAGCGTTGCTATCTTAAGCTTGTTTGTCAAGTTTAGTTGCCAAAACTATAAGTCTTGATTTCTAGTTTACTTATAGCTAAGTCTCGGATTAGGATAGTAAGTGTAGTTGAGCCTTAGACTCCACGGCGTTCATCGATTGAAGACGGAGAACTACTCAAGGGAACTTGTGGAACTTCATCAACAAAAGGTATGTGGAGACTTGAACTTATCTATCACTCAAAAGTCTATCTATTCTATATCATATTTTGAGACAAAAGTTGTATTGCTATATAGACTTCAATTATATACACATTTGCTATTTCGATCCGAGTTTATCTCGCTTATCTATTTCTCGAAATATGTGTTGGTAAGCTTTTGCTTTAGCAAAGTTCATCTTTATTCGTGACAAAAGTCATGTTGATTATTTCAATAACTTGAAAATCGCTTTGATGAAAATAGTTCGTGAATAACAACTATTTTAACATCCTCTAAGAAAGTTTCAATAATTGAAATGAGAGTTTAGAACATGTAACCATCTTTGGATATAAACATAGTGTGTTTTTACATTTGTGTAAAAGTCCAAAACCGGGAAACCAAAGTATGCGTACCCGTACGCGTACTAGGGGTTGTTGGAAATCCGGGTGAGTATGCGTACACGTACACATACTGGCGGAAAGTTCACGTCCGTGAATTTCTGCTGGAGTTTGAAAGTGAAAAACAAACTCAATCCGGTTACTTAAGTATGCATACCCGTTTGCATACTTAGGTAGGTTACTTTCTAAAATCGGTTTGCTCATGAACTAAAACATTTATATAATAAGGAATACAATCTTTGCAAACCGTGGCTATAATGTTCATGAATCGATTCGAGTGAATCAAAACTGATTTTGATTCGATTGTGTCTTGTATACTTCTATAAGATCTAAGAAATTGAACAACTCTCTAACTAGTTCATTTGAGTCATTTGAACTAGTTATGGTGAAGATCAATAAGGTTGATATGAAAGTGCTCATATGGCTAACCATTGGTTAACTATTGTTGAACCAACTAAGTGTACACGTTTAGGTACGGTTACTCAAACCTAAATGAAGTTATATTTCATTTGTGTATAACAAGCTAAGTTCGATCTAACAGTTGAAAGATATTAGCTTGAATCTAATCAGGTTTAGCCTTACCAAGGTAACTTAAATTGCAAACCCTGATTCGAAATCTATAAAAAGGAGAGCTCTAGCAACTGGGAAACCTAATCCCCACACCTACTGTGTAATACTAGTTGTATAAGCTAGAGTCGATTCTCCTTTAACCTTAGGTTTTTCACGAAACCATGTAGGTTAACGACTTAAAGACTTCATTGGGATTGTGAAGCAAGACCAAACTATTTCTTTGTAGTTGCGTGATCTTATCTTGTTGTTTCTATCGTGATTGAGTACAATCGTAAGATTGGCTTGAGACTTATATCTCCGATAGGCAAGATAGAAAAGTAGTCACAAACACCTTTGTCTCATCGTTTGTGATTCCACAATATCTTGTTTCGTTAATCGATGAAGATTATTGTGAGGTGATTGATAATTCTAGGTTGTTCTTCGAAAATATAAGTCCACATGTTCACCTTGATTTATCAAAAGACGAAACAAAAACTCGTAGGTATATCTGTGGGAGACAGATTTATCTATTCAATAGAATTTTCTGTGTGATACAGATTTGTTTATCAAGTCTTCGACTTTGGGTCGTAGCAACTCTTTGTTGTGGGTGAGATCAGCTAAGGGAATCAAGTGCGTAGTATCCTGTTGGGATCAGAGACGTAAGGAACGTGACTGTACCTTGATCAATGTGAGATTTATTAGGTCTCAACAACATTCCAGACCGAAGTTAGCTTTGTAGTAGGCTAGTGTCTATAGCGGCTTAATACAGTGTAGTGTTCAAATCTGGACTAAGTCCTGGGGTTTTTCTGCATTTGCGGTTTCCTCGTTAACAAAACTTCTGGTGTCTGTGTTATTTCTTTTCTGCATTATCTTTTGTTATATAATTGAAATATCACAGGTTGTGCGTTGAAATCAATTGTAAATCCAACATTTGGTTGTTGATTGAAATTGATTGATCCTTGAACATTGGTCTTTGGTACCGTTCAAGTTATCTCTCTTATATTCAATCGGGCTCGCAAATTATTATTTGTTTGATTGCGGATTGAATTGAGAGATTGTGATATAACTCTTTGATATACTATTTATCAAGATTGAGTCTGACTGTCTAGTTGATTCTCTTGAAAGTATATTGGATTTGGTCCATACAGATTGTTAAGCGGAATATTGGGTGAGGTTGTTAGACCCCCGCTTTTTCACCCTTGTCAAAAAACCACCATCAACATTAGTATGAATTGTACAAAGAAAGTAGTCGAGGTCGACGACTATTCTAAGGTCCCTCCTATGGGATCCATATCCCATGCGAATAGCTTGGTGCACTATTTCCTTCAACACTTTGTGCGAAATGCGGCAAAAGGAAGAAATATCAATGGATCGACCAAAAGGATTGGTGAATTCTGGTACTCAACTACCATGCTCTATCTTAAGTCTGAGACTGACCTTAGTAGACTATAAAGAAAGATATAGTTTTGATCAAGTAAATTTGATAATAAGCTTGATATACCAAAACTTGGGAGTTTGACCTAGAGATGCTCTAACAGTACTACCAGTGGGAAACTAAGAGTCGCATTTTAGCTTTCATTGATTATTACTTGTGGTTGACTAACTTACATAGTTATTTTTTAGATAAGTTCTTGTTTATTCTATGGTAACAATTCTCTTCTGGTATATAACCATTCAAGTCTTTGAAGATTTTACTATACCAGGTCTAAGTGATTTTAGATTTGTGGGATAAAACTATTGACCTGTAACATTAACAAATTCTACTATGTGAGTCAAATCAATTATTGGAATTAAGTGCAAGGTTGTTACTTTTGAAAATCAAAAAGATTGAATCATTTACAGAATTAGAGTTCTTTTGTGTTTCTGATTTTGGCGTAATTATTTGCTTGACTTGAATTTCTGGGTAAGTTGCTTATCTTTAATAAACTTAAAGCTTGTGAAGATGGACGTGTTGTTTGCTTGGTTGATCTTGATCAAGGAGTTTCAGATATGGTACACACTGGTATTTTAGATCTAAACTAAAGATCCTTGACTTTGATTAATCATCGAATATCTTTGGTTTTGTGATTGGATTTGATGGTTATCAAATAGTCGAATTATTTGTTGTGTGTAAGATAGGAATTGGGTTGTAGATGCTTTTGAAGAGGTAAGCCAACTCTTGGAAGTGAGTTTTATTAGGTGATTCATATGCGTTGGTCAGATTATTTATAGGCGCGGGGATACTAAGGAAACTAAGTAACTAATGGGTAGTTTATTCGATCTCAACAACACGAGATTGTGGGTAAGCATTTGTGTCGTTGCTTAATTTTGGGAGTATTAAATACTGGAGTATGTTCCGGTATTTTATACACGCATTTATCCTCGTTAACAAAATTTTGTGTATCTGCGTTTTTCGTTTACTTTCGTATTATAATTATTTTCATAATTAAAATAATTACACTAACACGTTGATAACATCTTGGATTGATCCCTTTAATATATTTATTGATCGATCTCATTAACCGATTTTTAAATTATATCCAAGATCACCTTGTTGAAGTAATCTTTAATTGTTCTAATATCGATAAGATTATACAATTTCTATCTGATATAGGCTATTGCAAAAGAATTGGTGGTGTGATCGGTACTCCTTTGTTTCCAAAGATAAACAGCTTGTTAAGTACCAGACAATCAAGTCAAGCAGATAACTATACCAAAATTTCTAGTATCAAAATCTTCAACATTCAAAATCTTCAAAGTAATAACCCACAAAACTACTTGATTCTTCTATTGATTGCCATATATAAACAGAGTCAATTAACAACTACAAATTAATAGATGTGTCCACAGTTTCTAAATCATTTTATTTATAATATATTCCGATCATTAAAGTTCTTGAGTGTCCTTATGGCAGACAAGAAGCACCATCGAAAAAACAAGAGCTTATCTAGAAGATAACTACTGTTAGTCACAAATAGAACAAAAACAAAACCTAAAACATAAAAATTGTTTCCCACCAACGTACTTCTAGTGCTTCTTGATCCCAACGAAAACTTTAAGTTAGTTAATTACATTTCGTTCGCATAATTGTGACTAATGATAGTTGAAATTAACTTCCACACAACTTGTTGCATTCTGAGATGAGTTTGTAAGAATACAAGACTCCACTATTTAAAGTGTCAAGACCAAGGCTTGTTTGGAAACAAGAATAACCAATTTTGAAATCGAAAAGATATTCCATAAAGCATATTTTTTTGGAGTAACAATTAGGTTAAAGCAAGAGATAGAGAAGGAGAAGAACTTGGTTTTGACAAAGAGGCATCCATATCATTAGTACAAAACAAAGTTAGGCTAAGTTTGTCTGTATTAGTGGTGGTCAGGATTTGTCCAGACAAAGATAAATCAAGGGTTGTGGTTCTCCTGACCACCCCCTACAACTCGCATGCGTGGCATTAATTCCAATATTATGAATGAAAAATGAATAATCAAGTCAAGATATGGATTTTCAAAAATTATAACGGAGAGGTTCGAACTCATGACCTATTGTGTCATAAGAGTGGCCTCTAACCAGTGTTCCACCTTGGTTGGAATTAATAGAAAAGATAAATCAACGGTGGTGGTTTGTTCAACTTAAATATCATAATTGCATTATTAATTAGTGTTTCACTAATTGCACATAATAAATAATCTATTCATTATAAAGTGTTCTTTAATTAGTGTTTCACTAATTTCTCATAATAAATGACTAATCATTTTTTAATTATAAATGTTTTCTTAATTAATTATAATATTTATTTCTATTAATAAGTAATTTTGATAAATAATATCAATAGACATTTTTGGCGACAATGAGTACTAGAAGAGGTGGAGGCCGAAAGATTAGTGGTGGTTAAGGGCGCAGCCAAGCACAATTATGTTTACTTTTGTTCTTAATCGCAAAATGGGATACAAAGTCCATTTTTCACATGTATCCAACTTTCCAAGAATTTGTTCTCCCTCTTTCCTCAAAATCCTGGCTCCGCCCCTGATTTGTGGTGGAAGAAGTAGCGACGGTGAGTGCTGGTGAGTAGTGATGGACAATATTAATTTTATGTTGTCGTTACAACATCGATAACATCGTAGTATGGAAGATGTGGTTGGTTGTTTTTAACACTTTTGATAAATGAAGGTACCATATATTTCAGGGATGATATCATACAAGACAATATTTTCATGAACGTAGTTGGATCACCCAAATGGTATTCCTGTTATCTTTGGTATTATATCGTATAAATCATGATTTTTTAATGTTAAAATAAAATTGATTGCAATACAAAAAAGAATATATATACACGAAAAAAAAAATGAAACTAATCCAATTGACGACATTTTGTTCAATCTAAACCTCATACATGATATTTGTGATTGAAAATTAGAATTGCGTCCAACAACCTACATGGGGTGGGCGGCAGTGATGGTGGCAGTGGTGGAGTCAAAAATTGACATTGAGGCCTACTTTTTTAAAAAAAAAGAAATATGTAAACTTTGGTGGACTAAACCATAAATATATATGGACAAAGTACTATTTATCAAATAAACTAAAAAATTTATGTAGTTATTAAAAATTTAAGGGGTTAGAGCCAGGTTAGTCAACCCTTGGCTCTACCACTAGGTGGTGGTGGATAAAAAAAATGGATTCATATGGTTTTATGGTGGTGGCGGGTATTGGTGAACAAAAACATATTATGCTAATTTCGTAACGCCAATATGTAACATTATATTATAAAGTATAACACGTGGTTGATCATTCTAATGTTAAAATAAACTCGATAAAACACATGTCCATTTTAAAAAATTGGTGCAATCAATTGCCATATTATGTAATAACTAAACGAACGACACGAATCAAGATCAAAACATATGAAATTATTTATTATCGATTTTTCTATGTAAAGAGTGGTCAGGATTTGTCCTTGGCAAAGATAAATTTACCGTTGGGGTTTGTTCAACTTAACCATTTTTAAATGTTTTATTAATTAGTGTCTCATTGATTGTTCATAATGATTAATTAAATTTCTATTATAAATGTCCCTTTAATAATCTAACATAAATACATAATTTTATTAATAAATAATTTTACTAAAAACTAAATTAATTCTAACGGTGGCGGGTGTTTCTGAATGGTGGAGGCGGTAACATTACTATTGGTGGAAGAAATAGTGGCGGCGGATGGTTTTTATGGTGGTGAGTGTTGGTAATAGTAGTGGATAATTATAGTTTTTTCTTTTTAGTAAGTTTTATTGACCGATTAAAAAAAAAATCTTCACAAAACATGCAACATTGTATTGTGAAAGATGTAATTGGTTGTTTTTAGCACGATTGATAAGGACAAAAACCAAATATTTCGAGGATGATACCGAAACGTATAAGACAATATGATCATGACTGTTGGATCACCGAAACGGTATCCGTATTATATAAAGGCAATTGGTGTACCCGCGTATGAGAACATTATCGCTCTCTCAAGTACTATTACATTCTTTGTCCTGAAATACCATAATGTCGAGTTGTTTCGCGACAACTACCTACAAAGACAACAACATACTTTCACTAAATTCCCGATATAAAACCTTATTGACCGGGAAAATGTATTTACATTCTAAAATATTTGTTTGAAAATTATGTTTGTTCATCAAAATCATCATAAAAAACTCTAAATCATAAATCTAAATTTTGCCTCCGATGTTTATAGAATATTTTTTATATTTTACATTCTCAAATCATGCGACCTCTTGATTACAAATCAACAGTATCAAATTACGGATCAATATGTATAGGTTTCATTCACTGGGTTAGAAGGTATAGTAGATACAGATGGGTAGATCACACAAATCAGAACATGACTGAGAATAGTTCAATAATTTGGTCAAGAAATAAGGTCAAAAATTTAAGATTAACTTTCTATAGGACTAATTAGATCGGCTTCGATAGGAGCCGATTAAAATATGGTTTAATAATAATTTCCACGTAAGACAACTGCAAAACATAGTTTGGCTAACTCTGCCTATGTAAAGAGTGGTTAAGATTTTTCCTTCCTCAATTGCTATGTTATGTGAGAAGAAGGTGATATCTAACATTGAGGTATAATTCAAATCTATTAGATTCATACCATTTACAACTGGACGCCTTAAAAAAACCGACGTGTCGTTATTATTATTACAGTGAAGGGATACATAGACCACACTTGCGCAAATAGCTCACTTCGCAAATGATTGGTGTTGCATGTACTGTCAAATTAATTAAGGAAATAAATATAGTTTCCTTAGTTACAACACATTTTCCATATTCTATTACAATTTTAAAACCCTTATCATCTAAAACACCACAAGAAACAAGATTTTTGCAGATGTCCGGAACATGAAGAGCTTCATTCAAAGTGAGAGTCTTGCCAGAAGTGAGCTTGAGCCCAACTTTGCTTTTTCCTACCCGAAGCTGCAGATGAGTTACCCATATAAAGTTTCTCACCTTCCCCTACATTATTATGAGAGGTGAACATATCTCTGTTTCCACAGGCATGTTTGGTAGCACCAGAGTCTACCCTCCAGTCTCTCACATTTGTTACCAAATTTACTTCAGACATCGTGCCAGAAAATTCATCTTTGTTGTTTTCAACCAAATTAACATTATTTTTATTTTTAAGGTCCTTACGGTTTCTACAGTGAACCGCCATATGTCCAGGATTTCCACAAGCATATAAATCACCCTTAAGGCCAGAAGGAGTGTCCGGAGTATTTTGGATATAGTAACTTAGACGCGATGTAAGACTTATGTTCCTTTTTTTTTTTAGTTTTTCCACAATCTATTTATTTAAGAAAATGAACATTGCTAATACATAACATCAACAAAAATTGGACAGATTGCATTTGACAATAATGGCTACTGATGGTCCGGGAACGGCAAAAGAAAAGAATTGTTGTAGAAGAATTGTTGGGATATACAACGGATTACTTGATACGAATGAAAGAGGTATAACTATTTCGATTCTGAAATCACATAAAGTTCACAGTAGAAGATGACATCAAGTTTAAAGTTAGTAACAAACATAATATGGCTAACTAAAATGTTAAAAACAAACATGATACATAAACTTAGAAAGCCGTGGGGACTTGAAGAGGCCAATTTTGAAAACTACAATCTTAGAAAGCAACGATCCACAATACCATAATTTTTTTTTTATAAATATTCAACGTAGAAGATGTCAACTTTTGGTAAAGGATCTATTGACAACCTATTAATTTGAAATAGGATCAGGGAGTACAATATGTGTTCAAGGTTCTTTATGAGGTAATGTGTCGCCAGATTGTATTCCACGTGAAGGTAGGAACATATAGAAGTGACAAAATGTCCAAGACTTTTGAAGTTACCAAAGCCTTCGTTAAGACGAACTGCTGGGCACAATACTTTGATGAAGATTTAATGGCAGAGGTTCGTATATATACAATCCCTTCGAAACGGTAATGGGTACACATTTTAAACAATGTCATCTAATGGATGTTGAAAAATTACAGGAAAATCATGTTACATTGGAGAGTTTGTATCATCCGTTCGATGCAAAAAAATACTATTCTTTTACTATTTGGAGGATCGACAACATGACCATGATAGATGAGTCAGCTGGAGAGAAATAGGAGCATGGGGAGACTTTTATGGACGATATTAATTAGTTGATTTCACTGAGATGAGCGTTGCTAACGACATATTTCCAAAAAATATTTAAACTTCCATGTTCATGAGCATTATCTCATTATAAGCAATGAACCTAAATAAAAAAGTGTCTGGAAGTTAAGATTATATTTCTTTCGTTTGAGCAAATCTCCGGCGGTAAAATATTAAAGGAAAAAAACAAGAAAAAAAGAAAGGAAAATCCCAACTATTTTTATGACAAACCCATATTACATCATAAGGAGTTGATAAGTATTCGGGACACAAATTATACAATATATTAAAAATGAACCAACGTCATGGCCCGTGCCGTTACGGCACGGATTAAGGGCTAGTATTACATACATATAATGTTATCTTATATACAGGAAAGGGAAGACCTATTCATCTAATGGACCGCACATTCATGGGCCATAGGCCCTATAATACTCCCCCTTGTGCGGTTCAATAACAAAGCTTTATACATAGTGCTTCACATACAGTGCTTTAAATGTAGTTCTTCAAATGTCGTTCTCTCCTTAATGACTTGTGCCGAAATCAATTGCCTTACTAAAACTTTGACAAGGAAAAACCCAGTGGGATAAAACCTTGGTACAACTCTTCACATGTAGTACTTCACATGTTGTCTCTTACTTTACATGTAGTTCATCACATGCAATACGATCTTCACAGATCGATGAGTCTAAGTTAATTGCCTCGTTAAAACTTCGCCAGGGAAACCCAGAGGGACAAAACCTGAACTAAATAAAAAGAGTACAATATTAAGTAAACTTAGAACATAGTTGGACTCGAATATGTTGCCTCATTAAAACCTTGACAAGGAAAACCCCGTGGGATAAAACCTTGACGAAGGGAAAAGAGTACAACGTGACAGATGAAAGTAAAGGTGATATGTTGCAGATGATCACTTTGTTCCGTTGAAATTCACTAGTTGCTTCACAACTCCTAAGGCAAAAAATCCTTGTGGGAAAGACAATAGCCTTAGTTGGGAAATTACTTCCTGGTGTTTGGTGTTGTCTCATTAAAAACCTTGCCGAGAAACAAAACCCCGTGGGAAAAAGTAACGTCGGTGAAGGAAAAGAGATCAACACACCATTAGATGCTCCCCTGATGTCAGACAATTTTCATTAGTCTAATGCAGTCAAAAGGAGTTTAACACACTTTACTTTGGTGACTTGGATGTTTATAGAACCATGTTTTCGATTCTGGAAGTTACGTTGCTTAACGGAATATCGTGTTTCATTTCTTTGATTCAAATATTTTCAATAATATCAACGCGATCTTTATGTCTTCAACGTTCAACATACTTGATGCTTTTAGTATTGTCTCGCTAAAAACCTTGTCGAGTAACAAAACCCTTTGGGAAAAACTATTATCGATCGAAGAGAAACGAGTACAACACAACTTCAATTTCGAAGTAAATTCTGTCGACATCATATCCTTGGATCCTCCCCCTGATGTCGGCATCTACTCCTGATTACTTTCAGAGTTGTTCCAGACAGTTCCTTTAGTCATGTACTTTTCGAAACTGAATACCGGTAATGACTTAGAAAATAGTCTACCATATCTCCCCCTGATTACTTTCGTTGGAGAAGAGATTATTGTTCCTTCATAATCAACAACCTTTGGATTGCAGTACCTTTAGCATTCCTTTTTATGTCTATGGAGGGATAAAACAAAGTCATATCAATGGTTACTTTTAAGTACATGATTACATTCATTGTACAGTTCCAAAGACGTTGCGTTGGCGCTGAGCTATATCTAGCTAACAAGTTCCCTGAGGATGCAAAATTTTATCGAGTACATTATTATACTAAGTACAAAAATGCGTTTATTGTACTTAGATATGGGAATTTCATCTCCCAACACATCTTCGTCATCTTTCTTTAGATGAAATGGTCACTTACTTACATTTGAACCTTGACTAATCATGGGAGTGCTATCAGGATGCTTGTCTTTGTTAAATTGCCTGACAATGGACATATGCAAACTGGTGGAATAATATACCACAAGATCGGTCTTCTAGTTCAGAACATAGATAAGATCGAGATTTCCCAGGATTTTCATCTCAAATTCAGATTTTAAATAACTTGTAAGATCTCTTATTCCATTAAGAGTACTTATCATGTCCATACCGTCGACATAAATAACTATAATTCTGAATCAGGAACTTATTTAATACGCATGGCACGAAACCTTACTTTTTTATCCCTTCCAAATCAAATAGTCACTTGGACGGGTATACCACATCCGCCTGATTGTTTAAATCAATAAGTGAGTGTTCCAGTGTAACTGCAAACACACTCCTTGGTTTAGAGTCATTCGACTTGGGAAACAAAAGGCCATCATGAACTTTTACAAATATCTTCTATCTCTTGATTCTTTCAGAGATACATAATAACCACATAAATATGCTGCATTTCAAGTCCTTTTGAAATTACCAAGCTAACTAAGTAGAGGAACGATATAACGTTCATTACAAGAGGACAATTCCAGGGCTTTGTGAGAAACCTCACGCCACAAGGCGAGTCTTTATAGTTTAAGACTGCTTTCTTCTCATTATACTTTGTGACAAATTAATCATGTATGTCAAATAGGCTTTACACTCGGTTGGTTAGCACTACAACACCAAATACCTGTATATTTGTCAAAGAACCAAGTTCTACCTGGATTGTATAGGCCAAATACGCTCTTCGTTGAAATTAAGCAACAAGGAGCTTGGTTCGATCTCATCTTGCTTTATTTCCTTAAGCAAATGTATATGAAATTAATCATCAATATGCTCGCATGATCTTTCCAATGACTCATGCGCATTCTCATAATCCACTTGGGATGTCATTGTTCTCTGGAATCATTAAACTTTGGAGTGTCCTCCAGTTTGATTCATGGACATATTCAGAGACAATCTTATGAGATGATTTCTGATGATATAAATAATTTGTGCCTTACTCACCTACTTCCTTTCTAGGTGAGCATTGATCGAACCTGGTGGTCTCTCCATCTTCCTTTATGGAGCCACGGCCTCAACTACACTTCCACCAAGTTTAGTTGCAACACCTTAGTCTATGGTGTACCCCATACTGAGGATTTCTAACCTTGCAGGAATATTTGCAGCTGGTATGTGTGATCTTGTCACTTTAGCGACATCAGTGTACATACTGAAAATCCATTATTCTTTGTCACTTCACATTTACATTTGTGGAGTACAAGAATCAATATGAGACACTGTGGGAATACACCACGACAATTCCTATCGTTCCCCTAGAAAATACTTTTTCTTATCTCCCCCTAACGACGGGAAGACTGTCTCACTAAAGTGATAACCCGCAAATTTAGCGGTAAGAGACCTCCTGCCAAAATGTTTTAAATGAGGATAATTGTTGGGAACTCATTTCCAACATAACTACTTAACAGTTTTGAAGACCCATCATAGTACGATGTGGAGTCGTAATGGCACATATATAGTGCAACCAAAAATGCGTAAGAACACGAATGTCAGGCTTAAATCCAGTTACCAACTGGTACGCAGAAAAGGTAGACTAATATTGGGTTCTAAAAATGAATTAAGTAAGATGTGTGTAATATTGCATATCCCCAAAGCAATAAAAGATAGGTTGGTACACATAACCTATTCCTTAGGCACCAGCTGTAACCTTTGATGATAGCCTCTGCGAGACCATTGAGTATAAGATGCTCTATATTGATCATATTAGACATGCAATATTCATCAAGTCCTTTTGATGTAAATTCTCTTGCATTAATAAGGGTGGTGAGCGTTTGCACTTTGTATTGTGTAATATGTGCTAGGAGTTTTTAAACGCAAATTTCTTGGGAACTATAACTAGTCTAAAATGTCAAAACATTCATCAGAGCCATAAGTCACTTTAATGGTCCGCATTCTACATGAATATTTTTCTAAATTTCACCTTGTTATCTTTATAATATGGATTGTTTACCATTTGCATCTTAGGATGGTCTCGATTCTGGTTTACTAAAGACTTTGTAAAATGAGTGATATGCTCTCTTACTTAAAAGCATAATGGGAGGGAGGAGGGGGTTGTGCATCTGGTACTTTAGAAAACACTTATTGAGAGATATGTCGTTACTTCGCATTCTGTCAATCTTTTTCTAGTTGTCTCGTCCACTCAAAAACAGCAATGTACGTATGAGTCATTTCAAAACGAAACATCATGTCACAACCAAAGTGCCTTTATGATTATGTCAAAACCTCTATGAGTCAATTTCCAACATTTCATTGTCGGAGTCAATATGGATTCAATAATCCAAATTAATAATATAGTGATATACATTTCACTAAATTGACATATTAGTCTCTCTAAAGTATGTTTCCTTCCAAATACATTAGTGACTATAAAAGATGCAATTAATTACATTATCATCACAGTCAGGTTTCACATGATATTCTTTGGAATTTAACAAGGTGTGATTATCTCACGGTACATATAGAGATTTTGTGACGTCTTTGTTCTATATTGAAAACAAATTTTTGAGCAGTGTTGCGCTCGATGATCCAATCCTCGTAGTCACATTATAAGGAAATAGTTCAACAACTAGTTTAAATTCCTTAAGCTAGTGGAAGAAAAACAACTATGAGTTAGACATTTGGGTCTTGAGAGTTTTAATAAGTGGTGTGGCCTTATTACGTAATAAAAGTGCGATTCAACTCAAGTACTTTAGACTGAATATATATTACGTTTCACCCAATATATCTCAAGTGCTTTAGAGAATTTATGTCTCGTGTTTTCATTCCATAGGTGCAAATATTGGATCTAGTTCAACTGAATAAGATAGTCAATTGGCCCGACAAAGTTCTTGTTGTCATTAAAGTTGATGTGAAAATTGGTTGCTACTATGACACATTACATTGTATATATCAACACCTATGACCAGGTGCATTTCCAACTCTTTCATTTATGATGGGAGCTAGAATTACATCTTAGCTTTATCCCATATTCTGCTGATACATGTACTTTGGTGTCACTACTACTGGGAAAAAATACATCTTTGTCTCATGATATATATGTCCCTTTTCACATGCTTTATATGAGTCATTACGTCTAACCCTTATTACTTCGGGGTTCTTTCCATTTTCAATTTGGCTACATTTAACTTAATTTGAGAAATTTCTTTATCTCAATAGGCCAAGAGAATCTTACTACACATGTCAACCAATTACTTTAGGTTGAATAGATTATTAAAGATAGTTCTCTTGTTGTCATATTTCAACATATACTGGTTCGTTAGTATCATGGATGAAGTAGAGAAATGGAAATTTTCTGACTCATATCATCTTTTGTGAGTTCTTCCACAAAATTTGGAATACATGTGATTTATTTGCAACGTATTTTTTGAAAATACCGACTCTTAATAGTCGAGCCAGTGGATTGCATCCCACAGAACATTTCAAATTTGGGAAGAAAATATCAAGTACACAATAATGGTGCTCAATTACTTCTAAACCCCAAATAAATACATTGGAATTGTGTTGGTACAACCAATTAAATAAAAGACACCATTCAACTATATCCAATATCATAAAATAACACTAAAACCAAAACTCTTAATGATCAACAATCATAACTAAATTGACTATTTATATGATATGGACTTATCTTAAGACACAAATAAACAAAACTAGGCATGTTCTAAAAAAACAAAAACAAATAAATAAGCCCAAAAGGTATTGAATGTACAAACCCATATTAGTTACATATCTCAAACTTTGGTTCCCATTGCATATACACAGAACCGGAACAAACTTGGAGTCACAACATGACACAATCACACCTGCTGGAATCGGTCCGAGTTGGATCAGCGAGCCGGAACGGGACCGAGTTGGATCGTCGTGCCAGAACGGGACCAAGTTGGATGGAACACGAACAGATTGTTTCGCAAAGAACTCGTTCCTTCTCCTCAGATTCTCGAAGGGACTCAAGGCGGCAGATTAAAATCAAACGCTCCAATGGCAACCCAAACAACATTTTTTTTTGAAGCAACCCAAACAACATACACAGACGGGAATTCAAACAAATTATTATTATAAAATATAATCATTTGATGAATGGATTTGCATAGACATGCATATAAAAAAAATTACATTAGAATCAGATCAAGTCAATTCACGATTATGAATTCAAATTAATTACTACAAAATGTAATCATTTGATGGAAGGATTTGCACAGACATATGCATATAAGAAAATTACATTAGATCAAATCAGTTCGGGATGCACAGAAATATGCATATATAAAAAAAAATTGCATTAGATCAAACTTAGCTGATGCAGAGAGTCACCATTATATTGGGTATTATGCCGAAATCAAAATAGGGAAAAGAAAAAAAAAATAGAACTTAGCTGATTTCATTCCAGGGATTTCCACATTAGCTTAATCCGTGTAGAAAAAAAAATCAATCAATCCGATATAGCACCGTTGTATAGCATCGTGCATGATTACGTTTTGGGGCAACAATTAGGTTAAAGCAAGAGATAGAGAAGGGGAAGAACTTGGTATTGATAAAGAGACATCCAAATATTACATACATATAATGTTATCTTATATGCAGGAAAGAGAAGACCTATTCATCTAATGGACCGCACATTCATGGCCCACATGCCCTATAACATATTTCCAAATTTATCAATATTTTTGATATCATATGTTTATATTAACACGTACAATTCATTTGCAATAAATGCAAAAATATTGTTTCCAAAATGTATAATTGATAATCATAGTAAATTAATACTTGATGGGGTAGGATCCGTTGACATGGTTATATTGACATAATCCGTTGACATGGTTATAGTTTTTTTTACTGAACCCAAACGGCAACGAATTTGAAGCTAATTTTTGGTGACATGTTCTTCTTATAAGTATCTACATTCCAACCAAAAATGAGAGCACTCCGAGATGTATAAAACCGCCATCTACGATTTTGAATATTAACCGTTGAAGATTAACGGTTGAAAAAATTTGTGGATGATGAAGTTTCGTATTTCGGAATACTCTCATTTTTGGTACGAATGTAAAGTTTTATATGAGGAACATGTCACCAAAAAATTAACTTCAAAATCATTGCCGGTTGGGCTCGGTAGAAAAAGCGGCGCTAAAATGTAAAGATTATGTCAATATAACCATGTCAAAGGATCCCACCCCATACTTGATATATCCCACTAGTATTATAACCATATTTATCTACTATGAAATCCATGTACTTTGCTAAATAAGTAAACTAGTTATGTGAAATCTACTGGAAAAAAAACACATAAATACAAATGATAAGTATAGCAAATGACATCAATCTTAAATATTAATCCAGGATCTTTCGTTAAGTATCAAAGGAATCAATATAAACTGATAAGCGCTTAATTGTTACATATTTACTACTTAAATTTTTATTTATTAGTTCTCCATTTTGTACATATCTGATAATTTTGGTTATTTTTGCAGTTTATGAGAAATAAAGCTCGAAGGGCTAAAATACGGAATTTTGTGGTAAAATGGAGGAAATGAAGTGATTTATGTTTGAATGGACTAAATCCAAGATGAAGAACATGGAGAATTATTTCATTGGTCCAATTATCTGGACGTTGGAGTGTGGTAACATGTAAAGGCGTGTGGTAAACGTGCCAAGGTGTGTGTAGAAAAAGTGTGGAGCCCATTTATTTACAAATATGTTTGATTATGTCGACATCATATTTGGAGATATTTTGTCTATAAAGAAGAAAATAAAAGTTTTAGATAAGAAATATACATGGAGTAACTGACGAGAATTAAACGATACGAAGAGTATGGAAAAAATATTACTTCTTATGGTTGAAGTTAAATAAATTATTTGAAAAATAATATAATTCTCAAATATAGAAATTATAACTGCTTGAGAATTAAATTATTTGACACTGCGCATTTTCATTGGATAATGATGTGGTAGTGGAAATGGAAAAGGGAAGTAGTTTTTCTTTGAAAGCTATATAAATGGTGGTGGAAACAGTGGGAAAGAAATTCATTCTGATACGATCATTATTGGTCTGAGTTCGAGCATAGTTTATGTAAATGATCCAATTATTCTCTACTAAATATATTCTTTTGGTCTTAAATTGTTTATTAATTTCTCTTCAATTACAACTTTGTTCTTTAACCGTTTTGGATAGTCTCTGGATATCGATTCTTTATAAGCTAAGGAAGTTATATGTTTTTGTTAACAAAAAATGTTTTAGTAATTTCTAATGTCATATTTTTCGAGATATGAGATTGATTTCAATATTGTCCCGAGCTATAACAAGAATATTTTTAGAGAATGATTATTTTACACAATGTTAGAGCATAGCTCGGTTGAACTCACCAAATGTTGGTATGTCAAGTTTGGTTGTCATATTTTAGTATCAAAACTCTTCTAGAGTCGCTTGATTAAATACTAGAGTCAACTTCGTTTAGGTTAGACCAGAAAGTCTAGGAATGTTGAGACATACAAGTATTACTCCGAAGACTTGAAGAATGTGAAGAAGTAGCGAACTACAACGACGACATCATCCTTCTTCTTGAGGTTAGTAATACTGACTTGAACTTGTTTCATTCCTAACGTATCATTCAACTCATGCTATATTGAAAACATAACTGCGAAGCTGTATAACTATGAAAACAGTTTCTGCTGGTTTCGGTAATTTCATGTGTTGTCGGTGAGAAACGAGCTTAAACCTTAAACAATGTACTGCAAGGGAGTACTTTAGATTCGAGATATCAATCTGTACAAATCCGGCCTAAACCAAGAAATAGTCGTTCCAGACTTGCTTCGGTCACAAAGTGAAGGAGAAGGGTTGGTTTTGGGAGGGAAGCGAAGAGAGTGTTGAGACCAGAATAGTTGATTCTGGAAGAGTAGTTGTTTGACTTGTATCAGAAAGTGAAAGCTAATAGATAGGAAAGCTAACAAATGATTTCTGAGTGTTGTATGCCCCTGACCAAAACTTGTTGTTCGGTGGAAATAGGTAAGACCTATTTATACAAGTCGAAGTGAAACGTACTCTGGTACCGTGAGAAATAGAAACGGATGAGTAAATGGGAGGAGGTGGTAACCGGTAACGCCTAGAATTGATGTTCCATAATGAAGGAAAGCGTTTCACCATTACTCCTTGTATTTACTAACCGCCTCATCCTTATGACACTGTCTTGTAACGGGCGTAGTGTACGCCGCACGCTGTAAACCGCCAAACCAATACCCTAATGCGCATCTCCCAGTTTGTGACATGTGTTGATGTCTCGAGTGTTTTCGTGGAAAACACGTAACATGTTGTTGTTGTTTGGCAAGTTGAGCTTGGGAGACTTGCCAGCTCGGTGGTGACCCTCGACGGTCGAGATTTTGCATCTTGAGAGGAAAGGTAGCCGTTGATTATTTCAACCCTTCGTTTGGTAGCCAGCGACATGAAAGCATGGTCGGCATGGATTTGACATGGTTAGGCGTGACTAAGCTAGGATTTTGGCATAGTTTGGGCGCGGCTAAAATTAGGGCTTGGTGTTGGGCCAAAGGTTGCCACGCGTTAGCTGGTGACCTTGGACGGCTAAGATATGCATCTTAGATGGCAGGGCGGCCGTTGATTGTTGCAACCCCTCGTTTTGGCAGCCAACGACGTGAAGGAAAGGCTGGCATGGTTGACATGCTTTGGCGCGGAGATGTGGTTGGCACGACATGCTATTGGCACATGTGGCATGGTTGGCATGCCTTGGCGCGGAGATGCGGCGCGGCATGCCATTGACACATGCAGTATGATTGGCATGCCTTGGCGCGGAGATGTGGCTGGCACGGTATGCCATTGGCACATGTGGTATGGTTGGCATGCCTTGGCGCGGAGATGCGGTTGGCACGACATGCCAATGGCACATGTGGTATGCCTTGGCGCGGAGATGCGGCTGGCACGACATGCCATTGACACATGTGGTATGGTTGGTATGCCTGGGCGCGGTGATGTGGCTGGCACGACATGCCATTGGCACATGTGTTATGGTTGGCGTGCCTTGGCGCGGAGATGCGGCTGGCATGGCATGCCATTGGAACATGTGACATGGTTGGCATGCCTTGGCGCGGTGATGTGGCAGGCACGACATGCCATTAGCACATGCGACATGGTTGGCATGCCTTGGCGCGGTGATGTGGCTGGCACGACATGCCATTAGCACATGCGACATGGTTGGCATGCCTTGGCGCGGTGATGTGGCTGGCACGACATGCCATTGGCACATGCGGCATGGTTGGCATGCCTTGGCGCGGAAAGGTTGCATGGCATGCCATAGGAACATGTGGTGCGGCTGGCATGCCTTGGGTGGCGAACTTGGACGGCCGAGATATACATCTCAGATGGAAGGGTAGTCGTTGATTATTGCAACCCTTCGTTTTGCCAGCCAGCGTCGTGCATAGCTGATAGACACATTTTTGTGTCTACTTTGTCCTCAATGTCTGTATTGTTGGAACTCTATTTTTGTACTAATATTGTGTTTTTATGTATTTATAGGAAATAAACATTTTTGGAAAATTCGGCTCGAAAAGTTGATTTTGGCACCCGGAGGACAAGTGTTATTCGGATTCTCGCTTTTGGATAAGGGGTAACCTAATTACTAAGGGGGACCCCCAGGTCACCCCCAAGGCATCTGCTATTCGCACCCCATTTCAGGATAGGGGGCATATCATCTTCAACATTCAAATTCGTGTTTTGGCGGGAAAACCATTTTCACTCCTGACAGATTTTCAATCAGCAAAATGAAGGTGTTCTAGTGCGATTCAATCGCTGAAAATTGGTGAGAAGTTGTGATTTAACATGGAAAAGCTGTTGTGAGTGTTCTCTTAGCTCAAATTTGGCTAGAATTGGCTAGCCAATTCACGGGCTCAAAACAGGTAAAACACATGCAGAAGAGTTTCTCTACGACTTCTGGAAGATTTTGTGTGTGTTCTGCTCGTGTTTCATGCATCGAGCAACCTGTTGGAGCATGTGTAATCGAATTGGAGCGTGTTGGACCAGAGAAAACGCGTGAAAAGCTAAAACAGGAAAGAAAATATCCGAAAATATTTTCTTTCACTGCCGAGGAATTGCGGAGTTATGGAGGAGATTCGATGCATGCTTCGGGTTTAAATAGAGTCCTTGGAGGTCAGAGAAGGGGTCGAGAGGAGGTCCAGAGAAGCAGAAATCAAGAGTTGATGAAACTCTGTTGCTGCTGCTGCTGATGATGAAGAACACCAAGAACACGAAGAACGGACTCGCGAGGACAGTCGTTTATCAACAGTGTCTAAGACGCACAGCCGTGGGTCGCAGTGCGGTCTAAACAGCAGCAACACTTGTCTTTTATCGTTCATTCTGTGACGTTTTTTGTGCGTCGCAGATTACAGTTTTACACCATTTTGTCCTTTTCTCTCCATTGTAAACACCATTTGAGATATAAAAATATATTTTGAGCGTGTTTTCATCATGATGAGTTAAACCCCAACACTGGGACGGCGGAGGAGGTCGAATTTCATCCATGTGGTAATTTCATTAATTTTTTTATTTACTTTTTACACTAATTTTAATTGAATTAAGATTTTAAACTAATTACTTGTGATTTCATTTGATGGAATATGCTTAGTTCTAGGGATTTTTGATATGCCATGCTTAAGAAATACAAGTAATATTTTATAAAATCTATCTTGGCAATAAACTAGAGTTAATATTTGTTTTGTTTTTGAACTGTAATTGCTAGAATTAATTTCTGAACCATTTGAAAATGAAAAAAACACGGCCGAATCTTTAGTCCCAGTACTCTCGCCCATTGTTAATATTTTTGTATATATTTTTTTATTAAATCTAAAAATTCCATTTCCTTCACAAGTCTGAAACGAATTCTATTTACTACAACCACGAAAAATCATTAATCAAAATGGCGCCGTCGACGCGGATTTGTGCTTAGGTAGAATTTTTAGGTTTTTATTATTTTTTATTATTCCATTTGTTCTTTTTACGGCTCTTTGGTTGTGTCTTTGTATTACAGGTTTGAAGTTGGATACTAAAGACCTTGGAATCAAAGCTTAAAGCTAAAAGAGAAGGAAAAAAGACAAAGCAAAAAAATAAAGAAAAAAGAGAGAGAAAAAAAGAGAGAATTATTTTTTTAAGAGACTTTTCATTTTTTTTTTGTAATTATTATTATTATTTTTTGTATTTCTTTTCATTGGACTGGACTTTGGACAATTTATTTTAATTTTAAACCCTACAGAAGGGTTATATTAAAAAAAATTAAATATAAACTGTTTGCAGGGAAGGACGACGATTACAATATCGTCTCGGCCCCTCGGGTTCGTAAATGACATAGGATTCGTGGCCCGAGTCGACTTCAACGGTTCATCCCCCGTCTGGTATGGGAGGTAAGTCCATCGAAACACTCGTGAATCTCCTGTAAGCGAGTTACTGTATTCCTTAAGGTGATTCATTGATTGAGGACGAATTTGGATTGTTTTTAAATTCCTAGTAAAGGGCAAGGCCTGGCCAATACAAGATAAGGGTTCGGATTTCATCACCGCTCCCTTCTTGCCCGCCTTAGGAAAACGAAACCTAACGTGAACCCAAGCTTAAAATTTGATTAGAACGAGACCGATTGGGTAACGAGCTTGGTAGGAAAATCTTTCGAAAAATATTGGTTACTCTTTTTAGCATACTTCGAAGTTCATGATGGTTTCTGTGAGTTGAATCCGTGACTGCGTCGCCTTGTGATAGCGGTGAGGCCTTGGATATCAAATCTCCACTTAGCTTCCCTCGCCTCAATTCAACTTACTTTGACTCGGATTGATTCCAGAGGGGTTTGCTTAAATTGTAACGAATTCCCTTTTGAAGGATTAGAAGCTGGTCTAAAAACAATCTAAGTGGAGCCATCATGCTTGTTGTTTGCTAGATTGTATAGGTTTGATTTTGTCGAGTCAGCCTTGTTTGTGATTGTGTAGAATTCCCTTGCAATTAAGAATGCCGAACTGGTATGATAGAAGCCAATACAATGATTATCGACCTGAATTTGAATATGGACATCATCTTTTCTATGACCATGTTGGGAATAGTGGTTGGGAACGCCATCATTTGGAAGGATATGTGGTGGGCTCGAAGGAGTGTGAAAATATGAGCGTAATGAAAACGGGCCTACAGTAATACCGCAAGTGCACGGTCGTCGGTTGTAGCTCGTGCAAGTACGGGTCGATCCACAGAGATTGGGAGTGTTTGGAGTTTCTAGCTATTTGGGCTCTAAATTTCTATTGGGCTTCTAATTGTGCTTTGGGCTTAGTGGGTTTGTTTGTAACAATGAAATGGTTTTGGGCTCAGTGGGCTTTTGGATTGACTGTGAACTTATGGGCTTTTGGTCTTTAGAGTTGCACTGGGCTTTGGGCTAACAGTGAACTGGGCTTAGTTACAGTGAATTGGGCCTTAGACCTTAACCTGAACTGTGGCTGGGCCTTGAACCTGGGCTTTTATTAAGTCCACAGTGGGCTTTTGTTATGAATCTGGGCTTCAGCAGTAGCAGAAGCAGTGCACAGCAGCCGCAGAAGGGTAATGCAGCAGATGCTCAGCAGGGAAAGGGAGAGCAGCAGCAGTGCAAAGGGCAAGTGCACAGCAGCAGGGGGAGACAAGGCAGCAGAGCACTAGGGGAGAACAAGGCAGTAGCAAGTAGTAAAAGCAGTGAATGCAGTAACAAGAACAGGAGAAACAAAAGAGAAGCAAGAGCAAATAGTGGCAGTGAAGCAAAGGTAACAGTGGCAGTTAACAGGAAACAAAGCCAAATAAACCAAGGCTGTTAGCCAAGGGAAGGGAGGAGAAGAAGTAACAAAGCAAAGCCAAGGCATTCATCTAGAGTGGGAAGAGAACCAGCTTGCTCACAGTCACTAGTGAGCACTAGTTTCTCCCCACTGCTCAATCAACTCAATGCTCTAAGGCTCTAACCTAGCATTGACACACAACAGTAAACTAATCCTAACATTTGAGAAGCTAACAGTTGACACTAAAAGTGAACTAACATTAAACACAAAACTAAACAT
The DNA here is from genome assembly GCF_003573695.1 of Papaver somniferum. NCBI lineage: Eukaryota > Viridiplantae > Streptophyta > Magnoliopsida > Ranunculales > Papaveraceae > Papaver > Papaver somniferum. The sequence goes on from NC_039362.1 coordinate 117,030,222, forward strand.
TAAACACAAAACTAACAGTAAACTATCAGTGAACTATTGAGAAAACAGCAATGAAGGGAGACAGTAAACAAGAGTGATGAAAGAACACTAGGATGTTGAATCCACCATTAACCTAAGGGATATTCTACTCACAGCTAAGATAATTACCAAAGTGCTAATTGTCTGATTAAAGCACAACTAGTATAAGGGCTTAGCAACACTGAACATGAGCTGCACATGATGAAGACTATCTCAGCTGGTTCATGATTTCATCTAGTCCTAGCATTTGGGATTCAGAACATACATAACAGAAACAGTACAGAACATTACATCAAATGGAGAAACTGAACAATACACAGAACATGGAAAAACATGGATAGCAAAACATGGATAACAAAACATGAATTGAAACAAGATAAACTAAAACTGAATTTGGAATTAAAATTGAAAATTAAAATTAAATCTACAAGTACAAAACAGGGAAGAAAAATCTACCCAAGAGGAACTGGCTAGTCCAGCCCTCATGGGGATACACTGGCTAGTCCAGAGATATCTATTGATACCCCCCTTGTGTTCAATTTATACAAAAAGGGACCTATGAACCCTAAATTAAAAACCCTAATTTTACAGACCTAGGGTTTGATTTTTTTTACCTAATTTGGTTGACAGGTCTTCACCACATCGTCGACCCATGCTTTATCTCTCTGCTCTGATTCTTCTCACGCTCCTGCTGCTGTGTCTAGCATGAATTACTTCATCAAACCCACGCCAAAAACTTGGTGGCGTCCCAGCAGAGGAAAAACAGGTTCAGAACAGCAGGTCCAACAGCAAATGAAGTGAAGCAGATGCAGATGCAAATGCTATGCAGTGAAATGCAAAAATAGCTAATAAAACTACAAGAAAAACACAACACCAATCCCCGGCAGCGGCGCCAAAAACTTGGTGGGCCCGAAGGAGTGTGAAAATATGAGCGTAATGAAAACGGGCCTACAGTAATACCGCAAGTGCACGGTCGTCGGTTGTAGCTCGTGCAAGTACGGGTCGATCCACAGAGATTAGGAGTGTTTGGAGTTTCTAGCTATTTGGGCTCTAAATTTCTATTGGGCTTCTAATTGTGATTTGGGCTTAGTGGGTTTGTTTGTAACAATGAAATGGTTTTGGGCTCAGTGGGCTTTTGGATTGACTGTGAACTTATGGGCTTTTGGTCTTTAGAGTTGCACTGGGCTTTGGGCTAACAGTGAACTGGGCTTAGTTACAGTGAATTGGGCCTTAGACCTTAACCTGAACTGTGGCTGGGCCTTGAACCTGGGCTTTTATTAAGTCCACAGTGGGCTTTTGTTATGAATCTGGGCTTCAGCAGTAGCAGAAGCAGTGCACAGCAGCCGCAGAAGGGTAATGCAGCAGATGCTCAGCAGGGAAAGGGAGAGCAGCAGCAGTGTAAAGGGCAAGTGCACAGCAGCAGGGGGAGACAAGGCAGCAGAGCACTAGGGGAGAACAAGGCAGTAGCAAGTAGTAAAAGCAGTGAATGCAGTAACAAGAACAGGAGAAACAAAAGAGAAGCAAGAGCAAATAGTGGCAGTGAAGCAAAGGTAACAGTGGCAGTTAACAGGAAACAAAGCCAAATAAACCAAGGCTGTTAGCCAAGGGCAGGGAGGAGAAGAAGTAACAAGCAAAGCCAAGGCATTCATCTAGAGTGGGAAGAGAACCAGCTTGCTCACAGTCACTAGTGAGCACTAGTTTCTCCCCACTGCTCAATCAACTCAATGCTCTAAGGCTCTAACCTAGCATTGACACACAACAGTAAACTAATCCTAACATTTGAGAAGCTAACAGTTGACACTAAAAGTGAACTAACATTAAACACAAAACTAAACATTAAACACAAAACTAACAGTAAACTATCAGTGAACTATTGAGAAAACAGCAATGAAGGGAGACAGTAAACAAGAGTGATGAAAGAACACTAGGATGTTGAATCCACCATTAACCTAAGGGATATTCTACTCACAGCTAAGATAATTACCAAAGTGCTAATTGTCTGATTAAAGCACAACTAGTATAAGGGCTTAGCAACACTGAACATGAGCTGCACATGATGAAGACTATCTCAGCTGGTTCATGATTTCATCTAGTCCTAGCATTTGGGATTCAGAACATACATAACAGAAACAGTACAGAACATTACATCAAATGGAGAAACTGAACAATACACAGAACATGGAAAAACATGGATAGCAAAACATGGATAGCAAAACATGAATTGAAACAAGATAAACTAAAACTGAATTTGGAATTAAAATTGAAAATTAAAATTAAATCTACAAATACAAAACAGGGAAGAAAAATCTACCCAAGAGGAACTGGCTAGTCCAGCCCTCATGGGGATACACTGGCTAGTCCAGAGATATCTATTGATACCCCCCTTGTGTTCAATTTATACAAAAAGGGACCTATGAACCCTAAATTAAAAACCCTAATTTTACAGACCTAGGGTTTGATTTTTTTTACCTAATTTGGTTGACAGGTCTTCACCACATCGTCGACCCATGCTTTATCTCTCTGCTCTGATTCTTCTCACGCTCCTGCTGCTGTGTCTAGCATGAATTACTTCATCAAACCCACGCCAAAAACTTGGTGGCGTCCCAGCAGAGGAAAAACAGGTTCAGAACAGCAGGTCCAACAGCAAATGAAGTGAAGCAGATGCAGATGCAAATGCTATGCAGTGAAATGCAAAAATAGCTAATAAAACTACAAGAAAAACACAGCACCAATCCCCGGCAGCGGCGCCAAAAACTTGGTGGGCCCGAAGGAGTGTGAAAATATGAGCGTAATTAAAACGGGCCTACAGTAATACCGCAAGTGCACGGTCGTCGGTTGTAGCTCGTGCAAGTACGGGTCGATCCACAGAGATTGGGAGTGTTTGGAGTTTCTAGCTATTTGGGCTCTAAATTTCTATTGGGCTTCTAATTGTGCTTTGGGCTTAGTGGGTTTGTTTGTAACAATGAAATGGTTTTGGGCTCAGTGGGCTTTTGGATTGACTGTGAACTTATGGGCTTTTGGTCTTTAGAGTTGCACTGGGCTTTGGGCTAACAGTGAACTGGGCTTAGTTACAGTGAATTGGGCCTTAGACCTTAACCTGAACTGTGGCTGGGCCTTGAACCTGGGCTTTTATTAAGTCCACAGTGGGCTTTTGTTATGAATCTGGGCTTCAGCAGTAGCAGAAGCAGTGCACAGCAGCCGCAGAAGGGTAATGCAGCAGATGCTCAGCAGGGAAAGGGAGAGCAGCAGCAGTGCAAAGGGCAAGTGCACAGCAGCAGGGGGAGACAAGGCAGCAGAGCACTAGGGGAGAACAAGGCAGTAGCAAGTAGTAAAAGCAGTGAATGCAGTAACAAGAACAGGAGAAACAAAAGAGAAGCAAGAGCAAATAGTGGCAGTGAAGCAAAGGTAACAGTGGCAGTTAACAGGAAACAAAGCCAAATAAACCAAGGATGTTAGCCAAGGGCAGGGAGGAGAAGAAGTAACAAAGCAAAGCCAAGGCATTCATCTAGAGTGGGAAGAGAACCAGCTTGCTCACAGTCACTAGTGAGCACTAGTTTCTCCCCACTGCTCAATCAACTCAATGCTCTAAGGCTCTAACCTAGCATTGACACACAACAGTAAACTAATCATAACATTTGAGAAGCTAACAGTTGACACTAAAAGTGAACTAACATTAAACACAAAACTAAACATTAAACACAAAACTAACAGTAAACTATTAGTGAACTATTGAGAAAACAGCAATGAAGGGAGACAGTAAACAAGAGTGATGAAAGAACACTAGGATGTTGAATCCACCATTAACCTAAGGGATATTCTACTCACAGCTAAGATAATTACCAAAGTGCTAATTGTCTGATTAAAGCACAACTAGTCTAAGGGCTTAGCAACACTGAACATGAGCTGCACATGATGAAGACTATCTCAGCTGGTTCATAATTTCATCTAGTCCTAGCATTTGGGATTCAGAACACATAACAGAAACAGTACAGAACATTACATCAAATGGAGAAACTGAACAATACACAGAACATGGAAAAACATGGATAGCAAAACATGGATAGAAAACATGAATTGAAACAAGATAAACTAAAACTGAATTTGGAATTAAAATTGAAAATTAAAATTAAATCTACAAATACAAAACAGGGAAGAAAAATCTACCCAAGAGGAACTGGCTAGTCCAGCCCTCATGGGGATACACTGGCTAGTCCAGAGATTCTATTCGACCCCTTGTGTTCAATTTATACAAAAAGGGGCCTATGAACCCTAAATTAAAAACCCTAATTTTACAGACCTAGGGTTTGATTTTTTTACCTAATTTGGTTGACAGGTCTTCACCACATCGTCGACCCATGCTTTATCTCTCTGCTCTGATTCTTCTCACGCTCCTGCTGCTGTGTCTAGCATGAATTACTTCATCAACTCCACACCCTAGGGTTCAGAGGCGTGAGTGTGGGTTTGATGAAACAATAAAGGCTAGGTGGATGGGTTTTTGCAGATATGGGGGGTAGTTGGTGGCAGTTGGTGTAGGTGGTGGCGATGGCAGTGGGCAGTAGCAGGTGGAGGTGATGGTGGCGGAATGGGTGTTGCAGAGAGGAGGTGGAGAGAAAGAGAAGAAGAAGAAGGAAATGAAAGAGAAGTCGATAGATTTTAGGGTATAGGGTTAGGTCTTTTCGGTGTGAGGCGGAACAGAAGAATCTGATGATCAGCGTGTGAAAGACGTTGGATACGAAGATGGTTGGTAGATCTAACGGTGGTATGAGAGATGAATCACTTCGACCGTTGGATTGTGAAATACAACAAAGTCAACGGTGCTAGATGATGTTAGGTACTGTAGTGTAAAGCGGAGTATCTAATTTTGATGAACAGGCATAGGAGCGACCGTTGGATTCAAATACAATCTAATCTGAAGGCTTGGAATTTAAGCGCTGTGGTGTTTGGCAGAGACTTCAGATTTTGATGATCTATGAATGAGCGACCGTAGGATGATGAGTTGGATCCAATCTGACGGCTGAGAATGGAGGCGGTTTTGGTTATAGAAAATGGGTTTGGGTGAGGGTTTTGGGCCTTGGGTATGCCAAGCCCATATCTTCTTTAAGAACAATTCTTCTTCAAGCCATTCTAGCCTCTTGGTTTTGTGCACACGTTCTTCGCGGCTTCCTTGCGTAATTCTTCCCGGCTTTTCACTACTTTTCTGCTCTTTCCGCTCCGATCATCCAACTTATTTATTACCTAAAAAATAAAATTAAGTAAGAAAAATATTTATTCTTGAAAACAATGAAAATACAGAATATGGGATAAAATGTAGAATTAATGCACAAAGATGAGTTAATGCCAAAAAAAGGGATAGAAATATACTTTTTGGACTCATCAAATACCCCCAAACCTGAATTTTACTTGTCCTCAAGTAAAACAAAACTAAGGAAATCCTACCTATACCACTGTCGCTGGTCTCTCGAATGCATTTAGCGTATGCACTAAGCCTTTTAAACCACTAAGTGTCCCTAGTGGACGAGTTGAAGTCTCGTGAAGGTTTGCTTAGAACGTACCTACAAAGTTCTAGGTCAAAATATAAGCTCAGATTCATCAAATGTGACATGTGCAAACAGTTTAAGCTCACAGCAAAATGGAGATGTCAATCTAGCTATCAAAGGCACAATCCTAGCACTGATAACAAAAAAAGACATGTGATAAGAGTGTAAAGTGTATCTACACATGTGTAAAGAAAGATCTGAAGTTATGACTACTAATCACCAAGAGATAGTTTCTCAGGCTAAGAACCAAGGTCGAAATCTAGCTAGCGTCCGGACTTTACGAGAATTGTGAATGAGTTGGAGGTATTTCACAATTACTCGCGTTGTACATCAATGGCATACACCCTCCTTGCTTATTACAATGAAACAAAAAATGACTCTTTACATGACTCTTATTTACATTGACTATTCTCTTTTTATTTTTGGAACAAGAGATGATGGAATTGATAAATACTTGATTTTTTTGTATTTTTCTGATATATATATATATATATATTTTTTTTTTTAACATAGAAACACTTTTGATACATATACAAAAGGAAACAAAAGATTACATGACACTTTGCAAGAGGTAGCCCTTTTTGATGCACCCAGTTAAATTCGATGGTTGTCTTTCTTAATGTAACCTCCACCTTCTATCCCAACCAACCAAAGAACAAGCTAGTCAAGTTTCGTTCAGTATTCTAAAGTGATTGGCAATCGTAACTTCCTATCAAACACCTTGAAGATCGAGGCCATACATGTATTGGTAGATCGTGCGCGTGCAAATTTCTTATCACTATGTGAATTGTGCTAGAATCAGGGTGCCTAAATATCTAGACTAAGACTCCTAATAATTACATATTTGCACAAGAGTCAACATTTCAAGGTAAATGAGCTCCATTTTTATGTGTTTTTTTTTTCAATTTTTTTTTTTTTTTTTTTTTTTTTCATTTTTCATTTTTTTCAAAAAGAAGGAGTTCTTGTTTTCAATTATGGCATATTATCAAAGTATCTACTTTTCACCCCCAAACCTAAACTAAACATTGTCCTCAATGTTTCAAAATATGAACAAAATTATAATACAACATATGAAGAGGATCATGTTGAGTAGAGAAAAAGGAAAGAGAATACCCGATTTCGGCGAAAGCAAGATTAGAACTCCGTTATTCAAGGCAAGAATCCATCATATTAGGAGTCACAATGGATGAGCACAAAATATATACAAAAGGAAATTTAACTAACACATTATCTACAAGAAAATTTTGGTTTTTAATGGGATTGGACTTTTTGGGAAAAATTTGGTTTTGTCGGGAGACATTTGGTTTTGATGGGAAAAAGAAAAATTTTGGTTTTTAGGGAAACATTTGGAAAACTTTGGTTTTTATGGGAGAAATTTTTGGTTTTTGAAATTGGGAGCAAGCCCACTGTTGGTCCTCTAATGGAATGGGAGGAAGGCTGCGGCCCACGATACACTAAGTTTTAATTTTGAAAGTTTAATTTGGCCCAATTGGTTAAGGCCCGACGTTTGTTTTAAAACTTTGGTTTTGAGGTCCACTCTTGAGTGGAAACAAGCCCACAATCGGTTACAAGCTCAGCTGGGTTTAAACCCAGAGTCCAAAATACAAGTCCAATGAAAGAATTTAAACAAGCCCACAAATTAAACAAACAAGCCCACAAAAATTAATTACAAACCCAACAGAAAATAAAAAGCCCAAAAATTGGCTTTAATATTACAAGTCCACAATTAAAAATTGGAAGCCCACAATTCGGGTTCTCTTAAATGGGTTACCTTTTAAGCACAGCCCAGCTGCTCTGATATTGTTGCAAAAACCCAGTTGGGCTTTGGTTCTTTTCCTTGGTGGCGTCCCAGCAGAGGAAAAACTGGTTCAGAACAGCAGGTCCAACAGCAAATGAAGTGAAGCAGATGCAGATGCAAATGCTATGCAGTGAAATGCAAAAATAGCTAATAAAACTACTAGAGAAAACAAAGCACCAGTCCCCGGCAGCGGCGCCAAAAACTTAGTGGGCCCGAAGGAGTGTGAAAATATGAGCGTAATGAAAACGGGCCTACAGTAATACCGCAAGTGCACGGTCGTCGGTTGTAGCTCGTGCAAGTACGGGTCGATCCACAGAGATTGGGAGTGTTTGGAGTTTCTAGCTATTTGGGCTCTAAATTTCTATTGGGCTTCTAATTGTGCTTTGGGCTTAGTGGGTTTGTTTGTAACAATGAAATGGTTTTGGGCTCAGTGGGCTTTTGGATTGACTGTGAACTTATGGGCTTTTGGTCTTTAGAGTTGCACTGGGCTTTGGGCTAACAGTGAACTGGGCTTAGTTACAGTGAATTGGGCCTTAAACCTTAACCTGAACTGTGGCTGGGCCTTGAACCTGGGCTTTTATTAAGTCCACAGTGGGCTTTTGTTATGAATCTGGGCTTCAGCAGTAGCAGAAGCAGTGCACAGCAGCCGCAGAAGGGTAATGCAGCAGATGCTCAGCAGGGAAAGGGAGAGCAGCAGCAGTGCAAAGGGCAAGTGCACAGCAGCAGGGGGAGACAAGGCAGCAGAGCACTAGGGGAGAACAAGGCAGTAGCAAGTAGTAAAAGCAGTGAATGCAGTAACAAGAACAGGAGAAACAAAAGAGAAGCAAGAGCAAATAGTGGCAGTGAAGCAAAGGTAACAGTGGCAGTTAACAGGAAACAAAGCCAAATAAACCAAGGCTGTTAGCCAAGGGCAGGGAGGAGAAGAAGTAACAAAGCAAAGCCAAGGCATTCATCTAGAGTGGGAAGAGAACTAACTTGCTCACAGTCACTAGTGAGCACTAGTTTCTCCCCACTGCTCAATCAACTCAATGCTCTAAGGCTCTAACCTAGCATTGACACACAACAGTAAACTAATCCTAACATTTGAGAAGCTAACAGTTGACACTAAAAGTGAACTAACATTAAACACAAAACTAAACATTAAACACAAAACTAACAGTAAACTATCAGTGAACTATTGAGAAAACAGCAATGAAGGGAGACAGTAAACAAGAGTGATGAAAGAACACTAGGATGTTGAATCCACCATTAACCTAAGGGATATTCTAATCACAGCTAAGATAATTACCAAAGTGCTAATTGTCTGATTAAAGCACAACTAGTCTAAGGGCTTAGCAACACTGAACATGAGCTGCACATGATGAAGACTATCTCAGCTGGTTCATGATTTCATCTAGTCCTAGAATTTGGGATTCAGAACATACATAACAGAAACAGTACAGAACATTACATCAAATGGAGAAACTGAACAATACACAGAACATGGAAAAACATGGATAGCAAAACATGGATAGCAAAACATGAATTGAAACAAGATAAACTAAAACTGAATTTGGAATTAAAATTGAAAATTAAAATTAAATCTACAAATACAAAACAGGGAAGAAAAATCTACCCAAGAGGAACTGGCTAGTCCAGCCCTCATGGGGATACACTGGCTAGTCCAGAGATATCTATTGATACCCCCCTTGTGTTCAATTTATACAAAAAGGGACCTATGAACCCTAAATTAAAAACCCTAATTTTACAGACCTAGGGTTTGATTTTTTTTACCTAATTTGGTTGACAGGTCTTCACCACATCGTCGACCCATGCTTTATCTCTCTGCTCTGATTCTTCTCACGCTCCTGCTGCTGTGTCTAGCATGAATTACTTCATCAACTCCACACCCTAGGGTTCAGAGGCGTGAGTGTGGGTTTGATGAAACAATAAAGGCTAGGTGGATGGGTTTTTGCAGATATGGGGGGTAGTTGGTGGCAGTTGGTGTAGGTGGTGGCGATGGCAGTGGCAGTAGCAGGTGGAGGTGATGGTGGCGGAATGGGTGTTGCAGAGAGGAGGTGGAGAGAAAGAGAAGAAGAAGAAGGAAATGAAAGAGAAGTCGATAGATTTTAGGGTATAGGGTTAGGTCTTTTCGGTGTGAGGCGGAACAGAAGAATCTGATGATCAGCGTGTGAAAGACGTTGGATACGAAGATGGTTGGTAGATCTAACGGTGGTATGAGAGATGAATCACTTCGACCGTTGGATTGTGAAATACAACAAAGTCAACGGTGCTAGATGATGTTAGGTACTTTAGTGTAAAGCGGAAGTATCTAATTTTGATGCACAGGCATAGGAGCGACCGTTGGATTCAAATACAATCTAATCTGAAGGCTTGGAATTTAAGCGCTGTGGTGTTTGTCAGAGACTTCAAATTTTGATGATCTATGAATGAGCGACCGTAGGATGATGAGTTGGATCTAATCTGACGGCTGAGAATGGAGGCGGTTTTGGTTATAGAAAATGGGTTTGGGTAAGGGTTTTGGGCCTTGGGTATGCCAAGCCCATATCTTCTTTAAGAACAATTCTTCTTCTTCAAGACCATTCCTAGCCTCTTGGTTTTGTGCACAACGTTCTTCGCGGCTTCCTTGCGTAACTCCTCCCGGCTTTTCACTACTTTTCTGCTCTATTCCGCTCCGCAATTCATCCAAACTTTATTTATTACCTAAAAATATAAAATTAAGTAAGAAAAATATTTATTCTTGAAAACAATGAAAATACAGAATATGGGATAAAATGTAGAATTAATGCACAAAGGATGAGTTAAATGCCAACAAAAAGGGATAGAAATATGCACTTTTTAGGACTCATCAATATGGGTCATACCATGGTGAGCCCAATTACTATCCACACATGCATCAGTCTTACGAGCAAGAAGATTATAGTACTAGTTCTTCGTCTCTAGAGGATACAATCAAACTATTGAAAAGTAGTCTTTTTTATGATCCCTCTGTTCTTATTCCTCCTTTAGAAGAGTGCCTCAGGGAGTTAGCTGAGTCGACGCGCAAGTTAGCTGAGATAAATAGTGTAATTATAGACGAAAGAACTACAATAATGAGTGAACTTTCTATAGAGGAATCCCTCAAGCTGATGGCTGAGACGAACGAAAGACTTGCTCGAAATAATCTTACTTTACAATATAGTGTTTCCAATAATACCCTTAAAATGAGGATAGTTATTTTCATAATCAAGATAACAAGGATAGAATTGGTAGCACTACTAGTTTTGATGAGGTTCGATCTTTTTCATGTTATTATGATGAGGATAGTGTTGATGGAGAATCATACTTATGTAGGAATAGTGATCAGGAAATGGATACTCCAATTGAGCTTTACAATGATAATATTATTTCTAGTTCAAATCCAAATAATTTTAATAATTATTCACCTATTCAAAATGACGAGGATTTGACTAGAGATACCCTCGTTTTAGACGATGTAGTATTTCCAGTCTACGAAGCCGATGATAGTTTTGAGGAACGAGTTTATTCGGAGAATATTGTTTTAGAGTCTAGAAATTTAGAAATATTATACTTAGAAAAAGAAGATGAACTCGTAGAAATGACTGAGGATGAACCCAACTTAGAAGAATCTATTTACCATTTCCAGGAATCTGATGACCTAGAAATTAGGGAAGTTGTGACTAGTCTTTCTAGAGACACAGAAAACTTTAAGTTTGGGGGTGATTATTATTCTCCGTGTGCTTTAACTCTTAGAAAGTCCCTTCACTTAGGACTTGATATCTTTGCCTCGCCAATTTTACAAGATTACCTTCATACTCGTTTTCCCGAACCTAATGATGTCCAGGAAGAAGTTCAGTTGTTAGAAACCCATCCTCTGGTTGATGTGGTTTGCCCAGGATATGATACCCAGATTGACTTTGTTTTCCCACCAAATAGTTTTCTTCCAACTGTGGGAACGTTTATATTCCAAATGTGTCGAATATTAAGTTGTGAGACTAAACCTAAATGCTTTAGGAAATTAGAATCGACACATTTGCTTAAGAATGACCACTACTCTCATTGTGGTCAATTATGTAAGTCACATATGATTGACTTAGAGGATCCGTAATTATTTAGGTTATTACTTTGTGATTCTAAGTTCGTATTTGAGTTTTTACAGACTCTAAGGCCTAGTGATTCGGATCCCATCTATGAAGAAACGCAGCCAGTGAAAATATTTTATTTAGACCCTTTCATAGAACCTGAACCGCAATGAGCGATATTTTTTAGGAAACTAGGTAAGGACATGCTATTCTTGTCCATTTTATTGGTTCACTGCAGTTTCCTATGGTCAGCTCTATTTGGTTTTGAAGACCCACAGTTATTTCGACTGTTACTTTAGGGTTCGAGTTGACCAATCCTTTTCTAAGTCTGGATGAAGACTTTAAACTTAGCACTTCTTGGGAGGTAACCCAATCTCATGCAACACGGTAATATCCTTCTTTAACTCTTTTGCTTCAAATAATAACCGTTTCTCCTTGTTCATGCTTTTAATTTCATCTTTAGAACATTGAGGACAATGTTAGATTTAAGTTTGGGGGTATGGGAGAAACTTTTTAGTTGCAATTATTAAACTCCAGAGCCTAGAAATTTATGCCTATTAAGGTTTGCACTAACCAATCTAAGTGGATGGGAACATCTTGGTTGTAGGAGTTGAGGAACCAATCTGATTAGATGGAAACATCTATAGAGTCTATTCATAAAAGCACAGAGCTCAGGTGTTAGAAATAACATGATAGTTGCACCATATCTCGTTGAGTCCTTTTCATTTTATTTTTTCATTTTATTTTTTCATTTTAAACTATGTTTCTCTAAGTGATTAGGTGGGGCACACGATTCAAGTTGTTACCACTGCTAGGGAGAACTAGAGTGACTGAGTTACTAAAAAAGAAAAAAAAAGAAAAAAAACGGACCAGTTAGACCAATCGGAATAAGTATTAACACTTGGATAGCAATATGCGTGTGTTCTCCCTGTTTCTGTCGCCTAAGCAAGCGTGGAATGCAGGACCCGTGGGAACTATCGTGTAATCTACTGACAAGAAGCATGCGCTTGGATCAAAAAGATCTATTCATGCCGTTAAGTTAAAAAAAAAAAAAAGGTTATTGTTCTGTTTAGTCAACTGCTGGTTCCCTTGTATTTGCCAGTTTGTTGATCTAGATTTAAGTTATTGATCACTGGTTCCCTTGTATATGCCAGTTGTGTTGATATTAGTCAGACCGGTATCTCAGTCCATTAGGATAGGTTCATTATGGCAGTGGCCTTCAGACAGATATGTGAAACGTCGATCATTTGGTTAACATCAAAACCATCTACATTTTTCTATTTTCATCTCCTTTTTCAATCCATATGATTAGTTTGACTCCGAATATGATGTCCATAGTGCAACTATCTGAGTAGAGCTCTGTCACTTTATATGAATTTTAGTATGCTTGAGTGTAAACTCCTGTACAACAATTGGAATTTCGCATCAGGGTACTTCCTCCTGTAGTCAGTGATTGTAAGCCAACCAACGAGATTCTTTAGTGCCTTCCAAGGTTCGACATAGATAGCTAGGGTCTGGAGTAATGGTTTTGTGGGTACACCTCTGGTAAACCCTCCGGAGACAACACTCCGCCACTAGGGCCACCTAGTGGTTTAACGGCTTACTGCACGTGCTAAGTGTAGTCATTTTACTGTTTAGATTAGATTTGCTCGAGGACTAGCAAATAATAGGTTTGGGGGTATTTGATAGACACATTTTTGTGTCTACTTTGTCCTCAATGTCTGTATTGTTGGAACTATATTTTTGTACTAATATTGTGTTTTTATGTATTTTTAGGAAATAAACATTTTTGGAAAATTCGGCTCGAAAAGTTGATTTTGGCACCCGGAGGACAAGTGTTATTCGGACTCTCGCTTTTGGATAAGGGGTAACCTAATTACTAAGGGGGACCCCCATGTCACCCCCAAGGCATCTGCTATTCGCACCCCAGTTCAGGATAGGGGGCATATCATCTTCAACATTCAAATTCGTGTTTTGGCGGGAAAACCATTTTCACTCCTGACATATTTTCAATCAGCAAAATGAAGGTGTTCTAGTGCGATTCAATCGCTGAAAATTGGTGAGAAGTTGTGATTTAACATGGAAAAGTTGTTGTGAGTGTTCTCTTAGCTCAAATTTGGCTAGAATTGGCTAGCCAATTCACGGGCTCAAAACAAGTAAAACACATGCAGAAGAGTTTCTCTACGACTTCTGGAAGATTTTGTGTGTGTTCTGCTCGTGTTTCATGCATCGAGCAACCTGTTGGAGCATGTGTAATCGAATTGGAGCGTGCTGGACCAGAAAAAACGCGTGAAAAGCTAAAACAGGAAAGAAAATATCCGAAAATATTTTCTTTCACTGCCGAGGATTTGTGGAGTTATGGAGGAGATTCGATGCATGCGTCGGGTTTAAATAGAGTCCTTGGAGGTCAGAGAAGGGGTCGAGAGTTTGGGGTCGAGAGGAGGTCCAGAGAAGCAGAAATCAAGAGTTGATGAAACTTTGGTGCTGCTGCTGCTGATGATGAAGAACACCAAGAACACGAAGAACGGACTCGCGAGTACAGTAATTTATCAACAGTGTCTAAGACGCACAGCCGTGGGTCGCAGTGCGGTCTAAACAGCAGCAACACTTGTCTTTTATCGTTCATTCTGTGACGCTTTTTGTGCGTCGCAGATTACAGTTTTACACCAATTTGTCCTTTTCTCTCCATTGTAAACACCATTTGAGCTATAAAAATATATTTTGAGCGTGTTTTCATCATGATGAGTTAAACCCCAACACTGGGACGGCGGAGGAGGTCGAATTTCATCCATGTGGTAATTTCATTAATTTTTTTATTTACTTTTTGCACTAATTTTAATTGAATTAAGATTTTAAACTAATTACTTGTGATTTCATTTGATGGAATATGCTTAGTCCTAGGGATTTTTGATATGCGATGCTTAAGAAATACAAGTAATATTTTATAAAATCTATCTTGGCAATAAACTAGAGTTAATATTTGTTTTGTTTTTGAACTATAATTGCTAGAATTAATTTCTGAACCATTTGAAAATGAAAAAAACGGCTGAATCTTTAGTCCCAGTACTCTCGCCCATTGTTAATATTTTTGTATATATATTTTTATTAAATCTAAAAATTCCATTTTTCCTTCACAAGTCTGAAACGAATCCTATTTACCACAACCCACGAAAAATCATTAATCAATGGCTTTGGCATGTCTTAGGCGCAGCCAAATTAGGGTTTGCATAAACCGTGATGTTTGGCCTTAGGCTGGAAGTTTCCATGCGTTGGGTGGCGAACTTGGACGGCTGAGATATGCATCTCAGATGGAAGGGTAGTCGTTGATTATTGCAACCCTTCGTTTTGGCAGCCAGCGTCGCGCATGGCTTTGGCATGTGTTAGGCGCGGCCAAACTAGGGTTTGCATAAACCGTGACGTTTGGCCTTGGACTGGAAGTTGTCATGCGTTGGGTGGCGAACTTGGATGGCTGAGATATGCATCTCATATGGAAGGGTAGCCATTGATTATTGCAACCCTTCGTTTTGGCAGCCAGCGTCGTGCATGGTTTTGGCATGTGTTAGGCGCGACCAAATTAGGGTTGGGTGCAAACCGTGATGTTTGTCCTTGGACCGGAAGTTTCCATGCATTGGGTGGCGAACTTGGACGGCTGAGATATGCACCTCAGATGGAAGGGTAGCCGTTGATTATTGCAACCCTTCGTTTTGGCAGCCAGCGGCATATGGTAGGGCCGGCATGGCTTTGGCATGGAGGCGTGGCTGGCATGGTTTTCCATTGGCGCGGCGGTGCGGCTAGCATGGTTGGAATGCCTTGGCGCGGAGACGTGGCTAGCATGGTTTTCCATTGGCACGGTAGTGCGGCTGGCATGGTTGGCATGCCTTGGCGCGGAGACGTGGCTGGCATGGTTTGCCATTGGCACGGTAGTGCGGATGGCATGGTTGGCATGCCTTGGCACGGAGACGTGGCTGGCATGGTTTTCCATTGGCACGGTGGTGCGGTTGGCATGCCTTGGCGCGGAGACGTGGCTGGCATGGTTTTCCATTGGCACGGTGGTGCGGCTGGCATGGTTGGCATGCCTTGGCGCGGAGACGTGACTGGCATGGTTTTCCATTGGCACGATGGTGCGGCTGGCATGCCTTGGCACCGAGACGTGGCTGCATGGTTTGCCATTGGCGCGGTGGCGTGAGAATTAGGGTTTGGCATATACGAAGGTGATGTCGATCAATACTAAGGGTTCTGCCAAGGTACCCTGGTAATTCTTACGTAGGCATGTTGATTGATTCAATAAATGCGCTAGTGGTCGCATTGACGTCATGTCAGATGTGCGGTTTTACGATTTTAACCCTAAGCTAAAAACCACCATCAACATTAAGTCCCCTGCTTAGCTCGGAACAGGAGCATTGTTGCGAGGTAAGCATAAGATGGTGACAGGCGAAGACAAAATCGAAATGACAAGTCGTGAAAAGATGGTCAAGAAGACCCGGCTAACCGTTTTTGAAAGGTAAGGAGAGTTCGTGATTCTCGTGTTGGTGGCCTTGCATAGATTCTTCTTGTGGTGTCACT
The DNA here is from genome assembly GCF_003573695.1 of Papaver somniferum. Classification (NCBI taxonomy): domain Eukaryota; kingdom Viridiplantae; phylum Streptophyta; class Magnoliopsida; order Ranunculales; family Papaveraceae; genus Papaver; species Papaver somniferum. The sequence goes on from NC_039362.1 coordinate 117,046,220, forward strand.
GTCTATACTGTGAAGTGGTGTGATGTAAACTGTTGGCTTGGCTTGGTCACGCGTCATCTTGGCTGGGCTAGGGAACATGGAGGTGTTGGCTTAGCGAGTTGTTGGTGTTGGTCAGCTTGGACTAGGAGCCGTAGGCATTGTGCAGCTTGGAATGGAGGTGTTAGCATCGGATCGACCTGGAATGAAGCCGTTAGTTTTGGTCGGCTTGCGATGGAGCCGTTAGCGTTGGTCGGCTTGCAATGGAGCCGTTAGCATAAGCTTGGCGTGGGAACTGGCTTGGGCTCGGACGCTGGTTGTGCATGGACGTTGGCTAGGGGTGGACGTTGGCTTGGCGCTGGCTGTTGGATTTGCATGGCGCGGACTGTTTGGCGCTGTGAAGCGCTTGCTAGTGCAGCCTGGATGCTTCCTTCCATGCGTGGCTCAGATATGGAATCTTTTCCTTTTTCAAATTTCGAAAGTGTTATGCCCATAAAAGGGGGCGTTACTCCGTCTCCTCATGTTACATTGCCGGTTTTACTTCCAAATCTCGGTCCTGGCGGTAGAGAAGCAATAACGCGGGCAAGTGTGTCTCAAACACGTACTTCCACGTTTTCTCATCAAAACCTAATTATCTCGCGCGGCCAGGTATGAGACTTTTCCTTATATTTGCTGGTATAATAGGGTTTAATTAAGACCTGATGTCACTCCTTAATTCACGGCTAGTAGAAATCTTTCTTTTTCGGGACTTCATCGTTCTGCTGGATATAAGAGATGATCTTGAATCCTTCATTCGCACAGGTCGTCCTGAAATCGTACATATCCTCTTTACAGGTATCGTCTCGTGTTTTCTCCTGGCTTCCATTTTGTCTTCTTTCTTATATAGGTTGCTGGTGTTGACAAGGTGAAAACTTACCCCCTCTCTGGTTTTGTAGCGCATAATGGGATCTTCCAGTGACAGCCGTATCTCTAACTCTTCGGAAAGAAACTTTGGAATCGGCGAAAACCAGTTTTCTTCTCATGAGGAGGCATTAGATAGAATTGAATCTCTGTTCCGTGAAACTGGCAGAATTATTCAGGACATACCTTCTATCTATCTAGGCGAAGTGCGGGTGCGTGTTCAGACCTTCTTGGCTTCAGTGAACATGGAGGAGGAATGGGAAGGTGACGAAGCATCCCAGTGCGTTGAGAGGCTTCAGTGCAACAAAACTTCTTCACGGGCCACTGCTAGGGCTGAACGGTTCATTTCTCAGTTGAAACGACGGAGGACTGAGTTTGTGAAACTTTTAGGGGAAAGCCAACGTAAGTTCCCTGTCCAAGACGACATCATAATCTTCGATTCTGATGCGGATGAATCGGGAAATCCTCCTCGAAGGTTGCTGAGAAGACCTTCGAGGAAGATGACGCTGTGTTTGATGAAACTGAAATAGCTTTCGGAGTAGACGCCGAAACCGTTGTCGGCGACATTGGGGGAGTCATGGTGGCATATGCTGGGTCGGTTGTTGAAGCGGATGTCGGGAAGGAGATGGATGTTGTTGCTGCTGAGACGGTTTCCGGGTGGGATGTTGAGGTTGCTAATGCTGATGCGGATTTCGGATGGAACCTTTGCTTCCCAAGAGATTGTTGGGGAAAGTGCTTGAAATAGCTCTGACCGAGGCATTGGAAACTCGCGCATCAGTTGTCGATGACTAGCTTCTCCTTTTTATTGTTTCTATTTGTTGCGTAGTCGTCCTGATGCTTTGCAGACTCATCTTTACCTTCTTTGTGTTCGTGGCGAAGTTTAGAGTTTCGCCAATTAGTATCCCGCTTGCGGTTTCTCATCTTTGAATAAAACTTCTTATTTGAAAGACCCAAATCTTCCATTAGAATAGGTTGTTCGACCTTCCTTGTCCTTACATTATTCCCTTCTGAGCTTTGAATAATTGAATAAGGTATTTCTGGTACGGTTTCGGCTTTTCTGGTTGTGACCTGATGGGTATGTTTTTTTTTTGAGATTCGGAAGACTCATTTGGAAGGAAAGGTATGCTTTAAAAATAAAAAGAAAAATGAAACCCTAATGAAGAATGCAAGCGGTGCATTCATCTCGGGGGGATACAAATATTGAGTGGAAAGAGAAATTGCTGAAGGAAATACTAAAGGAAGAGCGCTGGAAGAGAAAGTAGTACAACGTTTTAGGTATTGAAAGGCGTGAGCCATCGCGAGTGAACTATCACGTCCTCCAGCTTGTCTGTGTTGATGATCTTGCAATAACCACCCACAAGGACGTCTGCCACCAGATACGGCTCGTCTTCTTTTTCCTTGGGTAAATCGGTTCGAACAGCTATCTTCACCGTCATCTTCCCGACTTGAAACGAGGTCGCTTTGACCACCATATCTCCGATTTGAAACGAGTTCGGGTGTTGTGTAACCGTTTGAATCTTGGTTTCGTCAGTTTCGACTGCAGTTTCCAAATTCTTGGCGAAGCGCTTGAATGACCCATCGCTCCATTCACATCTCTTGACAGCGTCTGTGCCGGTAATCGTACTGAGTCTCCATGACGGGATAAGGGAAGAAATGACTAGTTGTAGAGAAGATCGTTCGACCAGACTTACTTGCGTTTGGAACCTATGAGTTAGCGTCAACGGTCTTTCTCCGGGTGATCGAGTTCCGTTAGTAAGTCGTTGATACGGCAGCAAGTCGGACGGCTTATTGAAGATTCTTTCGGGTGTCGACATCGGCAGAGGAGATGTTCCCAGTTTCGTTTTGTTGTCGAGTACCCACGAGCGCCCCAAGATCATGTCGTAATTTAGTTCTTTGACAATGTGGAACTCGCTATGCGTTATAGCATCTTCCATCTTGATCTCGAGGTTAACGTAGTCGTACGCGTTCAAGGCTTCCCCTTCCGGGTTCTTGATTACGGACGGGGAACGGGTAGCCTCTTGCTTCGAAACTCCTGCAGCTTTCAAAGCCTTGAAGGTAACGATGTTGAAGTCAGAGGCCGCGTCGATTAGTGTGTTGCCGAATTCAATTCCTCTTAAATAGGACGTGGTCAGCAGTCCCCAGTTGTGTTTTTCAGTACTGCTTACCGAGAGAGCTTGGGCTCTTGGCGCGGCTTCCGTAATAGGAAAAATCCGTTTGCCCGACACGACACGATTGAGAGTCATGAAGATATCTCGACGCTGCGCCTTGGAAAAGTAGAGAATTTCGCATATATGCTGCATCATGGATTATACAGTCTCGTGCATGGAGTCCCCAGAGACCCCGCAATTCCTCATCGGAAGTGGATTTCTATGCACTCCCTGGTTCCCCAACTGAAGTTCTCCTGCTTATACTTTTTCCTTGAAGATATGCTTTAGTCTATTGCAATCACTGGTTGGGTGATGAACAAATATGTGATAGTGGCAGTATTTGGGGTTTGCCATCTCGGCCTCGGTCGGTGGGCGTCTGGGAGATGGTAGTCTGATAACATCATCTTGAATCCATGCCTCTAAGAGTTCGATCACCTCCTCGATGGGAAATGGAAAATCCAAAACATTTCCTTCAGCTTCGTGATGAGGCATGGGAGTTCTAGCGGCGGCCCTCCATGGCGGAGCCGCTCGCCGTGCTGGCGCCACGCGCTTAGGCTACTGGTCCGCAGCTGGGACCTTCCTTTTTCCTCCCTCGTCTACTACGCTCACAAAGGAGGGACCGGGGTTGTAATGCTTGTTGACGAGACGTCTACTCCCGCGAGTTTCGCGCACGTCTTCGGCTCTGGTTGGTCTAGCTCTTTCTAACAAGGCTGGTGCTGTCGTGGCTGATCGCTTGGCAGCATCATGGAGTTCAGAGAATGTCTGGAAACGTAGGTTCTCTAGCAAGGCGCGGTAAATGGGAGCCATACCGTTGATGCAGGAATTCACCAACTGCTGCTCGGTTACGTTTGGGTCATGACAGTCTAGTGCTTGAACCCTGAATCTCTTGACAAAATCATTTGGATGTTCGTTGGCTTGCTGGTACATCCTTCCTAGGTCCGAGAAGGTAACTTGCTCAGACACGAAGAAGTACTTCTTGTAAAACGCGGTAACCATGCAACCCCAGTTGGGGATGTTGTTTGGCGCGATGTTGTTGTACCACGTGTATTCTCTTCCGGTAAGCGATTTCAAAAACTCCCTCAGACGAAGACATGATTGTATTCATGTTCGCCTAGGGACTCCAGGAATCGAGACATATGCTCACGTGCATTTCTGGTGCTGTCGTACTGGGTGAATTGAGGAGAGGAGTATCCTCTTGGAAGAGGAATTATTTGTATTTCAGGTGGGTAAGGGGGTTGATGCTGATGCATGTCTATTTCATCACTTTTGACCCGATTCAGTTGCTCCAAATCCTCTCGTGTGACAAAATTGGACGGTCGATTTCTCTCCAATGGGGTTCTGGCACGAATCTCTTCGTCCGCTGAGATGCGCTCTTCTGAGGTGCCGGCGCCAGGGGTGTTGGAGGCGTTTCCCATTGGCTCTGGATGACGTGACTCATGCGGTAGCCGTTCTGTCAGGGCTTTGAGAAAGGCGAGTACTTCTTTCTGAGTCGAGACCATGTCCGTCTGGGCTCTAGCAAGAACCTCATGTCGTTCCATCAAATCAGCGATGGTGATATAGGGTCGGCTCCCTCTGGCTCCTCCGGTTTCTCGTCCCGTTGGTGGGGTAACTGGAGTCCTAGTGGCGGTTGGAGGCGCCATGCTTGACGAAGCATTAGGGGTGGCAGCGGCAGCTCTGACCCGGGTGACTGGTGGTGTAACGCTCGAAGGAGCGCTTTCGGTGCTGCCAGGATTAGCAGGTTGCGCAGAAACATTAGAGGCGACAACGGCTCTGGCCCTGGTGATTGGTGGTGTAACACCTGAAGGAGTGCTTTCGGTGCTGCTGGGATCAGTAGGTGGTGTAGTGATGCTGTTGTAGCGTTAACACCAGGGACAGATTCCGTATTGGTGTTCTCGGAGTTTGCAGCTGATCCGGATCTGAGTTCCACCATGTTGAAGTTGGAATTGAAAGTTGATACTGGAAATTGGAAATCGATATTGCAACCGAGAGATTAATCTCCCACTGTGGTCGCCAATTGTTTGAGGGTGAAAACAGTTTCTGCTGGTTTCTGTAATTTCGTGTGTTGGGGGAGAGAAATGAGCTTAAACCCTAAACAATGTACTGCAAGGGAGTACTTTAGATTCGAGAGATCAATCTGTACAAATCCCGCCTAAACAAAGAAATGGTCGTTCCAGACTTGCTTCGGTCAAAAAGTGAAGGAGAAGGGTTGGTTTTGGGGAGGGAAGCGAAGAGAGTGTTGAGACCAGAATAGTTGATTCTGGAAGAGTAGTTGTTTGACTTGTATCAGAAAGTGAAAGCTAACAAGTGATTTCTGAATGTTGTATGCCCCTGACCAAAACTTGTTGTTCGGTGGAAATAGGTAAGACCTATTTATACAAGTCGAAGTGAAACGTACTCTGGTCCCGTAAGAAATAGAAACGGATGAGTAAATGGGAGGAGGTGGTAACCGGTAACGCCTAGAATTGATGTTCCATAATGAAGGAAAGTGTTTCACCATTACTCCCTATATTTACTAACCGCCTCATTCTTATGACACTGTCTTGTAACGGGCGTCGTGTACGCCGCACGCTGTAAACCGCCAAAATATCAATTTTGAACAGCACAGGTTCAAAGATTACTAGAGTTGGACCAGGGTTTCTAGTTTGGATGAACTGAAGACGAAATATATCAGTTTTGAACAACACAGGTTCAAATATTACTAGAGTTAGACCAGGGTTTCTCGTTCAAATGAACTGAAGACGAAATATATCATTTTCGAACATCACAGATTCAAGATTACTAGAGTTACACCTGGGTTTCTCGTTCGGATGAACTGGAGACAAAATATATCAGTTTTGAAGATCACAGGTTCAAATATTACTAGAGTTACACCTGGGTTTCTCGTTCGGATGAATTGGAGACGAAATATATCAGTTTTGAACATCACAGGTTCAAAGATTACTAGAGTTACACCTGGGTTTCTCGTTCGAATGAACTGAAGACGAAATATATCAGTTTCGAACATCACAGGTTCAAGATTACTAGTGTTAGACATGGGTTTCTCGTTCGGATGAACTGAAGACGAAATATATCAGTTTCGAATATCACAGGTCCAAAGATTACTAGAGTTACACCTGGGTTTCTCGTTTGGATGAATTGAAGACGAAATATATCAGTTTCGAACATCATGGGTTCAAAGATTACTAGAGTTACACCTGGGTTTCTCGTTTGGATGAACGGAAGACGAAATATATCAGTTTCGAACATCATGGGTTCAAAGATTACTAGAGTTAGACCTGGGTTTCTCGTTCAAATGAATTGAAGACGAAATATACCAGTTTCGAACATCACAGGTTCAAGATTACTAGAGTTAGACCTTGGTTTCTCGTTCGGATGAACTGAAGACGAAATATATATCAGTTTCGAACATCACAGATTCAAAGATTACTAGAGTTACACCTGGGTTTCTCGTTCGGATGAACTGCTTTGACGAAATATATCAGATTTGAACATCACAGGTTGAAAAATTACTAGAGTTATAGACCTGGGTTTCTCGTTCGGATGAATTGTGAAGACGAAATATACCAGTTTCGAACATCACAGGTTCAAGATTACTAGAGTTAGACCTTGGTTTCTCGTTCGGATGAAATGGAGACGAAATATATATCAGTTTCGAACATCACAGATTCAAAGATTACTAGAGTTACACCTAGGTTTCTCGTTCGGATGAACTGGTGACGAAATATATCAGTTTTGAACATCACAGGTTCAAAAATTACTAGAGTTATAGACCTGAGTTTCTCGTTCGGATGAATTGAAGACAAAATATATCAGTTTCGAACATCACAGGTTCAAAGATTACTAGAGTTACACCTGGGTTTCTCGTTCAAATGAACTGAAGACGAAATATATCAGTTTCGAACATCACAGGTCCAAAGATTACTAGTGTTAGACCTGGGTTTCTCGTTCGGATGAACTGGAGACGAAATATATATCAGTTTCGAACATCACAGATTCAAAGATTACTAGAGTTACACCTAGGTTTCTCGTTCGGATGAACTGGTGATGAAATATATCAGTTTTGAACATCACAGGTTCAAAAATTACTAGAGTTATTGACCTGGGTTTCTCGTTCAAATGAACTGAAGACGAAATATATCAGTTTCGAACATCACAGGTTCAAGACTACTAGAGTTAGACCAGGGTTTCTCGTTCAAATGAACTGAAGACGAAATATATCAGTTTCGAACATCACAGGTTCAAGATTACTAGAGTTAGACCTGAGTTTCTCGTTCGGATGAACTGAAGACGAAATATATCAGTTTCGAACATCACAGATTCAAAGATTACTAGAGTTACACCTGGGTTTCTCGTTCGGATGAACTAGAGACGAAATATATTAGTTTTGAACATCACAGGTTCAAAGATTACTAGAGTTACAGACCTGGGTTTCTCGTTCGGATGAATTGAAGACGAAATATATCAGTTTTGAACATCACAGGTTCAATGATTACTAGAGTTACACCTGGGTTTCTCGTTCAGATGAACTGAAGACGAAATATATCAGTTTTGAACATCACAGGTTCAAGATTACTAGAGTTACACTTGAGTTTCTCGTTCAGATGAACTGAAGACGAAATATATCATTTTGGAATAAGTAAAGTAAATATTACAGATTAAGAAAATCACCATATTATCTTTATCGAAAATTAGTGCTGTAAATCGTATAAACAGTGAAAATGATCATATTACCCTTATTAGAAATTAGTGCAATAAATATCATGGAGATAGTGAAAATGAGCATACTACCCTTATCGGGAATAAGTGAAATAAATATTACAGATTGTCAAAATGATCATATTACCCTTACTAGAAATAAGTGCAATAAATATCACACAGACGGTGAAAATGACCATATTACCCTTATAAGGAATTAGTGCAATAAATATCATGGAGACAGTTAAAATGACCATATTAACCTTATCGGAAATAAGTAAAGTAAATATTATATATTGTGAAAATGACCATATTACCCTTACTAGAAATAAGTCAATAAATATCACAGAGACAGTGAAAATGACCAAACTACCCTTATCAAAAATGAGTAAAGTAAATATTACAGTATGCTAAAAGGACCATTTTACCCTTAGGGGAAATAAGTGCAATAAATGTTATGGAGACTGTCAAAATGACCAAACTACGCTTATTGGAAATAAGTGCAATAAATATCACACAGACGGTGAAAATGACCATACTACCCTTACTGCAAATTAGTGAAACAAATATTATGGAGACTGTGAAAATGACCAGACTACCCTTATAAAAAATAAGCTAAGTAAATATTACAGAATGTGAAAAAGACTATTTTACCCTTACTGGAAATAAGTGCAATAAATATTATGGAGACCGTCAAAATGACCATACTATCCTTATCGGAAATAAGTAAAGTGAATATTACAGACAGTGAAAATGACCATACTAGCCTTACTGGAAATAAGTGCAATAAATATTATGGAGACTGTGAAAATGACCAGACCACCCTCATCGGATATGAGTAAAGTAAATATTACAGTCTGCTAAAATGACCATTTTACCCTTAAGGGAAATAAGTGCAATAAATGTTATGGAGACCGTCAAAATGACCAAACTACCCTTATTGGAAATAAGTGCAATAAATATCACACAGACATCAAAAATGACCATATTACCCTTACTGGAAATTAGTGAAATAAATATTATGGAGACTGTGAAAATGACCAGACTACCCTTATAAAATTGAGTAAAGTAAATATTATAGACTGTGAAAATGACTATTTTACCCTTACTGGAAATAAGTGCAATAAATATTATGGAGACTGTCAAAATGACCAGACTATCCTTATCGGAAATAAGTAAAGTGAATATTATAGACAGTGAAAATATCCATGCTACCCTTACTGGAAATAAGTGCAAAAAATATTATGGAGACTGTGAAAATGACCAGACCACCCTTTTCGGATATGAGTAAAGTAAATATTACAGTCTATAAATTACCATTTTACCCTTGGGGGAAATAAGTGCAATAAATGTTATGGAGACTGTAAAAATGACCAGACTACACTTATCGGATATAAGTAAAGTAAATATCAGTGATAGTGAAAATGACCAAATTACCCTTACTAGAAATTAGTGCAATAAAATCATGGTGACAAAGAAAATGACCAGACTACCCTTATTGGAAATAAGTTAAGTAAATATTAAAGACTATGAAAATGACCATTTTACCCTTATAATAAATGACCATTTTCAAATGGTCATTTTCACAGTCTCCATAATATTTACTGCACTTATTTCCAATAAAGGTAATATGGTCATTTTCACAATCTGTAATATTTACTTTACTTATTTACGATAAGGATAGTTTTGTCATTTTCACAGTCTCCATAATATTTATTGCACTAATTTCCATTAAGGTAATATGGTCATTTTCATAGTTTGTAATATTTACTTTACTTATTTCCGATAAGGGTAGTCTGGTCATTTTCACAGTCTCCATAACATTTATTGCACTTATTTCCACTTAGGTAAAATGGTCATTTTCACAGACTATAATATTTACTTTACTTATTTTTGATAAGGGCAGTTCAATCATTTTTATAGTCTCCATGATATTTTTTGTAATAATTTCTAGTAAGAGTAATATGGTCATATTCACAGTCTGAAATATTGACTTTACTTATTTTTAATAAGGGTAGTCTGGTCATTTTCACAGTATTGCACTAATTTCTATTAAGGGTAATATGGTCATTTTCACAGTTTGTAATATTTACTTTACTTATTTTCGATAAGGATAGTCTGGTCATTTTCAGAGTCTCCATAATATTTATTGCACTAATTTCCACTAAGGGTAATATGGTCATTTTCATAGTTTGTAATATTTACTTTAGTTATTTCTGATAAGGGTAGTTTTGCCATTTTCAACAGTCTCCATAACATTTATTAATCTTATTTTCAGTAAGGGTAAAATGGTCATTTTCAAAGACTATAATATTTACTTGACTTATTTTTGATAAGGTCTGTTTGGTCATTTTATAATCTCCATGATGTTTACTGCATTAATTTCTAGTAAGGGTAATATGATCATTTTCATAGTCTAAAATATTAACTTTACTTATTTTTAATAAGGGTAGTCTGGTCATTTTCACATTCTCAATAATATTTATTGCACTAATTTCCAGTAAGGGTAATATGATCATTTACACAGTCTGTAATATTTAATTTACTTATTTCCGATAAGGGTAGTCTGGTCATTTTCACAGTCTCCATAATATTTATTGCATATGTTTCCACTGAGGGTAAAATGGTCATTTTCATAGTATCTAATATTTACTTTACTTATTTTTGATAAGGGTAGTTTTGTATTTTTCATAATCTCTATGATATTTACTGCATTTATTTCCAGTAAGGGTAATATGGTCGTTTATACAGTCTGTAATATTTACTTTACTTATTTCTGATAAGAGTAGTCTGGTCATTTTCATAGTCTCCAGAATATTTATTACACTTATTTCCAGCAAGGGTAAAATAGTCATTTCCATAGTATGTAATATTCACTTTACTTATTTCTGATAAGGGTAGTTTGGCCATTTTCATAGTCTCCATGATATTTATTGCACTTGTTTCTAGTAAGGGTAATATACTCATTTTCATAGTTTCCATGATATTTATTGCACTTATTTCTACTAAGGGTAATATGGTCATTTTTATAGTAAGGGTAATATGGTCGTTTTTACAGTCTATAATATTTACTTTACTTATTTCTGATAAGGGTAGTCTGGTCATTTTCATAGTCTCCAGAATATTTATTGCACTTATTTCCAGTAAGGGTAAAATAGTCATTTCCATAGTATGTAATATTTCCTTTACTTATTTCCAATAAGGGTAGTCTGGTCATTTTCAAAGTCTCCATAATATTTATTGCAATTATCTCCAATAAGGGTAAAATGGTCATTTTCACAGTCTGTAATATTTTCTTTACTTATTTCTTATAAGGGTTGTATGGTTATTTTCACAGTCTGTAATATTTACTTTACTTATTTCCGATAAGGGTAGTCTGGTCATTTTCACAGTTTTCATGATATTTATTGCACTAATTTCTATTAAGGGTAATATGGTCATTTTCACATTTTTGTAATACTTACTTCACTTATTTCTGATAAGGGTAGTCTGGTAATTTTCATAGTCTGCATAATATTTTGTTGCACTTTTTGCCATTAAGGGTAATATGGTAAAATAGTAAGGGTAAAATAGTCATTTTCTACAGTCTGTGATATTTACTTTACTTATTTACGATAAGGGTAGTCTGGTCATTTTCACAATTTTCGGAAATTTTATTGCACTTATTCCGATAAGGGTAGTCTGGTAATTTTCACCGTCTTCGGAAGAAGCAGATATGTCAAAGTCAAATTTCTATAAAGTCGTGACTTGTTGACTTGGTCTTAATCCTGTTTTCTAATATTAAGAAAATTAAAAAGAAAAAGAAAATTGTATTTTGATTTATAGAAATGAAACATAATTGTTAGTTTGTACAAATGTGGGAAAATTAGTGACAAGTAAAATTCAAAGTGTTATAATTTTGGGGTTGTTTTAGATGTGGTGAAATATTTGGGTGGAATCATCACTTTTAATTATAATTGTGATTGTCTGTAAAATTGTCAACAAATATTATTGTGACTAATAAAAGAATTTAATATTCCTAATTATTATCACGAATACAAAATTTAATAACAGTTGTAACTGTTGCAGGACTTATCACAGGTGTATCTGTGACTGAAAAATAAACTGTGACAGGTTGCACTGTTAAAAAATCCTAGTTTTGATGTAGTGATGGAAGGGTAGCCATTGATTATTGCAACCCTTCGTTTTGGCAGCCGGCGTCGTGCATGGCTTTGGCATGTGTTAGGCGCGACCAAATTAGGGTTTGGTGCAAACCGTGATGTTTGGCCTTGAGGCGGAAGTTGCCATGCGTTGGGTGGCGAACTTGGACGGCTGAGATATGCATCTCAGATGGAAGGGTAGCCGTTGATTATTGCAACCCTTCGTTTTGGCAGCCAGCGGCATATGGTAGGGCCGACATGGCTTTGGCATGGAGGCGTGACTAGCATGGTTTGCCATTGGCGCGGCGGTGCGGCTGGCATGGTTGGCATGCCTTGGCGCGGAGACGTGGCTGGCATGGTTTGTCATTGGCACGGTGGTGCGGCTGGCATGGTTGGCATGCCTTGGCGCGGAGACGTGGCTGACATGGTTTGCCATTGGCACGGTGGTGCGGCTGGCATGGTTGACATGCCTTGGCGCGGAGACGTGGCTGGCATGGTTTGCCATTCGCACGGTGGCGTGAGAATTAGGGTTTGGCATATACGAAGGTGATGTCGGTCAATACTAAGGGTTCTGCCGTGGAACATGACACACGTATATATAAAAAAAAAAAAGGGTACCCTGGTAATTCTTACGTAGGCATGCTGATTGATTCAATAAATGCGTTAGTGGTCGCAGTGACGTCATGTCAGATGTACGGTTTTACTATTTTAACCCTAAGCTAAAAACCACCATCAACATGTACATATTGTATAATACTCTAGTGATGTTATATGATCATAATAGGATGATCATAGTATTAGGGAATTAGACTACGGAGTATAACGCTTATCTTTTTAAATTCGTAGATATAACATCGACATAATCTTGCATATAGTGTTATGATTATGTGAATGGGTTATGGTGAAGATTTAATCCTAGGAAACAATGTTTTATATTTGTTTAAAGGAAATACATTCATGAACTTGTTTTATGAATCGAAAGGAAAATCGTTAGGCTTATTGGTCCGGCTATTCATTGCAAATCTTTGGATGACCAATATGTGTGAGATGGTAGAACCGATCTTAACTTATGTTATGTATCATAACTAATCACAATGCCTGACTTATGATTTGGTATGACTAGTTTTTATTAATTTGTGTAACCGATCCTAAGTAACCACCATGTGATGGTATGATCGATCCTTGTAATTGGTGTGACCGATCCTAGTAATCGGTGCAACCGGTCCTGATAACTGGTGTGACCGATCACAAGTAATACCATGTGTAGATGGAACCGATCCTTGTAACTGGGGTAACCGATCCTAGTGATTGGTGGAACCGATTAAACCCATGTATGTGATTTGGTATTTGATAAATCACATAGTAGTCTTGGAATACAGGAAAACCAATTCTAAACTTGTTTGGAAGTGTGGTATAACCGATTCCAAGAATGCAAATCCATGTAAATATGAAATAAGGATTTGCAGTGAGAAGATGTCAACATACTTTGAACACGAGCAATAACTCTTATCATTTATTGTTCAAAGATATTCCTTAGTACTCACGGTGATCCTGTGCCGAAATAAATTGAGAATCTTTTAATTAAGGTTTTTGGTTTTATATGGTTTAATTACTAGCAATTAAATGCATATTCTAGAGAATAAAAATTAGTAATGTGCATTTACTAATTGGAAATTTTCTATTGAGAGATTTCAGAAATATTGGACAAGCATTTATTGGAATTATGAAACCGAATTTTGCCATTTATTGCATATCTTGAGAATATTTTCGGTTTTGGAAATTCCTTGGTGTCCAAATATCCCTGGTCTATAAATACCTAAGTTTGCATTTCTAGCAAACTATCCTAAGAGCCAGACAAACTTCATTTCGTGTTGTTTCTGGTGGAGCCGTCTATTTGGAGAGAAAAATATCCTAGTTAGGTGAAATCTCTTAGGATCGCTCGTTTAAAGACTTTTGTGGGATCAAGAAGCTCTACGAGTACCGTTGGTGGTAAACTAGATAATTGCAGTGTTATTAGTTTTCAATTGATTTGATTGACTAACGGTTGTTGAAACTTTGATTGCACCTAGTTTGTTTATTCTTGAGAATCTTCCCATTTGATATAAGATTCACTCAAACTAGATCGAAGTATCGACGGGATCTTTACAATTGTTGTTAGATCTAAAGACATCTTGTGATAATTGTTAACAGACTCCGTTTTGTGCGTGATTGATCACAAGATACGAAAACCAATAAGAAATCTTCTTCGTCTTCAAATCTTCTTTAATCTTCAATAACCTGCACAACACCACTTCAATAACCTGCACAACACCAGTTGTGCACAAACCTTGATCGACTGGGATCCAACTAGAATCATATTAATTTGATTGATTAGTTGCGTGAGATTGGCATTCTCAATATATATCTTTGATATTTATTTTGATTAAGTGCGAATATATACTTGACTATTTCGGTAGTTAAAGTTAGATTGATATAACCAGACAAAGGAGTTTATTAGATTAAACGGAAGAGCCTTTGTCAACGACTCATTTATATATTATAGCAAAGATTGATTAGAGTGGTTACCAAACAGATTCTTCCTTTGCTGTTTGGAATACGATCCAAAGGACTTGTTATTCACGTACGTGACTCTATAAGTCGAAGGCGCAGGAATACTGAGGGAACTAAGTAGCTAGGGGTAGTCTTCTTGGTCTCAACTATACGAAGTTGGTTTAGATTTTGTATAGCGTCTTAATTCTGAGAGTATTCAAAACTGGATTAGGTCCCAGGGTTTTTCTGCATTTGCGGTTTTCCTCGTTAACAAAATCTTGCTGTGTGATTTACTTTACTTTTCCTCAATTATATTTGTTTATATAATTTAAAATAAATACACATATACGTTAACTCCGTTATACTTGATAGAGTTTGGTTATTACTGAACCTATCTTCAAGTAGCACACTTTGATTTTCGTATCGTCTCGATCTTGTATCCATAGCCAACCACATAAGTTATCTTGATGTCGTATTGTCTCGATCTCATACCCATAAACGATCACACAAAGTATGAATACCGAAGTTGTTGTATTGTCTCGACTTTGTCCATAGACGATCACACTTCGTAAAAGGACTTATACGTTGAAACAAAAAGATTGTGGTGTATTTGGGTACCCTCGTCTTTTAACATAATTTAATTGGTGGATTTCTAAAACCATGGTAATATTTTATTTTCTAGTTTATTTATTTTATTAGTTTTTATTATTATTTCTTAATTCATTTGTTTTTATTTTTTAGATCAATTATTTAATTATAAATTAGAGATAACAATTTATTTAGTCCTGGTGGAAGGATCCGTCTTTTATATATTATCTCATCGACAGTTGCATACTTGCAGTTTACATATTTTTATCACATCATGAACATATTTTAAAGTTACGTAATCGTGTTCAGTATTTCTTCGCATTTGAACTTTCTGACCCAACTTGCATCAACATCAAAATATGTTTGATCAATAAAGAAACATAGGCAAACTTGTAATGGATTCTACTTGAAATCGCTTCTGGAATCATTTCAGAATTCTTAATTAAATACAAACTTAATTCGAGTACAAACTAGTGTATAGGCATATTTACGAATAACATGTTTTTAAAGCATGAAGTCAAACTAGATTGAGATATCAAGTTACCGAAAGTTCAACACTAACTGGTATCAAGTATAACATTAGTGTTATTCCGAGATCATAAAAAGTAAAGAAAACTATACCTCGTAACCCAATACAATAAGTTGTGGAAAAAAACTAATGTATATCATTTCTGCGACGCTTTTACCATAGTTAATGATAAATTCACCTTATGTATTCAGTGAATAAGTTTGTGAAAACTAGATAAAAAAGGAACAGTTGTTCAAGTTAATAACCCGACTTGAAGTATGATATACTCGTTTGTTCCTTAGTTCTTCGTTTTCAAATAGTCAAAAGTAACTAGAGATTGTCTCAACATTTTTATATCCAAAGTCTAACCTAACGAATTGGATTTTAGTAAGAAATTCAAGCAGTGAGATTTACTATTATACTTGATAACTAAACCTGACATACACACGCTTGGTGAGGTTAAACGAGAAATTTTTTTAAGGTGTGCTCCCCTACGTAGTGTGTTCATGCGTGTAATCTTGCTGAGTATCTGATTAATTGTTTAGTGGTACTCTGTCTTCTTATCTTCATCGTGTTACAATCTTATGCTCAATTTTCCGAGAAATTTTGATTCTGGTGTGCTCCTAGCTACTTGTAGTTTTGTCATCTTTCTGCTTAATTGGTAAGTCTTTGTCATTGTTATTCATAGCACCAGTTGTCCCTAGTTATCACTTTGATCATATATAAGGATCAAGTCACCTTATATATACTAAAGCTATGTAAACAAACTTCGCATGTTATGTTTTCAATGAATTAGACTGTAAGAACAAGATAAAAATGAAACAATTGTTCAATTTACTAACCTCACCTTAAAGAATGATATATTTGTTTGTTCCTCGTCTTCAAATCCTCAAAAGTAATTATCAATATTTCTATGTCCTAAGTCTAACCTAACGAAGTTGACTTTAGTAAGAAATCTAAGCAACGGGCTTCGTTGTTAAACTTGACAACCAAACCAGACATATAAATGCTTTGTGAGGTCAATCGAGCAATTCTATTAACGTGTGTTGTCCTCTATAGGGTATGCGCTTGTGTGCTATCGGGTTTGAGTATCTGGCTGGTTGTTTGGCGGTACTTTATTCTGCTACCGTCTTCGTGTTACAATATTATGCTCTTTTTCCATTTTCCGAAAAAATTTAATTCTGGGGTGCTCCTACTTGCGGCTTTATCGTCATTGTGCTTAATCGGTAAGTCTCTATCATTATTATGCATATCACTGCCTATTTGCGGCTTTGTCGTCTTTGTCGTCAACTAACTTGCGGATTTGTCGTCAACTGAACTTCATGTCTCAGAAAGAAAATATCACAAACACTGGTTGTTGTCTCAACAGAGATATCGTGAATCTTCTTTTCCTAACTGTTTTTATAAGATTCTTTGAGGCTTTTGGAAAAGCTGAGTCGATCCCCTTTGTTAGAGCACTGCTCGGTCGAACTCGCATGCGTTGCTATCTCAAGCATGTTTGTCAATGTTATTGATCAAAACTATAAGTCTTGATTTCTAAGCTACTTATAGATGTCTCGGACTAGGACATAGATTGTGTAGTTGAGACTTAAACTTAACGACGTTCATCATTTGAAGACGAAGAACTACTAAGGAGAGCTTGTGGAACTTCATCAACAAAATATATGTGGAGACTGAAACTCATCCATCACTTGGAAAGTCTATTTATAATTTATCTCCTATATTGAGACATAAGTCGTGTTACGATATAGTTTTCTATTATACACATTTGAGATTTCGAGCTGAGTTTAACTCGCTTACATATTTCTCGGAATGTGTGTTGGCAAAGCTTTCGCTTCGACCAAGTTCATCTTATATTCTTGACGAAAGTCAAAAGATGATCATGTGAAAATTGCCGAGTAACATCTTACATGGTTTATGTGATACAATCATTTGGTGTAGACTTGGAATGTTTCGTTATGATTATTTCAATAACTTGAAAATTGCTTTGATGCTAATAGTGTGTGAAAACGGCTATTGTCATCCTATAAGAAAGTTCCAATGATTGAAATAAGAGTTTAGAACACTTAACCAGTATTGGATATGACATGTTGTGTACTCTTGTACATATGTAATCCATGTCCGGGAACCATCGTATGCATACCCGTATGCGTACCTGTTGGCTTGAGAAATCCGGGAACCTGAGTATGCGTACCCATTTGCGTATTGGCGTAAGGTTCATGTCCGAATATTTCTGTTGGGATTGGAAGTACGCGTACCCGTTTGCGTACTGGCGAAACCCAATCTTGGTCCGGGTATTTCAAGTATGCGTACCCGTTTGCATACTTGAAGGTTAAAGTTCTAAAATCGGTTGTATACATGAACTTAAACATTTATACAATAAGGAATACAATCTTTGCAAATCGTGGCTATAATGTTCATGAATTGATTTGAGTGAATCAAACAGATTTTGATTCAATTGTGTTCTTGTATAATTCTATAAGAATATAGCAATTGAACAACTCTTTAATTAGTTTCATTTGAGTCATTTGAACTAGTTATGATAAAGATGAATAAGGTTGATATGAAAGTGCTCATATGGCTAACCATTGTTAACTATTGTTGAACCAACTAAGTATACACGTTTAAGTACGGTTACCTTTATCTAAATGATGATACATTTCATTTGTGTATAACAAGCTAAGTTCGATCTAACGGTTGAAAGATATTAACTTGAATCTAATCAGGTTTTTATCTAACGGTGAATATTGAATTATTTGTTACTAAGGTAACTTAGATTGCAAGCCTTTATTTGAAAACTATATAAAGGAGAATTCTAGAAACTGGGAAACCTAATCCCCACACTTCTGTGTGTTACTAGTTGCATAAGCTAGAGTCGGTTCTCCTTTAACCTTAGGTTTCTCTCGAGACCCCGTAGGTTAACGACTTAAAGACTTCATTGAGATTGTGAATCCAGACCCAATTATTTTCTCTGTAGTTGCGTGATCTGATCTTGCTGTTTCTACCGTTTTGAGTAAAATTGAAAGAATTGGCTCGAGATTTATATCTCCGATAGGGAAGATAGAAAAGTAATCACAAACACCTTCGTCTCATCATTTGTGATTCCACAATATCTTGTTTCGCTAGTCGATTAAAATTATTGTGAGGTGATTGATAATACTAGGTTGTTCTTCGGGAATATAAGACCAGTTTATCAATTGGTTCATGTTCACCTTGATCTATCAAAAGACGGAACAAAAACTCATAGGTATTTATGTGGGAGACAGATTTACCTACTCCAATAGACTTTTATGTGTGAGACAAATTTATTTATCAAGTCTTCGACTTTGGGTCGTAGCAACTCTTGGTTGTGGGTGAGATCAGCTAAGGGAATCAAGTGCATAATATCCTGCTGGGATCAGAGACGTAAGGAACACAATTGTACCCTGAATCAGTGTGAGATTGATTAGGGTTCAACTACAGTCCAGTGTGAAGTTAATTGGTAGTAGGCTAGTGTATGTAGAGGCTTAATACAGTGTGGTGTTCAAAGCTGGACTAGGTCCCGGGATTTTTCTGCATTTGCGGTTTTCCTCATTAACAAAATTCTGGTGTCTGTGTTATTTCTTTTCCGCATTATATTTTGTTATATAATTGAAATATCAAAGGTTGTGTGTTGTATCGATCAATTAGGAAATCCAACCTTTGGTTGTTGATTGATCCTTGAACATTGGTCTTTGGTACCGTTCAAGTTACTTCTCTTATATTCAATCGGGCTCGCGAATTTCTATTTGTTGATTTCAGATTGAATTAAGAGTTAGAGATATAAACTCTTATATATACTTTTCTCTCGATTGAGTCTGAATGTCTAGTTGATTTTCTAGAAAGTATATTGGAGTAAGTACTCTCAGATTGCCAAACGAATTGTTGGGTGTAGTTGTTATACCCCGCATTTTCACCCTTATTTATGACCCGAATGTGCTTGGGTGTTGCACCTATGTTAGGTACTCCCTTTTTTTATTTCGAGGTGTTATCATATGAGTTTGATGTTATCTTTGCTTTGTAGTACGCCATTTATCGTTATTTCGCGGAATGCTATGTCTTGGGTTATTTGTGTGTTCAAACCTGCTTTACATTAGCTTGCAAGTTTCGTTTGTGAGCCTATGCCTTTCCAACGATCCGTGTGTAACAGTTTCAATAAGTATTTTGATATTGGTTATTTCTTCCATTGAAAGTCGGGCCATGTTGTCTAGGCGATTGCGTCAAATTTAACATTGACTATCTGGCTTCCAATTAAATTGCGGTGTTTTGTGTCGTGGTTGTTGTTGGTGATTTATTTAGTCATGAGGGCATACCCCTCATGCCTTCATGAGTCATTGTTGTGCAAGGTGCACATTAAGGAAACTACACACGTTCTAGGCCTTAAGTTTGTCCTTCGGACCGCTAGATACCAGTGTACAGAACGACCTTATGTATATATGTGCGTAGATATATGTACATATGTATGTTTGTGTGTGTCACGTGCGCGTGCCGATACAGTTCCCATCACGTATTTGTTTAAGGGAACATTATTTATATACCCTTCAATTTTCCTTTCTTTTTCGTGAAAGAACCCTTAAAGGTTGCATTTTAAGGTTGGATAGAACTTTTTTTCTCTTGGACCAGTGAAGAATATGTTGCTGTCAAGTTTCGAATTCAAATCACTTGTATTATCACCTAACGAGTGTACCACTATACTACAACAACATCGGCATGATCGCCTAAAACTTAACTAACAATTTTTTTTTTTGGAGAATACGACGTTATATGTGAAATAAAAACTAGATCCTAAAACTTAACTAATAACCTTTACAATTATACAGGCATTTTCGAAGGATGTGAAAACGAGAAATATTTTCTTAATTCCTTTGAGTGGCCATTTGAAATTAATATTAAAATGGATTTGGAATCATATCTTTGATTAATAATGTATTGCGTAATCAAAGTTATTCATTTAGATTATTAATCAAAAATATTGATGATTAATCTTTTTGAATTAAAATTGTTCCATGTGAGTGTAGGACAACTTACTACGAACCACAATTTCAGTTAATCGATTTATGATCAAAAGCGTGCAAACATATTCTCTGCTAGCTAATGAAAATTCGATTAACGGGATGTGATGTTTCGTACATTGCAGGGTATATCAATCAATACTATTCGTATATGAACCTATTTATCATTGATGTACACATTTTTCAGAAAATTTTAATTTGATATGTTAATCAATTGGTTGAGCAGTAGACGAGTAGCTACTACCGTGTATGGTAATAGTAAATCCTGAAATTAAATCAAAAGGTGATATAAAAATATCCTGGAATTTTTAGGGGAGACCCAACAAGAATTATGGGCTACTTAAAAAACAAAATAGGGTCACTAAAATGTAAATTGAGCCGACCCTTTATCCACAATTTTTCGTATTGGCTAATCTATCCTATGTTAATCGGTGGTAAGATTATATGGTTAGTTTTAGGAAATCATTTGAAGATCAAAAAATTTTGATCTCTAGTTAACGATGATATCTTCCAAAATAATAACTATAAAAATTCGACGATTACAAAGCTGCGGTAACCTAGCAACAAGCTGGGTTCCAACACCTTTTTGAATAACAATGCCTATCCTATGAAAAAGGAAACTACCAAAACCACTACTTGCGTCGTTGTTAGCTAAACAATTCTTCAGACGTTTGAAAAAGCATAAAGTATCTTCTCCAAGTTCCCCTAAGGTAGAGAATGCTAGAACGCCCAGATCATATCCATGAGAGACACACTTGTCCAAGTATTTAGTGCGTCTACGCGAAACAACACTAGAGATAGCCTTGCCTGGAACGAAAGAGCGAATACCATCACCCGTGAAAGGAAAGACACCTGTAACATCCATGCACACATCTTGACCATTTTCCCAGTTAAGGACGAGAATATCAGCAGGCCGTAAGCTTTTGTCATCATCTGACAGAAACCCAAGAGAGACTTCCTTGCGGGCAGGTACACTAGCTTTGTAGCAAATGTCAGCAATAATGTCACGAACAAAGTAAGTCATGTCGAAAATTAATCCCAACATCTTTAGCACAATGGAGCGCGTGATTCCCAAAGATATCCATAGATTTTTTGCAGCTTGAGCATAAACCATTCTCAACAAACAATGGGATACCAAGACGGTAACAAAGGACAGCCCTGAACTGTCTAGTCCCCGGGAATTGGTTAAGCCCACTAATCGGTAAAGCTAACAAATAATCTTGTGCATGCTTAACTTGGTAGCACTGCCACAAAATGGAATCTCTTGCAGACATAGAAAATTGGTCGGGGATTTGCTTCTTAACTGCATCAAAATAAGTGACTGCCAGAGAATGCATGGAGGGGGGGGGGGGGGAAGTATCATCGACGCAATAAGAAGATGGTAGTCCACATACCTGGATGAAGAAGAAAAAACTAGGTTTACATAAAATAAATAACAAAAATGGATGAGTATGGAAAAGAAAATGGGAAACATCATGAAAAATGTCATGTTAAAGGTTCAATAGCGATTAGAAAGACGATTAAATTATGCATTCAGTGCCATTAACATCCCAGAATTGGTAGATAATAGAGTACTTTATCTACCGATTATACTCTTCTGTTCCAATAGAGAAGCACAGTCGGTGTCTCGTGATGTTCATTATCTATCGATGTGATAGTAGCCCCAAATTTTTTTCAAAACAAATGAAATTACGAATTTCTCTATTTTCACAATCTGTAGTTTCGTGATGTTTATCATCTACCGATTATGTTTGAATTTAGGTAGAGTAACTCAAAATACCATAAAATCGGTAGATAAGCATCAATAATATCTACTAATTAATGTCGTTGTTCTTGAGAAATGAAGAACACAGTGAAGATCAGTTGTGAAAACCAGTACTAAACTGCCGATTGTAATAGGTATTTTATTAGCTACTAGGATATCCCATAATCACAACTATAAATGCCTATAGAAAAATCACCTCTAGTACTTTTTGGATCGCCCACAAAAATGTGAGGTAAAATATTACGAGCATACCCGACTACTAACCACGGACACCAACACACCACCACTCTGGATAAGTATACGATGAGCATGTACCCACGGATAAAGAGAAAAACACTGCTCAAAAACCCCACCAATTAACACAAGTTGTTTTCCACTGTTTGAGATGACCCGAAGACACTTCTGCACGGAATGCAGTATAATGGACTGACGTGTTCTAAGCATGTACTTTCAACTCTGATTAAGCGACGTGTCTAATACTTCCCACAACATATTCTATTGTAGAAATTAACGTTTAATCCCATATTAGTTGGGATTTGGACATTCTAGTCCTGTCCCCTTAGGCCTAGTACAATGAGGTCCAGATTTACCAAATCCTCGACGAGTTAATCCTTTAACGAACGATTCAGTCCAAAATTGATCATTTTTATGGCAAAAATACCCATCAACGTAATATCACTTCTCAATGTTTTCTTCATTTTCTTTGTCGTAGATACCTCTCCCAGCGAAGAACAAATCCTAAAACCTAAACTTGATATCTTTATCTACCAAAAGTAAATCTGAAAATCAAACAAACACTCGATTCAGTTCAGTAATAAGCCTAAATCATCATCATCTTCCTAAAGATTCACTTGAAATTGAGGGGAATAGTTGATGAGATTTAATTTCAGCAAATTGATTTGTGAATTTCATCACTAAAAACGATTTGAAAGGTAAGCTTAATCTATTTTTATTATTTAATTTGATTGCAATTGTTAGTTTATCGATTTTGAAATTGATTTCGGGGAAAAAAGAAAAAAGAAACGTTTGAAAAACCTAATTACTTCAGTTTCAGTTCGAATTCTTATTCAATCAATAATCAGTTTAGATCTATATCAATGTATGTTGGATGGTTGCTTATGTTGGATACACATAGACCCTTCAATTTTATTAGTTCCCACCTGTTTTCTCGGTTTATTTGAAAATTCGACATCTGGTGATTAAACTATGTTTGCAATGTAGTTATTAATCTCATTCGTCATCAGATTATAGAAATTGGGGTTGGAAATGTATTAAAATTATTATTTGGTGGTTAACTGTGATACATAACGTAGGTATGGTTTCTAACCTTTTCAGTCAGTCTCACCATCTGTTTGATAAAATGCGTAACAGATGGTAGTCTTTTTTATTTTTCTTTTCAATGTTCTGCAACTTAGACGTTGATAGACATGTATTACCAAATCTAACTTGGAATCCATTCTATGGATTGAATGGTTGCAGATGGAATTGCTTCCCTCTAGTCATTATTATTATGCCCACTGAATTTTGCTTTGGATTGGAGAGGGGATTGCTAACTAATTTTTTGTGTCAGAACCGTTGAAGAGGGGAACTGTTATACTATAAATTTGTATCTGCTACTTTTGGTAACACTTCTAAAAGATTATTATGGTGGGATTTAAAAATAAATACTTGGTAATAGAGGTATTCGTGGATCCTATAATTAGCCAGTCCAGTTCAATGTATTAAAGACACATTAGTTGTAAAGTTCGGTGAATGTGATTTATCCGCGTCTCTAATTGGACCATTACAGGGTAATCCAATCATGTCCAATGTTGTACAAATTCTAAGTACTACTTGTTTTGCAGTACCTAGCAATGAATGAGAAAACTAATATGGACAGAAAGATGGAGATAGTGAAGGATTTGACCAAATCTATGTTGAATGAGAGGATCAAAGACTTGACTGGGCAGACGGGCCTGTTTTGGGAATAGCATAACCGCTGGAATATGGAAGAATCTAGAAAGGTATGGCTAGTGTTTTTTTTTTTGTTTTTCCTTTCTTATGAGCATAACTCCGATCTACAAATATGAATTTTTTTTTGATGGATATTAGGATATGATGGTAGTATTAATCAATCACTTTTCACTTGGTAGTTACAATACATGTATAGATGGGACGATAGTAGTAGATACCGGTAGCAGTACCAAGTACTATTGGTAATCATAGTGAATACGAGAAAATGAATGTAGGCAGCAAGAAGTGGGACAGAGAAAATAAGTGGAGGCTTTATTAAATTTCTAACAAAACATTTGTTACAGAGGTACGTGCATAAGAGGGAAAATGAACTTGCTATTTATAGCATGTCCTATTAAGCCGGTAATGGAGGAAGTGATACGTACCTCTTACAAAAAAGTCTTAAATATTAAGAAAGTAACTTTCTTATATCTTAAGAAAATCTCAATCATCTTTATCTTAAGACCATCTCCAACCGAAGATGAATCTTTATATTTTTCATGACACGTAGGATTTTAGACCCCTAATTAACATAAATCCATCTCCAATGGTTGGATCCTACAAATTAGAAGGGATGGAAAAATAAATATGAAGGTGTTAAAGAACCTCCCTGTCATATTTTGAATTATTTTATTTTTTTAAAATTAGTTAAAGTTAAGATAAACGGATAAAATTTTATCATATAAAATATTCTGAGTATTAAACCCTTCACTGTTGGAGATAGTTTTTTAACCAAGGGATCCTATATTTCTTATATGTGTAAAATCTCCTAAATAAAAGTCTTAATTAGACTTCCATGTAGGATTTTTTACACCCACTATTGGAGATGCTCTAATGAGCAGTGCTCTCCCGCACCGTTTTGCGGGAGAGCTAAATGAGCAAGCACATTATTGATCGTTGGATCAAGCCATCATCCGTCGGATTTACTTGCCCTTTACTTTTCCAGCTGTATACAACTAAAGAACTTAACAAATTAGAGTTAGGTCCTTTTAGTTTTTGTCTAAAATAAAAACCACCCTCAACATATAAAATTCTCTTAGCTAATCCATTCGAACTCTTAATGTGCAGAAGTCTTACTAATATCTTAATGTAAATTTTGTCTTGTGGGAACGTTTCGTGTGGAATCTTTGCTTCAAGTTTCCAAAACATGTGCCCATGTATGTGATGTTAAACTTTATCCACTAAATGCAATTTGTTTACTGCTCCTGTAGTAATAAAAAATTTGTGCAAGCAAAAACACCACCCTGTGCTGCATAAAGTAGCTTGAAACTTTATATGGGTTGAATTTGATTGATTTTTTTTTTATCATTACAGCCATACTACGCACAGATTAATATCTTGTCATTTAAATTTATGCATATACATTTCAGCGTCGAATAGGGAAGATTTCACTGAAATAAGCAGTTATCAATATGAAACTTTAAGGTGTGTGTTTTTCGTCTAATAACGGTCTTGCGGGTTCTACTCTTCATGCTAGCTAGCAAAATTTGCATGGTGATTATGCGAACTCTATTATCTATTTACAGTTCATCTATAAGTAAAAGTGCATACATGCCAAATCAACTAAGTCAAATGGGTGAAATCGATCTTAATATCGATCTTACGGGTCATAGTTGGGTAATATTACGTTCATATATTTCGTCAAACGATTTTATATTTATATCACTTCATACAGTCACTAATTAATACTCTCTCCGTCCTAGTTTAGATGTTATTTTGACATTTAACTTGGGGATTTTTTTTGTCCTAGAATATTTGATATACTTCATATTTTTCCACCTTTTATCCTGATTTGCCCCTAACTTGGAATCATGCCATAACATGGAGAATTGTGTATTTTAATTTTCAAGACACTTTTAAATACTTTTCTCTATATATTTCCTTTAATTTGAATTTTTCCAACTAAACAACAAAAACCTAGACATCTAAAAACTGGGAACATTAAATACTAACCTAGGGTAATTGTGGAAGAAAAACTATTCTCTTTGTGTTTCTTAATCTTTGTGCAAAATATTATTTTGACATCTAAACTAGGACGGAGGGAGTATATTTTTATGGGGTACATGATGCGCATATTTGAATGCTTGCTATTGGTATCATCAAGGAGGAACAAAATGGTTTAGGAGTTTTCTTTAGATTTTGTAGCAATAAAAGATATGCGGTTCATGTATTTTGGATGGACATACTTGATTTTACTACAAGATATGAGTTTTACTACAAATGTGTCTAAAATCATACTTGATTTTGAGAACTTCATCAGAAACTCTCTTCTTGATAATCCAAGTCTACTTTTAATTGTTGTTTTTATTGGTGTCGTGCCAAAAAATGTATGTGTTCCTAACTTACCAGTACCTCCTAACGAGTCAACCAGTTCCTAACTGGTCTGAACATCCAGAGCAGCCTACTATCAAGTGGTTCTCTTCATTGGCAACCACGGTTTCAGACTTTGCCATGGCTTTGTTTCTCACAGGCTTCTCATGAGCTAAGTTATATTGGAGCAAACAAGTCCTTAGCAATACAGTTGGTTTATTTATCTTAATTCTTTTTATAAGGACCTAACTCTAATTTGCTAAGTTGGAGAGCTGTATACAACTAGAAAAGTAAAGGCAGAGGCAATCCAACGGTTGGTGAGTTGATCTAACAACCAATAGTGTGCTTGCTCATTTAGCTCTCAGCACTGCTCTATCTTAATTAGTTCAGTGAATGAAGGTGGAGAATATTTCAGAGACTTAGCGATTCTTCTAGGCGGTGAAAATGGTGGGCCACCAAAAGTGACATGGTTATTGATTTGTTAGGTTTTTCAATGGTGGGATCGTTGAGTGTGCTGCGTTACCTTTTTATTTTCTTCTAGTTATTTAATTTTTTGTTTGCTTCTCTTGTAACCTCATGCACTGCCTTGGCACTTTTGACTGCATGTAGACATTCCTGTCCCAATAAGAAATTGATACCTCATCCGAGTATCACAGGTTTAAGTTTGTTGATTGTCGATGTGTGCATAGTTGTACACATATTGATTCTTAATGTGTACATAATTGTACACATGTTGATTTTTAGTGTGAAAATAGTTGTATACATGTTGGTCGTTAATGTGCACATATGATTGTACACCTATTGGTTGTTAACTAGTGCCCCTGTTGAAACCCATTTTGATTTCAAATTTATTGATAACCATAACTACCTTAGGACGTCTTCTGCTTAACTATTATGGAGAAACACTTCATGTTGTTCATTCCTGTGTGTTGACACTTAGCTCATCTTTTATGAACTCTCAAACTTTTCAGTGGTAATGGGTCCTTGCATTTTCCTTATTGTACTGACAATTATATATTGTCCACTGACCTTGCTTCAATTGTCTGTTAGGTTGCTCTTGAGAGGAATAGAAAAATGAGAGGAAATGCTCCTGAAAGACTAGTATCGGGGTCTGATGATATCACCATGTTCCTACGGAAAATTGTTGTCAGTAAGCATCCCAAAGCTCGCCTGACTGGTCACCATCAAACATTTCTTGGCCTGCATACTGAGAGAAAATTCATAAAAGCTAATGGAAGTTGGTCTTTTCTGTAAAGTTGCACCGTCTTTTAAGCCTTCTCCCACTATGTTCGTGATGCAATCTGCTGGCTCAAGGTATCCGCGTTTCTATTGTTCAAGCTGATATGCTTATACACTATTATATTCCAGGTTGCTTATTGATTAAGGGAAAGATGGGATCATTTAGGTATATCTGCTTTGGAAATACATATGTGTATAACATGTGGACATAGTTGTACACATGTTGATTCTTAATGTGTACATTATTGTACACATGTTGATTTTCGATGTGTACATAGTTGTGCACCTGTCACGCTATGTACCTTGCTGCAATAGGTATACTGTCATCAACCCACTCTTTTTTTCATTTTACAGCAATATAATTGAAGTAGCATATCAAGAGGTTATTGGTTTGAAGAGGATGAGGAGCTCATTTGTGAGGAAGAGGAGAGTTGGCAAGATGGAAATGAGCAAAAAGTAAATGATGGAGATGCTGACAAGGAAAAACGCGCCAAGGAAAAATAGATGTAAGTGTCTCTAGCTTTGTAATTTACCGACTAGGATGTGTTGATCAGATTGAAAGGGAGAGTTGTCCTTCAACCTCAGGATGGCCTATTGTTTGTTGGATTGGCAGGTAACATTACAGATTCAGTATATGACATTTCAGACATACTTTCTTATTTTATCTTTAGATTCGTCCCAATACTAAATATTATTTTACAGAATAACTAGGAGCGGTTAGTTCGAGGTTGAGATACAGATCTCAACTTTGATTAGAAAATCAAACAAGTAGATCCTAATTGTTCTAGTTTATATGCATTAGTACTCCATGAGGCCTCCACATAAAAACCAGATCAATGATAATGAACACATTAGCTGCAACAGATGATTCTGTCGTCGTTGTAGAAAACAACAAAATTATTAGCGAAACTTGCATTAGTGCTACTATTAGCTAAACCTGGATTAGTGCTGCTGATGAACATTACCATGAATAGAATAGAAGGAAAGTACTTCAATTCATAGAAGAAATCAACTAATCTGGATAAAGTTCAAACTCAAGTTCTGTCAGAAATCTTATGTTGCAATGCGTAAGTTGATATGTACATAGTTGTACACCTGCTGGTTGTTAATGTGTACATAGTTGTTCACCTGTTTATGCATCTAATTTAGAGACTCAGAAGCTCAAAATGGTAGAGCGCCCAAGCCTATCATAAGGTTTGTGGAGGTTGATGGTTCAAATCCATCTGAGTTTCCATGTTTTTATAAAATATTGGCTAGGTGTGTATATACTAGTGCACCTGTGTAAATCCCATGAAATAGATTTGTTTGTAGGCAAACATGGTTGATTTGTTTCATGTTTTGAATGGGTGTACATATTTGTGCACCAGTGTATTCTCTGTTAAAAATAGGTCGGCGTGTGGGAATGAATGGTCGATTTATGCATGTTTTGTAGGGATGTACATATTGATGCATTTGCATAATTCCTATGGAAAAGTAGGCTTGTGTGTTGTTATGAATGATCAATTTTATGCATGTTTGAAGGGTTGTACAAATTGGTGCATCAATGTAATTCCCATGAAAAAGAGGTTTAGATGTGCTTATGAATATTCGGTTTTATGCATGTTTTTCAGGGGTATATATATTGATGCACCAATGTATTTTTCCATGAAAAAGTAAATTTTTGTGTGTGGTTACGAATTAACGGCTTCATGCATGTTTTGCAGGGGTATATATACTGGTGGACTAGTGTAATTTGGATGTAAAAGTAGGTTTGAGTGGATATGAATGATCTATTTCATACATGTTTTGCAGGTGCATGTGTACTTTTTTGTACACCAAATAATGAAGAAAAAATTAATTTTTTTACAAAAATGAAAATTATATAGCCATATGAGTACTCTTTTGGAAGATTTCAGAAAGAGCTTTCCGAATATATAAATTTCTTTAATTTTGGACGAGCGGTTCGAAAGATAAATTGTTTTTTAATTATTTTTATCAAAACTAGTGACAAAACCCCTAGGTGAACAAACTAGTGATAAGAAAAAACCGGTCATATTATTTCTACCAAATAAAAACCGTTTCAAATAAAACTGGGACAAAAACCCCAAACCAAATAATAATTTGTAAATTAATTTTTGTTACTTTAAAAAAAGACAAACATGCCATTGACCTTTTCTTCTTCTTCTTCTCTGATTTCTTTTTTCTTCTTTCTTCCGCCTCCTTCTCCCACCACCACCGTCTTCTTTCTTACGCCCAGAAAAGACGAACAACGAGCCTGCTGAGGTGTATTGTTTTGTATCCCCACAAATATCTCCAATGGGGTTTCATTTTACTCTTTAGAAATTTTCTCCCAGCTTTTCAAAACCCCATGGAATCCTGCAAAATCATCTCTTCATCTCCAATTCCGAAGCTCCGATTCCCGGAATTTCCAACTACAACTAAACACAAATCCCTGGTTCGTTAATCCTTCGTCTCTCTTAATCCACTTTCTGGAAATTTTTTTTGTTACTTATTTCAATTTCTTCTTCTTACAGTTCCTCTATTTGAAATTTCTTTGTTTTTTATTTACAGAACTTAAACCGGCAAAATTACAACATACGACGTCATCGAATCATCACCAGAGCTTCTTCTTCTTCTGGGTCTGATGAAAAATCTATTTAATAGAATAGATTGAGAGAAACACCCTCCTTCGTGTGAAATTCTAGGGCTTCCTTTCTGAAGAAGAATTAGGGTTCCACCCACAATCATAAAATCGATCGATTATTCTGAACATTCAGCGTGTTTGAAATTCTTGGTATGTTTTTAATTTTCAAGGATCTGTTGATTTTGGGAAAAATTTCAAGATCTGTTGAATTCTGTAATTTTTTTTAAATTTTTTTTTCATTTTTTTTGATGGGTTCTTCTTTTTGTTGTTGATGCTGATTATTTAGATTAAAGATGTTTGGAAGATTTGAAGAAGGCTTACAGAAAGGCTGCCATTAAGAATCATCCTGATAAGGGTGGAGATCCAGAAAAGGTATTGTGTTTTTCTATTAGATTATTACTGATCTAGTAGGGAATCAGTAACTTTGTTAATTACTGTAGATATAATTAAGAATTTCTCTTGGTTTTCCATTTCGAACGTATAGAGGTTGCAAAGGTCAGACCCTGTGTATGTTTTGTTTACTCGATTCTGTTGGTCGTGTCTATGCGCTTCATTTCAGACTATTATTTGGGCTGGGCAACTGAATTTTGAGATATCTAGTAGATGCTTGAATGATTTAGGATGCCGGGTTTTTCCTGGTTGGTTTGTTGATTTGTTGATTTGTGTATGTTTTAATTTGCTCTCTGGGGCAGTCAAAAAGGGGTGTTTATTGAGCATTGTAATATTTCTCTCAATGCAGTTCAAGGAGTTGGCCCAGGCTTAAGAGGTTTTGAGTGATCCAGAGAAACGTGAAATTTATGATCAGTATGGTGAGGATGCGCTCAAGGAAGGAATGGGAGGAGGTGGTGGTGGCCACGACCCCTTTGACATCTTATCATCTTTCTTTGGAGGAGGAAGCCCATTTGGAGGTAGGTGGAGATATCATTTTCTAATGGGTTAATGTTTTTACAAAATTTATTTATGAAAGTGAAAGGTATTCATGATGTTTGGAATTTGTTTACCGTTAGGTGGTGGCAGCAGCAGAGGAAGGAGGCAGAGGAGGGGAGAAGATGTTATGCATTCTCTTGAGGTGTCGCTGGAGGATATTTACAGTGGAACATCAAAGAAATTGTCCCTCTCTCGTAATTCCATCTGCTCCAAGTGCACTGGGTAAGTTTTATTAGACTGGTGCTTTCCATTGCTAGTTTAAGGATACTTTGCTTAGTTGGCTTCTGTCTGCTGTAATCTTATTCTTTACTCTTTTGTATTCCAGAAAGGGTTCAAAATCTGCTGCTTCAATGTGTTCTGGTTGCCAAGGTTCTGGCATGAAAGTTTCTATCAGGCACCTAGGTCCCTCTATGATCCAGCAGATGCAACATCCTTGTAATGAGTGTAAGGGTACTGGAGAGACCATCAGCGATAAGGATCGCTTCCCTCAATGCAAAGGTGAGAAGGTTGTCCAGGAGAAGAAGGTGTTGGAAGTGCATGTTGAGAAGGGAATGCAGAATGGACAGAAGATTACCTTCCCTGGAGAGGCCGATGAAGCGGTACACAGTAGACTGTTTACTGGGATGTGTTAGCTTTTGTGTTTGGCTTTACAAATTTACTGATTATGTCTTCTTTCGTGTTGCATCCAGAAACTGTCACTGGGGATATAGTTTTTGTCTTGGCTCAGAAAGATCATCCCAAGTTTAAGCGAAAGGGTGATGATTTGTTTGTGGAGAACACATTGTCCCTGACTGAAGCCCTCTGTGGATTTGTTTGTGTATAGTCAGTAACATATGAATTGGTATGAAGTAAAACAAATAGGCTAAGCATCATGGGCATGGGTACACAATTTACACTCACGATGGAGTGATGAGAAATAGCTAGTTACTTACTTAGAGTAATCCCGAAATAAAGAAAAATATAGAAAGATAATCTTATTATGTTAACATAGGAGAGGGTGGTTCCACGAAGAAAGATTTGTGTTTATGTCTCCTTTAGTTATAATTAGCTCGTTAATTGCTAGACTTTGGTCGTAAAGAAGGAACATTTTTATTTTTGAAAGACATGGTGGAAGGTTGGTTGTTCTTGTTGGTGAATGAGTATGTTGCACCAGTCTAAGGAACAAAGTCATGTTCATGTTTAAGATTTAGTTATGATGATTTAGGAGCTAAATATGTAACATATTGATTTTTGATGTAGCATAGAGCATGGATCTGTGTTGCTGTATTGTTGCTGTCTTGTCTAGGGATACAAGGATGAGAAGAAGATGGTCCATGAAGCAGATGGTGCTGCTGTGGATAGACGGAGGATGAAAGTATAGCTGAGTTATAGCAGATGATGCTGTAAACTAGAGAAGAAATGAAGCTTAAATGAAGTGCAACTACTGATGAATTCTGATGAAACCAATTATGGTTTCATCTTATTTATGATGAAACCATAATCGGTTTCATCGTATTTATGATGAAACCAAAATTGGTTTTATCTAATTTTTGGTCAGTGGTGGTGGTGGTCGTTAGCTGATGTTGGCGATGTTGCTGGTTTTAGTCGGTGGTGGTCGGCGGTGGTCGACAATGGTGGTGCTGGCAGTTGATAATATGTGTTGTAGCATAAAGCATGGATCTGTGTTGTTGTGATGTTGCTATATCCAAGAGAACTGCAACATAAGATCCTTGTTGAATTTTTCTTGTAGTTGAATTCTGATGAAACCAATTAGGGTTTCATCTTATTTTATGATGAAACCAAAATCGGTTTCATCGGATTTATGATGAAACCAAAATCGGTTTCATCTAAATTTTGGTCGGTGGCGGCGGTGGTGGTCGGTGGCGGCGGTGGTGGTCAGAGGTGGCGGTGGTGGTCGGCGGTGGCGGTGACGGTCAGAGGTGGCGGTGGTGGTCGGTGGCGGCAGCGGCGGTCGGAGGCGGCATCAGCGGTCGGAGGTGGCGTCGGCGGTCGGCGGCGGTGGTGGTCGGTGGCGGCGGCAACGGTGGTGGTCGGTGGCGGTGGTAGAAGGTGGCGTTGCTTGTTGGTGGTGACAATATAATAAGAATTAAAGTGGGGTTGATTTTTGTTTTTGTTGGGGTGATTTAAACTAAGAGGGTAATATAGATCAATTATATTAAATGGGGTTTCTGTGAACAATTTGTTTTGTTGGAGTTTTTGTGTATGGATAGTGACATCTTTGGGGTTTTAACTCGCGGACCGTATTTTTATATTATTTAAAATTTATGACATCCTTATAAATCACTTTGGACTGTAATACAAATATTTGGACTAAATTGTAAATGATAAGGGCTATTAGTGTACTTTCCATATTTCAGGACTAATTTGTACCTAGTTGAATGCGTGTGGACTAACTAGTATATTTGAACGAGGTTTTGGACTAAACCATATTTTTCCCTATTTTATTCTCTTGATGACGAGGATTCAGTTGGCAAGTATTTTGTTGTGCTCGTGTCCTTCACTCTGTTTTGCAGTAAAAGCTGGACAGACAGGACACTAGTAGTTCATATATGAAAAGACCACCTGATACAGTAGTATCTGAAGTAGACATAGATGTGCAATCTTTGGCATTTAGATGTAGCCCCCTGTTTACCTCATTTCATTTTAGAGGTGCTATTCAGATCCCAAACACCTACAATCTCCTTTCAACCTTAAGAGTCATCACCTACTAAAACTCACCTAGGAGATGGGAGGATTACAAAGGAGAGCAGAGAAGGAGTTTTGAGATTTAAATATCTACACAGTAGCGGTGTTCGTTGTTTGGGGCGAAAGAAGTTCACATGACCCCTTTTTAGACCATATATGGAGAGTTTAGGGTCAAGTCTAAATCTCTTCATGACTCTCTTTATGGTTCCCTTATACCCATGTATGTCCCCTACAGCTAAATGTGGGTTCGTTCACAATTTGGAAACTGGAATTAATGAGTTAGTTTCATTTGACTCGGCTTGAAGAGGTGGGCATTTGAAGGTCAAAATAATCAAAAAGTGTTATGTGGGCATTTGATCGAATTTTTCTAGTATTAGTTTGCACCTCATTTATTGGCAATTGGCATATTGAGTTCAAAAGCAAAAATAGAGTTCGATCAATCAATTTCTTCCTCAACAAATCATATAAAGAGAAGTTTCAATATGTAAGATTTGTCACCACCCTGAAGAGGAAAGAAAATATATAGGTGAGTTTATCCGTGTCGGATTTGTGTTAAGCACTTAATTACTGAGACAATTTTTTTTTCCAGCAAATGAACTTTGCTGATCCTGCTTTATTACTTCCTCCATTTCTTTTTAATAGGCTGATTTTGTTTTTAGAAAAAGATTAAGAAAATTAAGAGAACTAATCATTGAAAGTGGTCCCTATGACACTTGTCAATAAAAGAAGTGAAGTGAAATGGTTCACATGACACTTGTCAGCAAAAGAAGTAAAGTGAAATGATCCACATGACACTTGTTATCAAAAGAAGTTAAGAGAAAAGTGGTCCCAGAAAATTAAAGTAACATTTGGCTTTCTCAATTAGGTTACCAACCTATTTTTTTTTGAAACGTCTATTTATAGAAACCAACCTATTAAAAAGGAACAGAGGGAGTAGATATTAGACAATGCTTCTGAATTAACGAAAAAACATAGCGGGTTAAATGTGATTTTTATCTTCAAATTGATGATATAATCAGAAGACCAAACATCGTCGGTTTGATTCATCTTTTGCCTATGATTATGCTATTGTTTACTTCTCATTTTTGCTTTCTGTGCGATCTAAGTGCTTTAGGTTATAGTGTATTACGTCCAAATTAAGGTCAGTGCGCTAATCATCTTTGTTAATTGATATTAATACTTCTTTCGGCACTATTTTTTTTAAAAATACTATTCTTGATTGATTAGTAGAGCTTAAAGACGTTATCTTATGCATGGAGGAAAACTTTCCACTGAAGTTTGATTTAAAGCAGCCAAGTTTCTTGAAGCACTTGAATAGTTTATGTTTTCCTGACCATCTTTAGCAGTTTGTTTCTCTTTAGAATGACCATTTAATCTTTGAAGTTCACTTTTTGATCGATTGAGTGGTTGATAAAGAAACTCTTATGATCGAGAGTAATCAACCGATTCAGCTTGGTCTTACGCGAATCTCTTTCTATTTTTATTTTTGTGGTAGTTACAACTTTACAAGTATATATATATATATTTTTTTTGTTAGATAGTGTAGAATCGCCCACATGCTTTGATCAACCCAGTTATGTCTATCTAACCATTGAAGACCGGAATGAATCTGTTATAGATGTGGAAAATCCTACAACTACATCCAAAGAATCACAAACACACACACCATGAAGTAAACAAGCAAGAGATGCACAAGAACACAAGATATACGTGGTTCAGTATGATTACCTACGTCCACGGGGATAAAGGGATGATCTCATTACTCGATTCAAGGTTACAAAATGTGTATCTCACCAACAAGTACTCTATTCTCTCTTTGAAGCTCTTGATATTCTCTCCTCACTCACTGGTCACTTAGCCTTTAGCTCTCTACATGGCTCTCTATTTATAGCTACAAGTGACAATACATCCAAGTTACAATGTAAGTCGTGGTACATCTTTCTTGATGTCCTTCTCGGGGGATGGATGATGCCTTTTCCGAAATGTTGGGCCGAGCCTAGTGATATCTTCTCCCGATGTCCTTCCACCCGACGTTGATTACTCAGTGAGTATGGCCGATGTCTTCCTTGATACTCTCGGCCCGAGTCTTACTTTGACCAGATCCTTCTTATCCTTTCACCAACTTTGTCAGAGCATTTATTACTCTCGTACCCGATGGGAAGAGGTGGTAACGCCTGGTATTGATGGAATTTGATGGAATTGACGTTCCATAATGAAAGAGCGTTTCACCATTACTTCCTGCATTTACTAACCGTTTTATTCTTAATACACTGTCTTGAAACGGGCATTTGTGTATGTCGCACGCTGTAAACCGCCAAACCAAAACCCTAAAGAGCATCCCCCAGTTTGTGACATGTATTGATGTCTCGAGTGTTTTCGTGGAAAACGTGTAGCATGTCGCTGGTGTTTGATAAGTTGAGCTTGAGAGATGTGCCGGCTCAGTGGCGACCTTCGACGGTCGAGATTTTGCATCTTAAGAGAAATCGTGGCCTTTGATGTAGGCACGGCATGCCAAAGTGCAAGGGTTGCACGGCATGTGCCAATGGCTTGTGCGGAATGCCTTGGTTGTAGGTTGCACATCGGGTGCAAGTGGTAATGCCAAAATGCAAGTGTTGCATGGCATGTGCCAATGGCGTGCGTAGCGGCTTTGGCCCTAGGTTTGCACGGCTTGGCATGCCAGGTTGCAAGCGTCGCTTGGCATGTGCCAATGGCGCGTGTGGCGGCTTGGCCTTAGGTTTGCACGGCTTGGCATGCTAGGTCGCAAGCGTCGCTTGGCATGTGCCAATAACGTGTGTGGCGGCTTGTCCCTAGGTTTGCACGGCTTGGCATGCTAGGTCGCAAGCGTCGCTTGGTATGTGCCAATGGCGCGTGTGGCGGCTTGGCCCTAGGTTTGCACGGCTTGGCATACTAGGTTGCAAGCGTCGCTTGGCATGTGCCAATGGCGCGTGTGGCGGCTTGGCCCTAGGTTTGCACGGCTTGGCATGCTAGGTCGCAAGCATCGCTTGGCATGTGCCAATGGCGCGTGTGACGACTTGGCCCTAGGTTTGCACGGCTTGGCATGCTAGGTCGCAAGCGTCGCTTGGTATGTTCCAATGACGCGTGTGGCGGCTTGGCCCTAGGTTTGCACGGCTTGACATGCCAGGTCGCAAGCGTCGCTTGGCATGTGCCAATGGCGCGTGTGGAGGCTTGGCCCTAGGTTTGCACGACTTGGCATGCTAGGTCGCAAGTGTCGCTTTGCATGTGCCAATGGCGCGTGTGGCGGCTTGGCCTTAGGTTTGCACGGCTTGGCATGCTAGGTCGCAAGATTCGCTTGGCATGTGCCAATGGCGCGTGTGGAGGCTTGGCCCTGGTTTGCACGGCTTGGCATGCTAGGTCGCAAGCGTCACTTGGCATGTGCCAATAGCGCGTGTGGTGGCTTGGCCCTAGGTTTGCACGGCTTGGCATGCTAGGTCGCAAGCGTCGCTTGGCATGTGCCAAAGGCGCGTGTGGCGGCTTGGCCCTAGGTTTGCACGGCTTGGCATGCTAGGTCGCAAGCGTCGCTTGGCATGTGCCAATGACGCGTGTGGCGCAATGATTGTGCAACTCGAATTTGGCACGGTTGCCGTGAAGCGCAATGATTGTGCGGCTTGGTTTTGGCATGGTTTCCATGATGCGCAGCGATTGTGCGGCTTTGGTTTTGGCATAGTTGCCATGATGCACATCGATTGTGCGGTTTTGGTTTTCGCATAGTAGCCATGATGCGCAGCGATTGTGCGGCTTTGGTTTTGGCATAGTTGCCATGTTGCGCAGCGATTGTGCGGCTTTGGTTTTGGCATAGTTGTCATGATGCGCAGCGATCGTGCGGCATCGGGTTTTGTGTGTCGAAACCCTAGTTTAGCATTTGAAAAAAGATACCCTGGTAATTTTTTACATAAGTGCATTAAATGTTCTAATAAATGTGTTTAGCGTCACCGGTGACGTCATGCTATGCGTAAGGTTTTACGATTTTATCCCTTGTCTAAAAACCACCATCAACACCAAATGAAACGAAAAACGTCCTTATCCCTAATGTGTCTTAGCGGTGCGGCTTCCACCCATTTGGTGAAGTAGTCAGTAGCCACGATCAAATACTTTCTCTTCCCTGACCCGACATGTAAGGTTCCTACAATATCGATCCCCCACTTGGAGAAAGGCCAGGGACTAATCACTGAGTTCAAGGTTACTGCAGGTGTATGTATCTTTTTACCGAACTTTTTGCATTCGTCACAGATTAGTTCCATATGTTTTGCATCTTCGTTCATGTAGGGCCATAAATATCCCATGGTCTTGGCTCGGGTTGCTAGACTTCGACCCGAGCTGTGATTGCCCGCGGCCCCATAATGTAGTTCATTCAGGATTGAGTGCCCCTCTTCTTTGCTTAGACACCTTAACAGCGTCCCTAGGTAGGAATTTCTATACAAAACACCATCTCGTAGTTCGTACGTAGCTGCTTTGCTTTTAATTTTGTTGATCTCGGGTCGTCCTTTGGGTAATTCTCCCGTCTCCAAATATTGGTGGATGGGCTTGCGCCAATCGCCGACTTCATACTTATCGGCCGTGGTTACGGCTACGTATGCTCTTGTGTCCACTGTCTCGGATACAGATGGCATCAGGATTCTCATGACTCTGATGCCTTCAACACTTGTGTCTGTTAGCATGGAGGCGATATATGCCAGTGCGTTTGAATGTCAATTATCTTTCCTGCAGATATGTCGGAACTTGATGTTTGGTATCTGGCCGATATAAAATTGGGCGAGCTCCCAATACTTCTGCAACAAGGGGTCATGTATAGCGTACTGCCCACTGATTTTCCTAATGACTAACTGAGAGTCGCTGGTTAGCCTCACATCGTGGACCCCCATTTCCACTATCATCCGCAAAGCATGTATTACAGCCTCGTACTCGGTGACATTGTTTGTTTCCTTAAATTCAAGCCTAAATGAGTGAACCATCTTCTTCCCCTTTGGTGTGGTGAAGACTATCCCTAGGCCCGACCTATCTTTATTGGACGACCCGTCTACGAAGACTTCCCACCGTGTCGGACTACAGGTTTCAAGGAGATCGTATGGATCCTCTTGGTCTTCCTCCATGCCCGGAATGTCTTCGATTTCGTCCTCGTCGTCCAAGGGAAAATCTACCAGAAAGTCATCCACCGCTTGTGCCTTTACTGCCGAACTCATCTCATAGAAGATGTCGAACTTTTTGATTTGAGCGCTCCATTTAGAGATCCTTCCCGACCTGGCTGCATTTTCAAGCACTGATTCTATGGAAGACTTCGTAAGTACTCGAATTCTGTGAGTTTGGAGATATGTCCGAAGCTTTTGTGTTGCAAATACTAAGGCTAGTATCAATTGCTCAATTCTGGTGTAGTTCTTCTCCGCTGGGTTCATAGTTTTGCTTATGAAGTACACAGGCTTCTCTTCGGCCCCCACATTTTTGACTAAGACCGCGCTTATGGCATAACTTGTTGCCCCGAGATATAGGGTAAGCACTTCATCGGGCTCGGGTCTTTGCAACACCGGTAGGCTCGTGAGATGTTGCTTAATCTTTTGGAATGCCTCCTCACACTCCTCACTCCATTTGAATTTTCTCCTTTTCTTAGCGTCCAAAGAAGTCTTTACATTTATCCGAAGACCGAGAAATGAATCGCCCTAGCGCTGCCAAGTTTTCGTTTAACCGCTGCACATCTTTTATCGTCACCGACGACGGCATTTCCAAAATGGATCTAATCTTGTCTGGATCGGTTCTATACCTTTATCAGTGATTATGTATCCCAGGAATTTACTCGAGGTAACCCAAAAGGTGCATTTGGCCGGGTTCACTCGCATTTTATATTTTCTCATAGTTTGAAAGATTTCCCGACGGTCGTCGATGTGGTTGGATGCCACTTTGCTTTTGACTAACATGTCGTCCACATAAACCTCGATGGTGTTGTGTATTTTGTCTACGAACATGTCCTCCACCAACCTTTGATAAGTGGCGCCAGCGTTCCTCAATCCAAATGGAATTTTAGTGTAACAATATAGCCCTTTGGGTGTACAGAAAGATGTATGCTCTTGATCCTCGGGAGCCAGGGGGATTTGATTGTATCCCGAGTACCCGTCCATTAGTGTTATCGCCTTGTACCCAACTATGGATTCCACCAGCTGATCGATACTGGGGAGAGGAAAGTTGTCCTTTGGGCAAGCTTTATTCAGGTCGCTGAAGTCGATGCAGATCCTAACCCCTCCATTCCTCTTAGGGACTATCACCATGTTAGATATCCATTGCGGATATTGCGCCTTTTGAATAATCCCAGCCACTTGTAGTTTCTTTAACTCGGCATCTACCGCTGCTTGTAACTCGGGTGCGATTCTTCTCATCTTTTGTCGGATCGGTTTGATATAATTATTCACACCTACTTTCGGGTCAATTCCCTCCATATCGTGCATTTGCCATGCAAATATGTCCATGTGTTCCTTTAATATAATTATCAGCTGCTCTATTTTTTCATCTGATAGCAGGGTTTCAATTCTTACCATCTTTGGTTCTTCTTTGGTCCCTAAATTGATCTGTCGGGTAGATTCTAAGGCCGAGAAGTTGGGTTTTGGTTCATCGACCGTCGTCGCCTCCTTTGATTGCTATAAGATCTCTTTCTCGCCTGTTTCGTAAGCTGTAATGGCTTGTGAGAGTACCTTCTCCAGTTCTTCCCCTGCTCTAATTTTCTTAGCTTTGTTCTTTTCTCGGCGCTGTGTTGATCGCCTTTCTTGATTTTGTTGGATATCTATCTGCACGCACTGTCGTGCGGCCTGGGGATATCCTAGTACCTCCACAACCCCTCGATAAGTTGGGAACCTTAACCTTTGATGGTATGCCGATGCCACTCCCTTGATGCCTACGATCCAAGGCCTGCCGAGGATCGCCTCATACGGTGATACGACGTCAACAACACAGAAGGTGGTAAGCGTGTCTAAGTATCCTTCTCCATCCGAGACTCTGAGAGTGACTTCTCCCTTTGGTACAGTCATCGTACCATTGAAGCCGTAGATCCGATAAGTTGACGGGATCAAAATGTCATCAGATAGTTCCATTCTTTTGAACGTGTCATAAAAGAGGACCTCGACTGAACTCCACTGTCCATCAATATTCTTTTGACTCCCCATTCCTCAATGAGTAAGGTTATCATCAGGGGATCTTCATGTGCTTGGATATTTGACGGGACATCCTTTGCTGTGAAGGTGATCGGCTGCATCATCCAGGGCTCCATAGGCAGTGTTTTTGCTACACTGAAGATCTCTTTTCCAGTTCGATCCCTCTTATGGATTCTTGAAGTAATTCCGGTGCCTAGGTAGAACCCTTGATTTTCCGAGTGTGAGATGGTATTGCAGGCGAATTGAGTTCTACGGTCGATCCTTATTTGATGCACGGGAGCATCAGATTGGGTAGGTGTCAGTGTTGTCTTAACAAAGTGTCGCAAGTACCCATCTCGGATCAAATGCTGGACAATATCTTTTACCTCTCGACAATCGTTAGTCGAGTGGCCTCGGTACTGATGGTAATGACAAAACTCGGGATGGTTTCTTGTCTCATGAAACTGGATTCCCCTAGTCTTAGGGTATCTGATGTCGCTTCTCTTTTCTACTTCCTTGAATATTTCTTCCAACGGTGCATTTAGAGGTGTGTAAGTTCTCGGCTCGTGACGAGGCCTTTTTCCTTTCTCGACCCATTCCTTCTTGCCCGAGACTTGTTGTGGTACCATCGACCTTTTTTCTGATCACTTTGAGTCCCCTTGAGGAGTCTCCTCGGCTGCCGTGTTGGCTTCTTGGACTCCCATATCCTGTGCCCCTTCTTGTATTTCCTCCAACGCAATGTAATGTTCCTGCATATTTCTCATTTCCTTCAATGTCTGCGGCTTCTCGATGTACATGGCTATCCTTATTGGGTCAGACTTCCCTAAAGAGTTCTCGAACCCGAAAATCTGTTGGTCGACAGGCACTTTACCGATATCGGTATACAGCTTCCTCCATCTGTCCGTCAGAGACCTTAGGGGTTCCTGGAATCTTCGTGCCAAAGTGAATAGTTTATTTACCCTTGGCCTAGCAATACTATTATGCATGTAAGTCTCGAGAAATGTTTCCACTAAACCTCTGTAGCTTCCTATGGACTCGTTGGGTAAGGTATAGAACCAATTCCTTGCCTCGCCTTCCAAGATGGCCGGGAAAAACTTACACATTACCACATCAGAATTTTTCCACTGCAACAACGACATGCTATACATCTTAATATGCTCTCTTGCGTCTCCCATGCCGTCAAATCTGGAAGGGAGCGTGGGAAGTGTACACTTAGGTGGAAATGGGGTTCGCTCTAATTCTCGGGTAAATGGGGTTTTCTTTTCTTCACTAATCACCTCTGCTAGATTGTCGTCTTCCCCATCTCCTGCCAGCTTCTTAACCATCCGCTCAAGCTGTTCTAACTTAGCCTTAGTCGAAGCATCAAGTCTACCATTTTGCACTTCTTCATCGGTCAAGGAATTTGCAGGAGGACCGTATCCACTCCTCGTGTGGTTAGGATCGGGTGCTCGGCCCCGGCCGAGTGGTGGAGTTCTAGTAAGCCGTGATCGGGTGTGGCTGCTGGATGCCCCTTGGCTCGAGGACCCTCTTGATCTAGATCTCAGGTTTCCAAGTTGGTAATTCTCATGCTCTAGTGCAAGATTCCTCCTTTGTAATTCCCTCATCAAGTCATCCTGTCTTCTCTGGTTGGCCAGAATTTCCATCAGTGTTGGGTCGGTGCTCTCATGGCTGGAGTGACCGTTCACATGATTTCTTGCTGTGGTAGGCGGTGCAGCTGGTGGCGCTGTTGGTGGTGTTGTTGGGGAAGCGACAGGGGGGATGTCTCGGGCTGGGTTGTCCATCCCCAATCGTACTCGTCTAAGCCTTGCTTCTTCTTGATCCAAAGCATACTGGTATTCCGCACGTTGT
Organism: Papaver somniferum; assembly: GCF_003573695.1. Taxonomy (NCBI): domain Eukaryota; kingdom Viridiplantae; phylum Streptophyta; class Magnoliopsida; order Ranunculales; family Papaveraceae; genus Papaver; species Papaver somniferum. The sequence goes on from NC_039362.1 coordinate 117,089,248, forward strand.
CGGGCTCGTCTACGGTCCTCACGCATCATTATTGCTTCCCCATCGTCCTCTGTGTCAGAAGCGGTCATTCCATCCACCATATTCTTTGGCCTCATTTGACTCGGGTTGATGCGCAATCCTCTCGGGGGAGGGTCATCGTCTCGGCCCAGATCGACTTCCTCATCGACAGTCGCCATTCCTCCACCTAGTTCTCGGGATTCTTCTGGCTGGTGTTGTCGATTGCTCTGCTGTCGTGAATCCATCACTCCTTCTTGCGCGCTTGTTACTGCTACCGTTCGATTCCTCAGAATCCTGCCTGTTCTTGAAGTACTATCCATCGGCTCGAGTGTAAGTCGTATCCTTCGGCTCGCCCGTCCCTACCTACGTCAGCAAAACATATAATACTTCACTTTGAACTGTTTTCGAAAATGTTAAGGATGAAGTACAGCAGCTCTGCTATTCAGAGAAGAAAAAGTTCATCCAAGTACGATTCCTTTTACTTTGACATGCTGAACTCAGCAAAATGGGTGGTTTTGACTAATATGACAGTTTTTTAGAACGTTGCTTTGTTACGTCGCTTTCGGTAATTTTCTCATGCATTAATCATTATTTGTCCTAACATTCCTTGTACCAGAAATCATTAAAAATCCGTACGCTTGGTCGGAAAATTTCTTTCTTGGCCAGGGTTTGTAATCGTTTCGCCGGTGTCTTAACTACACAGGTTGCCACAACAAGATTTCTCGATCTTTTCCTCAGAATTCCGCAAGGATAGCTTTACCATGGGATTCTTTTGGCTTTCTAACGACGCTGTAAGGCTCTTGTTGTGGGATTAGGATGAGACTGTCATCGAAGTGCTCACTATACCCTTTCTAGGCAAAGCTTTGGAAACCCTAACTCAATGATTTTGAGTTGGTTTTTCCACTGCTACTATTTTGTTTAATTAACCCACGACGAGATATGACCAGCGAGATGAAGTTTCATTCTAGCTTTTACCAAGTATCAAAGATGATCTTTTTGGGAGCTTTGAATCTCTCTAACATCTCGTCTTAGTCATAAAAGGAAACACAATCAACGATAACTCAAACCTGAGATCTTATTCCTAATTATTTCAAGAACTTTGACGTAAAGAAAACGTCTTCAAAACAAAACAAATCACAAGTTTCTTGGGCTCGAAATCGTAAGATAAGAAGATTTTTGCTTAATGTGCAACAAGAGCAAAATAGTTCAGACTATTGACAAAGTTTTTCGACTCACATGAAGACTCTGTGAGCTCAACAAAGATTGGATAAAAACGAATGTAAAAGACCCGAGTTTCGAAGGAAAAATTGCTTTAAAAGACTCATCTACCAACTCATATGCTTCAACCACAAGAGTCTGTCACTTAGCATCAACTAACATCAAAAGATATTTTAGGAGCTTTTGAATCTCTCTTTAATGGTTTTTATGCAAGGTGTCTAAAGACGTTACACGGTCCTCTTAGTCGGCGCCAGAATGTAGATGTCGAAAATCCTACAACTACATCCAAAGAATCACAAACACACACACCATGAAGTAAATAAGCAAGAGATGCACAAGAACACAAGATATACGTGGTTCGGTATGATTACCTACGTCCACGGGGGTAAAGGGATGATCTTATTACTCGATTCAAGGTTACAAAATGTGTATCTCACCAACAAGTACTCTATTCTCTCTCTCAAGATTTTGATATTCTCTCCTCACTCACTGATCACTTAGCCTTTAGCTCTCTACATGGATCTCTATTTATAGCTACAAGTGATAATACATCCAAGTTACAGTGTAAGTCGTGGTACATCTTTCTTGATGTCCTTCTCGGGCGATGGATGATGTTTCTTCCGAAATTTTGGGCCGAGCCTAGTGATATCTTCTCCCGATGTCCTTCCACCCGACGTTGATTACTCAGTGAGTATGGCCGATGTCGTCCTTGATACTCTCGGCCCGAGTCTTACTTTGACCAGATCCTTCTTATCCTTTCACCAGCTTTGTCATAGCATTTATTACTCTCGTACCCGATGGGCATCACATCAGGGTTTTACCTTTACACGTATCGACTTCACATGCGTCTCTTTTCTCGCGCCAAACTAGGATAAAGTGATTCAGTGCTTCGTACTTCAACTACTATCGATACAGTATGGTCTAGGATTGCTCCACCTGGATCTGTGGATTATTCACACTTACATCTGTAATGATGAATTGATGTTCCAATTATGGAACAAACGATATCCTATGTTTAATGCAATGAGGTTGACCACTTTTATGAAAAAAAAGAAGTATATTTTTTTGTGGGTCGACTACGTACAGTCATTCAACAAATCGTTACTCCAAGAAAGATGAATATGAATTCATTTATTAAAATCAAAGAAAGGTACTGCGTGCAGAATTAATATACAATGAGACATATTTGAATGATACACGGATGACAAGGACGGGCAATAGTTCTACACTAACAAAACCTAAAAACATAGTTGTAATAGACATCGACAATTAAAGTATAAATAGAAAAATATTCTACGCTCTTCGTTATTATCCCCCCTCAAACTGAAGAGGAGATAAAACCTTCGGTTTGTTTTTCAGAAAATTAAAGTGTGGAGTTGTTAGTCTCTTTGTAAAATTGTCAGCAGCTTGCTCCAGAGTTGACAAATAAATCACCTGTAAAGACTTTGACTGGACCAATTCTCTTACAAAGTGAAATTCCTAAGCAAGGTGTTTCATTCTACTATGAAACTTTGGGTTTGAAGCAAGAGCAATGGAGTTCTTGTTATCACAGACTATAGTTGGAGAAGATGGGAGAAAGATATGCAGGTCTTTAAGTAGTTGACATAACAAGACCACTTCAGTTGTTGTAGAAGCTAGGGACCTGTACTCAGCCTCAGTACTGGATCTAAATACAATTGCTTGTTTCTTTGTAGACCATCTAGTAGAATTTACACCAAAAGTGACACAATAACCACTAGTGGATCTTTTATCATCTGGACTCGCAGCCCAATCGACATCAGAGTACCCTTGTAATGCAGTGAAACCTTGGTAATAGAAGTCCCGATCTAGTGTACCCTTAACATATCTTAACACTCTCTTAGCAACAATCAGATGAGAGGTTGTAGGGGAATGCATAAACTGACAAACCTTATTAACATAAAAACACAGTTCAGACCTTGTCCATGTTAAATACTGAAGAGAACCCATAATGGACCCGTATTATGTAGGATTAGTCAAAATATCTCCATCACCGATTACACTTGTTACCTTTGTTACTGCTACTATGAAAAAATCATTGGTAGAAGGATGGGTCTATGGATCCTACTACACCTTTGCCACCTATGTTACTATGATTTAAAAAAACCCTTTGAGAAATGGTTGGATTTTTGGATCCTAACATCTCTACTATATGTAGATTTGTTATATGGTTCGGATGCGTTATTTTTGATCCGATCAAGGTCATTTAAACTCGTCATGATATTTTGGAATTTGTTAGAAATGGTAGGAACTATTTTTCAAATTAGGGTCTAGGACTATGGTGTAAAATGGTTTGAATTCGCTTGTTGTCTGTTTGAAATCTTTGAATTTATTATAATGGCTGTTGGAGACCGAGTCTGCCATGTAATTTATGTTGATCTTGAATCATAGTTTAATGATCAATATATTTGAGGCTTGCCTTTTACGAAGAAAAAAAAATGAAGCAGGACAAGGAGTTGAACAAAGCTTCATTCCAACAAGATTAATTGTTATTCAATAAGTCTAAAGCATACTTTTTCTGAGAGAAAAAAAGACCATGTTTATTCCTTTTAACTTTTAACCCCAAGAAGTAAAGTAGACTGCTTAAATCCTTGACAGGAAATTGAGTGTATAAATGCCTGATGATAGAGTCACAATGAGAACTAAGATAATAGTCAATTCAGACCCTAGTTTCTGAACAAATAAGGAAGAATCAACAAGTGACGGTACAAAATCAATGGCTATAAGAGCATCTATAAATTTCTTATACCATGCTCTGGGTGCATGTTGCAGGCCATATAAAGATTTATTCAGTTTATAGACATAATTTGGATAATCTTTATCTTGAAATCGAGGAGGCTGTGACATATAAACATCTTCTTTCAAATCTCCATGTATAAAACCATTTCTTATGTCTAGTTGTTTGAGCTGCCTACCAAATTATCTTCAAGTGATAAAACTAGCCTGATAGTTGCAGGTTTAACAACTAGACTAAAAGTATATATATAATCAAGTCCCTCTAACTGATGAAATCCCTTAACAACTAACCTAGCTTTGTACCTTTCTATAAAACCACATGCATTATATTTAATATTAAATACCCACTTACATCCAATTAAGCTATGAGAAGGATGAGGTGGTACATAATTCCAATTTTCTGCATCCTTGAGTGCAATATATTCATTTTTCATAGCTTGTTTCCAAACTGGAACTTTAGCAGCTTGAGAGTAACAAGTTCGATTAAAGACTGCAAGATGAGAAAGATGAGCAGTTGAAACAACATATTTAATAGCAAAGAATACCTTTGGTTTGGAAACACCATTTGGTTCTTATCAGCATTTAATGAAGAGAGACATTATCTGTAGTAGTATCAGGAGGTACTGTTGTTACTATAGAATTAGAATTTTCAACTGCTAAAGTAGAAGATCTGTAAGAACTGACTGAGATGAAGTAGTAGAAGTATATGTAATGTCTGACTGAGAAGCTGAAATAAAAGTATATGTTATGTGTGACTCATCTAACATAGGTGGGAGAAGAGGAAAGTCAAGAAAAACAGTTTCTGAACTAGAAGTATTCTTCAGTGTTCAAAAAGGAAAAACATCTTCATGAAGTACAACATCTCTAGAAACAAAAACCCTTACATTTGTAGGATCTAAACATCTGTATCCCTTGTTGTGAGAACTATAACCAATAAAAATGTGCTTAACGCTCCTTGGTTGAAGTTTGTTTGATATATATGGTTTTATCTTGGAAAACATAAGCACCCAAAAATCTTCAAAAAGAAACAATCGAGATCCTTGTTATAAAGACACTTATAAGGAGATTCAAAAGATAATGATCTTGCAGAAAGTTTGTTAATAACATAATTTGCAGTTGAAAGTGCATCAAACCAATACTTAAAAGATAAGCTAGATTGTATGAAAAAGTTCTTGTAATTGCTAGTAGATGTTTATGTTTTGGCTCTGCCACCCCCATCTGTTCAGGGGTATGGCGACAAGTAATCTTATGTTGTATTTCAGTGTCTAAAAGAATTTCTTTTAAACTATTCTTAACAAACTCACCTTAACAAAATCACCTTCACCATCAGTTCTGACAATCTTTATTTTTATAATTAACAAGTTTTCTATGTAAGCTTTGAAGTGTATAAAAGTGACTCTAAAATCAAACTTAAGAGTAAGAGGATATACCCAACAAAATTCGGTGAAATGGTTAATCATATTGACATAATAGTGAAATCTATTTACAGAAGTAACAAGTGCAGGACCCCATACACCTATGTGAAGAAGTTGTAATGGAAAAATAGAAACTGAATTGGATACATTGACTGGGTTGCTTATGAGATCTTGCTAACTGACATTCATATCAATTGAGAGGTTTACTGATGTCAGAGGAAATAATTAACCTACAAAGCCTAGAAAAAGTCCCAAAGGAAGGATGTGTCAATCTTCTATGCCAAACAGTTGAAGGATCTTTATCACAGGACAATCCGGTAGAAGAATCTGAAGTTGAATCTGAAGATGATAATGTGTCACAAACCAGAAAATATAATCCATTTATATCGGGCCTTTGAAAAATCTATTTGGTGTGTAAGTTCTTAATAGTAAAATTAGATGAAATAAATGTAAGAGAACAATTATTATCTTTTGTGAATTTATGAACGAAAACTAAATTTTATGTACCTAAAGGTATATGAAGTATATGTTGCAGGTTGAATTGTTGATAGGGTATTGAAATAACAGAAGAACCAGACTTTAAAACAGACACACTTGTACCATTAGCAACACTGATAGATCCACCACCAGTATAAGCAGAAGTAGATGCAATATTGAGGAATCAACAGTAACATGATGAGTTGCTCCGGAATCCATATACAATGAATTTTCCCCTAGTACATTAGAAGCAGCAAGCATAGCTTATAAGTGTTTAGGAGGATCCCTACCTTGATATGCAAAATTCATGCAATTCCAACACTCATCAGCATTATGATCATATTTGCGACATATCTGACATGTAGGCTTGTTCCAGATGCAAGATTAACTGGTCTTGCAACAACAGTTGGAAAAGATGGAGATGTTGTTAGTAATATACCAGAGTTTCTACCAAAACCTCTACCAGAAGGTCCAGAACCACGACCTCCTCTAGTAAAAGTAGGATTAAATCCTCTAAAACCTCTACCATATCCTCTTCTGGTAGTTAGTGGAGTCGATAGAATTAGCAACAAGATTACTTTGACAAACAAACTCCTTACTGAATAAAAAATTGTGTAACTCAATGCTTAAAACAAGAGGATTACGAATCTTTATAGATGTAGCAAAAGAACTAAATTCAGGACCTATACCAGCTAATCTGACTACCATAATTCCACTGTCAAAAATAACAGATCCACGGACAACTAGTTGATCGGTAATTCTCTTAAACTCATTAGTGTAAGCAGCGATAAAAGAAGGGAAAATTAGGCGCATGCCCAAAAAAAATAATATTCTCATTGTCAGGCCCACAATTAATTTTTAGTTCTGTGACACCCATAATTATATGAAATTATTAAAATTGTCTACATGACGGATTATGCATCCGCATGACAGGTTATGCATCAGGGGTATATTTGGCAACGCAACTTGGATATAACATATCTAAAAATCCGGGCCTTGGAATTTTACAAATTTTATATCGTTGGAAATCTTTTTAAGAAAGATACGCAACGAGTACAAACAAGAATATCAAATTTTTGTTTTTCACGAAAAAATCGGAGGTGATCATCATTTTAGGCAAAATTTTCGAAAACTTGATACATAATCATTATGCAGCCACCAAAAAATATGCATAACACATTCTGCAGATGCATAACGAACTATGCAACCATTTTCTCGGCTGCATAACAAATTATGCATATTCTATAACAAGTTATGTAGCCATTGTTTTGGTTGATTTTAGTGCGTACATAAAAAATTGATGCATAATGCATTATGCATCCATATTTACGGATGCATATCAGGTTATGTATATATTTTCTCGATGCATAAAAGATTGTGCAATAATTTTCTCGATGCATAATGCATTATGCAGCCATATTTTCACGACTGCATAAATGTTATGTAGATATTATCGTAGGCGCATGACAAGTTATGCAACCTTATTTTTTGTTGGTTTCAATACTAACAAAAAAATAGCCGCATAAAGTTTTATGCAACCGTTTTCTGGACTGCATAACAAATTATGCAAAAACAAAAAACACTGCATAACGTGTTATGCAACCATTTACGGGACCGCATAATAGGTCATGGAACAACTTTTGTATATGCATAATAGGTTATGCAATCATTTTCATAGCTGCATAACAAATTATCCAACCATTATGACCGACACCAACACAAACAATAACTCCAAAAACTTCATCAATGTTCACTGACCATAGACCAACACGGAAACACCTCATCTTCATGAGACTCAGTAATGGGCACCATGTGCTTCAAGAAAATAAACAATTGAAACGAAAGAAAATAAATGCGTGCATGGTTTATGGAGTGGTGGGAGTAGTGGATATTTAGAAAAAGAAGGGCATGGGTCATATGAGACTGAACCAAGATAAACTAGCGAGTAGCGACCAGTACGTTTTCTTCCTTTTTTTGTCATCCCGAGCTTCTCCCTGTTTTATTATCTCAGATTCAAAACACTAAACTTCGCCATACCAAACTAATTCAAATCAAACTTGTCCAACACCTCCTTGATCTCCTACCACTCAGCCACTATATGGTAGATAGCATCACTACCATCTTCGTTATATGTAATTCTCGCTGACATGATTGGCAGCAACCATGAACAACAGCACAACGCCCTCAACGACATCAAGCCAATATACTTGAGTCTTAGCTTATTCTCCCTCACGAAAATGGCAGAAACCTAATAACTGATTTAAGTATAGTTTAGAGGAGCCAAAGGTAGACTCATCCTCTTTTGTTGGTTGTAGTACTAGTACATAACGCATTTACTCCAATCCTCTTCTTGGTGTAATAATGAGATGTTGTTGCCGATCATAAAAAAGGAAACAACTTGTTGCCGGATCCTTGTCTTCCCAGACGCTACAAAAAAGGAAAAAGTTGTCTTTCTTACAAATACTTCAAAGTAGAATATGCTAGTTTGCCCTCTGAAGTTGGATTTTGAAGTTATGGATTTCTTAGACGGAATAACTTGCCGTACTACAAAACCATATCAGCAGAATTTGGGCAACGCTACAAACCATTCTCCGTGGATAAGCGCGGATTAAAACTAAAGCTGCATCCAGCCGCAACATCTTGCCCTGTTGAGTAAAGGATCCAGCGGCAATATGAACATAAGCAAAAAACAACCATTTTCGGCAAATGTAATCGAACACCAGGAACTAATTGTTTTTGCTACGAGTTCAGGAAATCAATTGAACGAACTCCAAAAACTATTAATTAACGAAGACTGAGAGTGAAACCTCATTACTTGAAAACCAAAAGAAACCCTTCGAATCAGTAAAGGAAATCGTATAGAAACCTCAAATTGTATCACAATCCCATAATACCAACCTTAGTTGCATCAATCAGATCTAAAATATATTTTTTTATCAAGAGATCGAGATTAAAAACCTTACCGATTCCGCATCTCTCCTTTATAAACCATAATTACACCATCACTGATCCATTGGGAGAGAGCACTAAGAATCATAACTCAAGTGTTATGAAGATTTACCCTTGGGAAGAAGAAAACGAATTGAAGAAGTGTTTTTTTTTCCTTCAGAGAAGAGCAAAACAGAATTTCATAAATTATGGGTTTGAGAATAATTTTCGTATAGGAAATGGGTGCGCGCCTGAAATTTCCCGAGTATGGGTTTCACAGTGTCCAAAATCTAAAAAATGGGTGTGGTAGTAGTTTTCACGTAAAAGAACTACCTTTCTTGAGTGTCATTAATTTGGTTCGTAACTGAATTGAATAAGTTGAAGAGACTCTAACAAACCTATCTTAAATAGCTTTCCATAATTCATGAGAAGAAGGAGCATTTGCAAAATAAGAAATTACCGCATCTGAAATTGTTGATTTGATCCACATGATAATGTAGAGTTTTCATCTACCAATCTGTATAAAGTGGATTCTCCACACTATTGTTAGCAATTAGCATGAGATCCATCAAGAAACCTCGTAATGTTGAATTTTTCGAATTACATGTAGCATCGAAGATTTCTATGTTAGGGAATTTGCATCCGTTAGCTTAAGAATAACAATACTCATCAACTGATTGATCAGAACTTTAGAAATCAAAAAAGAAATAGGGTTTTCCACTAAAGCAGATCTATAACTCATCAGAAAGGAAAATTTAGAAGCAAGATGAGATGAAGAAAGAACAAAGAATGATGAGGAAGAAGATTTGATTGAGAAGAACATAGAAAAGCAGAAACAATAAAGATCGTAACCACGAGAAATCTTCAAAGAATTCTTGACTATACCATAGTTGCACCAAAGAGAAATATGAATTCCTTCACTATACTCAAAGAAAGGTACATACATAGTTAATATACACTGAGACATATTTCAGTGATACACGGATGACAAGCACGTGTAAAAAGAGAACTTACAAGAAGTCATTTTGTTGATTTCCTTTCTCCATTATAAATTTTATTGTTGATTTCATTTCTCCATTATAAATTTTAATCTAAAACAAATCCATCGGATTATCGCCATTTAATCTGTTTATCCGTGCATCTATAGGACGCCGAATTGGATAGGATGCCAAATCTAAATCCGTAATGATTTGGATTGGGAGCGAATGAGGCGAAAACCAGTCCATACCGGCCAAAACCAGTCCATACCGGCCCATGCTCGCCCCTTGATCAGACTAAGGAAACTTGTGCTTGTAAGGCCTCAGGTCATCTGCACAAGGCTTGTAAGGCCTCAGGTCATCTGCACAACCCCGATATAGATACTGAACCATGAAATTGTCTCAACTATTAGCAAATTTTGAAAGCTAACCCATTTACTTTCCAAGAAAAAGAAAACTACCCCATTAATCTTATATTTGTCGCATCTGATTAAATTAGTATCGTAATGTCTATGTGATATTAAAACACAATCAAATTCTCTAGGTCAAACAGATCTGATCTAGCCAATTCAAAAAATTTGATCAAGTTGTTTATCATGTAATCGGCTAGGTTGAACCACTAACAACTTGGACGATTGTAAAAGACACTCTGGCCAATAATAAAAATACATATAGTGACCATATTATGTTATAATTGCATCAGCCCCAAAATATCATTCCCAATTTTATCCATTACATTTGGGGCGACTTTCAAGCGAGGAACAAATTGACAATTCTGGACTATGTGGGTTATCTACATGTTGATGACATCACCCCCTCAAGAAAATTGTCCCAAGACCAATTCCATATGATATTCATTAGCAGATGACTATGATTATTATGAAAACTAAATAACAACAAAGCTAAATAACAACAAAGCTAAATAACAACAAAGCATATGATAGTTGTAAAATACCCAGAAAACAAGGTCCAAAAATGGCATAACCTACACAGAACTGTCCGTAAAATGTGTTTCTGCTAGCTAGTGCTTTGCTAAAGTGCAGTTTCATATCCCCTTGTTCAGATGGTTGCGGCACGAGTCTCTTTCACACTTTGGCGTGCTGACATAATAAATAGTATCAACATACATTACTTACAGTTGTACAAGTTGTTCCAATGTGGAATCATACCACCTCAGAGTTCACTTTCGTGTGTGAAGATACCAATGTAACTTATTTGCAGAGATATGAACCTAATTATGACTCTTGGTCAATCAAAACGCATAATTAGAGAGAGCACATACATGCAGGAGCCACAGAGCACAAAAGGAGATGCTTTTTTATCTTTTGCCAACATTATAAACATACCATAAGCTGATGGCTACATAATACTATAAAAGGTGAACCTACTTATATTGGATAGTCAACTCCACTCATCACCAAAAGTACTACATGCAGATGGATAAGATAGCAAGAATTCTCCATGCAAAGGGCTTTAGTAAACATAAAAGGTTACTAACAGTAAGTACCTGATGTTGTGCTGCATGTACTAGGTATACGATGATGACCCATGCCATTCAGTTATAGTTAGACTCTAACTCCTTGCGCTTCAACTCTAGTGTCATCCGCTCATTTTCAAGCTTCATCCTCTCATTTTCCATCCTGAGCTTATCCAACTCCCTATCTTTCTTCCTACGAAACTTCTGCCACTTGAACCGCTGTTTTTCCAACTCTAGGGTCTGTACCTGAAGATGTAACTTCTGTTCTTCCAATTGAAGTGAACGAGACATCACCCATTGCTTTTGTATCCAAGATCCTTTGCTACCCTCGGGGAACACTTGATTGATATCGACAGGGGAATTAACCATATGAGAATTAGATCTTTTGCCGCAGTCCTGCGAATTTGATGGATTCCCAAAACTTACATCCTCATACTCGTGCCCTTGTTTCATTCTCTTCGGAAAACACCCTGGCAGCCCAAACATCGCCTGATCCCCGTGTAAATTGTGATTTTCATCAGCTTCGTCATCATGATCCTCTTCCCCATCTTGATCATCATCATCATTAAAGTCTTCTTGTAAATTCCTCCTTGAATCATGACTATCATGATCATCTCTACTTCTAAGAGCTAGCTGCAAGGATCTTTGAAGTGCTGGGTCAGAAGGTAGATGTAAGCGGTTTCCATTGTGGTATGAACACATTTCTTCATAGAATAAATGTTTTGAGCTCAGAATTTTCTTAACATCCTCCTTAGCTTTCTCTGAGAGGTGATCCATCATATCCAAAAGTGCAGGATTCTCAACCACTTTGCAAGAAGTGCCCCTGCCAAGCACATCAGTTAGTCGTTTATACCTTTTGTTAAGGTCATTAAACTTATCCTCAGACTGCTGAGGCGACACGTAACATCCTCTCTCAGCCATAACTTTTGATACTGACTTCCACTTCCCTTTCTTTTGCAGAATGGCAAATTTTCTTCTTCCCCCACTACTGCAGTCGCCAACAGCATCCTCTCCAATATAAGAAACAACAGTTATCAAAAGCCTCACCATTTTATCTGTCCACTTCATTCGCTGCCATGGGGATCCTTTCTTCCCTCTGCCAGCTTCATTATGCCCATCAATACTATCTTCATTGAAGCTTTGTTCGTCCTCCTCACTCGTACAAATCTTCCCTTTATCTCCTTTGTTGTAATTCATCAACCCCATGGGTTGCTCACATTCATGCATGTTTCCAACTGACATGGGAAAATTTTCACAAATTGGAGGATCAACCATGGATCCTTGAAGATTATGAGAGTTGTGTTGTTGATGGAGGGTTTGTGGGTGTTGTTGATGAGTAACATGCATAGGTCCTTGCAAATCTAAAACCCCGTAAGGTAAACCTGGAATCATATATCCAGCCGATATATTCCCTTCCATTTGCTTACTACAAAAGAGAATTCAGATAAAAAACATTTAAGATTCTCCTATTAGAAGGCGTAGTAGTGCTTTTCCTGCTCTATATAGCTTTACTTAACAAAAGAGATCAAAAAGCTAATTGAGCATCTAAGACACCCCTTCTCATTTAGTGCTTCCACTTTCCTGAGAGGTGCATATTTAAAACTAGTTTTAACAACAGCGTCTTGCTGTTTATTATCAAGGACCCTTAGCTTAAGGATAAAATCCTATATTGGAAGAAGAAGAGGGGGGAAAAAAGCACTTTCACCCATACTATCAAGAGCTATTCCTAGGAAATCATTTATGACAATAAGAGAACACCCTCAAATGTATCCAAATTCAACTAATGAACCATTATAAAAGTAAAATGCTCAATATTACCTAAAGCAGAAAATGAACAACATAAAGATCTAATCTAAAGGTAAAGCTTCTATTGTTCAAACATTTCACAGGCTAATAATTAAACCAAACTATATTGGAACCCAGGATCTTGTTAAAATAAAAAGGGACTTTTGTAGTAATTTAGTATACCATCAGATACAGCGAGCATCCAGTTTGACAAAACGGAATTCTGGAGAGTGCGATCCAGTGAACCAAAGCATATCCTAGGACCCCATTTAAGCATATTTGACGCCACCACGGCTCCCAACAAAATAATCTCCAGTAAGTAGGGAGAAGGAGAGCCTCAACTGATGAAGCTAGTTATCCCTGCACATATCAGCAATAACATTTTCGTTGGAACCACAATGCAATGAAAATTAATCAAAGAGAAACAACAATCACCCAATAAGCTCAAACCCTAGAAAATACATAATCCCTGAATGTTACTCTTGAAGCTCTAATTTTTCGAAATCGAGAAATCCAAAGCACATGCAATCAATTAGGGCATCGTCAATTTAACATAGATCTAATGAGTGTACAAAATGATTTAGACAAAAGATTGCCTTAATATTGAATGATCATACTTGAACTTTCCTCTTTTGATATCGAAGTGGGGGACTTGCACTAAAAAAAGAAATGGGCACCCCTAAAATCTTGCTATGAGATTGAGAAATTCTTCTTCTTTTCGTCTTCGCGTTTTCTTACTTAATGAAACACTTTGGGGAAAGTGTAAAACACGTGTGAAGAGTTATAGTACACGTTTAGACATCAGCAATGCATGCTATAATGCCTCCAAATCCCAATGGTTGGTAGAAGTGCAAAATGTTAACCTGGTTCTTATGGTTGAGTAAATTCAACATTCAACTTCCATGACACGTTGAATGAGAGGCAAGTTTTATGGTTTTTGCCTGAATCAAGAGAATTGGGCACAATAATATGGCACAGATGGGTTCAACGGCTCGGTTTAGTGAGTGTGGCCGGTGGATCAGATTACTATGTGAATTAGATGGGCTACTCATTTCTGCAAAATACCAAGCCATGGATGATAGGTATTTCCGGGGTGTTTTAGATCATTTTGCATTTAGAAAGGAACATGACTTGAAAAGCGGAAGTATGAATCAAACACAAGTACCACATGCATCTCTCACTTGGCTAATTACATAGAAAGTAGGAAATCGACTCCTGCTGAACCAGTTGACAACAACTTAGTTGCCGAGGAATTGACTAGAATGTTCTTGCTTTGGTGTATCGGTTCTTTTTTGTTTGCTTATTGTAGTGGAAAAGTTGATAAACGTTGGTTCTGGTGTTGGATAATTTGGAAGAGGTTGGGTCTTTTGATTGGGGAACTGCCGCTTTGAGTAATTTGTACAAACGTTTGGATATTTGGAGTTCGTCCAATAAAGGTGATATGAGTGGGATGTGGATGATTTTAGAATTCTGGTACTATTTTTATTTCCGTAATTGTCAGCCAGTATTGGCGGACAACCTAAGAAATGAGGTCCTCGATTGTCACCATGCTATCAGTCTATTAAATGTGTTGAACCTTCAGAACATGGGGCAGAAGGATCTTCACAAACATTCAGCGACTGACGCTCGAAGCCAGATTGACATGAGGATGGGTGGTGTGGTTATTTGGAATTCATGGTTTCAGGATAGTGTGCACCAACCTTTGGATGATTTTCAGACTGCACTTGAGTTGTCTAAAAAGAGGATTGTTTTCAAAGATGTGGTTAAGGGAACAAGAGTTTCCGCTTATTTGGTCGAGAGATGTATGAGGCAGGTGCTAGGGTTAATAGCTATCCCATGCAACCCTCCAGGGTTGGATTCGGTATCCGATGATGATGTGCTTGATGTGGGTGAACGCTATTTTGATGTCCCCGAAGAGTGGTATCTCTGGTTCTGGAAGAGTAAAAGTGTTGCGCCTTTGAAGACATAAACAACGCACGAAAATACCCGTGACGATCTCGATGTAGGCGACTGAGGTGTTGCTCGAAGTTTGATGCCTCAGTACTCACCTCCTAGCATGGTATCCCAATCATACCCAAATGGCCCAGTCGGAGAACCCATGACACAACTTCCACACATACAATGGGACGTGTCTTTTTCCAAAAATGGTGTTGAAGATCTATTTGAGGTGCCAAGGCCATCGACGAATCCATATGATTTTTCAGAGATCAATGCTACGCAGGTTAGTCGCTTTAAATTTTTTAATGGTTTATCATTTGAATATTGTTTCTTCGTAAATAATGGTAGCTTACGTAAAAAAATTTGTTTTGGTTTCTTTGCAGGAAGAGTTGATATAGTATTTCGCAGAGGCGTACTAGTACATCCAAGCTACCAGACATGCGGTTTTTGATGAGTCGGCTCGTCATGAACTATGTAATACTCATACTCTACCTCGTTCTTCTTCTCATACATCTGGTGGTGTCTTCGCATCGAGTCAAGAAAAACATACATTTTCGAGTACTTATAATCAAGATGGAGCCGGACAGGAAATACAACATCGTCGTAAACGTCTAGCTGCTCAATCATCAACCGCACAAGGATATTATGAACCGTTCGGAGTTGAGAGTTTAGTTAGGGAGGAACCTCATGTTGTTATGGCAAAAAACTCACCAAACTCTAGTGAATTCTTAAATCTCAGTATTAGTGGTACTGGTCAGGGGAGTGGTCATAGTGGTGGTCATAGTCTAGATATAGATTTTGTGCTCAATAGTCAGTTTAATTTTCTGTGATGGAAAACTTGTTGTTCTTTATTTAAATGGAGTGTTAGTTAGATTTGGACTATAAGTTTATCTTCTCTTATTTTGTGTTATTTATGTTGTTAATGTATTCAATTTCGTCCTTCTCGTATATATTTTGTTTGTATGTATTATAAATTCATTTATTGACATGTGAGTTTGATACTAATAGGTCTTTTATTGTGCCGCGCGTAGATAAAATGTAATGTATATTCCGATTATTTCAGGTGAAAAATGGAAGCAGTTATCTTAAGCCATATGCGACGACGAAGAGATGCAGCGGAAAATCCATCACGCAACCACAGTGATCGTCGCCGAAATGCCACAACCTTGTATCAGATGGTGGTGTAGGAGGCGCATAATCTTCATCAACCCGAGCCGATTGTGGTGACAAACAGGAGACGCATTGACAGATGTTGTGTTGATGTTGATGCAAAGATGATGCGGGACTACTTCAACCGGGGTTGCAGATATGGACCTGAGAGATTCAAGGGACGACTCAGTTTTCCCCATCCCCCTTTTCATAGAATATTGGAAAAAAATTGCGCACATGATTGTGATTTTCTCCAACGAAGAGATGCTTGTAACATCCTTGGTCACACTCGCATATGAAGTTGGTTGTCGTAATGAAGCACCTGGCAAAGGGGATTGTTGCAGATAGCCTAGACGATTACACTAGGCTAAGAAGTTTATGGATGCAGTCATCAGGGTATTAGACAATAGATACATGAGGCGCCATATAACTGAACATACTAGAAGGCTATTAGATCAGAACGAACTTCATGGATTTCCTGGAATGCTAGGTAGTCTCGATTGTACTCACTGGGAGTGGAGGTGTTGTCTAACTAAAGAAGTCGGCCGACACGTGGGACATAATAAGAAACCAACTCTTGTTTTACAGGCGGTGGCATCTTAGCGATAGATGGTTCGGACACTGTTCTTTCGGGGAGTCCGGCTCTAACAACGACCTGAATACTTTCTGGCAGACATGATTATTTGACATAGAGGAGAGAGATACATCACCTCCGGTTAAATTCTGGATCCACCGTCAAGACTACGATCGGGGTTACTATTTGGTGGACAATATCTATCAAGAGATATCGATGATCGTTTAAAGAATCTCTTCTACATATTTTATCAAATCAGTCATGTAAGAGAATTCCGAATCCCCTGGATCTGGCGGCACGTTTATGGAGAAAAGCAGCTCCGGACCTTGGCCTAGTCAAGCCGTTCACAAACCCGGTTCGTGAACAACCTTTCCAGACCCAACTCAGGTAAACCCGTTCGCATACTAGGTACGCAAACAAGAGTTCCAGACCTTCTTAGGTAAATCCATCCGCATACTAGGTACACAAACAAGAGTGCCGGACCTGAATCATCACAATACAGTTAGCATACTAGGTATGCATACCGTGTTGTATCCATACATTGGTAATCGTTCTAAACTCTCATTTCAATCATTGAAACATCCTTGGAAGACGACAATGGTTTCCTCACACAAACCACTAGCTTCAAGTAATTTTAAAGTGATCGAATGATCAATACGAAACTTCTCAAGTTAACATCAAATGAATGTCTCACACAAATCATACAAGATGTTCAAAGTAATTTTCACATGATTACCTTTTGGCATAATATTTAGTTTCCAACAAATAGATTGTTTCCAACTAAACTCGTCAAGAATATGATGAACATAGCTAAAGCAAAAAGCTTCTAACACATATTTCAAGAAATAGATAAGCGAGATAAACTCGGCTCGAAATATTAAATGTGTATAATGTAAGAGTCTATATAGATATACGACTTAGTCTCATTAGAAGATAGAAAAGAATAGACTTCTGAGCGATAGATAAGTTTTAGTCCCCAAATACCTTTTTTTGATGAAGTTCCTCCAAGCTCCTCAGTAGATCTTCGTCTTCAATTGGTGAACGCCATGAAGTCTAAAGGTCAACTACACATTCTATCATAATTTGAGACATAGCTATAAGTAGACTAGAAATCAAGTATATAGTTTTGATCAACTAAACTTGACAAACAAGCTTGAGATAGCAACGGTTGCGAGTTCGACCGAGCAGTATTCTAACAATTTTGATGAAACTTTTGCTCTTGTAGCTCGTTTAGAAACAATTAGACTTTTAATTGCATATGCCCGTAATCTTAAGATTAAGCTTTTTCAAATGGACATTAAGTCTGCATTTCTTAATGGAGATTTAAAAGAAGAAGTCTTTGTTGCTCAAGCTAAAGGGTTTGAAGATCCATTATTTTCAGATCATGTTCTTAAGCTCAAAAAGGCATTATATGGTCTAAAACAAGCTCCAAGAGCTTGGTATGATAAGTTAACATCCCTTTTACTTCAAAAAGGATTCTCTAGAGGTGGTGCTGATAAGACTCTTTTCACCAAATGGAATGGAAAGAATATACTTATTGCACAAATTTATGTTGAGGACATCATCTATGGATCCACCTCAAAAAGTCTCACAAATGAATTCCTAAATCTTATGAGTGGGGAATTCGAAATGAGCAATGTTGGAGAACTACCGTATTTTCGGTTTGCCAATACAACAACAAAAAGACAACATTTATCTTTCTCAAGAAAAATACGCCAGGAATTTAGTTGAGAAATTTGAGCTAAAGGGTACAACTCCTATGACAACACCAATGTCAACTACTGGAAAACTTCAGTTTAGTCCAGGAGAAAAATCGGTAGACCAAAAACTGTACCGATCCATGATAAGAAGTCTGTTGTACTTGACTGCAACAAGACCGATATTGCATTCAGTGTGGGATGTTGCCAGGTTTCATGCAAATCCTAACAAATCACATCTAAAAGTTGTAAAACGAATCATAAGATACGTTAATGGTACCTTAGATTATGATCTATCATATTCTATGGATACGAATAACAGTCTTCTTGCCTATTCAGATGCTGACTGGGCAGGATGTGTAGAAGTTCGCAAAATCACATCTGGTGGTTGTTTCTATGTTGGTCAAAACTTTGTAGCCTGGCATAGCAAGAAACAAAACTCACAGTCTCTATCAACCTGTGAAGCAGAATATATTGTTGTTGGTATTTGATGTAATCAAATTCTGTGGATGAAGCAGATGCTCATTGACTATGGTACAAAAATTCCAACTATGAATATTCTTTGTGATAACTCAAGTGCTATTCGTCTAACAGAAAATCTCGTTGAACATTCTCGTACTAAACACATAGATATTAGATATCATTTTATTAGAGAATTGTATGAGAATGAAGTTATCAAACTAGAATATGTTTCCTCTGAACGACAAGTAGCTGATATTCTCATAAAGCCATTAGACCGTGCAACCTTTGAAGATCTCGGGAAGTCTATTGGTATTGTTAAGGTACATTAATACCTTTGTTGATGGTGGTTTTTAGTTCAGGGCTAAAATTGTAAAACCCTGTATTTAATATGCCATCGTTCTGCAAAAAAACAGAGCCACTTAAAAGTTATGAGTGCCTAGGCCTATTTACTTACATATATATTGAGCAATTCAGTATATTTATATATGAAATTTATCCAGAATGGTGCATGTAGCAACAATCCCAAATATTCTATAAACTTTATCTTCAGCTGCATTACTTACTAATGCATGGCCTGTTGAGTATTTATTCTATTCTATGTTCCCCAGCTAAACTCTTGATATTGACATGACATGACAATTAAGTTCGCTCGCAGCTGAGTAGCATGGATTTCCCGAAGTGTCAGGATTAAAACGTGCGTGGAAGTACTCAATCAGAGGCACACAAAGTTATGCTGCCCTCTGAGATAAAATTAGTGATTTTGTGTGAATGCACAAAATTCACCAAAATTGATTAATTTTGTGGCATCTTGCAAAATTCAACTTTTAACCTAATTTTACCAATTTATAAAAATTAGGTTTTTACGTCCTGCACAATATCTCGAACCGTATTGGTCGAGACCAAACCTAGGAAAGCTAGGAAATTAATCTATCATGAAACTAGTAGGAGCAAATCCTATTAAAAAACGGGAAGTAGAAAGAAAAGAGGAAACCGTGACCGGCTGAAGCCGTGGCAGAAAGGGATTGGCCGCGCCACTTGGCCGACCAATTTACCCTAACTCGAGCTTCCTTCAGCCGGTGTTCCTTCTTCTATTTTGTTGGCTGCCGGTGAAA
Source organism: Papaver somniferum (assembly GCF_003573695.1). Classification (NCBI taxonomy): domain Eukaryota; kingdom Viridiplantae; phylum Streptophyta; class Magnoliopsida; order Ranunculales; family Papaveraceae; genus Papaver; species Papaver somniferum. The sequence continues at coordinate 117,109,208 of NC_039362.1, forward strand.
ATGTGGCGGTACAACAACCACACCCAACAATTCGTTTGGAAATCTGTGAGGACTTACTCCAATATACTTTTTAGAGAATCAACTAGACAGTCGGACTTAATCTAGAGAAAAGTATATACAAGAGTTTTATATCTCTATCTCTCAATTCAATATGCAATCAGCAAATAGAAATTTGCGAGCCCGATTGAATATAAGAGTAGTAACTTGAACGGTACCAAAGACCAATGTTCAAGGATCAATCAATTTCAATCAACAACCAAAGGTTGGATTTCCTAATTGATCGATACAACGCACAACCTGTGATATTTCAATTATATAACAAAATATAATGCGGAAAAGAAATAACACAGACACCAGAATTTTGTTAACGAGAAAAACCGAAAATGCAAAAAAACCCAGGGACCTAGTCTGGATTTTAATACCACACTGTGTTAAGCCCCTACAGACAATAGCTTACTACAAATGAACTTCAGACTGGACTTTAGTTGAACCCTAATCAATCTCTTACTGATTCAAGGTACAATTACGTTCCTTACGTCTCTGATCCCAGCAGGATACTACACACTTGATTCCCTTAGATGATATCACCCACAACCAAGAGTTGCTACGACCCAAAGTCGAAGACTTGATAAACAAATATTTCTTACACAGAAAAGTCTATAGAATGAATAAATCTGTCTCCCACAGAAATATCCAAGATTTTTTATTCCGTCTTTTGATAAATCTATGTGAACTGGAACCAATTGATAAACCGGTCTTATATTCCCGAAGAACATCCTAGTATTATCAATCACCTCACAATAATCTTAATCGACTAGCGAAACAAGATATTGTGGAATCACAAACGATGAGACGAAGATGTTTGTGATTACTTTTTATCTTGCCTATCGGAGATATTAATCTCGAGCCAATTATTTCAATTGTACTCAACACGATAGAAACAGCAAGTTCAGATCACGCAACTACGGAGAAAATAATTGGGTCTGGCTTCACAATCCCAATGAAGTCTTCAAGTCGTTAACCTACAGGGTCTGGAGAGAAACCTAAGGTTAAAGGAGAATGGACTCTAGTTTATGCAACTAGTAACACACAGAAGTGTGGGGATTAGGTTTCCCAGTTGATAGAGTTCTCCTTTATATAGTTTTCAAATAAGGGTTTGCAATCTAAGTTACCTTGGTAACAAATCATTCAATATTCACCGTTCGATGAAAAACCTGATTCAACAAAGCTAATATCTTTCAACTGTTAGATCGAACTTAGCTTGTTACACAGAAATGAAATGTACCCTCATTTAGTTTATGTAGCCGTACCTAAACGTGTACACTATGTTGGTTCAATAATAGTTAACCGAGGTTAGCCATTTGATTACTCTCATATCAACCTTATTCATCTTAGCCATAACTAGTTCAAATGACTCAAATAAAACTAGTTAAAGATTTGTTCAATTGTTATATTCTCATAGAATTATACAAGAACACAATTGAAGCAAAATCGGTTTAATTCACTCGAATCAATTCATGAACATTATAGCCACGGTTTGCAAATATTACATTCCTTATTTTATAAATGTTTAAGTTCATGAACATAACCGATTTTAGAACTGTAACCTTCAAGTATGCAAACGGGTACGCATACTTGAAATACCTGGACCAAGATTGGGTTTCGCCAGTACGCAAACGGGTATGCGTAATTCCAATCCCAGCAGAATTATTCGGACATGAACCTTACGTTAGTATGCGAACGGGTGCGCATACTTAGGTTCCTGGATTTCTCAAGCTAACAGGTACGCGTACGAGTACGCATACCGTGGTTCCCGGACATGGATTACATATGTGCAAGAGTACACAACATGTCATATTCAATAATGGTTAAGTGTTCTAAACTCTTATTTCAATCATTGAAACTTTCTTAGAGGTCTCCTTAGTAGTTCTTCGTCTTCAAATGATGAACGCCATGAAGTCTAAGGCTCAACTACACAATCTATGTCATAGTCCGAGACATATATAAGTAGACTAGAAATCAATACTTATAGTTTTGATCACTAACATTGACAAACATGCTTGAGATAACAACGCATGCGAGTTCGACCGAGCAGTGCTCTAACAATCTCCCCCTTTGTCAATTTTAGTGACAAAACTATTAATACATATGGATTACAAAATAATAAAACTTTGTAGCTTCTCATCCAAATGCTTGATCTCTTTGGCATCTTCAACACGACTCGAAATCTTCGTCACTTCTAAGTACTCCATGATTCTAAACGTGTTCAACTCAGCATCATAGTTTTTGAAGATCCGTAGCAATAACAACGAGAAAACAAATGCTCTCAATCATTGTTATACAGTGTTATAGTATCATTACACATCATCAAAGTTCAATTGTATCACAACTTTGACAGCAATACTATGGTGATATGTATCACTCCCCCTTAGTCAATACTTCATCTCGACATGAAAACCACTCCCCCTTACATAATGATCCGTAAACCATATGTATTTGTAGTATGAAACTACACATTAACTCCTCCCCTTTTTGTCAATATAAATTGTCAAAGGTACGAAAACTAGTGGGATCCTCATGAAATTTTCATTGAGATACTTCATGACAAAAATAGAATAACATACCAACTTATTTAGATGCAATCATATAGCCGAAGCTAAATGCATTCATCAAGGAGTTTATAAAGATACAAGATAACTCCTACAATATTCCATAGTCGCACTCCCCACAAAGATTTGGCAATTAATCACAAGTTCAAAAAGAACTCTCCCCCATAAAATGTCATTCCCGAAAGAACAACAAGAGCGACCTTACTTTTAGAGAAAAGAATGATTTCTTTGGACATAATCAAATCACATGAGAACATGAATTTGTATCCAAAATTCACAATTGAATTAGCTACAAAAATGATCAATTCAATTGGCCATGCTCAACATAAGAGAACTTACGGAGCAACACAGTATATGCACAAAAATGTGGATCAGGGAAAGACCAATACTGCGGAATAAACAAAGATTCATTCTATTTTTCATCACTATTTGCACAGTAACATATAATAAACTTAATCTTTGTAAACAAAAGTTCATCCTTTCTTCCATCAAATGACATAAAAGGTTTAACTTTTTTATTCAAAAGTTCATTCTATCTTTTACCAATACTTTCATATCGACATATAATAGAGATAACTTTTGAACAAGTATGGGACAGTCAAGGTTCACGGACGTAAACAACATATCCCATAGCATATTGCAATATATAAAACCATAAAGATTAATACTGCAAAAATCATCTTCCAAGTAACTTAGAATTTAACTAAGAAAATCTAAAAACATTAAAGATGAAAACGTTGGACATAGTTCCGTGTACTCACAATAATGGCTATTCCAAACCCTAGTTATCCTTCTTAAAAAAACAAGAATAAAGTTCTCATAAAAAGTTTCCTAGACAAAATAATAAAAAAAAAATCTCTAAAAAACAAAGACCAAACACAAGCCAAAAATCAGAGTTCGGAAGCTTTAGGCGATCCAGGACTTTCAGGCTTGTGACTAAAGGTATCAACTGCATCTTTGATGAAGATATACTCATTGAGAAGATCCTTAACATGTGACTTCATGAGAACAAAATCATAGTTAACATTTTTCAACTCAGTTCGTAGCATGTTATGATCCTTTACAGAGTTCTCAAGCTTCAGTTGACTCTTCCCGAGATCAGTGAGAAAACCATGAACCACTTCAGCAGAGACCATCTCAGCATTCTCTCGATCTTGATGAGAAAATGCATAATAGCATGAGGCACAAGATTCGAGTTCGTCACACTTAACAAGGGTTATTTTCTTCTTTAAAACAAACTCCAAATAAACCGAATCATCAATTGAATCGGCTGGTATATCCCAAGAACTTGGAGGCGACCCCATCCTTAAAGAGCAAAACTAGAGTATGCGTACTCTCATAAAAGGTTTGGTATTTATAAGGTTTTTAACCAGAATTTAGGGTTTCCAAGTTTGGTTCGTGCCATGTAAAGTTGGTACACGCACGTACACAAACTTACCCTCATTGGTAAAAATACCAAAAAAAAAGGTTGCATAAAAAGAACAAACAAATACCTGTGCAAAAAATGTTTATAAATGATAAACCGACTAAGAACGATAAGAAAGTAGCTGGGAAATCAGAAAACACTTTTTCCAACAAGTATACTCGATCATATCTCACTCAACCAGGATTTTTGTGAGTGAGATTTCAACCTTGTGATTAACTAGCACAAGTATGAGCCTTGATCTCATTAAATGAACGTTGTTTCTGGTTAAACCTCTTTTTCTTGATCTTTGGAGGAAAACCATTATGATGTGAAAAGTTATCATAAAATTTACTATCATCAAAATGTGACGAATAGGGTTGATTCTTACCCAAAGAATTTTGCCCAGAGGGAATTGACAACCTGTTGATAATATCTTTATATCCTTAAATTATCCTTTTTAGGTTGCCTTCCATCTCTCCATTACTTCCTTCTTCTTGTACCTTTTTCACATCATGAACAACATAATCTCCCTTCTTAATTGAGGAATATCCATTAGTTCTTCTTCGAAGAAATGGTTTAGGAAGACTGTTTCTCATTTGAACATTTGAGGAACACATTGAACTGACTTTCCAGATGGGGTACACAGGGTGAGTAGTAAAGCCAATAGGTTAAGACATACGAATGTCAGTTACACCTTTAAGAATTAAATCTAAGGTGTGTTGAAGACGAATAATAGAATTTCCATTCAACCCAGAATTCCTCTTTTGTTCACCAAGCCCTTTTGAATCACAAAAGAGGCACACTTTCTGATCACCTGAGTGATTAGACAGAACAGTCTTAACACCATCATTGGGAGAATTCTTCCTTCCAAGAGATGTGAATATTCCTTCATTAGAGGAAGACACCGGAACATCCTTTTTAACATAAAGGAATTTTGATTTTGCTTCCGAACCAAATTTTTTTTTAGTTAAATCAGAAGCAATTGGTATAATGGACTCTTTGGAACATTCTTGAATAAAGAGCTTACTCAAAAGAAGTTCAGTTTCCAAAGCATCCTCTTTGAGTTTTCCCTCATGCAAGGTCTGTGAAGTACATAATAGGCGTTTTCCTCACGAAGGATTTTTAGAAGAGAGTCACGCTCATTTACGATACCAACAAGAACATTGACTTTGTGTTTCAACCGATTGACATCATCAGCCCGGATTCTAACAAGCTATAGAATCACTGCACTCTCCTTGGCTGCATTCCTTTCAACTTCAGAGTCAGACTCGTCAGTAAGGTAGTCAGGGTAACACTTTTCAATGTCTGTCTGTTTCAGTGGAACACTGAGTTCATCTATATTTGAGATTGAAAAATCTTTCTCTTTGATAGATTTCATAGAAACAAAGCTTTTATTTCTGGCAATGCGTTTATCAGATATAACACTTCTGTCCATATTAGATCTCTACAAACAGAAACTTATAAGGTCTTTAATGTGTTTTCCTGCTCTGATACCAATTGAAAATGCGGGGATACAACAACCACACCCAACAATTCGTTTGGCCATCTGAGAGGACTTACTTCAATATACTTTCTAGAGAATTAACTAGACAGTCAAACTCAATCTAGAGAAAAGTATATACAAGAGTTTTATATCTCTATCTCTCAATTCAATTTGCAATCAGCAAGTAGAAATTTGCTAGCCCGATTGAATATAAGAGTAGTAACTTGAAAGGTACCAAAGACCAATGTTCAAGGATCAATTAATTTCAATCAACAACCAAAGGTTGGATTTCCTAATTGATCGATACAACGCACAACCTGTGATATTTCAATTATATAACAAAATATAATGCGGAAAAGAAATAACAGAGACACCAGAATTTTGTTAATGAGGAAAACCGCAAATGCAGAAAAACCCCGGGACCTAGTCCATATTGGAACACCACACTGAATTAATCCGCTACAGACACTAACCTACTACCAATGAACTTCGGACTGGACTGTAGTTGAACCCTAATCAATCTCACATTCATTCAAGGTATAGTTGCGTTCCTTACGTCTCTAATCCCAGCAGGATGCTACACACTTGATTCCCTTAGCTGATCTCACCCACAACCAAGAGTTGCTAAGACCCAAAGTCGAAGACTTGATAAACAAATCTTCCTCACACAGAAAATTCTATAGAATGAATAAATTTGTCTCTCACAGAAATAGTCAAGATTTTTGTTCTGTATTTTGATAAATCAAGGTGAACATGACCCAATTGATAAACCGGTCTTATATTCCCTAAGAACAGCCTAATATTATCAATCACCTCACAATAATCTTAATCGATTAGCGAAACAAGATATTGTGGAATCACAAACGATGAGACAAAGATGTTTGTGATTACTTTTTATCTTGCCTATCGGAGATATTAATCTCGAGACAATTATTTCAATTGTACTCAACACGATAGAAACAACAAGATCAGATCACGTAACTACAAAGAAAATAGTTGGGTCTGGCTTCACAATCCCAATGAAGTCTTCAAGTCGTTAACCTACAGGGTCTCGAGATAAACCTAAGGTTAAAGGAGAATCGACTCTAGTTTATGCAACTAGTAACACACATAAGTGTGGGGATTAGGTTTCCCAGTTGCTAGAGTTCTCCTTTATATAGTTTTCAAATCAGGGTTTGCAATCTAAGTTACCTTGGTAACAAAACATTCAATATTCAGCGTTAGATGAAAAACCTGATTCAACCAAGATAATATCTTTCAACCGTTAGATTGAACATAGCTTGTTACACACAAATGAAATGTACCCTCATTTAGGTTTATGTAACCGTACCTAAACGTGTACAACATGTTGGTTCAATAATAGTTAACCGAGGTTAGCCATTTGATTACTCTCATATCAACCTTATTCATCTTAACCATAACTAGTTCAAATGACTCAAATAAAACTAGTTAAAGATTTGTTCAATTGCTATATTCTCATAGAATTATACAAGAACACAATTGAAGCAAAATTAGTTTGATTCACTCGAACTAATTCATGCACATTATAGCCATGGTTTGCAAAGAATGCATTCCTTATTTTATAAATGTTTAAGTTCATGAACATAACCGATTTTAGAACTTAACCTTCAAGTATGCAAACGGGTACACATACTTGAAATACCCGGACCAAGATTGGGTTTCGCCAGTACGCAAACGGGTACACGTACTTCCAATCCTAGCAGAAATATTTGGACATGAACCTTACGCCAGTACGCGAACGGGTGCGCATACTTAGGTTCCCGGATTTCTCAAGCCAACAGGTATGCGTACGGGAACGCATACTATGGTTCCCGGACATGGATTACATATGTGCAAGATTACACAACATTTCATATCCAATAATGGTTAAATTTTCTGAACTCGTATTTCAATCATTGAAACTTTCTTAGAGGATGACAATAGCCGTTTTCACACACTATTAGCATCAAAGCAATTTTCAAGTTATTGAAATAATCATAATGAAACATTCCAAGTCTACACCAAATGATTGTATCACACAAACCATGTAAGATGTTACTCGGCAATTTTCACATCATCATATTTTAACTTACGTCAAGAATATAAGATGAACTTGGTCGAAGCGAAAGCTTTGCCAACACATATTCCGAGAAATATGTAAGTGAGTTAAACTCAGTTCGAAATCTCAAATGTGTATACTAGAAAACTATATCGTAATACGACTTATGTCTCAATATAGGATATAGAGTAGAAATAGACTTTCCAAGTGATAGATGAGTTTCAGTCTCCACATACCTTTTGTTGATGAAGTTCCACAAGGTCTCCTTAGTAGTTCTTCGTCTTCAAATGATGAACGTCGTGAAGTCTAAGTCTCAACTACACAATCTATATCCTAGTCCGAGACATCTATAACTAGACTAGAAATCAAGACTTATAGGTTTGATAACTAACATTGACAAACATGCTTGAGATAGAAACGCATGCGAGTTCGACCGAGCAGTGCTCTAACAGCCGACCCCTTTTTCCCGTCGACCAATCAAATCGCTCTAAATGCGCAGCCTACACTTTTAATTAAAGGTGGAAGTTGGCTGGTCGACGCGTTTAAATTCCTTAAGAAACTGAATCTAGACTGTCCATGTCAGTCTTAAAACAATCACGGCCGCACGACTTGGCCGGCCAATTTAACGAGCTTGGTCTTCTCCCAGCGTGACCAAACAAGCTCCATGGTGTTTACCGGCGGGCGCACTACTATTCCAACCAATCAGAATTCTCCTAGCCCGATAGAAACAACCATAATCGCTAACCGAAAGTAGGTCAGCCGCGCGGATGAAAAGATTCTGATCGAATTATGACCGCACACGACAATCTTAAATCAATCGTGGTCGTCCAACTTCGCCAGCCCAGTTGACCGGCCTAGATTTAATTTTAAGTGACCGGCGAAACACGTACATGCTCACATGCGGCTCAGTTATATCCCCGACCCACCACATTGCTTCGAACTTGCAAGCAAGGCCTCAAACCGATCAGTCAAAGTGGGATGATTGTGCGGCTTTAAAACCTTAATTTATGTTAGCAACAGCGCATTGCTGTCACAAAAGGATCCCAACCGTCCAATTTAGCTAGCCAAATCGACCGGACTATATCCAATTTTAGGCGGCCAATGAAGTACCGGTATGCTCACCAACAACTCGCCTTTATCCCTGGACAATCGAATTGCTCCAAGCCTGCAGCTAACGCCTAAAACCGTTAGCTCAAAGTTGGTTGGTCACACGGATTTAAAAGCCTCAAGGTTGACTAACGGCAGCGCATAACTGCCGCAAAGCAATCTCGGCCACCCAACTTCGCCAGTCGAATCGACCGGCCTAGATCCAATTTAGGGGGAACCAATGAGATGCCGCCGTGACCGCTGGGAGTCCCTCTTCCATACAAAAACTGATCGAATTGCTCTTTGCCTGCTCGAGCGGCTCCTGACAGCTGCCCAAACATGGCTGGCCGCGCCACTTTTAAGACATTAAGCTCCGCGACTAATCTAAACGAGCTTTATACAACGATGCTTCATGAACATCGATTATTTTGAGCTGCTTGATGCTTTATATGGATCGATTACAAATGATGTTTTACAAATATCGATTTCACGAATAATTTAATTATTTGACCTAAAAGAATTATATGCTATTTTTTGCGGCAAGTCTTACAACTTGACTTGTCACATATAACTGCTTGCTGCCTTGCTTGCACGTGATTGGTCAAAATAATTAAGTCTTTCCTGCAAGACCTACCCAGCAGCCCGCTGGATATTTTTTTATAAAATACTCGAGACATCAAACATGTCACAAACTGGGGAATGTTCATCAGGGTATTGGTCTGGCGGTTTACACCGTGCGGCGTGCAGCACGCCCATTATGAGAAAGTGTCAGGAAAGGCGGACAGTTAGTAATGATAGAGAAGTAGTGGGAATAAAACCAACCGGTCTTCCCCTCATAGTAGGAACACGATTTTCACCATTCTACACGATCTCACTTCTCCATCACTCAACTATTTCCACTTCCTATAAGATCAGGGTGTGTTCGACTATGACATATAAATAGATTTTCAATCTATTTCAACCGACAACGGTTATCAACAAAAGTATCCATAAAACACCAAGAACTTATAGCTTACATTCCGCAAGCAAGTTCCACATTATGATACAAGTCATAAAACAACCAGACCTTCATAGTTCATCATTCTGATGCCAACACCTTCTTCGCTTCCCTAAGATCAACCCTTCTCCTTCATTTTGTGACCGAATCAAGACTGGAACAACCATTTCTTGGTTTAGGCCAGCATTGTAAAGATTCATCTCTCAAATCTAAAGTACTCATATGCAGTACATTTGTTTAGGGTTTAGATTCGTTTCTCGGCAGCACACCCAATTTACCATTTTCAGCAGGATCAATTTTTACTCCAAAACAACAGGCGACCACATTGGGAGATTAATCTCTCGGTTGCGAAATCAATTTCTTAATTTTCATTCAAGTTTTATCAATTTCTAGATGGTGGATCTTAGGTCTGGGTCAGGTACCAATCCTGATGCTGCTGACGCTGATAATACTCCTGGCGCCACTGTTTCCGCTGCTAACACCAATGTACCGCCTGCCAGCACAGTTAACACATCTCATGGTGTTACATCCTCTAGCACCAACACCAGCAGCGCTGGAAACATCCCCTCTGGCGTGACGCCTCCTATCACCAGAGCCAAAGCCGCTGCTATTCCTAATATTTCTTCGAGCGTAACACCTCCAATCGTCACCAGAGCTGCTACCACTTCTTCGTCAGGTCGGGAGACTGGAGGAGCTATAAGAAACAAACCTCCCATTACCATTGTCGATTTAATGGAGAGACAAGAAGTTATTTCAAAAGCTCAGACGGCCATGGCTACAACTCAGAAGGAGGTACTCACTTTTCTCAAGACACTAATGGAAAGATTACCACCAGAACCGCGCCAACCCCAAATGGAGCAGACAAGGAAGACTTTCATGATTTCTGGTGCAAGTACTTCAACAAGGTGTGTCTTTATAGATGAAAAAGCTCGTGTAGCTCCTGAATGACCATCAAAAAGGAATCAACAATCCAATTTTATCACACGTGAGGACCTGGAACGACTTCTCCAAAATCGAGGCAAGGAAATCCAGCTACCTTTCATCAACACCAACCTCCTTATCCTCCTGATGTGCAAAGATTTCCTCTTCCAAAATGATATTGTTCTCCCCAGTTATCCCTTTATGACAGTACTGGTAACGCTCGTGAACACATCTCTCGTTTTTTGGAATCACTAGGGGAGCATGAATACAACCACGTCCTCCGCCTGAAATAATTCTCAAAATCACTCATTGGAAGAGCGTATACCTGGTACAACAACATTGCACTAAATAACATAACCAATTGGTGTGAGATGGTTACCGCTTTATACAAGAAATATTTCTTTGTGTCTGAGCAAATCACTTTATCAGACTTGGGAAGGATGTTTCAGCGAAACAATGAACATCCAAATGATTATGTCAAGAGATTCAGAATTCAAGCGCTAGATTGCCATTATCCAAATATGATTGAACATCAATTGGTGGAGTTGTGCATTAATTGCATGGTACCCGTTTATCGCGCTTTACTGGAGAACCTACGCTGCCAGACATTCTCTGAACTTCATGAAGCTGCTAAGCGGTCGACTACAACAGCACCAGCCTTGCTGGAAAGAACCAGGACCGCCAGGAATCAAGATGCACGTGAGACTCGAGGGAACAGACGTCTTATCAACAAATAATACAAAATTCAACCCCCTGTAAGCGTGGTGAGTGAAGGAGGAAAGATAAAGTCTCCAGCTGCAGAACAACAACCCAAACATGCGGCACCAGTGCAGCAGACAACTCAACCCTGAAAGGCTGCGACTAAGACGTGTGCACAGCAACAAGAAACTGGAGAGGCTGCTCTAAACTTACCGTTTCCGATTGAAGAGGTAATCGAACTCCTAGAAGCATGGATTCAAGATGATGGCATCAAGCTACCTCCTCTCAGACGTCCACCAACTGAAAAATAAATGGCAGATCCCAAATATTGTCGTTACCATAAGTTCGTCAATTACCCAACCAGTGACTGCAACAAATTGAAGCGCATTTTCAAAGAGAAGGTGGATGCAGAAGAACTTCAATTAGGAACTGAAGGAGTTCACAGAGATCCTCTTCCTGTCAGGAGCTGCATGATTTCTGGGGACTCCCTCCACAAAACCGTACAATCTATGATGAAGCATTTATATGAGATTTTGTATTTCTCCAAGGCGCATCGTCAAGACATATTTGCATCCCTCAACCGTGTTGTTTCAGGCAAGCGGCTATTTCCATCCAGAAAAGCTGCTCCCAAACCCCAACCTCTCTTGGAAAGTACGACTGATAGATGCAACTGGGGACTCCTAACCACTGCTCACCTGAAAGATGTCGAGTTTGACAACACACTGATCGATGCGGCCTCTAAATTTAATATTGTCACCGTCAAGACTCTGAGAGCTGCAAGGATCTCAAAGCAGGAAGATGTTCATTTCCCAACCGTAATCAAAAACTTAGAAGGAGAATCCAAAAATGCTTACGGGTACATTAATCTTGAAATCAAGGTGGGAGATGCTCTAACACACGCCCAATTTCATATATTTAAAGAATACCCAAATATGATATGGTCCTGGGGCGCTCATGGATACATGACAACAAAGCAAAGCTAGGAGTATGTTCTTTGCCAGTGTCTATACCTGAAAGGGTCCCAACAATCCATCCGATCCTGAAGATTATTTGCTGCCGTATCAACAACTCGCAGATGTGACGCAACTACATGGAGAGAGCGCAACAACATTTGTTCGCAGATCACAAGTAAGTCTTATTGAACAACCCCTTTTGCAACTAGTCACTCCTCCTTCCGTCAAAGCCCGGGGACTCGATCCGATTATCAACCCAGCTGTCACTAGGATATGTGAATGGGATGCTGGTCCTTTCAAGTGTTTTATCAACTGTTTAGAAGCTGTCTCAGTCAAAGATAATGAATCTAAGAATCAAGTAGCTGTGCAAAGCCCAAACCCATTTCAAGTTGGAGATATGGTAGTAAGGATTGTTGCTCAACCTGCTCCGTCCGATTCCGCAGAAGGAAAAGACGAGTCGTACCTAGTTGCAGAAGTTATCTTGGGAGGATACTGCAAGCTCATCAATGCTGACAAGCTAGAAGGCGTAGTAATGCACGCCCGGTGGCTCAAACCTTTCAATACCTAATATATCGTGTCGCCTTTTCCTCCAGCGTTCCTTTTAGTATTTCCTCTAGAAGTTTCCCTTTTCATGCAATATATGTAATTCCTCCAAAATGATTGCACTGCTTGCATTCACAATTAGGGTTTCAATTTATCAGCTAATCGAAGCATCTTTTCCTTTTAATTTTTTTTTTAACTTCTGAATCATTTCAAGACAAAGTCTCGAGTAAACTCAAATTCCTCACAAAACCATTACCCAGAAAAAATCAAACCGTGAAAGAGACATCTTATATCTTTCAGAAAATACCGAAGAGGGGAATATGTAAAGGAAAAAGAAAGAACAAGATATTCAAGGGAAATCATCAAGCAACAACACATTCTTCTTAGAGCAATCACCTTTCATATCTCAAAGAGCAGCCAGCTTCAACGATGAGACAGTATCTCAACCACCACCTATCTTTGCCTGACGAGATCCCTGGAAGAAGTTTCGTCGTCAATTTTCGGATTTTGGAAATCCCTTCATGGAACCAGGAAGCAGTGAACCTGAAGTTAGCACACGTGATACTCCCAGATTGCAACTACTTCTTCAAAAACGACGCGTCCAATAACGTTTTACATGCCATCAATTGGAGATAAAGCCTCCTCACCTAACAAGCACGGGTTTTGGATTTCTTGGTTGTGGCAATGTATGCATGATTCTTCTACATGTTTGGGAATATAACTCTGCATACTTAGCCGATGTATAGAACCCACCAAACAACACACGTGATATGCAAGGGGAATATCAAATGGAAAGTTACAGGTTCGCGGCCGAATCCTCAATCATTATTGTTGTTTCCCCTACTTTGAGTTGTTGTTATTAGGGTTACATGTGTGAGGGAAAAAGATGAGCTCGCTACGTGGCGCAAGATTAGAAGCCGAAGTATCCTACTAAAATGTAACCATATACACAATGTATACCCAACCACTTAGTTTTATCCTATCTAGTCATCCCTAAGAGCGTATTTGTAATTAATGTAACCACCTACCCTATAAAAGAGAAAGAGAAATAGGGAAGTGGGGGTCTGATCTTTGGATGGTCTCTAGCTAAGGCTAGCCTCCTTCTTCTTCCTTAGAGCTCCATGAGAGCCTCTCCAATGGAGATCTTGTAAACAACTCATATCATAGTGATACCCCGTGGATGTAGGTCACCATTGACCGAACCACGTAAAAGATCTGTGTCTCCTTTACTTTGATGTTCTTTATCTTGCTTATGTATGTTTATGGAGGATAGAGGTGTGATTTGATGGTTAAGATCATCTTGGGTGTAGTAGCAGAAAATATGCAACTACATTTTGGCGCTGGAAACAAGGACTAGAGTGATGGATTTATCCAACCTAGTCCCTTAGAACATAATTTGTTCACTACCAACAAGTTCTGTAACAGATCCAACAGAGATACAGTACAAGAGCTTTAGACAACAAAGTGTCTCGTCCGAGTCCAAACAGAGACTAAGGAAAAAAAAGAGGCGTAAAAAACCAGAAGTTGTTATTACACAACAAAGAGAAAAGAGACGAAATTGCTGTGGCGGAGAATATGAAGAACAACTTCATCAAGCACTGAAATCAGCAGATTTTCCATCAACATCAACTGGGAACGAATTTCTTCTTCCTATCTCTCTTATCTTTTTCTTAATTTTCAGATCTACAAAATTTAAAACAAAAGTTTTGGGGAAAAAACCCTTCACAAAAACCAGGGCTTGTTCTTCAATACAAGTCTGATTTTGTTTCAAAATCTTGATTAAGAATGATTTTTTGTTACAGATCTACGACCAGTAGATCCTATTCTTCAAACCCATTGAATATTTTTCAAAAAAAAACTCTAAGAATCGACATTTTAGCCTGACTTTGGGATTTTTCTTTCATCGCTCTCTCATCTTACTGATTTACAAAGTAATTGCAGAACGAGTTTACTGAGATTACTCACTTGATCGATTTGTTGTTTCAGAATATGATGATAGACGAAATCATTAATCGAAGCAACACCACGACTATCTCGTGGACCAAATACAACACCATCTCGTATTGGCAGTATTGCTCAACTCGGAGCAATCATATCGGATGGCTCAATCAAGAGCACCAATCTCGGATAGAAATCCAAGTTCAGTTGATATCGGATCGGAGCGACATGGAAGCCTAAATCAGTCAGCACGATGACGACTTAACAGAGCTCGGGCTCATCAGTTCATCAGTCAATGAGCACAAACTCGTACATACTAATGTGTTTTATAGAGGAGATATTACTAATCCAATTGGACATACACCTTGTACAACTCAATCTAGAGCATCAGTTCGATCTGCTCGGACTCATCATCTCATCTCTGAGCGGCAACCAGTGTGCGTTAGAGAGCCAATTGGACAGAGAATCCAAGCTCAATGATCTCGGACTCAATCCATATCGGAGCAACTGTCTTGGCCAGACAATGACAAAGCTCAACCCACATCGGACTAGGAGCGATGTCAGGATGGAAACCAACCATCACGATAAGAGCGATGTCGGACTCACCAGTCATCGGAATGGAGCATGAACTCGAACCGTGACAGCTATATCAGACTCAATAGTTCATCTCCGAGCACCAATCTCGTACGAACAATCTAAGCTCAGTTTATATCGGACCAGATCAACATCGGATCCAAAGTCAGTCAGCACAATGATGACTCAACAGTGTTCGGACTCATCAACTTATTTCCGAGCACTAATCTCGGACAGACAATTAACAGGACAGCCAGAGCATGAACTCAGATGCCTCAACATCTCTACTTGGGCTTATTTTTTCAATATCTCTTCGATACTTTCTTATCGTGAATTGCCGAACGAGTCAATTCCATTACATGGTTACTAACTTGATTGACTGATTAACTTGCTGTTACAGAAAGATGATGACGGAAAAAGTCGCATCGGAGCAGCAATGTCGAACAGATCCTCACGATTGGATCGGACAGGCAACTCTCATCAACTCGTGGAGAAACACCAGCATGATGGGAGCCATCCAGAGCTCGGACAGTTCAATTGAAGCAACCATCTCGTATTGACGAGGCAATCAACAATATGAGAGCCAATCAGAGCTCGGACTCACCAGTCATCTCCGAGCACCAACCTCGGACAGGAAACTCTCACCAACTCGTGGAGAATCAACCAACACAATGGGAGCCAACCAGATCACGATCGGACTCACCAGTCATCAGTGCACGAACGATATCAGAAATAGAATCCATATCGCACAGCTCAACTCGGAGCATCCATCTCGGACAGTCAACTATGGTCGACTCTTATGAAATCTATCAGCACGATGATGCTCAACCGAGATCGGACAGACATTCAACACAACAAAGTCCAACCCATATCGTATCATAGGCGATGATGTCGGACACGATCAAGCAATCAGCTCGGACTCATCAGTTCATATCCAAACATAACTCGGATAACATTCCTTCCCCTATATTTTGATTTCATTCATACTTGACATGCCATACTGTGCAGTCTTTTGATTAATGGCTAAATGCTTAATATCTAAATACTTAAATTAGTATTTAAAACCTTTGAATCAAATAAAATTTGATACCTTTCCTAATCAACAGGTACATACTATATGATGTACATAGGTACTACTCTATGGTGTCTATTTATGATGGTCGTTTCAAGACCCATAATCGGATGTTGTGAACGCATTCATCCAGGAACATCCACAATAGTGCATCCGAGCTCGCCAAGCTCATGATTTAGCTTGCAAATATTGTCCATAACAGGGGACATCTTATCTCTTTATCTTTAAATTTATCATTTTATATAAATGAACTTAAATATGCCTAGTCGTTGACTTGAAGCATAATCATTTATAACTATACTTTCTCTACTGTTAGTAACCAGTAATTGGAATTTCTAGGGGCAAAAGGAAACCTCATGACAAAGGCTACAAAGCTAAAGGACGATACGATCTCCTACCTTTCTCGCCAGTCTAAGGACAAAAAGGGCACTTTCTAACTCACATATTGAATATACATATGCCTAACCAAGGAACAATTTTGATTAAGAGCAAGCTAAGAAAATAGCTAATCGCAAAGACTCAAGACGATATACGTATCGCACTGGTACATCCAGAATTAAGTGCCGCAATCTAGCACACTTGCTCCACAACGAGCATCACATTTGGAGATTGAATTCAGTTAAGTCGGATTAATTATCCGCATAAAGTAAAGTCGTATTAGACGTAATCCGCATAAAGGCATGCTTATCATGCATTAGGAACTAGCATTATGCTAGATAAGGATAGAGTCAGATTAGTTGAAATCTGCATAAAGGCATGCTTATCATGCACTAAGGTTAGAGTCGGATTAGTCGTAATCCGCAATAAAGCTATTGTTGTGTTTCTGTTTTCTTGCAGGTACACTTGATGTATGTATGGTACATCTGCTTGTTATATATATATGTGTTTTCCTGCAGGGCTACTTGGTGTATCATACATACATCTCCCTCTTGTTCTATATGTATGTGTTTGCTTGCAGGGGCATGGAATTAATGTGATATAAATATCTCCCTTTTGTCATATCTGTGTTTTTTGCAGGATAATTTAGTATTCTTAATATGAAATTTGTCCATCACTGATGGTAATTTGGGCATGATCCCCATCCGAGAAAACATCTTCTCGAGATGGTAATTGGGGCATGATCCCCATCTGAGAAAACATCTTCTCGAGACCATTACGAATGGTATCTGGGTAAACCAGACCCTCGTGCGAGAAAATATCTTCTCAAAACCACCACGAGGGTAATTGGGCTATGATCCCCATACGACAAAATATCTTCTCCAAACCACCACGATAGTAATCGGGCCATGAGCCCCATCCAAGAAAACCTATTCTCGATGCCATGTAATTTGTTTTCATGTGAATGTTTTATTTATTATTATCTGTTGAATGTATGTATGATATATATTTGCTTGCAGGATCACTTACTTAGTATTGATCCATTATAAATGGAATCAGGATACTAGTCCTATGAGAGGAAACATCTCCTCGAGACCATCACGAATGGTAACAAGGGCACGACCCCTATGCGAGGAAACATCTCCTCAATACTATAACGAATGGTAAGGTACTAGCCACACCATTCCATCCTCAAAAAGGATGATGAGAGCAATGCTCAAGCTACCCGAGACGGACACATTGACCTAGGGTAATGCCATCTCGACCGCGAGTCAGATGATGTCCTGTACTTCAGGAGGTACCCTGTAGTTGACTCACTTTAGGCTGAAGTGCGAATCAACTATCAGAGGTATCACCCTCACTCTAGTTAGTGCCACGAGCCGACTATGGGGCAGAAGCCTTCCCAAAGAGAAGCACTGTACATAATTTACGAATATATGTTCGAAAAGGACACATATTCAGAACCAGAAGGATCCTTGAAATCCTCTCGACTTGTATTGTAAGAGGTCATCTGGCCAAATGGGAAATTGATCATTTCTCGGACTTATAGCCCATAACATGTCCAAGGACGAAAGAGATACCACTATGGTGTGACCCTCATATAAAATCGCACACAAGTGCAACAGCAAAACTGTATCAAGGTACAAGCTACAGGTAGTAGCATCATAAATGATGATTTAGAAAATGGAGTTAGGGGCAAACCTTGACTTTGGCTTTCAAAAGCTATAAGCTCTTAAGCTTCCAAAAACCAAAGGGGGCAGTATATACCCTCGATATTTTCATATTGAGGCAATCTGTAAGTCCTAGGGGCAAGGCTTCGGATTACAATCCGAAGGCATTTGAGTCCCCACAGATACAAGCCTCCAATTGGAGCACGAAGTAAGACCTCGGACTCCACTCCGAAGGCATTCAACAAAATCTTACGTCCACACGATTTGAGGCAAACAGTAAGTCCTCGGGGCAAGGCTTCGGACTGCCATCCGAAGACATTTTGAGTCCCCAAAGATATGAGCATCCGATATATCTCGGAACCAATACAAGACCTCGGACCACCATCCGAAGGAATCAGATAAATCTTATAGCAGCACGATTTGGGGCATTTGGTAAGCCCTTGGAGTATGACCTCGGACTGCAATCTCAAAGTCATTTGGCAAGACCCCACATCGATGTGTCACACGCATAAGACATTTTACACCAGTAAAAAGCTACATGATTCAAAGCTTATCTATCCTCAACTTATCTCAATTTATTTCATTTCATGGAGTTTATTTTGGATTTGTTCAAAAACTTATCCTTTCAAATGATAACAAGAGCATATATATTGGAATAAGGAAAAACCCTCGTCGATCGGAGCAAGGAGCAAGCTAAAGATGCAAAGGCAATCATCCAATTGCGAAGAAAGCTAAGTATCACCTTTATTAAGGAGCTATCTCATTGTGCATTCCACTAATTCTTCTATCAATATGCTTAATATCTTAATATATAGCTTAAATAGATTACATATGCATGAAATCATTCATACCATAAGCATGCTCAATGATATCAAATATCTTATTTGTCTATGCCAGTGCAAGACTTTAAACTGTTCTTACCTCTTACAACTGTAGTACTTGACTACTATAATGTTTATGCTTGTGAAGCAAAGTAAATCTTGAACTTATATTTCTGCAATATAACAATTACTACTCTCGCTTGAGCAGCAGGTACCCATGATGGTCCCAAGAAGCACTACACGACAAGTCGTCAAGAACTGATGCTAACCAAGCCAAACGGAGCTGGAGCACGAACCTCCAAGGAGCAACCACAACGATCACGAACACAAGGACTGCCTCAGAACTTCATACAAGAACAGGGGCAAGTATTAATACTTTAAAAGCTGGTTATATTCTTCTGCGAAGTTCCTTCAGCAACAAAGAGCCATGAAGCTCGGTACCACATACCACCAACTGAAGTCATGAACCAACTCCAGCAAAGAATCAAAGACTAAGAATTGAGAACGACCTATCACTGTTACTCGGAACCGCAACTCGCACATCCACATCGTGTAGCACATATCAGGGATCATGAAGCACAAGCATTGCAACAACCAACTCGGACGACCCCAACTAAAAACTCTATAGAAGTGAAGCCTAACTACAAGCCAGATCGGAACCAAGCATGTTCAGATATCTCTCTCAGCCACTCTTCTCGTCCTCAAAGCCATACCGATGATGATTTGCTTAAGGATTATTTTTCCAACAACCCTCAACCAAAGGAAAAATGTGAGGGCAAAAGATGAGCTCGCTACGTGGCGCAAGAGAAATAGGGAAGTGGGGGTCTGATCTTTGGATGGTCTCTAGCTAAGGCTAGCCTCCTTCTTCTTACTTAGAGCTCTATGAGAGCCTTTCCAATGGAGATCTTGTAAACAACTCATATCATAGTGATACCCCGTGGATGTAGGTCACCATTGACCGAACCACGTAAAAGATCTGTGTCTCCTTTACTTTGATGTTCTTTATCTTGCTTATGTATGCTTGTGTGATTTGATGGTTAAGATCATCTTGGGTGTAGTAGCAGAAAATATGCAAATACAACATGTGTTAAATATCATTGTGGAAGTGATACCCATTCACATGAAAAGAAAGCACGGTTCTCCCAGTCTTGTCGGCCATCTCTACTTATGCGTCATCTTCCTATCTGCCACATCTCCTCAATAAATTGGTAAGGGCTTGAATTGCAAAATCAAGGTGCTAATTGTGACAATCGAAGAATGAATATTGTGTGCGGAGATTCTATCGTAACCCAACCTAGAGTGCTACATCTAAATTTTTCGAGAAATTCGAATTTCTCAGTGAAGGTTTCATTCATTCGACTGGAAACATAAAATCATGAAAGCAGCCTGAATGAAGAATTATTATTCAAAGAAGTCTTGGTTTCAGCAACATGTAGCAAAAAACTACAAAATATCAGAGGAGCATCTGCTAGCTACGAAAAGATGCTTATCTACAAGAGAAAATCACAAAGTTGGAAATCTAGTTATCAGCATTAACGCCAGGATTAATGCCCCCTTCATCAGAGCTCTCTTTGGAAGCTGCTTCAACATCTTCTTCAAAGGCCGCTCCTATATACTCTTCGGAAGCTGCTTCGACATCCTTTTCAGAAACTGCTCCAACAACCTTTTGAGGATGTTCCGGTTCGTCCACATCAAATTCGAGAATTATGACGCCGTTATGAATAGGGTAATCATGTTTATTGTCACTTGGAGGCTGCTTATGCTCAATCCTTCGTCACTTTAGCCGACCTGCAAATCTTTCATCCCTGACGCTCGTTGGCTGAGATGCTTCATCGTGTCTCCACTTTTCCTACATGCTAACCGAAGCCAGGAAAGCTTGGACATGCTCTCGAACGATGTTCAGATGTTCAAGGGACATACCCTGTATAGCTCGACCAGCTTCACGTAATGGACGATCTATTTTAGCCAATACCTCTTCGAATACGGTTATCCTGGGTTTGTCAACTTCAAAATTATTCTCTGGGGAGTTAAAGGAATAATCATTAGGAGTTCCCATCATATACTGCAGAAAAGTGTTACGGTATGTCAGCAACTGATACGACGAACAATAAAAAACTACAAGAGAATACGAAGCACGTACCTAGAAGGAAGAGAAGTGCAGATCTGTGATTATAGGTGTGAAAAGAAGGACTCAAGTGCTTCTTTTTACATTCAGCAAGTCGACAAGATCCGGGAAAGGAAAGGACTCTCTATCCGCCGTGTATAGAGACTTTAGATGTGGGATGTCAACCGACTATATCCTTATCTATCTGGAACTAATTGGCGTATGCTAATGGGACGATCACTGAGTGCCTTGATACTTAATTAAACGTGTCTTGCTCAAAGATCAAGTTGGCCTCTATCCTGGTAATGTCTGCCTAACTCTTCTCGTGAATTTTCATCTGTCACCATCTAATGCTTACCCCACAACTATGTCAATGTTACGTACTAAGCAGAGGACTTAATGTTAATGGTGGTTTTTAGTTCAGGGTTAAAATTGTAAAACCCTGTATTTAGTGTGGCATCGTTCTGTGAAAGAAACAGAGCCATTTAAAAGTGATGAGTGCCTAGGCCTCTTTACTTACATATGTATTGAGCAATTCAGTATATTTATATATGAAATTTATCCAGAATGGTGCATGTAGCAACAATCCCAAATATTCTATAAGTTTTATCTTCCACCTGCATTATTCACTAATGCATGGCCTGTCGAATATTTATTCTATGCTATGTTCCCCAGCTGAACTCTTGATATTGACATGACATGACAATTAATGTTTGCTTGCAGCTGAGTAGCATGAATTTCCCGAAGTGTCAGGATTAAGACGTGCGTGGAAGTACTCAATCAGAGGCACGCAAAGTTATGTTTCCCTCTGAGATAAAATTAGTGATTTTGTGTCAATGCGCAAAATTCACCAAAATTGATTAATTTTGTGGCAGCTTGTAAAATTCAATTTTTTAACCTAATTTTACTAATTTACAAAAGTTAGGTTGTTATGTTTCCCTCTGAGATAAAATTAGTGATTTTGTGTCAATGCGCAAAATTCACCAAAATTGATTAATTTTGTGGTAGCTTGCAAAATTCAATTTTTTAACCTAATTTTACCAATTTACAAAAATTATGTTTTTGCGGCCTGCGCAATATCTCAAACCGTATTGGTCGAGACCAAACCTAGGTAATCTAGGAAATTGATCCATCATGGAATCAGTAGGATTAAATCCTATCAAAAAACGGGAAGTATGAAGAAAAGAGGAAACCGTGACCGGCTGAAGCCGTGGCAGAAAGGGCTTGGCCGTTCCATTTGGCCGGACAATTTGCCCTAACTCGAGCTTCCTCCAGCCGGTGTTCCTTCTTCTATTTTGTTGGCTGCCGGCCCCTCTTTCCCATCGACCAATCAAATCGCTCTAAATGCGCAGCCTTCACTTTTAATTAAAGGTGGAAGTTGGATGGTCGACGCGTTTAAATTCCTTAAGAAACTGAATCTAGACTGTCCATGTCACTGTTAAAACAATCACGACCCAACTACTTGGCCAACCAATTTAACGAGCTCGATCTTCTCCCAGCGTGACCAAACAAGCTCCATGGTTTTCACCGGTGGGCCCACTACTATTCCAACCAATCAGAATTCTCCTATCCTGCCAGAAACAACCATAATCGCTAACGAAAGTAGGTCAGCCACGCGGATGAAAAGATTTCGATCAAATTAAGACCGCAAACGACAGTCTTAAATCAATCGTGGTCGTCCAACTTCTCCAGCCAAGTTGACCGGCCTAGATTTGATTTTAAGTGACCGGCGAAACACGTACATGCTCACCATCATCTCAGCTATAGCCTCGACCCACCACATTGCTTCGAACTTGCAAGCAAAGCCTCAAACCAATCGCTCAAAGTGGGATGGCTGCACGACTTTAAAAACCCTAATTTATGTTAGCGGCAGCGCATTACTGTCACAAAAGGATCTCAGCCGTCCAATTTGGCTAACCAAATCGAGCGGCCTAGATCCAATTTTAGGCGGCCAATGAAGTGCCGGTATGCTCACCAACGACTCGCCTTTAGCGCTGGCCAATCGAATTGCTCCAAGCCTGCAGCTAACGCCGAAAACCGTTAGCTCAAAATAGGTTGGTCACACGGCTTTAAAAGCCTCAAGATTGACCAACTGTAGATGGTGAATTTTCGAGAAAGGCTAAAATCGTAAAACCATAATTGTACATAAACCTGATCCAGCAATCAGATGAGTATTGAGGCTCATGTCTCTCATTGAAGCATGAAAGCTCACGCCACAAGAATCTCTGACTGAGTACTTTGTCTCTCAGAGCATATATGAATATGCAGTCTCTCAGCTGAGGCAACGATATATTTCATGAATACTAAGCAATTTCAGTAATTATCTTTTATATAGAATCGAACGATTAGACGACTCCTAGACAGCTTGCCTGTTAATATAGAGCAATAACGTCTTCAGGATGTAACAATGTTTTCCCTGACTATATAAAAGAAATATGACGCTTCAACAGGCTCATATCGCCCAATTCTTGAATAATTAATGCTCCTAGACGATCGTGCTAGTATAGTGACATCAATTAATTATTTCTAAATCATTAGATTCATTAACTGAATCTCTAGAAAATATTCTACATTCTTCATAATATTTCATTACTTCAATTCATGGTTTTTCCCAGCAGAATTCCATGGGTTAGTGATAAGTATTCAACGTACGGGCATCTGAGCCGTTATCGAGTAAGCCCCGACCAAAATGGTGCAAGTGTACTCAGCAATTATGCAATAGCGAGCACTTAATGCACGAACGAGCATTCAAAAATACAAAGGAACGATGAACCTATGCAAAATAGGAAGAAAAATAAAATAAAATATTAGCTAAGTCGCTAGGGGACTGGGCCCACCGGCCGGCCAGTCATGTCGTGGCCGGTCCCACGCCTAGTTCTTTATTTTATCATATTTTACTATTTTCCTTGATCTCATGAAAATTCCTTCATTTGAACAAAACTCCTTCGTTTTAAGGAAACTCCTCAGTTTCATGGTGTTTCCTTTGTATCGAGGAAATAATACAAAATTAGGAAAAGTGTCACAGGACCGGGTTCACTAGCCGGCCGGTCATGCCCTAATTGTATCCGGTCCCACACCTTGCGTTCCTTATCATTTTATTATTATTATTTCCTTCATCACATGAAATTCCTCAATTTCATGATATTTCCTTCACACCAAGGAAAAAATATAAAATTAGGGAAAGTTCACGGGACCGGGCCACTACCCGGCCGACCATGCCCTAGCCATGGTCGGTCCAGACGTCCCTTATTTTATTATTATTATTATTTTATTTTATTTTGAATTTAATACTTTTATAACATACAATAATAAGATCATTACACATCGGTAGAGGGAATCCGAGCGACAAGTTGGGCACCCACGCCTTATTATTATTAATAAAAATAAGAATTATTATTATTATTATTTTATTTTTATTTTTTATTAATAAAAAGAAGAATTAAAATTTTACAAGAAACTTGTTGGTAGCCTTGCAACAAGTTGCACTCCAACCCCTTTTTGGATAGTAAACCTAATCTAATAAAAAGAAAATTGCGAACTTTAATATTAGCATCATGTCTAGCTATGTAATTTTTCAATCTTAACAAAAACTCTATAGTTTCAATACCAAGCTTACCTAGGGTAGTAAAATCTAAGGTACCAAAATTATACCCATTGGCTCTATATACATCAAGGTATTTACATCTTTTACGCTCTACGGCTTTAGACAAAGCAAGACCCGGTGTAAAAGTGTATACACCACCTCCAGCGAAAGAAGAAACTCCCGTGACATCCAAACAAGTATCTCGGCCTTCCTCCCAATTGTATACAAGAATGTCCGCTGTTCTGGAATCACCGCTATCACGAGATAAGAAACCTAAAGACGCTTCAACTTTAGTGTGCACACCTGCCCTGTAACAAATATCCGCAAAGGTGTCACGAGTAAGATCATGTCGAAACTTGATTCCGACTTCCTTAGCACAATGCAATGCATGGTCACCATATACATCCATATCTCTATTACAACACAGACAGATAGTATTTTCTGCAAAAAATGGAATGCCAAGTCTATAACAAAGAACAACACAAAATTGACGTGGCCCCATCTTATGTCCAAGTCCATCAACATGAATTGCAAGTAAGTAATCTTGAGCATGCTTGGTTTTATTACATTGCCAAAGCACTGAGTCCCTCCTTGACATATTGAAAATGGAAGGCATGTCTTTCGTCACACCTGCAAAATACTGAACATTCAGTGAGTGCATAGGATGTGGGGCAGTTATGAGATTGCTAAGTTGTGAAGAGTCAATACCACACACTTGAACAAAATGATCAAAAGCTTGTTGATAAACTGGACCTTTAACTGAAATGCTTGAAGATGTGAAGGCAGATGAAACATTTTGTAAAATATTCCCCTGTAGGTTTAAGGTCTGAGAGTAAGAAGCCAAAAAACAATATTGCATGGTGTCAAACATAGAATAAATACCAAGACCACCATCTCTGATGGGTAGAGATACTAATCTCTGATGTAATATGCCAAAACCTGGACCATCACCAGTCACTAGTTCCCTCATATACTTTGAAAGATGATTATCAAATACAACATGTGCTTCTTCCACATATTTAGGCGCAGTAGTACACATAGCAAAATAGAGTTTAGAAACACCTGTGCTTATTATTATTATTTTTATTTTTATTATTATAAGAGCCACTCAGGGCGTTTTATTAGCAAGACGACGGAGTGTATATTACAAGTCGATAGAAGGCAATCGAGCGACAAGCTGGGCGCCAACACCTTTTTGAATAATAATCCCTAGCCTATGGAACAAAGAATTGCCTATTTTGTGATTAACATCGTGACTAACTAGGCAGTTGCTCAACCTCTTAAGAAATAAAACTAAGTCATCTCCCAATTCTCCCATGGTGGAAAAATCTAGTGCCTGGAAACCGTAACCAAGTGTCATACACTTATGTAATTATTTTGTACGCTTACGACTCACTGCAGCGATGATGGCTTGGCCCGGAGGAGTGTTACGAGTTCTGGAGGTAGTGAAAGGCGAAATTCCGGTCACATCAAAGCACACATATTTGTCGTCTTCCCAATTATAGACCATGATATCAGCAGGTTTAAGTTCCTTGTCAGAGTTTGAAAGAAACCCTAAAGAGACTTCTTTACGAGAAACAACACCTGAACTGTAGCATATGTCAAGGAGAGCGTCACGAACCATGTCATGTCTGAATTTTGAACCCACTTCACTTGCACAGTGGACTGCATGGTCGTCATAGATATCCATCAGCCTGTTACACATCGAACACCTGCTATCTTCCTCAAAGAAGGGTATGGCAAGCCGGTATTTAAGGATGGATTGGAATTGTCTTGGTGCGACAGTTTGGTTCAGTCCACTGATAGGAACTGCCTTAATAAAATCCATTGCATGATCACGCCTGTTGCATTGCCAGACTAATGATTCTCGTTCATTTAGGGTGAAGCTGGCAGGTAAGTTTTCCTTAACAGCGACAAAGTATAGTGCAGCCAATAATTTCATGGGATGAGGGGCGGCATCAATGACGCTGGAAATGGAAGCAGGAGATCCGCAAGCTTGAGTAAATAATTGAAGAGCTAGTTCATAACTTGGACTGAGGTCAGCAGGCGGTGAGAGTTGAAGAATGGTTTCCTGCAGATGTTTGGTCTGAGCATGAGAAGCCAAATAGCAGTACTTCGAAGTGTCTGCCATAGTGTATATGTCGAACCCTCCATCCTTGATTGGAAAGGTAGCTAAACGTTGTTGGAATAAGCTAAACCCAGTACCATCACCTACTGTGAGCTTTCGTAAGTATTGGAGTAGGTGCTTGTCATAAACTGTAGAGGCGGCTTGCAGATGAGCAGAGCAGGTGGTGCGCATTGCGAAATAGAGTCTAGAAACCCCAATATAATTTCTCAGAATCAATAACTCACACTGTGGGTCGTGAAGTTGTTGTACTTTCTGCATCAACTGGATGGTTTTATCCACCCTGTGAAGAACAATATCACTGCAATATTGAGGTTCTAGGCTAACAGGGCCTCCCAATAATATTACACCATGCAATGGCCTGCCAATGTCACTTGGGAAGACACCACTTTGACTGCATCTTGGATCTGGTGATGGCCAGTAGATTTCAGTCTTCTTGATGTTCAGTTGTAGTCCTCGCTTTGGCCCTGCCATCTGTATGATGTTCAAAGCCTTAGCTACCTCCATTGTATCTCCAGAAATGGTGCCATCATCCAGGTACCATGCATGGAGATCTATCTTGCATTGATTAGCAATCATGTTGACAAGAGGTTGTAATGTTAGAGCAAATAATAGAGGGCCAAGGGGATCTCCCTGTTGCACGCCTTGAGCTGATGAAAGTATGGAGTCATTATAATAGAGCCGGGCAGGATTTGAATAGAAAAACTCCACCCACCGAGATATTCTTGGGCAGTGGGTTCTAACTTCTCTAATCATTGAGGTTCCGTCTACAAGGTTAAAGGCATTGCTGAAATCTATGAGCATCATAGTATTGGTATTGCACTCACCTTTCATTTCTAGCAGCTTATTTGCAGCATGTAATATGGCCTCACCACCACATGGCATACCCACTCCAAGTTGATATGTTCCAAAATAAGGAGCCAAGTATTTACAGACTACAGTTGCAGCAAGCTTGGAGCAAAGTCTCCTCCATATAGTGCCAACTGCAATGGGTCGTATACCACCACCTGGTTTGAGTAATGGAGTTAATGGAGCGCTAGCAATGTATTCTCCTAGTATAGAAGGACATTTCCCATCTAACCACAAATTGATTACACCTGCAATTGAAGTTAAGATCTCTTCACCAACAGCTGCAGCAGGACCACTCAGGGCATCTAGTAGATGTTGCACTCTAAGGCCATCTCTGCCACATGAGGTGCCCTTAAGAAAACTTTTGATAGCAGTCAGAACTTGTGCAGCGTTTACTGATAAAGCAGGAGCATTGATGTCTTCTGCAGGAATTGAAGGTGGTGGGGCTTGTGGGTGTTTCAATTGGAGGTCTTGTAATGTGTCAGGTGTAGGAGGAGCTAGTCCGTCAGAGGAGAGTATGCGAATGGCTGCAGTATAATGGCCATATGTTAATTTCTTCCTGCAGGCGTCCACATTGGAGTTCTTTTGCTTCTTCTTTTTGCCAGTGGGTTGTCTTTGTTTGTCATTCTGGCTAGAAGATGTGAGCAACCACTGAGCTAGCTTACTGCACCCATTGGGATCCTTCCACTGGGTCAATGATTGGTTAATAGCAGCAATTTGAAGCTTCTTTCTGTTGCCAGATCATGCTTCAGTCGAACTCTTAGGCATATAAAGGTTTAAAGTGCACACAGGCAGTAGTAACAGTTGCAACCAAGACTCCACATTAGAAGGACTAGCAATGACTTTGTCTAATACTGCTTTTAAAGTTCGAGAAAAGTTCAGTCTGCATGATGGAGGTATACTTACAGTGGTGATTATACGTTTCTGAAAAATACAATTAAGTAATTCGACTGTAAGGCCACAATCCTGAGCAATCCGTGGAGCATTAACTGGAGGGTTATTAGATTCTGGAGGTTTCTCAACCCCATGAATTAGAAAATCAATTCTACCCTCATTATATGGACCAGGGATTATATCGCCAGGTTGATGATTACAACAGGATTTCTTCCAAGCATGAGTATGCAGGCATTTGATGCAGAGCCACGTCTGCATGGCATGCAGACTCTTTTCCCAAGCAAAATAGCAGTTAATGTTGTTGCGTATTCTATCACGACATTTCTCTTTATCATTGTCAGTGGGAAAATGCTTATCATGTAGGTGTTTGTAAATTGCGCTTTTAGCGTACCCTCTGCCACCAACACCTCCCATGCATCCATCATAGCTCTTGAATGGGCAAGGAATTTTGTCGCTTTGAGTTGAAGTAGATGGGTGTTTGGAATATATATGTACGGTGTTCTGAGATGTGTTTTGGGGGTTTGACAGAGAGCAGGCGTTGTGGTAGGATGGGGATGAAGATGGAGATGAAGATAGGGATGAAGCATGGCCGAGTGGTGTTGAAGATGAAGCTTTCCTGGATCTTGTTGTAGGCATAATAGATGAAGATGAAGATAACTGTCGTAACTGCCCTAGATTGAGAGAAAGTTCTGATCTGTGTAGAGCATCATATGCCAGGAAATAACAGGACGATTTGAATGAGGAAGAAGGAGCAGGATTCGATGGAAAATCCTGAAGAAACCGAGACTGAATCCGCAGGCTTTCAATCGCCTGAAAATCTCCCAGAGCCTTTCTCTCCTCGCCTGTTATTATTATTATTATTATTATAAAAGGGGCCACGAAGGCTTTTATTATGAATCAAAATCAGTATTACAGGGGAAGGCGGGTAACCTAGCAACAAGCTGGGCACCAACACCTTTATTATTATTATTATTATTATATCAAAAATATTATATATTATTATTATCAAAATTATCATAAATGTTAATTTAATTTAAAAAAAAAAACAAAACAAAGGAATCAATACACATCGGTAGAAGGTAGCCGAGCGACAAGCTGGGCACCCACACCTTTTTGAATAGTAATGCCTATTCTATGAAACAAAGAGCAACCAACTTTATAGTTAGCATCGTGATGAATAAAGCAATTTCTCAATCTCTTCATGAATATGATAGCATCTTCGCCAAGCTCACAAAATGTAGTAAAAGCCAAAACATTGAACCCATAGCCATGTGACAAACACTTGTCTAAATATTTGTTAAACTTACAAGAAACTGCGGAAGAGATAGCATGGCCCGGTGTGTAGTTGCGAGTTATGACACTCGTAAAAGGAGATACAACCGTGACACCAAAACAAACGTCCTTCCCATCTTCCCAGTTGTATACAAGAACATCAGCAGGCTTCGCTTCCTTACCATTAATATCATCTGATAAGAAACCTAAAGAAACTTCTTTTTTTGCAACAACACCCCCCTTATATATTTAAATATTATTGGATGACGATTATTACTTGAAACTAGTTGGAAGCCTAACAAACTAAGATCCAACGACATACTACGACATTAATTGAACAGGTTGTTGTGCTATCCTACCAGCGAGCCTCATGGGTAACCTATCCAAAGGAGCCGAAGCGGATGGGGGCCTGAGATTGTGTCACAAGGGGGGCAAACTAACTCTACCTTCCATGTTATTATTATTATTATTATTATTATTATTATTATTGTTTCCTTCATCTCATGGAAACTCCTTTATTTCAACAAACTCCTTAATTTCATGATATTTCTTTCAAATCATGAAAACAATATAAAATTAGGAAAAGTGTCATGGGACAGGGCTTATTGTCCGGTCGGCCATGCTTAGCCATAGCCGGTCCCACACTTCATGATTCCTTATTTTATTATTATTATTTCCTTCATCTTATGAAGTTTCCTCAATTTGAGTAAAAACCCTGATTTCTACATATTTTCTCAAATGTTGCTCAAACGCGCATCACAAAATATCAAAATTCTCAGGACTGAGACACGAACACTTTGGTGACATGGGCGTATTACCTTGACCGACCAGGGTTGGCCCTTTGGCTTGTAATAAGCCGGTCCCACATATTTTCATAATTTGACCTAATTTGTTCACATTAGGTTGAAACTCTTCCAAACAACTTGGAATTTCATAAAATGATCTCCAGTCGGTCCCATGACCAACCAGGGCCGGTTCCATGACCCCTTGGTCGGTCTCTCATCTCTTCATAATTAGGTTTTATTGCCTAACGCTCAGACGAGCATTATTTTTCTAAAATGATTAAACCAACATTTAATCATCTTTTCACCAACTGGTCTTCAAGAGACTTTGGTATTTTCTCACTCGAGCACCTGGGCGTTTTATAGTCGACCCATCATCCCATGTATCCGGTCCCTCCTTCACTTCGTGGCTGATTTTCAATAAATCATCAATTGATCAGCAATTGATCAAAATTAGGGTTTCGAATCCAAGGTTCATAGTTTCAGATTCAAACACTAATAATTTTATGTTGATCCCGTAATCCACAATTTAATTATCATACTCGGTTCTTCCAGTATTTTAAATTAATATTTTTATTTGGTTCTGCTACCAATAATTCATCAAAACGAGCAATATTTGCTCAGACTAAGGAATATTGGTTCAACTATCAATATTCAACAATTCATCAAATGAACAATATTTGTTCACCTTAACTATCAACATTTATTCGACAATGATGCTTCTTTCTCAACAGACACGTTCAATTTATGAGTCCCAGAACATTTGTTCGACTCAGCAATACAAGGACTCATCATCTCATCAAGTCAGCAACTGACTAACTAAAATCATGAGACATCAATCGTGTCACATGGGGGATATCAACTAGGGTTTTGGTCTGGCGGTCTACAACACGTGTTCATACACGATGAGAATGTGAGCAAGTCGTGCAAACAGTTAGAGGAGTTAGCAAAGTAGTGGGTGGACAATCAACCAAGTCTTCGCACGATGAGCAACTGGTTTTAACACGATTTCCCACTTCCCCACTCTTCGACTCCAGCAACTGTCACACTTCATGGGATCAAGGTGTCTACAATTCTTGCAATATAAATAGGTTTCTGAATCATGATTGAAACAACAGACAACAAGAGAACAAAAACTCAGCGTTTGAAAAATTACTCTCAACAGAGCAAATTCAATCAATCAGAACTTATCTTATTTCTTCACGCAGAATACACAACACTCCTACAATTTCGATCACCGTTGATCTCTTGCATTTCTCAGCTTCCCTCCTACAGATCGACCCATCCTTTCTTGTGACCGAATTGACTCTGGAACGACCATTGTCTTGGTTTAAGCCGGAGTCCTACAGATTGATCTCTCGAATTAAAAACACTCCCTTTTTGCAGTACATCTATGTGAGGTTAGACAGTTTGCTCGGTTCAAGGAGTTTCCTCCGCACGGTCGTCTCCTCAATTCCTTAAAAACCAGCAACTCGTTTTGCCCCATATACACCAACGAAAGCGCATAACTGCCGCAAAGTAATCTCTCCCATCCAACTTCGCCATACGAATCGACCGGTCTAGATCCGATTTCGGGGAACCAATGAGATGCCGCCATGACCGCTGGGAGTCCCTCTTCCATAAGAACTGATCGAATTGCCCTTGTCCTGCTCGAGCGGTTCCTGGCAGCTGCCCAAAGATGGCCGACTGTGCCCTTTTTAAGACATTAAGCTCCGCAACTAATCTAAACGAGCTTTATACGATGATGCTTCATGAGCATCGATTATTTTGAGTTGTTTGCTCAAAAGCGATGCTTTATATGCATCGATTAAAATATCGATTTCACAAATAATTTAATTATTTGACCTAAAAGCATTATATGCTATTTTTTGTGGCAAGTCTTTTGACTTGTCACATATAACTCCCCGCCGCCTAGATTGCGCGTGATTGGTAAAAATAATTAGGTCTTGCAGGCAAGACCTACTCAGCAGTCTGCTGCATATTTTTCTACAAAATACTTGAGACATCAAACATGTCACAAACTGGGGGATATTCAACAGGGTATTGGTCTGGCGGTTTACAGCGTGCGGCGTGGAACACGCCCATTATGAGAAAGTGTCAGGAAAGGCGGACAGTTAGTGATGATAGAGAAGTAGTGGGAATAAAACCAACTGGTCTTC
The DNA here is from genome assembly GCF_003573695.1 of Papaver somniferum. Taxonomy (NCBI): domain Eukaryota; kingdom Viridiplantae; phylum Streptophyta; class Magnoliopsida; order Ranunculales; family Papaveraceae; genus Papaver; species Papaver somniferum. Next base: position 117,142,183 of record NC_039362.1, read on the forward strand.
CCCTCATAGTAGGAACGTGGTTTTCACCATTCTACACGATCCCACTTCTCCATCACTCAACTATTTCCACTTCCTATGAGATCAGGGTGTGTTCGACTATGACTTATATAAACAAATTTTCAATCTATTTCAACCGACAACGGTTATCAATACAAGTATCCAGAAAACACCAAGAACTTATAGCTTACATTCCGCAAGCAAGTTCCACATTCTGATACAAGTCATAAAACAACCACACATTCATAGTTCATCATTCTGATCTCAACACCTTCTTCGCTTCCCTCCCTAAGATCAATCCTTCTCCTTCATTTTGTGACCGAAGCAAGACTGGAACGACCATTTCTTGGTTTAATCCGTACATATTGATCTCTCAAATCTAAAGTACTCCTGTGCAGTACATTTGTTTAGCGTTTAGATTCGTTTCTCGGCGGCACACCCAATTTACCGTTTTTAGCAGAATCAGTTTTTACCCCAAAACAACCTTATGTTTCGGGTTGTCAACTTTTTCTATTGGCACGCATTAGTTAAAAACCGATTCAACCTTTCTCTGATAAAGGTTGCTTTTGTTGTTGTTCTTTTGTTCTTGCGAGAGGATGACAACACACTGGGGGAGAGTTCTTATTTGAACTTGCGCTTAATGATATATCTTTTTGGGAGAAGAGGTTGTGGAATCTGGGATAACGAATTTGTTAGTTAATCTTTTTCCTGTTTAAGAAAAGCCTGTTTATATTGCATATATTTTGCTTTTGCTTAACAAAATTACGGTACAATTGATATGTTCCATTATATTTTGTATAGATGTGTGTGTGGTTCAATTGTTTCCGGTTAAGAAAAACTGTGTCAATTTATTTGGTTTTTTATTTGGTATCTTCTTTATTGATGGGTATCAAGTGTTTTTGCTTAACGAAATTCGGTGCAATTGCAGTGCTATAATGTTTATGTTTGTTTCAATTGCTTCCGGTTAAGAAAATAATTGTACAAGTCAATTTATTTTGATATGTATGTATTATTTAGGCTTAACAAAAATACGGGATCATTTGTTTAGTCCAATTGATTCCGGATAAAAGAAACTAAGTTAATTTTGATCTTAGTTAAACTTATCAAATTGAAGGATTCGGTTATTCAAGTCTAATCAAATGCCTTGACAAGAAGACTAGTTAACTAACCTAGTGTTTCTCTTGTCTAAATAGAAAGGTCTAAGTTAGTGTCTGATTAATTAGAACCTTATGAGAGAAATAAAGTTAATTATGATCTTTATTTTGGTCTTATCGAAATAAGCGATTGTACATACATAATCGGTTTAACAAGGGAATTAAGTTTCTTAGTCGATTTGTTAAACTATTAGGGAAAATTGCTTCGGGAAATTGTTTCCTTGATAACATATTAAAACTGAATTACTTGTAGTTTTGGTTTTAATATTGGTTATCTAAAGAGGTATGTGAAACCTTCGTGCTTAACTCTTATATGTTGTTTACAAGTCTTTTACATTTGTAAGATCCTATCGGTTTGTACTTTATTTGCTCGCCTTTGTAATTTTGTGACAAAAGTGGGAGAAATATATGGAGTAAATAAGTGATTTTCAATCACTAAGGAAGTGATAATTGTGCTTAAACGTTATATCTGACGAAAGAGTAAAGCATTGGTAGAAACATATCATATTGTTGTGTAGTAATACTTACTACAAAAGGGGAATAACAAAGATGTCCGTATTGAATATTTACCTAGCTTACCTTTAGGGGGAGTAAAATATTTTGTTATTCAAATGTCAACAATGTCATTTATTGACTGAATACATGTAGGTTATTGTGTTGTTGAAACTTGGAATCAAGCGTATGTAAAACGAATTCTTTTGTAATTTGTTAATCATATAACAAGAGTTTTGTCACTAAAATTGACAAAGGGGGAGATTGTTAGAGAATAGCTTGGTTGAACTCACCAGGCTTGGTATGTCAAGTTTGGTTGTCATATTCTAGTATCAAAACTCATCTAGAGTCGCTTGATTGAATACTAGAGTCAACTTCGTTTAAGTTAGATTAGAAAGTCTAGGAATGTTGAGACATACAAGTATTACTCCGAAGACCTGAAGAATGTTAAGAAGTAGCGAACTACAACGACGACATCATCCATCCACTTGAGTTTAGTAATACCGACTTGAACTTGTTTCATTCCTAACGTATATTTCAAGTCGTGCTATATTGAAAACATAACTACGAAGCTGTATATACTGTACATATTGTATATAATCTAGTGATGTGACATGATCATAATAGTATGATCATAGTATAAGGGAATTAGACTACGAAGTATAACGCTTATCTTTTGAACTTCGTAGATATGAAATCGACATAATCTTGTATATATTGTTATGGTTATGTGAAAGGGGTTATGGTAAAGATTTCATCATAGGAAACAATGTTATACTTTTGTTTAAAGGAAGTACATTCTTGAACTTGTTTAATGAATCGAAGGGGAAATCGTTAGGCTTATTGGTCCGGCTATTCATTGCAAATTTTTGGATGACCAATATGTGTGAGATGGTAGAACCGATATTAACTTATGTTTTGCATCTTGGTATAACTAATCACAATATCTGACTTATGATTTGGTATGACTGGTTTTTATTAATTGGTGTAACCGATCCTAAGTAATCACCATGTGATGGTATGATCGATCCTTGTAATTGGTGTGACCGATCCTAGTAATTGGTGTAACCGATCCTAGTAATTGGTGTGACCGATCATGAGTATGTGTAATCGATCCTTGTAATTGGTGTAACCGGTCCTGGTAACTGGTATGACCGATCACAACTAATACCATGTGTATATGGAACCGATCCTTGTAACTGGTGTAACCGATCCTAGTGACTGGTGTGACCGATCACAAGTATTTCCATAATTAGGTTTAACCAATCCTAATGATTGGTAGGACCGATTAAACCCATTTATGTGATTTCGTATTTGATCAATCACATAATAGTCTTGGAATACAGGTGAACCAATTCTAAACTTGTTTGGAAGTATGGTATAACCGATTCAAAGAATGTAAATCCATGTAAATATGAAATAAGAATTTGCAGTGAAAAGATGTCAACATACTTTGAACACGAGCAATAACTCTTATCATTTATTGTTCAAAGAAATTCCTTAGTACTCAAGGTGATCCCATGCAGAAATAAATTGAGAATTTTTTAATTAAGGTTTTTGGTCTTATATGCTTTAATTACCAGCAATTAAATGCATATATCTAGAGAATAAAAATTAGTAATGTGCATTTACTAATTGGATATTTTCTATTAAGATATTTCGGAAAATATTGGACAAGCATTTATTGGAATTGTGAAAACCGAATTTTGTCATTCATTGATATAAGATTCACTCAAACTAGATCGAAGCATCGATGGGATCTTTAAAACTGTTTATAGATCTAAAGACATCTCGTGATAATCCATTTTTAACAGACTCCATTTTGTGCGAGATTGATCACAAGAGATTCAAGTGGTGTTGTGCAGGTTATTGAAGATTAAAGAAGATTTTAAGACGAAGAAGATTTCTTATTCGTATCTTGTGAATTGTGTGCACAAACATTGATCGGATGGGATCCAACTAGAATCAGATTTATTCGATTAATTAGTTGCGTGATATCGGCATTTTAAATATATCTCCTTGAGATCTGTTTTGATTGAGTGCAAATCTTACTTGACTATTTCAGTACTTAAAGTTAGATTAATCTAACCAGACAAAGGAGTTTATTAGATTAAACGGAAGAGCCTTTGTCAACGACTCATCTATATATTTAGAAAAGATTGATTAGAGTGGTTACCAAACAGATTCTTCCGTTGCTGTTTGGAATACTATCCAAAGGACTTGATATTCACGTACATGACTCTAGAAGTCGAAGGCGCAGGGATACTGAGGGAACTAAGTAGCTAGGGGTAGTCTGCTTGGTCTCAACTATACGAAGTTGGTTTAGATTTTGTATAGCGGCTTAATTATGAGAGTATTCAAAACTGGACTAGGTCCCAGGGTTTTCTGCATTTGCGGTTTCCTCATTAACAAAATCTTGCTCTGTCTTTTACTTCGAATTCCGCATTATAACTGTTTATTATAATAAAGTAAAATACACATATACGTTAACTCCATTATACTTGATATTGATCCTATAGAGTTTGGTTATTGCCGAACCTATTATCAAGCATCACATTTTGTTTGTTGTATCGTCTCGATCTTGTATCCATAGTCAATCACACAAGTTATCTTGTTGAAGTATTGCCTCATCTTATATCCAGAGACGATCACACAAAGTGTGAATACCGAAGTTGTTGTATTGTCTCGACTTTGTCCATAGACGACCACACTTGGTAAGAAGAATTATAGGTTGAAATTAAAGATTGTGCTGTATTTGGGTACCCTCGTCATCCAGGGGATGACTGTTATAGCTTCCGATACGTTGAGAACACTTCTTTAGAATTCAAGTAAGAGGTGATTTACAAAAAATTCCAGCGGTATTAGTGAAGCAGATAAGGGGAGAGATTATAGTGCTAACTGAAAAAGCGGGGGTATAACAACCACACCCAATAGTTCGTTCGACAATCTGTATGGACTAAACTCCAATATATTTCCGAGAGCACCAACTTAAAAGTGAGCCGAATCAAGGGATATATCAAAGAGATTTATCTCTATTTCTCAATGCAATCAGCAAATCAAACAGATAGAAATCTGTGAGCCTGATTGATATGAGAAATAACTTGGACGGTACCAAATACCAATGCCCAAGTGTCAATCAAGTTATATCCAACAAACAATGTCGGATTTATCAACTGATCGAACTACGCACAACCTCTGATATTTCAATTGTATAAACGAAAATAATGCGGAAAAAACAAAACATAGACACCAGAAATTTTGTTAACGAGGAAACTGCAAATGCAGAAAAACCCCGGGACCTAGTCTGGCTTTGAACACCACACTGTATTAAGCCGCTACAGAAACTAGCCTACTACAAGTTAAATTCAGACTGGAATGTAGTTGAGACCTAACCAAGTCTCACACCGATTAAGGTACAGTCGCGTTCCTTACTCCTCTAGAACCACGCCGGATTATGCGCACTTGATTCCCTTAGATGATCTCACCCAAAACTAAGAGTTGCTACGACCCAAAGTCCAAGACTTATAAACAATCTGTCTCCCACATATATGTCTATTCTTTATTCAGTTTTTGTTCCGTCTTTTGGTAAATCGAGGTGAACATGAACCAATTCATAATTCGGTCTTATACTCTCGAAGAGCATCCTAGAAATATTAATCACCTCACAATAACCCAACTGATTAACATAAAAATTGATTGTAGAGTCTGAGATGAAGAACCGTGATTACTTTTTATATCTTACCTATCGGAGATAAATTTCGAGCAAATCTTAGAGAAGATAGTAGTCTACGCAATAGAACAAGTAAGATCAGAGCACACAACTACAGATAAAATAGTTGGATCTGGCTTCACGAATCCCAAATGAAGTCTTCAAGTCATTAACCTAATGTGGTTTTGGAAAAACCTAGGTTAAAGGAGAATCGACTCTAGTTTGCAACTAGGACACAGGAAAGTGCCGGGATTAGGTTTTCCAATTGCTAGAGTTCTCCCTTATATAGCCTTTATTTTAGAGCATTGCTCGGTCGAACTTGGAAGCGTTGCTATCTCAAGCTTGTTTGTCAAATTTAGTTGTCAAAACTATGTGTCTTGATTTCTAGTCTACTTATAGCTAAGTCTCGGACTAGGATAGTTAAGTGTAGCTGAGCTCCAGACTCCATGACGATCATCTTACGAAGACGAAAAACTACTCAAGGAACCAGTGGAACTTCATCCGACTAAAAGGTATGTGGAGACTTGAATTTATCTATCACTCAAAAGTCTATCTACTCTATCTCCTACTCTTGAGACAAAGTTGTATAAGTATGATAGTTTTCATAAATACACATTTGCTATTTCGAGCCGAGTTTACTTGCCTATCTTTCTCTCGAAATATGCGTTGGTATGCTTTCGCTTTAACCATTTTTCATCTTTACCCGTGACGAAAATCATACTGACGTTTCAATCTTGAAAATGGTTTTGATGACGATAGTTGTGAATAACGACTATTATAACATTATAGAAGAATGTTCCAAAGATTCAAATGTAGAGTTGAGATTACCATCTATGGGTATAAGCATATATAGTGTGTTCGCACATTAGTGTATAAATCCATGTACTGGAAACCAAGTGTGTGCATATATTGCGTACGGTATTGGTGAAGGAGACCGGTTGGGTACGCGTACTGGGGGAACTTTTCCTCCCGGAAAATTCTGCTGAGTTTGGAAACCAAAAACCAACTCAAATCTGGTAGCTAAGATACGCATACCCGTACGCGTACCCAAGCTGGTTATTTCTCAAATCGGCAGTTCATGAACTTAAAAACAATAAACTATAAGGAATGCAATCTTTGAAAACCATGGCTATATTGTTCATGAGTTTATTCAAATGAATCAAACCGATTTGGTTTCAATTGTGTCTACGAATAAAGACCTAAGCAATTGAAAAACACTTCAACTAGTTCTTATGAGTCATTTGAACTAGTTATGAGAATGATGAATACGATTAATATGGAAGTACTCATATGGCTAACCATTGGTTAACTATTTGTGAACCAACTAAGTGTACACGTTTAGGTACGGTTACTCAAACTTAAATGAAATACATTTCATTTGTGTGTGACAAGCTATGTTTTGATTTAACGGTTGAAAGATATTAGCTTGGTTGAATCAGGTTTTTCATCTAACGGTGAATATTGAATGCTTTGTTACTAAGCTAACATAGATTGCAAACCCTGATTTCAAAACTATATAAGAGAGAACTCTAGCAACTGGAAAAACTAATCCCCACACCTCCTGTGTGATACTAGTTGGTTTTGCTAGAGTCGATTCTCCTTTAATCTTAGATTTCTTCTCGAGGCCTTGTAGGTTAACGACTTCATTGGGATTGTGAAGCCAGACGAAACTACTTCTCTTGTAGTTGAGCGATCTGATCTTGGCATTTTCTATCGTACAAGTTCAATTGAATAATTGACTTGAGATTATATCTCCGATAGGGCAAGATAAAAAGAAATCACAAACATCTTCGTCTCATCGTTTGTGATTCCACAATATCTTGTTTTGCTACCATACGATTAAGAATATTGTGAGGTGATTGATAATTCTAGGCTGTTCTTCGGAAATATAAGTCCGGGTTATCAATTAGTTCATGTTCACCTTGATTTCTATCAGAAGACGGAAAAAAATCTTAGGTTTATCCATGGGAGACAGATTTATCTATTATCGTAGACTTTTCTGTGTGATACAAATTTGTTTATTCAAGTCTTCGACCTTGGGTCGTAGCAACTCTTAGTTGTGGGTGAGATCAACTAAGGGAATCAAGTGCGTAGTATCCTGCGGGGATCAGAGACTTAAGGAGCGCAACTGTACATTGAATCAGTGTGAGATTGATTAGGGTTCAACTACAGTCCAGACCGAAGTTAGTTTGTAGTAGGCTAGTGTCTGTAGCGGCTTAATACAATGTGGTGTTCAATCTGGACTAGGTCCTGGGGTTTTTCTGCATTTACGGTTTCCTCGTTAACAAAACTTCTGGTGTCTGTGTTATTTCTATTTCGTATTATATTTTGTTATATAATTGAAATATCACAGGTTGTGCGTTGCATCGATCAATTGTGAAATCCAACTTTTGGTTGTTGATTGGAAATTGATTGATCCTTGGATATTGGTCTTTGGTACCATCCAAGTTTATATCTCTTGTATTTGATAAAGACTCACAGATTTCTATTTGCTTGAGAATAGATCAAATCAAGAGACAGAGATATTAACTCCTTGATATACTTTTTATTAAGATTGAGTCTGACTGTCTAGTTGATTCTCTTAAAATTATATTAAAGTTAGTCCATACAGATTGCTAATTGAAATATTCGGTGAGGGTGTTAGACCCCCGCATTTTCAATTGGTATCAGACCAAGCAAACACGTTTAAGACCTCAAAATTCTGTGTTTGTAGCGATCTGACTCTATGGACAGAGGTGCTATCTCTATTATCGTACCATCAGTCTTTGATGGCTCAAACTACTTATGGTGGAAAATTTCTATGCGAGCTTTTCTTCAATCGCGTGATTTTCAATCATGGGTATATGTTGTTAATGGCTATGATGCTCCCGCTATGGCAATAGGTAATGATGCGTGTCGTAACCACAAAAAATTAATTAAGATATTTCCCACTAATTAACTGGTAATATAGCGGTAGTAAGAGATCGTTCCCACATAGAGCTGTGTAATTGATAGGTTATTTATATTAGCAAAATCAAAACAAAGGGGGATTGTTTAAAAGTGAAATAAAAAGAAACAAATAATAAAAAGATGATCAAGGAATCCTTCGCCGTTACCAAGCGATAACTGGATTAGTATACTTATCTATCTTCGTTAGAACCATTCATCACCAACCGTAGGAAAGCAGCTGGCGCAGTGTTATCCCCAAAATACTAATATATCTTCATTAGAACAGTTCATCACCAACCGTAGGAAAGAAGCTGGCGCAGTTCTATCCAACTGAACCACCAAGTAGTAGCGCATTCGAGGTGTAACCCAAATTCCCTTATGTAACTTGATACTGAAGCGCTCGCATATCAAATTCTATCCAACTGAACCACCAAGTAGTAGCGCATTCGAGGTGTAACCCAACCGAAAGCTTTAAGTTATGTGAACTTAGGTTGATCCTAACAGTTAGACTCTTAGCGCAAGGTCCACTTACTAGTGTTGTCTTGACACACGATTGCTCCACAGAATCCCTCTGCGAGGTCTCACGTTCTCTACTTGTGTAAGAATTATTCAACAATTACACGGATATCCTAACCCTTTACTAGCAATATAATGATCAATAGATTAATCCAATTGTACACATGAACAATCTAGAAATCAATCATAAACCCTAATTATAGTGAAAAAAACGATAAGATGATAAAACTCTGAATAGATTTATATAATAACGTAGCTTCACGCTAGAACATTGAATTCATCCTCAATCAACAAAGGTTTAGCTTCTCATGATTACACAATTACCCGGTTTCCCCCTAAAGGGGTAAACCCTAGAATATTAATGAAGAACAAAAGTGTATTATGAGATGTGATGTATATGATATATGATTTAGGTTAAGAAGTGTCTCTTAAATAGTCTCCAAGTTGTAGAAGTTCCCGTGCTTAATTCCGTGCCAAAACAGTTTCCAAATACTCACTAAATTCCAAAATTGGTTGCTGCCAAAGCATGTCGTGCAAAGAATTCCAATATGGGCCTGCGTCCAAAGCTTGAAAATTCCAGCCCTAAAAAGTTGGCTTGTCAGTTCTGTGGAACTGACAACCTCTATCTTTCTTCTTCCACCACGGCCAGGTAATCCGGCCGTAACTTCTCCTGGATGTTTTCCTACTTTTCTAAACAGTTTTACGGTTCCTGAAGCTTTCTTTTCAGCAGCTCCTCATTTTCCACGGCAAACTCCATCTTCTCGTCTCAGACTCGACCCAACAGACCTTAACTCCATCATTATTCCCGTCACCTTCACTTCCAAGCTCCAACTCCGCCATTCAAACTCTTTCACTTCACAGATGATCATTATCACACTGCCATGAATGGCAGGAAGGGACCTCTGTTTTGTATCGAGCTCACCTCTGTCTTCTCACAGTTTCATTTTCCATTCTTGTCATCACCAGTGACCACCATTAACCGCCAGCAAATCCATCAACAACTTCCTCATCTTTCCTATTCAGCACGATCAACATCATTACTGCCAATATTGGCAGCAGCTCAAAACCATGTCCATAAGTCACCATCATCACGTTCAATTCCTCCAATGATCGATGATCACTGTCGTATGCGTCAAAAGTAATTTCACTTTCCTAAAGTATATGATAAGAAAGAGTTCGTTTCCACAGAGAGGCAATTGTAGTTATTACGTATTCAATTTCCTAAAAGTAACCAATTGGGGGGATTTCTGATTTTTATGTAAGCAAAAAAAAAAGTAAATCAAAAACAAAGTAAATTGGAGAAAGTAATCAATAGAGAAAGATATTGGTCAAGGAATTCATCTTCTATCTTAAACAAGTGCTTGCATTCATGATTAGAATTATAATTTAATCTCTTTTATTATCAAAAGCCTAGAGAATCAAGAGAGCAAGATAATCTAGTAATTTCCCAAGTTCATCATAACACACATTAGAGCTTTGTATGTGAATTCTACCTAAAGAATAACCTAACGCCTTGCGCTAATTAAGCTCAATTCCCATGAGCATTAAGTTTTGGAAATAGGCTAATCAATGCAATTGTCATACATTGCGCATGACAATTCGGACAATGGTCAAACTCTAAATATGATGACGAGAGTGTATCACTACAAACCCTAATCATATCATGCTACTTGTATTTAGGGTTATCGCTCGATGAAAAACCCTAAAATAGCTATGGACAAAGATGCAAGTTCAATTAATTGGCCACTTAACTAACCAAACATCTAAGTCCTATCACAATACATCAATCATGTGATTATTAAAAACAAAAGAGATTTGAACAATAATCAAGAGAGAAAACTAATGCATTAATCAAGTACAAGTTGTACATATAGGACTACATCCTTAGCCAATAATATAAGATTTAGCTACTCATAGCTATGAAGTTCATCATAATCAATAATCAAATAAAGAAGATGAAAGCAAAGCAAACCCTAGTAGCGTAAACAAAAGCGGCTCTCCCCTTAGCTCCAAGAATAATACGTCACCAAAGTTGTCGAAAATTTTCCTCTTTTGTAGTTTTTTTTTAGGTCAAGCCTTCAAAATCCCAAACCAATATATCCACCAAGCCCATATGTGAAATACCCAAGTAGAAAATCTGCTCAAAAAGTGTTGCCGGAAGTCCCAAAATTTGGCCGGAAACCTACCGGAAATTGGTTGGGAAAGTCGCCGGTAAGTAGCTCAGGTGACTGGCAAAGCCACCCGGTCACTGGTCATTGTCAATCAACTCGGTCAAGGCTCAGTCGAGTCAGGATGAGTCATCGAGTTAACTCAGTTGATTTGGTCCTTACTGCCAAGGCCTAAGCCATTTTGCACTGGCCAGCTTTTGTGTTGCACAATCATTGTGCATGACTGCTCTTCTGCTGCTTCATCTTATGCCAATTTCAGACCTAGCCATTGATTCAATTTCTCCTCAGTTACGACGCAACAAAGTCTTGTTCAACTGCAACATAACCTCTTCAGTAGCCACCAAATCCTTATCCTTGTCACCAACTCAGCTGCATCTTCAAACACAGCTCCAACTCCATAACCTGTGACCTAGGCTCATCTAAACATTCATCTGAGCTTCATCCTTCGCAGCAACCACCCTTTCATACTTCAATCTCTACCTTCTTATCTTCACCAGCAAGCTTGCAACTGACTCTGCAACACAATCTTCACTTGGACTCCCACGTAAAGCTGCATCACAACCTTAGCTGGCTCCAAACATCGCTCGCCTGTGAATGACGCTTCTGCTCTTCTCGAATTCTTCCACCAACAATAGTCGTCTTTTACTTCTCATATCCACTTCTCCTCTTCAATGTCTATTCATCACTAAAGATGTCATGCTTTTCAGACAGAAATTGCATCACTAAAGCCGACATACTTTTCAGACAGAGATGAAGAAATAAAAGCAAATAATGAGAAATAATCCGCCTCCAACAGCATTTGCACCTTTTTGCCTTTTAAGCAACGTCTCCCCTTCTTTTGTTCCAAATAACTCCAAAGTACCTAAATACTCAAAAACAAACATAAGATACATAATTTATAAGAAAACTTAGCAAAGAAAGCATAAACAATAGATAAATATTAAGGTGTTTTAGACACCTATGAACCGATCCAACAATGGCACTAGCCATCATCCGAGATACTCATTGTCTTTGCCAATCACCATCACTGTATGCCAGTTTCAAACTCCATGATCTCCATCGCTGACCTTGTTCCCTGCCTTCTCATCAATAACATCAATGACGTGAACGATAGCAGTAAACATTTTCTCGATCAACAACTTCCATATGCGTACCAAAGCCATTAACAACCATTCTCGTCGTCTGCCATGAATCACCAGCTAACTCCTCATTCGAGTTCATCTCGAACTCAACTGATATCTCTCCTCATTCTTCATAACCCATAGTAGCATCACAGACATGGCTACCACCAATGACGAACATCAACATGATCGCAGCTCATCAAGAACAGGAAACTTCCATAGCTCCCTGTCCATATTGCTGCCATTCAACTATCAGCGTCATAACTCCATCCCGATCACCACAGCCTCAGAGACTCTCCTTCCTTCCAATAACTTCCAGCATCATCAATAATTCATCGTTGCTGCCTTTCATTATCATCATAACCGGCAGTCATTATATCTCCCATTATCGTCATTGGTATTGGCAGAGAACTTCATCCCTGCTTTGCTACATGAACCACAAACCCATTTTCATCAACTCGAGCTCATCTCCCCTCACGAATTGATAAATAACAGCACCATGCTCGTCCCTGTCCATCTCGAGAACAGTAATATAAGGAAGAAGACATCGGGCTGCCCTGAGCAAAACTGTAGGCGCCTTTATAAATATCTGAATTTCAACTACTCCTTAGTAACTCCAGCGACTGCCTTTAGCACTTTCGGTTTAATTGACAGTTCGAAGAACCGATAAGCTTAACTTCTCGTTTCGCCTATAACTTCTTCGTAGGATATCAGAATGCGCTCATTCTTTCGCCCTTAGCTTCATCTTTTCGTCCTCTTCGAGATGATAGAAAGATATATTAGATATGAAAAATATCTACTTGGTCTTTGGCCCTTCTCCACTTGTAGCTAACTTCTTTTATTGCACAATTACGTGTAAATTCACTTCTTTCGGATGATTCACCTAGCAAAACATAAATAAGAGAAAACAAGAGTAATATACAATAATTCGCAAGAATATATAGCAATTACTAGCATGGATTTGACACTAAATATATGCAAAATATGCACTTGACAAATTCTCCCACACTTGGCTTTTGCTAGTCCCACTAGTACACAGAGACCCTTTTGCCACGCCAAATTGGCGTGTCCATAGGGGTTTTGTCACGCCACTTCGGTTTGGACTAGGCGTGACTTATGCTTGCGTAGTTTTAGGTAAAATGGCGTGGTTTTAGGTATCTTATAGCCACGCCTTCCATGCGTGTCTATTTCTGCATGAAATAGACACGCCAGATCCATATAGGCGTTGCTATATAGGGTCCCAAAAACTTAAGTACTGGTACTCTATAGACACACGATTTATTGTTTTGGCGTGGCTATTTGGTTCACTATAGACACACAAATTTCTTTTGGCGTGGCTATTTGATTCACTATAGACACACAAATTGCTTTTTGGCGTGGCTATTTGGTTCACTTTAGACACACAAATTGCTTGTTGGCGTGGCTATTTGGTTCACTTTAGACACACAAATTGCTTTTGGCGTGGATATTTGATTCACTATAGACACGCAAATTGCATTTTGGTGTGCCTATTTGGTTCACTTTAGACACGCAAATTGCTTTTTGGCGTAGCCATTGGTTATCCGATAGACGCGCCATATAGGTTTAACGTGGTTATATGTTATGAACCGTTGAATACCATTTACTTTCATCCACGTGGCTGCATTAGGAACCGTTGAATACCATCCACATGTAGCGTTGTGAACCGTTCATTGGATATCTTGTAGACACTCCCCATAGAGTGTGGTTATATGTGATATTTAGCCACGCCAATTTCCAATTACCTTGGTCCACCTAGCCGCATTACGAATCGTTGGATCTCATTTAAGATGATGCAATATTGACCGTTAAATTAACAATTAACTTCATCCACGTGGCTGTATTAGGTACCATTGGATCTCGTTTAAGATGATGCAATATTGACCGTTCAGATGTAACGTTGACCGTCCACATGTAACGTTGGGAGCCGTTCATCGTAGAACCTATAGACATGCCATATAGCGTGGCTTTATATGATATTTAGCCACGCCAATTTATATCTGCTTAATGTGTCTTTATGTTATGTTTAGCCACGCCAATCAATCTCGAAGCGTGTATATTACGCGTGTGACGCCTCTAAGCCGTTCAGATATGGCACATCTAAACCATCCACCTGGCACTATCCAAATTCTCTTATATACTTTTATGGTTAAATCTGAAATTCATATATGCAAAAAATTCATATTATTATTGATAACACAGTAAAAAATGTTGAGCTTTGGCCAAACAGTTTGCAAAAAAATAATATTAAAGAGCATTTATCCAAAAATCATCAGTTTTTCTTCAACTTTTTTGATGGTGGTGTCTCTGCATGCAATGGATCAGGTTGTGACATTCTCGACGCGCCAAACCTTGTCTTCATCTCTTTTCCATCTAAAAGTTGGCATGCCTTCTGCACAATTGGTGCATATAACCTTCTTTGCACCTTTTTAGTCTTCTGAGAAAGCTTTTCAAAGGATGCATGCATGACTCCCCGAATGTGGATTGACTGCTAGGTGCTCCTCATTCAGTTTATCACTGTCCAATTTCTTCTCAAAATCTAAAACTGGTTCTAGTTTCTTATGAGGTTTTCCATGTTGTGGAGTTTCCTGCAGCAAGAGATTAAATGTATTATATATATATATATATATATTCTAAATCCAAGGCGAATTCGTCTGTCATATGAATTATTCGTCTGTCATATGAATTCTCAACAAGAGACAGACAAAAGTCATTTTTCCAACAATGTGATAAAGCCAACTTCACTGAAGGCCGCGCCATTTTTCACAACTGACGCCCATAATAAAATCCGTAACCAAATATCAATTTTCTAATTTACACTGGCATTCATGTTCCATTAGGTGTTAATATATTTCTATCTCGTACTTATTCTTTAATCAAACTGAATACACGATGATTTACGTAAAACAATTTATATACTTGATTAACAAAGCAAAAGAGCTAAGAAACTAACTTTGTCATCAGAGATGGAACAATTATCTTTCGGTCATGCCACAGAACCATCTTTAGCTTCCCCTAATAACTTAAACTCACCACTTGGTTCCGTTAACACGAATGATGGATCTATGACCTCCAGAATATTGGCAGCATAACAGTGTTCAGGAAGCTCTTGTCGATGTATTTTCTGGTTAGGCACCTTAGGAAAAATACTGCCTCTAGCAACGACGTTTCCCTTAGATCCATTCCAAAAGTCGTATTTTGCTTTCTGCGGAGATACTGCATATGAACATCATATAAAAATAAGATGCTAGGATTAGCAATATAGATTTACGAAGAAAAAAATAATAATAAAAAAAATACTCCATTAGATGTCTTAGCCATAGGTTCTGCCATAGATGTGCACGACTTCTCTAGAGATATTGAAGGATTCGGTTGGGAATTACTGGTAGAGTTCTGCATAAGATTAGGAGATTGCTTCTTAGACCATGAATGCGAATACACTGATGAATTGAATAGGTAACAAATATACAAGGTTCTCCAAAATATACCCTAGCATCCGTGATTCATATAGTTGATATCATATTTCAGACATATGGTTTAAGATCATGTAACTGGTTTAAGACAACAGACTTACTAATTTTAGTTTTAATCCCGAGTATCCTCCTCGTCATGTCCGATGTGGGAACTTGGATTGTGATATTGCCTCTGTTCCCTTCTCCGAATTTTTCTTGCATAGGAAATAAAAATAATTTCATTAGTATGCTGGGATAGACAATAAGAACGAAACACAAATTAGAAAAAGCAATGTGTATTCCATACCTTAAATATAGGCGATTCTAGTACATACTTAAGGTATTCGTCCCAGTCTTCTTGGTCCATTACCGTTTCGTACTTTCTGGGGAAACTTTTTAGTTTGTCCGGTCTTTCCAAGAAGGGTTTTACATGATTATTGTATAATTTTCTTCTGAAGTCCCGCAGCTGAACAGCTAGATGCTTCATGACCGCTTGCTTATATTCATGGGTCACCTCATAATGAAACTGCAATAACAACTAATTTATGTTCATCACAGACTCACAGTTCGACAACAAAAACGACTAATTGATAACCGCATATGCATACCAGAATTTCCTCCCACATATTTTGTTTTGTTGTTGCAGCGACTTCCTTCCAACATAAATGTTTTATGCCAACCATATCACGGGCCAAATAGCCTAGGTAACTACTAAATTCAATTATATGGCCACCATCAGAATCCACCTCATCATCCCATTGGTCCTCCTATGGGGGCACGTTGTAATCATCTTCTGCCATGACAAAACCTGTGTAGGTACGTGCATCTCAGTTAGGAATTTGAGCTTATTTTGGAAAATATTAGCTAAACCTAATAGGATAGGCTACATGTGTTACACCTATTTTCTATTATATGAAAAGAAAACAAACATGAACTCATTGATGCATGTAACTTGAGGCTAAAACATCACTGCAACACACAAAATATCCTCATGAATATTGTGTTATCTACAAAGCGAAAGGTACCGGTTAAACGGTCTTATATAATTTTTTGTTACAAAACCCAAGAGTACTAAATCACCACATAATGATTATCCATTTTTAGCTTGAAGATGATAGTCAAATTAGCCAACTAGCAACATGGTATCATTAAAAGTGGCAACTTTAAATGCAGACGTTACAGGCTCGCCAAGTAACAAAGACTCAAATGATTAAATCTTGAGAAGCCTTATATATATATATATATATGATTGACACAACATCGTCCATCAAAGTAAAGTTATATCTAAATCAAACCCAAACAATAACAAAAACCCGATAAAACAATTAGCATCGTTAAGTTTTGTAAAACCTAACTAACTAGTAAAGCCTAACTAAGTAATATGAAAGAAAGATCCTTTCCTAAATCTTATAATAGTTCATGCATGTAACTTAAGCCTAAAACAGTATTGTTGTAACAAAAGAAAATCACCTCTCATCGTCATTAACTTGTTCTTTGATACAGCCGAATAAAAACCCTAGTCATGCTTTAACTAGTAAACCTATAAGATCTAACATATGATTCCATGAGATCGAACAAAAAATCTAACATCAGTTTAATATTCATTCGATAATGGGTTGTGTAAATAATACCAACAACAAAGATCGAGTCTGAAAAGGTAGGTTCCTTGTAAAGATTAGAGATAATAAAAATGGAATAAAAACCCTAATCATGCTTTAACTAGTAAACATATAAGAAGTAATAGAATAAAAACCCTAATCATGCTTTAACTAGTAAACCTATAAGATCTAACATCTGATTCCATGAGATCGAATAAAAAATCTAACATCAATTTAATATTCGGTTGTAGAAATAATACCAACAACAAAGATCGAGTCTGAAGAGGTAGGTTCCTTGTAAAGATTAGAGATAGTAGCAGAATTATGATTTCAAAGAGAGAATGAATCGAGTAATAAAAACTGAAAAAGTAGATCGAACTCATCTTTCTTTTTCTTATTGGAGTTTAACCAAACCATCAGGCGGGAATTGATTTTCCTTTTGAAATCACCCCGCCCAGTAAAATTCATTTTCATCGCACGCCAAACAAAAGATTTTTGGTGTTTTTCTTTTTTTATTTCCAAATTTTTGATGTGTGACCAATATGGTTAGTTTCTTTTATTTTATGAGAGAATATATCGTAGACAGTTATGATAAAATTATTTCCCAAAATTTTCGAAATTTAGTTTCCTATCTCTAACCAACTCGAGAAAAGGCCATAGAAAAAAATTACTTTCCTATTTCGAATAATATTTTCCTTAAAATTTTTAACCTGGGTTGTATCCTGTATTATTCTTGGTTTAGGGAGGAAACCTATGAATTATTAGTGGCACCTATGTAGGAAACATATTCTTCTAATCATACAATATTTTTTTTAATGGGAAAGAATAAATATATTGATAAGCAAGCTTACATATTGTTTTTATCCCGTTGAATCAGAAGATTGATCCATACAGACAGATTATTAAACCAACAAAAGCAAATTGTTTGAGTTCTTGCATACTTTGCTATAGAGTCTGCAATATGATTTACATCCCTATGGGCATAAGTCTAAACCCAAGAATCAAAATAACTTAATATAACTAATGCATCATGGATTAAATTATATGTTGTCCATTTAACTGATGTAGCCTTCCTATTCACAACTGCTATAACATTCTGACAATCTCCTTCCAAGTGAATTGTTCGCCATCCCTTACTGTGAGCCCATTGTACTGCTTCTAGGAGAGAATGCGCTTCAGCTTTCTCTGGATCAATGGCTAGAGATGCACCTCCTCGCAGTCCATGGTTGTTTCCTGCAGAATCTCTACAAATCAGTCCCCATCCTGATAATACAGTTTTATCAATATAGGAAGCATCAAAATTCAATTTATATATATCATCTATAGGAGCCTTCTAGTTCTTATCAATTATTCTCAAAGCACTGTTGCTACTAGTTTGCATACTTTTAGCCCTTTTCCAGTCCTCAATCTGCCTGACAATATTTTTTATAACAATGTTATTGTTAAATGGATTGTTTTCAAAAATTGTATCACATCTAGCCTTCCAGGATAGCCATAAAATGAAACTGGAACTCTCATACAGACTAAAATCCTTGGGCATACCATTGTTTGCCTTTAGAAAGAAACCACTTATCCAATTTTATAAGTCTAGACCCTGGAGGATAGTAGATAATATAGAGTCTACTGAATCCCATATATGTCTGACATGATGACAATCAAAGAACAGATGTTGAATAGTTTCAGGGTTACCACTACAAATAACACATCTACTATCTTTATGTTTAGTGAACCTAGCAAGTATATGTTTAGTAGTAATGCAACCATGTAGGAATTTCCATTTAAAATACTGAATTCTGGGAGGTAGCTTATATCTCCAAAAGGATTTCCAGCAGATGTCTAAGTTTTTCTTAGTTGGCTTAGTAGCTAAGTTTTCATTCAAGATGGAATTGTAAGCAGATTTTATATTAAACATGCCATTGCTGGAAGGCTCCCGTCTCACCTTATCTATACATGCAATAGGAATTCTTATGCCTGTAATTCTTTTAACAGTATCTTCATCAAACAAATCATTCAAAATATCAGAATTCCAAGACTTAGAGTCTTGGTCAATGAGTTGATTCACAGTTTTTATATTAAAAGAGCTAAAATGACTATCTGGAGGTCTGTACATATTTGTAATCCAAGTATCTTTCCAAATTTACACAGAAGTACCATCACCTATCTCCCATATGTAGTGTCTTTTAATTATATTCAAACCTGTGCATATGCCTTGCCAAATCCAAGACCCCTGTTTGTTCACAATATCAGTTAAAGGATTAAGAGCATGAAAATATTTTTCCTTCATAATAACAACCCATGGTTCATCTGGATTGGTAATCAATCATACAGTAAGCTACTAAAGATAAATAAACTAAACACATCCATTTTCATGTTCATCATTTCCAGAAAACATAAAAATTCAGCGTGAATCATGCATCACATAAATGTCAACCTATCTATCAGCGTAAAAAGCATGCATCTAGTGCAGTACTTAAAAAAATACGTAAACTAAAAGTTCACACATCAAAAACCCTGTTTAAAAAAGCAAAGAACTTGTTAGATGAGCATTTATCCAAAAATCATCAGTTTTTCTTCAACTTTTTTGATGGTGGTGTCTCTGCATGCAATGGATCAGGTTGTGACATTCTCGACGTGCCAAACCTTGTCTTCCTCTGGTGCGCAGCTGAAAGTTGCAATGCCTTCTGCACAGTTGGTACATATAACCTTCTCTGCGCCTTTTTAGTCTTCTGAGAAATCTTTTCAGAGGCCGCATGACTCCCCGAATGTGGATTGACTGCTAGGTGCTCCTCATTCAGTTTTTCACTGTCCAATTTCTTCTCAGAATCTAAAACTGGTTCTGGTTGCTCATGAGGTTTTCCATGCTGTGGAGTTTCCTGCAGAAAGAGATTAAATGTATTATATATATATAATAAATCCAAAGCGAATTCGTCTGTCATGTGAATTCTCAACAAAAGACAGACAAAAGTCATTTTTCCAACAATGTAATAAAGCCAACTTCACTGAAGGCCGCGACATTTTTCACAGCTGACGCCCATGATAAAATCCGTAACCAAATATCAATTTTCAAATTTACACTGGCATTCATGTTCCATTTAGGTGTTAATATATTTCTATCTCGTACTTATTCTTTAATCAAACTGAATACACGATTTATGTAAAACTATTTATATACTTTATTAACAAAGCAAAAGAGCTAAGAAATTAACCTTGTCATCAGAGATGGAACAGTTATCTTTCGTCCATGCCAAAAAACCATCTTTAGCTTCCCCTAATAACTTAAACTCACCACTTGGTTCGGTTAACACGAACGATGGAACTATAACCTCCTGAATATTGACAGCATAACAGTTACTAGGAAGATCTTGTCCATGTATTTTCTGGTTAGGAACCATAGGTAAAATACTTCCTCTAGCAACGACGTTTCTCCTAGATCCATTCCAAAAGTCGTATTTTGCTTTCTGCGGAGATACAACATATGAACATCATATAATAAAAAGATGCTAGAATTAGCAATATAGATTTACGAAGAAAAAAAAATCAAAAGAAAAACATACTCCATTAGATGTCTTATCCAGATGTTCTGTCGTAGATGTGCACGAATTCTCTAGAGATATTGAAGGATTTGGTTGGGAATTACTGGTAGAGTTCTGCATAAGATTAGGAGACTGCTTCTTAGATCCATCAGAAGGGTTGCTACGTGAAGGAGACTTCCGCAGAGAAGTAGTTGGTTATGAATTACTGGTAGGGTTCTGCATAAGATTAAAAGAGTTATTAGTTACTTTTGAAAGTTACACATGTTTCTATTTTTCTAGGTTCTCTAATTTACACTTGGATCAGTGATTCATATAATTGATAGACTGGTTTATGTATATTCGACTTACAAATCAAACAAGCCAAGCAACTAACCTCCTTTGCAGGCTCGGTAAACTGAACACCATACTTTGGCCAAGGAATCGCTTTTCCAAAAGTTTTCCCTAATGTTTCCATACCAGCAAATCGTACGGGTAGACAGAAATTCGGTTTTATTACTTCATCAATCAGGATTTTGTGGCAATCAACCTCCAACCCATCCTTTCCATGTAATTGTTGTTTTCCTGTTAACATAAAAGCTCTACCTCTAGCAAGGAGGTTTGCCTTAGACAGCTCGTCAAAAAGGTTGCACCTTTTACCCTGCGGAAATATATGGCATATGAACATCTTCAAGCGAAAAATTCAAAACAAATTGAGATTTAAAATGCATGTAAAAATAAAACAGATACCGGAGAAACTGCTTTAATTGTCGTGATCTCAGATTGGATCCGACTAGGTGGATCTTTTGATGTCACATCCAGAGTATGTTTCCCCGAATTTTGTTGACTTACCTGCAGCAGTAGAGTAATATTCCATATTCGGGTGACAAATATGCCAAATTCCACCGTGAATGCGAAGACACGGATGAATATGTAACAAATATACAAGGTTCTCCAAAATACACCCTAGCATCCGTGATTCATATAGTAGTTGATAGCATATTTCAGACTCATATGGTCTTAAGATCATGTAACTGGTTTAAAACACATACCTTCGGAACTTTTTCATATATTGCGATACGAGATTGGCTTCTGTTGAGTAGATCCGGTGATTTCACAGCCTCAGAATGTTTTGGTTGACTTACCTGCATCAGAAAATTGAAATGAAAGTTTTACCTTATTTTTGCAGTGAAACCATTTAAGCAAAATGCACAACTGACTCACAATCAAATAGCTAACCACATATCTCGTTCTATAAGGTTCTCTAAAATATACACTAACGTCCGTGATTCATATAGCTGATAACATATTCGTCTCTTATATCAAACAAGATATATATATAAAACTGGTTTGTGTAAAAACATATCCAATGAGTTAATAAAGCAAACAAGCATAGCAACCAACCTTTTGATCCAAGATGGTTTGATTTGATGGCCAACAAATTTCAGCATCACCAACATCTTTTAAAGTTTTTATCCCAGAAGATGTGCCAAAGGGTAATTTGATGGTTTCATTTAGTACTTCACTAACCATGACGCTATAGCATGTAACCTCACCCGTCATTCCTGACTTCATTTTATAAGATACCTTCTTTGAAGAGTAAGATCTACCAATGGAAACAATGTTGTCCTTTTCTCCAAACCAAAGTTTGCATCCCGTGCCCTGCAGAAACACAAGGCGCATGAGAGATAGTAAATGGAAGATTCAAAATTTAAACGCGTTGGAAAACCATACATCAATGGTAACTTTTTCAGATGGCACATTCTGAGATTCCCCGGTGGATGAAGGAGACTGAGACTTCTTTTTTGATACTAAAGACGGCTGGGATTCAGTAGAAACGGTCGGCGTTTTAGTACAAGGAGAGACCCGCTTCGCGGACCCTTTGGTGCTTTCAGATGACTTATGCGGACCGGATTTCCCATGTTTTTTTTTGAAGTTACTTAACTGATTCTGTACCTATGTTATTCTTAGATCGATTGGAGGCGTTGATAGGTCATGCATCCTGTGACTGTAGTTGAACACATTGTTTGAAAAAAATCAGATACTGTCTGCCAATTGTTTCAAAAAATTACATAATCTAATCAAAACTCGGTTCACTTACCTCTCCTCCAGACTTGTTGATACTACTGCCCACAATTTTCGCAATGTCGACTCCTTGAGATAACAAGTTATCTGTCAATCTCTGATACGCATTTTTAGTAGACTCTAATTCTTTCTCCTTAGCTTTCAGCTTTTCACGCAGTTCATCGTTCTCTTTCGAGTGTCTTGGTTTTCTTCCATTTGGAAAGTAAAAGGTTGCCGTCACTCCAAAGCCAGCCCCCTTGACACGTCCACCCTTATCCGGGCAGATCGCAACTGTTAGGACATCCTCGTTATGACCAACCGTTAGAGTTCCCTCTCGAATCATCTTCCGCTTCTCTTCCTGTTCAAATAATGTGTTAAATTCTGATTTAAACCTTGCGCAATTACTGTGCACTTACTTTGGTTAAAAACATGAGGACTGTAAAGTTTTTGTTTTCTCACAACTTCAGATGTCTTCTTCCTGACAAACTCGTCTGGAATAATTCCGTCTTTGTTTTCGCGTGCTCTTTCCCACATGAAGCACCGGTCTTCAAGATATTCTTCGGCAACATTTCCGCTTTGGACCTAGTAGTTACCAGAAACAAGTAAGGATTTACATCCGCACAGATATTAACTGTGTAAAACAGAAAACCTATTCCAAAGCGTCTAATGTGACAAAATTACAGATTGGTGTAAGAGGACACATCCCTATACCGTTTTAAGTTTCTGCATATATGAGACACGCAACACGACATACAAAACAGAAGTATCTGATATGGCTGGTTTTACTGTGCTGTGTATAATAAATTAGACAACAAACTTATTAATTTTATTTTTAATCCCGAGTATCCTCCTTGTCCCGTCCGATGTGGGAACTTGGATTGTGATATTTCCTTTTTTCCCCTCTCTGAATTTTTCTTACAGAGGAAATAAAAATAATTTCATTAGTGTGCTGGGATAGACAATAAGAACGAAACACAAAATCAGAAAAAGCAATGTGTATTCCATACCTTAAATATAGCCGATTTTAGTACATGATTAAGGTAATTGTCCCGGTTCTCTTGGTCCATTACCGTTTCGTACTTTCTGGGGAAAGTTCTTAGTTTGTGCGGAATTTCCAGGAAGGGTTTTACATGATTGTTGTACAATTTTCTTCTGAAGTCCTGCAGCTGAACAGGTAGACGCTTCATGACCACTCGCTTCAGCTCATGGGGCACCTCATAATGAAGCTGCAATAACATCTAATGTATGTTAATCACAGACTCACAGTTAGACAACAAAAACGACGAATTGGTAACCGCATATGCATACCAGAATTTTCTCCCACATATTTTCTTTTGTTGTTGAAGGGACTTCCTTCCAACATAAATGTTTTATGCCAACCATATCACAGACCAAATAGCCTAGGTAACTACTGAATTCAATTCTATGGTTACCAATAGGCTGGAACATTTTGTCAAATTCAATATCCCTTCTTTTGGCATCTTTTGTCGAGAAGTCTTTATGCAGCTTCAACATTCTTGTCATTCCCCTCTCTTTTATGATCACTTTTGTAGAGTCTTCTTGTTGTGGCTGCTTTTCTGCTTCTGGAGCATTTTCCAATTCTTTTTCTTCTAACACCTCCAAATCATCATTTTCAGAATCTTCTGACTCTGGAAATAACCGAGGCAACATATGAAACCATGTGATGTTTAAGTAGAAAGAAGTAAGTACAAGGTTTCGCACATTACCTGTTAAGTCTTCAAATCTAGCAGTGTGGAGCATATCTCCACCATCATCGTCATCTGATTGTACAATATCATCATGACTCTCATCTAAATCCACCGTTTCTTCATCAGAATCCCCCTCAACATCTTATTCCCTCCATTGGTCGTAATCATCATCTTCTGCCATGACAAAAGCTGTGTAGGTACGTGCATCTCAGTTAGGAATTTGAGCTTATTTTGGAAAATATTAGCTAAACATAAAAGGATAGGCAACATGTGTTACACCTATTTTCTATTATATGAAAAGAAAACAAACATGAACTTAGTGATGCATGTAACTTGAGGCTAAAACATCACTGCAACATACAAAATCTCCTCATGATTATTGTGTTATCCACAAAGCGAAAGGTACCGGTTAAATGGTCTTATATAACTTTTTGTTACAAAAGCCAAGAGCACTAAAGCACCAGATAATGATTATCCATTTTTAGCTTGAAGATATAGTCAAATTGGCCAACCAGCAACATGGTATTATTAAAAGTGGCAACTTAAAATACAGACGTTACAACTCGCCAAGTAACAGAGACTCAAATGATTAAATCTTGAGAAGCCTTGTATATAAATATGATTGACACAACATCGTCGATCAAAGTAGAGTTATTAACTCTCAATCAAAATCCAACCCAAACAATAACAAAAACCCTAGAAAAAAATTAGCATCGTTAAGTTTTTTATTTTATTTTTATTTTGTAAAACCTAACTAACTAGTAAAGCCTAACTAAGTAACATGAAAGAAAGATCCTTACCTAAATCTTATAATAGTTCATGCATGTAACTTAAGCCTAAAATATTATTGTTGTAACAAAATGAAATCACATCTCATCATACAACCCGTGATTGTCATTAACTTGTTCTTTGATACAGCCGAATAAAAACCCTAATCATGCTTTAACAAGTAAACCTACACGATCTAACATTTGATTCCATGAGATCAAACAAAAAATCTAACATAAATTTAATATTCATTTGATAATGGGTTGTAGAAATATTACCAGCAACAAAAATCGAGTTTAAAGAGGTAGATTCCTTCTAAAGATTAGAGATGGTAATAAAATAAAAACTCTACTCATGCTTTAACTAGTAAACCTATAAGAAGTGATAGAATAAAAACCCTAATCATTCTTTAACAAGTAAACCTATAAGATCTAACATCTGATTCCATGAGATCGAAAAAAAATCTAACATCAACTTAATATTCATTCGATAATGGATTGTAGAAATAATACCAACAACAAAGACCGAGTCTGAAGAGGTAGGTTCCTTGTAAAGATTAGAGACGATAGTAGTAGAATTATGATTTCATAGAGAGAATGAATCGAGTAATAAAAATTGAAAAAGTAGATCGAACTCATCTTTCTTTTTCTTTTTGGAATTTAACCAAACCATCAGGCGGGAATTGATTTTCCTTTTGAAATCCTCCCGCCCAGTAAAATCCATTTTCATCACCCGCCAAACAAAAGATTTTTGGTGTTTTTCTTTTTTTATTTCCAAATTTTTGATGTGTAACCAATATGGTTAGTTTCCTTATTTTATGAGAGAATATATCGTAGACAGTTATGATAAAATTGTTTCCCAAATTTTTTGAAATTTTGTTTCCTATCTCTAACCAACTCGAGAAGAGGCTATAGAAAAAAAGTTCTTTCCTATTCCGAATAATATTTACCTTAATAATTTTAAGCCGGGTTGCCTCCTGTATTATTCTTGGTTTAGGGAGGAAACATATGAATTATTAGTGGCACCTATGTAGGTAACGTATTATTCTAAACATACAGTAAGCTAATAAAGATAAATAAACTAAACCCATCCATTTTCATGTTCATTATTTCCAGAAAACATAAAGTTCAACGTGAATCATTCATCACATAAATGTCAACCTATCTATCAGCGTAAAAAGCCTCCATCTAGTGCAGTACTTAAAAAATAAATAAAACCACCACTGAAAACAAAATGGTATTCAAAAACCCTGTTTAAAAAGAAAAGAACTTGTTAGATGAGTCTGGTTCTTTGTCAGATTAGTCTGGTTCCTCATTCTCATCCAATTCAACGCAAAGATCATTATCATTAACATCGTCGTATATCAGTACTTTACTTTCAATAGCACTTTACTTGTTCAAACTCGTATTTTTGTTAAAAGTATTGGAAAGGAGATAATAAGATCAGACCTAAAGTGATAAATTGATTCTTATTGTTTACAGGGGGCGGAAAACTGTATTTTTCTACATTTCCTCTGTTCTATCAGCTAATTATATTTACTTTTCCAAAAGAATGCACACCTCATAGATAAATAAATTTTCAAGAGTATATTGCATTCTGTAAACTCTATGAACTTCTAAATAATTATCTGATTTATTTCATGATTCCAATACATAAATAATAAAAGAATTCATAAACATCACCTTCTTCTAAATGACAAAATTAGCAAACGAAACAAGAAACGAAAACAACTTTCAAAGTGTCCACAAAATGAAATCGATAAATCAAACCATATCATCAAAAAAAAAAAAAATCAAATGAACCATACCCCATCTTCAAACAATTCTTCTTGCAATGCTGAGGTGAACCTGATCACTCCAACCAGCAGGCTTGGGCGCCTTATCATCCTTAGATTTGTCATTTTCTGCTTCATCAGGCTCCACATGCTTGTTAAGATCATGCTTGTTAACTTTTGGATTATCTGCCATATCCGGAACATCGGGACGATCTTCATCAATAATTTAAATAATAGAAGCAGGAGCATCATCATTTACAGTAGGAACATCAGCATAAGCAGGAACATCAGCATCCTCAACGCTACTGATTACAGCGTCCAGAGGAACACCAGGAATAACATCAACATAAATAGGAACATCATCATTGTCAACACTACTGACAACAGAACTAATTACAACGTCGAGAGGAACACCAGGAACAGTAGTTATTCCGTCCACAGTAATGATAATCCTCAATTTACGAAGACCAGCCATCAATCGAGGACATTTTTGGATCCTCTCTTCAGTTTCATCTCTACAGTCCCTCTTAGCAGAACTCATTTTTTCCTCTTAATACTCTATGTTAATTTTTCTATGCTTGGTGTAATTTATATATATTTCCAAGGAAAACCCTAATTTCTTAGGTTTTCCATCATTATCTTAAATCACCTATTCTTTGGTATTTACATCAAATATTCTATCAATATAAGGAGATATGGAATGAATATTTTCATGTTTATCTAATTTACTTTTTAATCTAATATACATAACGAACATAACAAACTAAAATAAATTATCATCTCATGAGATATATGGAATGAATATTTTCATATTTATCTAATTTCCATTTTAATTTAATTACCTAGGTCGGTTGGGGTGGCCCGGCCGGCTGGACCATAGGTGTAACGCAAAAAAAGGAAAAAACCAAATGTTGGCTAGTTAAACAATGACCCAACATTTAGCGGCAACACTTTCATGTTGATGTACGACATTGAACATTTCAACATAGAAAAAAATCCAAACACCAAAACAAAAACAAAAAAATACAATGGAAAAAAAAGCAACATAAATAACCCAAGGAATAAACTGTACATTTCAGCATAGAAAAAAATCCAAATACCAAAAAAAAAAAAAACCACAACTGCAAGAAAAAAAGCTACATAGATAAGCTTAGGAATGTGTTAGTGGCATGGACATCATGAGTACACGTTTCCGATTGTCCACCAAAATTCTTCAACGAGACAGCGCTCCTCATGTGAGGAATAATTGCAACCCTTGTTTCCCACGGTAGTGCCCCCCAAATTTCCGTCCAAGTTCTGGTGAGTGTATTGTAACACAATAAACACTTATTCTGCCAAAATAAGAGTTCCTTGTTATTTATAAAGGCTATCGGGTTATGAGTCGGCCATTCATCCTCTTTAAAGAAAATGCTTATCTCATAATTCCAATTCCATTTCCCGCCAGGTGCCCATGTATGAATATTTTCTTTGGAAATGGGAGCCCAAAAATATATCTGGGGCCAATCAATTCCCTCATGGATGTAGTAAAATAAAATGCGAACTCCGAACATGACCATCCCAAGTGATGGGTAAGTATTTATCCAAAATTCACTCCCAGGAATATGATGCGGGGGTGGCAAATGTTGATGGAACGTCTCGGTGTCCAAATTGAAAGATATTATGCCAATATCTTGCTGACAACAATCTATCCAAAAAGTACAACCGTGTGCGTACAAACATGAACTCCGAAAAGTATAAGGAATCTCCCATGCTATGTTCCTCCATCCCCTCTTGTCTCCTAAAGTGTGTATTTGGACTTTACCATCCATGTGAATTCGAACTACCTTGTACTCATTGGTACGTTGACAGTATCTGAAACCCCCAATTACGTTGTATCGTGGATACCACGAAAGTACTTGATCCGTTGCAATTGGGATGCATAGTTGTGGCAGATGGAGGTGGTCACCAGTTTCTGGATTCACAATATATACAGGATCTTGTATGCTGTGGTGTGAAACATAAAAACAAATCAGACCATTGCAAGATCCAACTATTGGGTGCAACAGAGTCCAATCATCATGGGTTCCATCATTCGGGGCATCATGATTGTTGGCTGTTACGATCGGGCTGAAATCTTCTTCTCTATAAAAGAGTTGGGTAACTTTATCTTTCCCCATTCTTGGTGTGACACCAAAAATGAATCCAGTTCTTTTGTCCCCAAGGATAGTATTCCATTCTTTGCATACACATTTTCTTGCTAAAACGATTTCTGTAGTTTGGAGGCGCTGAAGTATCTCGGTAGTTAATTCCGGCAACATATCCATCACTATTATACTGATGAAAGATTATCAAAAAAAACAAAAATTACAAGCTTTTAGGATTTTATTATTGTGAATGCTACAAGCAAATACGAGTATAAAGCTTATATATATATAGACATCCAATATACCTGTTGGCGAATGGTCGCGTCAGTCTAGGACGTTTTTGGATCCTCTCGTCAATTTCATATAAACAATCCCTATTAATACTCTATGTTAGTTTTTTTCTATGCTTGGTGTAATTTGAAAACTCTAATTTTTTAGGTTTTCCATCATTCTCTTAAATCACGATTCTTTGGTATTTACACCGAATATTTCAATTTCCATATTACTAAAAAATGAGATATTGTAGCAGTATAATGAGATATGGAATGAATATTTTCATGTTTATCTAATTTCCTTTTTAATCTAATATATACATTGCGAACATAACAAACTAAAATAAATCATGATCTCTTAGGAAATACCCAAATAATTTTTCTACTTTTCGACTAATTACCTAGGTGGGTTGGGGTGGCCCGGAAGGCTGGACCATAGGTGTAACGCAAAAAAAGGAAAAAAACCAAAGGTTGTCTAGTTAAACAATGACCCAAACTAAATTATACATTTCAACATAGAAAATAA